>NW_027413948.1:2400000-3000000 GCF_048773025.1 Camelus bactrianus | reverse complement strand
TAAAGAGAGTTGAGAGTATAGGATGAGGGTGATGTTGTATTAAATACGAGAGCAGGGCAAACTGTGAACTGAGGTTAGAACTAAGACTAGGAGGTGAGAAGTCCCAGGTGGACGGAATAACAATCACCAAGGCCAGCGTGACCTCGCATGTTCCAGAAAGGGGGCACGGCTGGAGCTGCGGAGAAGGGTCAGTGCAGATCCTGTATGGCCTTGGAGGACATTGTAAGGACTGTGACTTTTACCCGGAGTGAAATGGGGAGGCACTGCAGAAGGACGACACAATCTAACTTAGGTTTTCAAGGCTCACTTGACTGCCGGGTGAGAATAGTGCAAACGGTCAGAGATGAAAGGTGGGAAGCTACTGAGAAGGGCTATGCAGGAGGAGAGGACAGTGGCTCAGGGCAGGAAAGCAGCAGTGGAAGCAGGAGCCATGGTGAGAAGTGGCTGGGCTCTGGATATGTTTTAAAGGCAGTGTCAAACCAGATCTATTGACAGAATTCATGTGGTATGTCAGTGAAAGTCAGAATAACTCCAAGATTTTTGACCCAAGCAGCTGGAAGGATTAAGTTTCCACTAACTGAATGGGGGAGGCTGCATAAAGAACCAGTTTGGGGGGTAGGAGGACCAAGAGCTCAGTTTTTACACATGTTGGTTTTAAGATATCAGAGTTCCAAGTGAAGATGCCAAATCAGCAGAATATTATAAGAGTCCAGAGTTGGAGAGAAAAAGTCTAACGGGAGACAGAACTGTGGGAATCATGGGTCACACAGGTGGTACAGGAAAACATGAAACCCAGGTACTCAAACATTAAGATACCCTGGCATTAACCATAGAAGTTATCCTTGAGGGCCTGCCTACTAGGTGAGGATATCAGTCCTATTTCCCGACCTCTCGAGTTTTAAAAAGGAACTTACAAATGAATTCGTGCAAGACACTGCCTCCAGTGGGTGGGATCAGAGCTGGAGTCGGAGAATGGGATGGTGCACGCTACTCCCTACGGCAGATTGTGTGTGTGTGTGTGTGTGTGTGTGTGTGTGTGTGTGTACGCATGTTTGTGTGAGCAGGGGGATGAGTTACACCTGTCTTAAGAAAAAGAGCTAGAAATTCTAGAAGCCGAAAGATGAAAGAACATCCAGATCTGGTAGAGGGAACAGGGGAAACACTGTGTACTGTAAGACATATCTCCATAATGCCATTTCCCACCATTCTTTTATCAGGAACACAGTTGGAAAGGGGGGAATTATGTAGATAAGTGTGATGTACACAAACTTTCTGACTATGTAACACTAAGTATTTACATATGTAGCAAGTTAATGATATTTATATCTGCTTCAAGTTTAATAACAAGTTCACAACAGAGGGAAAATAAAATATTGAGGACTGGTAGAAGTATCCTAGAAGGCCTTTCAATGCTCAGAATGGAAGCAAAAGCGGCTTCACCCCACAAAGAATGTCATTAAGAGTCAAGAATGTTTATATTTGTTTAAGAAATTGAGAGTTACAACTTCCTGCTTTAAAGAGTTAACTTTAAGACAGATACCATACTATAAGCAACATCTATACTGGTGTTTTCTTAAAGCTATTTTTAGTTCCTGCTTGTTCTGATGTACTCCAGAAACTCTGCAAAGAAAACCTTCTATTCAAAGGCTTAAAGGAATAAAAAAAGAAATAACACGCATTCTTTTAAGTGTTCTCTGTACTGAAAGTCATTTTCAAATGCAGCACCCTGCCACATATCTACATTTTTGACAATAAAGACTTTTGTGCAATTTTTCAATTGCTATGTGACTTTGCGTCAGTCTCTCACTCAGAAGCAGAATGGAGTACCAGAAAATGGCACATCATGTCTAAAACTACAGATGTGGAATATGAACTTACACCAGGAAACAGCTAAGTGGGAGGGTAAGGTTTACCTTTTAAGTTACCGTAAGTGCAGTTACACCTTCTCCCTGCTTCCCCTGTGAAGTGAAGAACTAGTCTTTTCCAGAAAAGCTCTCATTCTGAGTATTGTCTTCTTTAAAATATTTGGAGATTCTTTTTTAAGGTTCTTTCACTCTTAAGTCTTTCCCCAACTCTACATCCCATAACAAGTGTTAAAATTATCCAATAGCCTATTGTTACAGAACATATTCTACAAAAGCTGAGGTTTCCCAGGGCTTGGATCCCACAACTCTGCTACCAGATTATCCTAAAGCCTTCCTTCCATAACTGGCTCTTCTGCCAATTCCCAGCTGCGGGCAAATTCGGCTTCTCAGCCCAGTTAACTTTCTAACTCTGCCTACGAACACTCTACTGCCAGTAAGGGAACTCTAAGGGAGCCAAAAAAGCCCCTAGTGAGGGTTGCCTCCTTCAAACAATCAAGAGGCCATCACCAAGCAAATATTTAAACCTACTGCAAAACTTCTGAAGACATCTTACAAACAATAGAGTTTATATAGATTCATACTATTTGCTCTGAAATAGTGATTTCCAATGGAGGGAACAAAGGACCACATGACCCAAGCAATTATTTAAAACTGCACATAACTATCCCTCTTCACGTGAGGATTCAGGTAAGCCTGTCTTATAGGTCTAGGTGGAACAGAATGGCAGCACCTCTAGCAGTAGGGTGAAAAGCAGCGAGGTAGACTTTTAGTGAAAGTGAGTGATGTAATAGGACCCACCGCCCACTTACCTCCCACCACAGGACAATCATCTCAGATCGAGAACAAACACTTTGGGAAACAGAGGTTGTTTATGTTTTTATGGTTTTCTGGTGGAAATAATGCCCTGAGTCACGTGAAGTTGTGGCTGCAAAATTGAACAGGAGACCAGACATTTTCACATTCAGGACACAAAAAATCAGCCCCCGAGTGGTCACCATATCTGCTCTCCCCTTTGCCTGTTCACCCCAAAAGCTGCCAGACTCTCCTGCTTGCAGTGACACCCACCATTTCTCACAAATTCCTGCCAAGTTCACGTCAGCAGCTGGTGGTGTCAAAGTCAACATTTGTACTGCTCTGAAGTCTCTCCATTACTTTATATCCTTCTATTTTCTCTGTTGTCTTCCTAGCTACACTTGCATTCAGAAGCTGGTTATCGCACTAACATTGACTCTGTAATCAGTCCAGGATATAGGAAGAGAGATTCAACTGTAACCAGTCCCAGAATAATTGTCATGCCACTCTAGTGTCCCAATAAAATACTCTGGCATCCCTCATCTCACCCAAAGAACCACCGCATTACTTAGAGGTTGTAAAAGTAGAGGGTTTCTCTACTGGGAAACACTGGCTTGTGGTAGAGTCTTGATTTCAGTTTTTGCAAATAGTTACAGGCAAAAAGACATGGTCCGCAAATTTTCTTCAAGCGTTTGGAATTTAAACGTTTATTAGATACAGAGCCGGCAGACTAACTGTAATCTATGAACATATGGTCATATTATAAAATAATGTCCATGTCTGCCTTACAGCCATGTAAGAACTTGAATTACACCTGCATCCTGTAGGCCTTTAGAATTGGATGTGAAGCATCCTGTGTTAAAAACCTCCTATCCAGTCACAGAACACCTTAAAGACAACATCACATTAATGCCACTGAATACATTAGTATAGAACTTGTATGGTTAAGTTACATCTCCAATTTCCCAGAGCTGGAAAGCAGATGCCTAGAAAGGCTGGAAAAGCCCAACTACCAAAACAGCTCAAAAGTTGAAGCAGACTCCTGCACCTCCCAGGGCAGAAGGCGGAGGTTGGATGGGGGCATTGACAACCACACTGTCCTCCCCCAGGACGTGGCATGTGGGGAAGCAGGCAGGAGTGGGTGGCTGGGACTCAGAGGTGGAGAGGTGATGAAAGCAGGAGTGGAACTGCTCTGGTTCTAGAACAACAGAGCTGTAAAAAGCTCGGCTTCAGTTCAACCCGCTTCCTCTCCCACTTCCCCTCCCACCTACGTGACAAACAGAGCACAGTCAGGCACTTTCTGCCCATGACGGTGACTACTAGCAGGAAAGGGACCAGGATAAAAGCATGTCCTACAAAAGATCAGTCTGATTTTAAAGACTGTGTTATAATCAATGAACAGCAGTGTCAGAGTGGGACACTTGTGAGGCGCTCAAATAGGGAGGAAGAGGCTGAGGATCCATTTCCAGCACTTCCATGTCTTTCATCACTCCTATTTCTGACCTTTCCTTTGCCACGTTTTGTAGCACTGCCATCACTGGCAGGTAAAGGGGCAGCAATGAGACTTGGCCGTTTGGCTGATGGGGCTACATTTCCCAGCACTGGAATGAAAAGGCACTGGAAGAGGAGCAGCTGGAAGATGTGAACCGCGGTCCTGGCCTGTGCCAAACACTAACCAGGTGACCCTGGGTTAGGCTGTTAGTCTCTCTGGGCTTCCGGCTGTTTACTTATAAAAGAAGGTTTTGTCATTGCAGAAATATATCCAATATGAAATGTAACGTGAAAGTCAAACATAATGACAACTCACCTGCTTGCCTCAGGGAACTGTACAAGCACTGAACACTATGTGAATGTAAACACAGAGTTAAGAAAACTGTTGAGGTAAAGCGCTAAACTGAACATGGAGATAAAGTTTTATGGATTTTCTTGGCTTTCTTTTTTAATTGCAACACTGAATTAATAGTTATTAGCTATACTCCACACCACCACCCCTGCGAATAAATAAAGTAGGTTAGCACTGCCTGGATGCCTGCTATTGCCCGATGCTAAGCAGGGTGAGGGTATAAAGGAGGCTGAACAAGGGAGTCTTCTCCAGTTATCAGCTAAGTGAGGAGACACATTGGAAACCAACCGGCAATGGTACCAAGTCAGTACTCAAAGCCTAGATTACAGGCTACCGATCATGAACAGTGCAGAAATACAAAGAGGAGCTAGAAGTATTTGGAGTAAATAGGGAAGACTCAATGAAGGGGATGGGGCTCCAACTAGTTCTCAGGGCAATTCTAAGCTGTTTTAACTGAGGACTGGATAGGAAAAAGCTGGTGACTCCTGGTTTTTAATAAGGCACAGGTTACCCTAGGAGGCTAAGTCACATAATGATTGGAACACATAAGGTAAGGCCAAAGTGATGAAGGTTCGAGCCTACCTGTCTGAGATATGGTTGTGGTAAGTCTTTGACTTGACTCTAGATGTTGGAGGGTCAAAACTGAAGGTTGACAGAAAGGGGGGGAGAGAATATCCAAGAATTCAGCAGAAGGAAAAATTCTTGTATCAGGGATGAACGCTCTTCATCAGAGTATCAGCAATCAGAATAGACATTTGAAACCAAAAACATACAGTTCCAGAAGCCAAGAATATGTGGAGGGTGGTGAGAGAAATATAAATCAAAGACCATTCCAAGCCTTTGGGTATTCAAGACTAGAAGAATGATTATGCCACTGAATAAATGGATACGCTGCAAGAAAAATGATTATGAAATCAGCTTTAGACATGTTGAATCTGACATATGAGCTAAGAGTAGGTGTTCTCTAAGAAGCTCAAAATTCAAAACTGAAGCACAGATCTAGAGTACAGGCTTAAGATGCAGATGGACAAGACATGATAAATCTCCTAAAAGAAAACATACGCAAAACATTATCTGACATAAATCTTAGCAACGTTCTCCTAGGGCAATCTACCCAGGCAATGGAAATAAGAGAAAAAAAACAAAAGGGACGTAATTAAACTCATAAATTTCTTCACAGCATAGGCAACCATAAGTAAAACAAAAGGAAACAACAACCTACGAATGGGAGAAAATATTTGCAAATGATACGACTAACAAAAAAGCCTTAATTTTCAGAATATATAAACAGCTCATACAACTTAAAAACAAAAAAACAAACAACTCAATCCAAACATAGGCAGAAGACCTAAACAAGCATTTCTCCAATGAAGACACAAATGGCCAATAGGCACATGAAAAAATGCTCGATATCACTAACAAACAGAGAGATTCATATCAAAACTACAATGAGGTATCAGCTCACACCAGTCAGAATGGCCATCGCTCAGAAGTTCATGAATGATAAATGCTAGAGAGGCTGTAGAGGGAAGGGTACCCTCTTACACTGCTGGTGGGAATCCAGTTTGGTGTAGTCATTATGGAAAGCATGGAAATCCCTCAAAAAACTAAAAGTATACTTACCCTATGACCCAGAAATCCCACATCTGGGTATATAACTGGAAAGAACTCCAATGTGAAAAGATACCTTCACCCCAGTATTCATAGCATCACTGTATACAATAGCCGAGACATGGAGGCAAGCTAAATGTAGCAACAGATGACTGGATAAAGAAGTTGTGGCATATTTATAGAGTGGAATATTACTCTACCATGAATAGGACAAAATAAAACCATTTGCAGCAACATGGGTGGAGCTAGAGATCGTCATTCTAAGTGAAAGCAGCCAGAAAGAGAAAAATACCAAATGATATCACTCATATGTGCAATCTAAAAAAAGAGAGAAAAAGACACTGTGAACTCATCTACAAAACAGAAACAGACTTGCAGACTTAGTAAACAATCTTAAGGTTACCAGGGAAAGGGGATGGCAAGGGATATATTTGGGCGTTTGAGATTTACAAATGTTAGCCACTATATATAAAAATAGATTTTAAATAAAGTTTCTTCTGTATAGCAGAGAAACCTATGTTCATTATCCAGCAATAACCTATAATGAAAAAGCCTATACAGCCACCAACTGAGGAAGCAAGTGAAGAAAGGAGAGTTAGTTATGCTGGGCTAGAGCCCACTTCCAAAATCATTGTCAGCCACTGAGGCTGCCCCGAGGGCACTGAGCACTCCTCCCAGGGACAGACTGACATGACATGCGTCCTGTGAACCTGGGGCAGCAGAGGCCGTCCACAGATCTGGCCCTGGGGAAGATGGGAGCAAGTCCACCTGATCCCCTTGGGGAAGCACCCCTCCCCGCAGACCCCGCCTCCTGACTGCACCGCTCCTGCCTCTCAGGAACCCACTGACTTGAAAACAAGTGATCCACGAACCTGGGGCAGCGGCAGGGAGATGGGCAGCGACCTGGCAGGCTGGTCGACTTGCCCCCTTCTCTCCCACGGCCTGTCCAGTGCTCGGCTTCTGCTGCTCCAGGCACGGTCTGCAGGTCAGCCTGCTTCTGGAAGGAGGGCACGGTGTGGTCGAAGGTAGTGGCGGGTTATGGTGTCTGCCCATGGGAGCCCGTGGATTGGCTTCAAACTCCCCAGCGCATGGCCTGAGTTTGGCCTCTGCTGCCCCGGATTCGTGGAACTCAGGTTACAGTCCAGCCTGCTCCTGGAAGGCAGGTGCTGTGCTGTCAGGGAATGGCGGCGGCTGCGATGGCGGGACTGGGGCTGCCCTGTGAAAGCGCGGGGTTTGCGACCATTTCCCGCTGTTGCTGCAGCCATCCCAGCACACTGATCACACTGCGCCCACCTCCCAGGGGCAGCCTGACCTGTAACCTGAGTCACAAGAACCTGGGGATTTAGAGGCCGCCCCCAAGGTCAGGCCGCGGGGAAGGTGGGAGCAAATCCAGGGGCTCTCATGCGGCAGCCCCCATTGCATCCGAGGCCCCGCGACCGCACCGCACCCGCCTCCCGGGAGCAGGTCATGGTCTGAGGGCCAGTCAGAGATGCTCCGGAGCCGTCCGGTGCCCTCCCACCTCCCGGGGCAGTACCTGCTCTCCTAAACCCGGGTATAAGCGGCGGCAAAAACGCGGGGTTCAGGAACTACTAATAGCGGGGTTACCACTAACCACAGCGGCGGCTGGGACCCGCCTCAGTGTCCTAACGGGACGCGCGGCCGTGACCTCACTTCCGCAACCCTCCCTGTGGGCCTCCTCAGTCGCACAGCCCTGGCGTCACCAGCCGGCTTCGAGCAGCACGCCCCCACCAGCGCCCCCTTAACTGCCCGGCAGCGGCAGCCAAACCAAGGGCAAGCGGCGGCCCAGACCCCAGTCCGTGTTCCTCTTCCAGGAGCTGGTCCAGGAGCAACCGGCTGCAGCCAGCTTCCACGCGTTCTGGGCGGGTTCCGGCGTCCACGCATCTGTCCGTCAGCACGTGCGCGCCCCTCCTCCTCCTCCCTTCTGCAGCGCAAACTGCTCGGGTGGGTCTCCTGCTTTACCAGACCTGGCCACTGGGGCCGGGAGGAGCCAGGTGGTGCCCCTCCTGCTCGTCCCGCCGGGTCTCCATCCCCAGAGCCTTCACCCCGCCACCGACTGGGTCCTGGCACTGAAATAGAACCACGACTGCCCTGGGCCAGGCCACACCCCACCAGCCCCACTTCCCCTGCTCACTTTCCCCTCCCTGTTACTACCCTCCCACCCCTGGCCAGGCCCAGTCTCCCACCAGACCTTAAAGACAGGGCTTCTTCTCCTCACACCGAGGTCTGTGCCCTGACACTCCGTCCTGCTTGGTCCTAACCTATGGCCCCTACACCCTCATGCCTCACCACAGGACCCCCAACATCCTGAAACTATCCCCCTCACCTCTCAGCCATGTCAGTTCCAATCTGAGAGGCCCCACACTCCTCAACATATACCCCCTCACCATGGGATCCCCTTCACTCTGAGTGCACCCCTACCCTAAGCTCACTCCCTCACCCCTCACCCTGTGGTTGGGGTGGGGAAATCTGAGCTCCAGTAATGATGACTACTGCCACCAGCGGGGGATGAAGCCTAGTGTGCACCTTCATAGTTAATGTCTGAGGCTACAGGGCGAGGCAGGCTGGGCTGAAAGCGGTTCCAATTCCCGCCCTGGCACCCTGATCCCCGCACCCTGTGTCTCATCTGACCCGATGGGTCAGGGTGATCCCAGGCTGCCAGCCAATTGCCTGTGGGCCTCGGGTGGTTGATGGTCCTGATGGTGATCTGGACCCCTAGGGCGGAGGCACTGGGCACGTGGACCTTTGGGGTGGGGGAGTTCAGAGGGTGCACTTGAGCCCAGGGGTAGACAGCAGATGGTGGGCTGTGTGCATGGGGCTGTGTGCGTGGCCTGGCCTCAGCCCAGGTGGGTGCAGGTATCTTGTTCATTCACACCAGGCCAGAGGGAAGAGGGACGGGAGCTTTCAAAGCATCAATTTTAGGAAGCCAAGGCTGGAGAGAAAAGTAGGAATGTGCACTGTCCAGGCCACCATGGATCCCGCCGTGACGCTGGTCCCTTGCATCAGGGGAGATTGGCAGTTAACTGGCCAATGAGACATCCCCTGCTGTGGTATAGTTTACAGGCAATTGAAGGGATTTTGACAGGTAATTTTAATCCAATAATTGTCACTTTCTCTGCGAGAGATCAGGTCCAAAGTCATGGTGAATCTGGCAGGGACCCTGCCTGAACTGCAGCCTGGGACAGTAGAGGACCCACCCAGGAATCATCCTCTTAGCTCTCACCCAAAGGCACTGTAATAGAGAAGAACAAATCTGACTTCATATTGGATCTTTTCCTTTTCCTTTAACCCTCTGCCGTGTTTTCTAGGCTTAGTCTTGCTTGCTCTGCAACTTGTAAAACAATGTTGCCTTTATGCTGAAATAAACAGAAGAGCCTATTCTCAAAACTCTGAGCTTTAAAGATATTAAAACTTTTGCACTCCTATAAAGATAACAAGTTGCAGAATAGAAAAAGTTTGTTTTGTTGCAGGTGTTACAGGAACACGGTGATCTGATTCACGTGGACAGCTGCAAAGGATTCAAAGGACAAAGAAATCCGACACCAAGAAGTTTGCAACAACCAACCACAGCCCCTCCCCTATTTACTAGAAAAGGAGCCTGAAGTCTGACTTGGGGAAGATGGTTCTCCAAGATATTAGTCTGCCATTATCTTGGTCTGCAGCTGTCAATGTAGACCAGGTCATAGGGCCTCTGTAAAACCTCTAACAAAGCAAAAGTTATTTTCTATTCTGCAACTTGCTGTCTTTATTTTAGTGCAAAAGTGTTAATATCCTTAAAGACCAAAGACTTGAAAATAGGCTTTCCTGTATATTTCAGGCTAAAGGCAACACTGTTTTACAAAAGGTGCAGAGCTAGTAAGATTAAGCCTAGAAAATAGGGCACAGGGTTAAAGCCAAAAGGACAGATCTTCTATGGAGTCAGATATTTTTCTTTTCTATTATAGTATATTCTATTTTTGTTTTAAGTTTACAAGAATAAAGTTTAGCCTTTTCCCATTTTAAATTGTGCAATTTTAAGGAGCATTAAGTGCATTAAAAATTTTGTGAGACCAACACCACTGGTTTAGACAATTGCCTTCCTCAAACTAAAAGCTTGTATACAAAGCGCACCCCACATCCTACCTCCCCCAGCCAATGAGAAGCACTAATCCCCTTTCTCTCTCTGTCTTAACCTATCCTGGATGTTCCCTATCAATGAAATCATATAAAAGGTGGCTTTTTTTTCTCGCTGCCCTCATATCTTAAGTAGGGACGGGTGAATTTTTTGTTTGTTTGTTTTCACGTGAATTAGCATTTTTGTATTTTGAGAGGGAAATCCAGATGGATTAAAAATGAGACGTACCAAATGAAGCCCTTTTGGTAACTCTGTGCATAATCTCGTGGTAGGCACTGCTGTTCTAAGTGTGAAACCAGAGTCAGAAGGGAGATGCTTAGCTCTTCTTGTGGCAAAATAAAACCAAACTAAAGCAGAAAACAAAGGGCAAGAAAGACAGCTGGAAAGAAAAACTACAGCCTGGAAAAAGCTTTCCTCTTGACCCAAGGTCGGAGAAAAGCTTCACATCGCTGTGGTGCAAAAACCTCTTGAAGCCCAGTGTTCTGAAAAGAAACAAAACACACACAGGCAGTTCCAACGAGAGGCAGTGCAGGTGGCCAGTGTGTGCTAGAGATGCTCGACCTGTAAGGTGAGCACATAGGCAGATGGACAGACTGCAGAGATAGCATTGGCCACCATCACACTGGCAGGTCTTTAGCCCGGTGACAACCAGCCCTGGTGACAACGTGAGCAGGCAGAGGCCCCAGGAGGTCCCCTGGAGGGAAGAGCAAATGGACGCTCCTCTCCGGCAGAACAAGGTACAGGATACATCAAAGTGCCACAGGAACATCACTTCCCTAGCATTGCTGGTCCTTAGAGAAGATTCCACCAAAGTGCTTGCACAATTTTCAAAGATAATTTTTCTTTAGTAACATGAATTCAAAATAATCAATATGTCATCAAGGGATTTTCAGAAGTGACCTGCCCTGGGCCCGAACAATACACACACATAAATACACACATATACACATAAATATATACACACATACATACCGGAAAAGAGACAGACAGACTGAAACACAGAGAAGCAGGGGAGACAGAGAAACAGAGAGACAAGACAGAGAGAGAGGCACTGAGAGGCAGAGACAGAGAGAAGGAAAACTGGAGCTGGGAAGGAGTGGAACTCACACACATTTTCACAAGTCAGTCTGCATGTCAGAACCTGGTCTCAAAGTCCATCCAGCCTCCAGGGGAGGGTGTGGGGATCACACAAGGGCGTGGGAACTGAAGGCAAAAAGTATGAAACTATTGTGGGGCAGTCCACCACAGAGGCCGAGATCAGACACTGGGCCTGTATGTCAACATGACAGAAAGACCTAGGAGGTTGTTTGCCAGAGCTGACGACGTCAGAGTTGTATTTAAATTTAGTCGCACGACTGGGAGCTGGGAAGCAAGCAATAAGGAAAGTGACTTTCTCCAGACCTCAGGGCAGACCCAGGCCTGTGTGGCATCTGCTCTGCGCTCCACCAGCCCTCTGTGGGGTCATTCCTTTGCTAAGTCTGTGCACGAGCTCCCTGTGATGCCAGCCCATGGGGGTGACAGATGCAGTAGGTGTTTCTAGGTCTAGAGACAGGATGGTTTCTCTAGGAAGCAGGGGCCAGAATGATCCCCACTGTGCTGACGGGAGATTGGGGAGACCCTGAGAGGCACGTGGCTTTTCCATGGTGATAGCACTGTTGAGTGGGGGGAGCCAAGTCTGAACCCAGCTGTATCTTCAGAGCTGCAGCACTGGCTGCATCCAGGCCTCCCCAGGGCTATGAGGGGGGCTGAGTTGGTGTCACTGTGTGTGGACATGGCATGGAGTGAGAAATGAGAGATCGGCAGCCCAGAAAGTTCCCTGGGGAGCTATGTGTCAGGAGGAAGCTTGGGTAAGTAGACCCCAGGAAGTGATCTCACTTCCCCTGCAATAGAGCCCAACAGAACTTGGAACTAAAGTCACCAGGCACCCACTCTGTAGAGAAGTCCCTATTCAGCTCACTTGATTGGAGACAGAGTCACGTTCTGCTGCATCCCAATATCCCGAGGCCACAGACCCCGGAAAGCCCACAGCGAGGGGCTTTACCAACGCTGCCAGCGCTGGGTCATGTCTCACCCAAGGCGCCTCTGGACTTTTGGCCAGAGAGACCCAAAGGTAACACAGGGAGGCCCAGGGCAGGCCCTCCCAGGCCAGGCCACCACTCAGATCCCACCCAGGTATCCCCACGGCCCCGTCCTGGCTGGTGGAGGTGGAGCAGTCACGTTGGGGATGGGTTTCTGCCTCAAGCAAGAGCAGGTCAGAGGCCTGGGGGGCCGGTCACATCCACAGCCCAGGTCAAAGCTGGCTGGCTGGGATGTGGAGAGCCAGGGAAGTGTCCTGTTGCCCAAGGTGGAACCCATGCATTCTGGGTATGTCTTTTCCCTCCCAGGTGTCTGAGCTGAACAAGGTCTCGGTCTGATCTGGCAGCAGAGGGTCGAGTGGACAGAAGCAGGAGTGTTCCTGGCCGGGCAGGGCTCTGAGACTTCCAGGCCGGGTCAGCTGCTTGTCACTGTCATTGCAGAGCCAGATACCACATATTGAACAGCAGCTGATGAATAAGAAAACCAACGCCCCCTCCCCCAAGTGAAGGGCTGATATGCCACTCTTCTGAGGGCCAGCGCAGGATCCAGGTGGGTCTGGATATGGCAGGGTCCCCTCCACCGTGGCCCACAAATCAGTGGGGCACGCCTCCGACCCAGAGATCACCCAGGGCTCTCACCAGGTACCTGCCCGGGGATGACGGGTTGCTCAGCACACCCTGCTCTGACATGGAGCACAGTGCCCACCTCGCTGCAAGTCAGGTGGAGGACCAGGAGCCCCCGAAACAGAGCCCGAAGTTCAGGAAGGCAGGGCTGATGCGTGTGTGTAGGTGAGGGAGGGGCGAGGGCTGGGCCACACAAGGAGGTGTACCCAGAAGCTACTGTTGGGACCAGAGCAAAGAATGGCCTCAGACCACCTGTCTGGAAAAATTCAGTCACAGAACACATCCTGTGGGCACTTTCTGGGTGGGAGCTGTCTGGAAAGCTCTGGGAAGTTTCCTGTCCTTGAAGAGGCACATGGAAAGGGAGGCAGGTGGGTAAATTTTTCCTCTCACACAGCATGAGCTCTTCCACAAGACTTAAATCTCTCTCCACATCCAATAGTTACAGAGGAGGCAGGGACAGGGGAAGATGTCAGAGACCAAAAAAAGGATGATCTGGATCCAGCAGGAGACAGCGAGTTCCCTCCTGCCGCTCCTGCAACTCCTCCTGAACCTGCATCTGCAGCTGGACTGCTGGACAATGGAGAACCAGTTCAGGCATCACCACCAACTGGGGCAGAGCCCCCTCTGCACCCACCCACACCTTCTTCTCCAAAATGTTCTCCAAATTCCCACTATCAGTCCCCTCCCCTTCCCCCTCCCAAACTTGACTTCCCTTCCTCTGGAGATGTTTTTGTTTGGTTTTCTTTAGTTTCCTTTGTTTGTTTCACTTCATTTATGGCAAGCTTTATTTTTCTTTTTAGAGTTTCATTAATAAAATATAGACTTTTCCCCTTTTAAATTGTGCAACTGAGGATAATTAGAGGCATTCACAATGTTGTGCGACCATCACTACCATCTAGTTTCATACTATTTCTTTCCTCAAAGTGAAACCTTGGATCCAGAGCACGCACTCCCCTCCCTCCTCACCCAGCTCCTGACAACACCAAGTCCTCTTTCTCTCTGAGTGTCTTTACCTCTCCTTGGTGTTCCCTGTCAATGAAACTTTTAAAAAGTTTTCTTTAGTCCCTGCCCACTTGTTTTTAGCTGGGGCTGGGGATTTTTTTTGTTTTCACTTGAAACAACATTTTTATCATTTTAAGGGGATATCCAGGGGGATTAAAGATTTGATGTACAAAATGAAGCCCTTTTAGTAACTCTGTGCATAATCTCAGGGTAGACACTGATGTTCCCCCTGTGACACCACAGCCAGAAGACATAAGGGAGATGATTAGCTCTTCCTGTGGCAAAAACAAAACCAAACAAATCAAAAAAATTAGCAAAAGCCCAGAAAAACTGCTTGAAAGAGACCACAACCTGGAAAAAGCATTCCTCATAACCCAAGGTTGGAGAAAGGATTCCCATCCCTGTAGTCCAAAATCCTTTCGAAACGCAGTGTTATAAAAAGAAACAGAACAGACATGGGCAGTTCCAATGAGAGGCAATGCAGGTGGCCAGTGTGTGTTAGAGATGCTTGACCTCTCAGGTGAGAACACAGGCAGAAGGAAACACTGCAGAGAGAGCACCGGTCACCATCACACTGGCGGGTCTTTAGTCAGGTGACAACCAGCCCTGGTGACAATGTAAGCAGGCAGAGGCTCCAGCCGATCCCCTGGAGGGAAGAGAGAAGGGACGCTCCTCTTCAGGAGAACAGGGTGCAGGACGCATCAAAGGGCCACAGATGCAGCTCTTCCCCAGAAGTTCTGATCCTTACAGTTCATCCCACTAAAATCCTTACACACCTATTCAAAGATGCCTTTTCAAGGGTGATCATCACAGCACTGGTTGAAACAGTCTGAATTAAAGCAATACTAATGTTGATGAAGAGTGTATGGGGTCCATTTGTTCTGGTTCATGTGGATGAATGAATGCTGTGCAGTTGGAAAAGTGGGTGTCTGGTCTCAACCCAATGTCAAGGGAGGCCTCAGGGTGGAATTATGCAGACCCACTGTCTGCACCCAGGGTCCCATCTGCATGACCACATATGTGTGAAATCAGTATAGATGTAAACTGATCTGATTGTGAGTGTGCGAGAGACAGAGATGGAGAAAGACATACTGAGAGACACAGAGACTGAGACATAAGAACCAAATCATTCATGACAGTCACCTCTGTGGGTGGGAATTACAAATCTCTTCTCTTTTAGGCAATATTTCAATTTTTTGTACTGTGTCTATATTACTCTACTAATTCTAAAAGGATTAAAATCCTATCTTAAAGTGACCCATTCATTACTCATCTATGGAGTAATTAAAGTACATTAATCCTATTTTTAAAAGAATTTAAAGTCTTCTCAGGATGCAGTTCCATGTCAGCTCCGTGGCAGCAGAGGTTCTCCAGGAGGTCGTGTCTCTTCTGAATCAGCATCCAAAGAGGTGAGGAAGAAGTACCAGACTTGGACACTTAAGACTACAATAGATTAGAGATTCTGTTGAGAGAAACTAAGACCTACATTCACAGAGAATAATCCCATATTCATGGAGCGGAAGGCTTCATTCTACTTAGATGACAATAGTCCACGAATAGATCTAAGGATTCAAAGAATGCCTACCCAAATCCCAGGTGGTGTTTTGCAGGAATTGACAATCAATCTAAAATTCACGTGGTAAATCCAGGGGCTCAGAATACATGAGTGAATGTTGAAAAAGAAAACAAAGTTCGAGGAATGGAAAGTCAGATGGAACCCATGGTTAATACAAAAGCACTTTAAGCTGAAGACACCTGCGATTCAATAGATGTAGAAGAAAACCTGTCATGGAAGCCAATTCTCTCCTCTCCCTTTGCCCTATTAAGTTAGGTTGATAAAAAAGCCTTTAACTTTCACCATTTAACATGGTACTTACTTTTCTGGTTGGCTCCTGCTTGTGTATAAATAAACCGTTTCTCTCGTTCATCTCCTCCTTACTTCTGTGTGCCCTTTGGGAGGGACTCTGGATGATGGGGAACTGCTCTTTTCTCACCTTCTTTAGTGACATCTTTTGTCCATGGTGAAGTGCTTAAAACAAAAAGGCTCATTGGTTTTGGGTCAGATTTGGAACATGTAAACCTTTGGAGAACCCCTTGAGGTACAAGGGGTTCAATACTGCTGGGAGAATTTACTTGTCCAAATACCTAACAAGATACAATTTGCACAGTTGTTTGTTTTTTTTTTTTTAAAGATTCTTACCCTAAAACAAATACCCTATCTAAACCTCTTGGATGATCAAATAGAAAGAAAAAAGAGAATCATGTCTGGCCTAAGAACTCTTCCTTAATAAAATGGAAGGACAGAATCAGATTCAGAGCAAAAAGTAAAATCCATTTATACCATCAACCCTCCCACTCTTTTGTACACTGTCTTCATGTAATCTGCCAGATGGCGCCCTGGAGAAGGCCCCTTGCCCGGAACTCGTGCTCATTTTCAGAGCTCTGCCAAGCATGAGGTTGGTCCCCAGGGCCTGAGAGGGGCTACTTGTGAAATCTTCTCTGCTGAGACCCACCGGACTGAAGGGAACTGTGTGCTCTGAGGGAGAGAGAGCACACCAAGCCTCTGTGGAGGCATCTCTGACATCATTCCAAAGGCACACAGCTCTAACTGTGGGCATGGGAATTTTTGAGTGGCATCTTAGTTGGAAATCTCCTCCTGGATAGAAAGAAGCAGATTCAAGATGTTGCAATTGGATGGGCAGGTCGGCCTCTCGAATTTGTCGATGAGAAGGACACGCAATTCACTGCAGAATTAGGAACACCCATCCCTGCTCTGCTGACTTCATCTACAGAGAAACAGAGACGCGGCTCTAGGGGGAATTAAACACCCACCAACCCTTCTTACCTATGTCAACGTCCCCACTTTATTCTCCTTTCAGGTCTCTGCACAAAAACTGTGGCTCAGCCCCAAATATCACATAACCATCACCCTGAACCACTCTGTGTCTGTGTCCAACTCGAGCATTAAGGCCTGTTACCATTACTGTCAAATCGTGTCCCCCTTTCAGCCCGTCTCCCGCCATCATCCCAGCCCAACCTCGGTGTCTCTCTCCAGGTCAGCAGCACTCTTCCCATTGGCTTCCCATCAGCTTACCTTGCCCTGCTTCCATTGCTTATTCCACATATATTACCCACAACGGTCTTATTAAATTATGAATCGGATCAAGCTGTTCCGCTTTGCAAAATAATCTCGTAATTTTCCATTGTATTCAGAAGGATATCCAGAGTCCCTACCAAGGGCCTGTGTGATCCGGTCCCTCACCCGTCTCTGCAGCCTCAGTTCTCACCGTTCTGCTCCAGCCCATCTTCACCGCCCAGATGGTCCCCACCAGGACAGCTGTGTTTGTAACTCCAAGTCTCGTACTTACACTTCTCCCGGCCTGGGAGGCTATTCTTGTCTGTTACCTATGTGGCTTATTCTTTTGCTTCATTCAGGACTTTGTTCAAATTATTTTACCCTCAGAGAGGACTTACCTGACCACATTATTTAAAATAGCACGCACATATTTCCTATTCAATCATTTTCTCTCCTAATATGCTTTATGTTTCTTTCTGGCAATTATTAGAACCTGGCAGTACGTCATATATTTATTTGCTTACTGGTTTATTGTCTGTCATTCTTACTAGACCTATATTCATGGAACCACAAATAACTTTTAACCAGTAACTTTCAAAATGCCTTTAAATGAATTCTTTTATAAGATGAGAATTTCAGATGCTTCCACGGGTTGCTTAGGGGAAAAAAGAGAAAGGATTCAGGTTGAACTAGGTTATTAATTACCTGGGAGATGGTTATTTATTTTATACATAGTAGTGTGTATCTGTTAATCCCAAACTCCTAATCTAGCAAAAGACCGAGCTGACTACTATTTTTAAAAGACATTTTTTTTCTTTTTAAACTTGGGTTCTTTGAGATCTCTTTTCTTATTTGTTATTTTTCTTTTATTTTAAAGACTTTTTCTTATTATATTTTTACATTGAGGTACTGCGAATTGAACCCAGCATGTACTCTACCCCTTCAACTATACCATCCCCTCCAAAGACAATTATTTTTATACTTTGACAATACCATATTGAATTAAGATTTTTTGTTCCATTTTCCCTTCATAGAGTTTATAACTGAGGGAGAGAGTCGGAGGAAGCCCTGGGCCATCCTTTCCTTCTCAGCGGGTCACTACACAGCAGAGGAGCTTGGCTGTTTCCAGGCCCAGCTCACCTTTCTGCTCTGAGGGCCTACTCAGGCCACTTCTCTAAACAGCGGCATGTTAGAAGCAGCAGAAAGCCAACTAGCGAGCAACAATGACAAAACTGACCCACCTGCAGTTGGACATCATCTGATCTGAAATGACCCTCTTAAAGC
Source organism: Camelus bactrianus (assembly GCF_048773025.1). NCBI lineage: Eukaryota > Metazoa > Chordata > Mammalia > Artiodactyla > Camelidae > Camelus > Camelus bactrianus. The sequence goes on along the minus strand of NW_027413948.1, from coordinate 2,981,696 downwards.
TCTTCTTCCTATTAGTGGATGGTTTTCAAAAATATTCCCAAGGAAATGAATCTCACTCTATTTTTCTGGATTTCTTGGGACTTCTATGACTTTAACTGCAGGCTTGATTTTCTGCAGAACATCTGTAGGGAAGCCAGGCAGAACATGTGAACAGACCCTGAAGGTCACGGCTGAGGCCTCCGGTCAAAACATCCTTGTTGTGCAGAGCGTACGTTCATGGGACCATTTTCATGACTGCTGTAATTAGTTCTCATCCAAGTGTCCCACCTAAAATGTTTCTAGATAGAAGGTGGTCTGATGCAGGTGAGCAGTGGAGATGTGGGATGCAGATGGTAGACAGACTGGAAGGAGAGAAGTGAAATGTTTCTTCAGGCTTCAGTTTGGAAGATTTCTGATTTTTATATGGACATTAAAGTTGGTCAGGCTGAAGCACCGTTTGCTCTAAGACGGGGTGATATACACGTATCCCTACAACTTCTAAAAAATATGTTGAAGCTGGACGTGACAGCCTAGGGGACAGACAGGTTAGAGTGACACCTCCGTTCCAGGCTGCCTATGATCTTGGGCTCACAAAGAGGAAAAGTATACACATATTTTTCCTGTGTAGTTCTATGTGAAATTACTTTGACCCTTGACGGATGGTGTAAGATCAGACATCATGTAGTCTTTCTTACATCGCAAAGACAATTCTTGAGTCAGCAGACTATTTCCGATGGCCCGGGGTCTGTGCCAGACATTAGCTGTCTAGACAAATACCACACAGCCCCCCATCCCTCAAGGAGATCACAGTGTGTCGTGGAAGAGTCAAATTTAAATAGGTTTTCAAAACAATGTGGTAAGAGTCACTTGGCATTATATATACTATATGTTCAGAGAGGCTCTTGCACTGCCTGGGGCAGGGTTCTAGAAGGTAGGGAAGGTGTCAGAGAGGAAATGCTTTCTGCACTGACATCTGAAGGATTCCAGCAAATCTGTAGACCAGGAGAGTGCGTGGTGGGGACGGGATTCTCAGCAGCTTGCGTGTCTCGTGCAGAGGTCTGGTCGTGTCTAACAGCACTTTGCAATTAGGGAAGGAAGGTCAGTGAGGCTAGAGGCTGTGAGGAACTAACGGAAGCTGAGGCTGAAAAAAAGCAGCAACTAGGTTATGAGAAGGTGTGACGTTAAATCAGGGAGCGTGGACTTCCTCACATACGCAGCGGGGAATTCTTTGGCTTTTTAAGGAGGAGAGTGACACAAATTTGTCATTAAAAGTGAGCAAAGTGGATTGTTCACTCTAAAGAACAGCACTGGGCAGACTAGAAAGGGGTGGGAATTAATGCAGTGGGGAGCGAGGAGCAGGGACTTAGTTGGGGGACATTAAGGAATAGAATTGTAGTACTGACGGGGGTGAGGGAGAGGAAAAGTAAAGGAAAACTCCCAGATGTATGGCACGGAAAACAGAAGGGATAGTGATGCGGTTGTTTGAAAAAGTAAACCTAGGTCTGAGCGACTGTAAATCCAAACATACAGAGCTTGAGATTTTTATGGGCTAATAAAATGGGAATGTCTAGTTGTCAATTATACGTATATTTCTGGGACTGAACTGAGATGCCCATGCTGGAAAAGATTTGACAGTTAATCAGTGGACAGAGAGCAGTTGAAGCCACGGGAATAAATGCCACCCACTGACAGTTTAACAAAGGAAAGGGAAGCAGGACACTTCTGGTTCAGAAAATATGGCAGACCAGAAACTTGAAGACCCACTCACTAAAGACACATAAAAAAGTAGGGCAAAATGCCGCCAATCTTTTCTTGTTTTTTTACAGGCAAGTTTATTGTCGTATGATTCCTGTACAGTAAAATACACATATTTCACATGTTCTATTTGATGAATTTGATAAATGTCTACACCCAGAAAACCATCACCACGATCAAGATAGCTAACATTTCCATCACTCCCCAAGAGGGGCACTTTTTGAATCCCCATATTTATCCCTTCCCATCCCCTTCTCTCCCTGGGAACCGTAAGTTTGTTTCTCTATGTCTGTGGGTCTGTTTCTCTTTTGTAGTTAAATTCATTTGTGTCTTTTTTATAGATTCCACATATAAGTGAAATCATATGGCATTTTTCCCTTTTTCTGGCTTACTTCACTTAGAATGACTATCTCTACGTCCATCTATGTTACTGCAAATGACATTGTTTTGTTTTTTTCATGGCTGAGTAGTATTCCATTGTATAAGTATACTACTACTGCTTTATCCAGTCAGCTGCTGATGGACATTTGTGTTGTTGCCATGTCCTGGCTATTATAAATAGTGCTGCTGTGAGCATTGAGATGCATGTGACTTTTTGAATTAGAGTTTTCTTCTGACATATGTCCAGGAGTGGGAAGGCTGGATCATGAGTTAAGTCCATTTTCAGTTTTTAAAGGAACATCCACACTGTCTTCTCTAGTAACAATGCAGCCCATTTTGTGAAAGCAGAGCCATTCTCAGAAAGTAACGGGTATTTCTAGGGGCCGGACATGAAGTGCAGTGAGTGTGGCCTGTTCAAGAATCAGAGGGCAGTCTGCCAGGGCTGGAGGAGAGTGACAAGGGAAGTGTGGTACAGGTAGGATTCAGACCACATAGGGACCTGACAGGCTGGGATAAGGAGCCTGGGCCTCCAGTCATTCCTTGGTAACCATGGGGCACTGTTTCCAGGACTCCCCCCAGACGTCAACATCCATGGATGCTGACACCTCTTGTATAAAATGACATAGGACTTGCATGGGACTCATGTACATCCTCCCATCTACTTTTTCAATATATATACAAACTTTTTTTATTGAGATATAGTCATTTTACAACATTGTATCAAATTCCAGCATACAGCAGAAATTTTCCGTTATACATGAATATACACGTATATTTGTTGTCACTTTCTCTTTTGCTGTGTCCTCCTGTGTACTTTAAATTATCTCTAGGTTACTTCTGGTATCTAATACAACATGAATGCTATGTAAGTAGTTGCCAGTGTATGGCAAATTCAAGTGTTGCTTTTTGAAACTTTGTGTTTTTTCCCGAGTATTTTCAATCCACAGTTAGTTGAATCTGCTGGATAGGGAGCCCCTAGATACGGAGAACCCCCAAGCTCCTCCTTCCCACCTCCTAAATTTCCACTACAAGCACTGAAGGGGTCCAAACATAGAAGAGCGCTATCTACCTACTGGAAACCCTGAGGAATTCCATCAGCGTATGTAGCGCAGGAGAGAAGGCTTAGGGCCAACTAGTGGGAAAGGAAGGCCTGCCTGGAGAGGAAGGAGGAAGGACCGCAGCGGAAGCCATCTCGTACTCTTACTGGAACTAGCTGATTGCAGTGAGGGACGCCGAGGAACTGGGGACACGGGGCATGGGGGGCGATCTTGGCCGCCAGGTGCAGGGTTCACATAGCTGGGACCCAGTTTGCAAGATCAAAATAACAAGGAGGGAGAGGGGCTGCCTCAGCCCCGGGATCCTGACAACGGCCACAGTGCCGTGACCCCAGCTAATGCGGCTCCCCTAGTAAGCCAGAAAAAGGAAACTCTGTGCCAAGATATTGCAGATTCCACCGCAGACACACGGATAACTAGATCTCTAAGCTGACAAAATGTAACCACCAGAAACAGGAATCTTTCCTTTTCTCTTACTTTGGACCTTTGGACAGGGAGTCACACATCTTTAACAGGAACCACCTTTAAACCGATAGAGAGCTCACTTTTTCAGGAATAAGCATGGAGAAAAAGAGTGGGGTGATGGTTTAAAGCGGAAGTCAAAGTGGAAGCCCATCTGATAAATGGTAAAAACATGCTTCTTAATGAATTCGAGTTATGGCAAAAAGAAGGAGGAAGGTTAAGGAAATCTCTATTAATATCCATTCAGCATACAAGACTATCCAGCCATAAAAAGACAGCACCTTAAATTAAGAATTTTTTTTTTTTTTTTTTTGGTGATGAAAGACAATGCCTTAATTTAAAATAAGGTTTGGGCTATGAACAACACACTGAGAGTTGTTGATGAGGAGAACATAAATCTGCATATAGATATGTAAGTTTTCCAAGTCAACCGCTTGAAAAAAATTAGTCAATCATGTGTCCAGTTGATTGGGAAATCCCGATAAGTAAATAACTCAAAAGTGGGAAACACATGGAATTAAATAGTGTTAGTGAGCAATGAAATCCAAGATGTTTATACCTATATTTTCTTTGTTAATGTAACAAACTTAAAGCAACTGTCTAAAAAGTAACTGGAGCACACAAACACACACACGCACACACACACACACACACAGTTTGGAACAGCAGAGAGGTAAAATATGCTAAATTTTTCATTATTGACAAACAGGATCTAATAGATTATTTCATTTTTAAGACTCTTATAGGAATACTGGTCCAATTGCATATAAAGTTACGAACTTAGAGAAGATTTTTAAAAATTTAGAGAGAATTTTCATTAAGAGGTAATATAGCTTCCAAATCACTGAAGAGAAAATTAACAATAAAAAAATTAATTAATCCAGGTAATATGGAGTAAAACTGACCATAATTACCACCCTACAATAAACCACAAAATGGATAAAATATATGAAGCAATGATTTTTAAGACACGTGAAAACGATCATCCACTAGGACCTTGTCCTGCCACCTCTATGCCAAGGCTGCTAGGCCTCCTACTGCCATCACCAAGGATGTCCACGAGGAAGCGTCATTTCCTTCCTCTGCTCCTACTGCAGAGCCAGTCCTGAGCAGTCCTTTTCCAGGTTTTGGCAGGCAGCTCCCTGAAGTGCTCTCATAGGCCTTGGTCCCTTTTAGCCACCAGCAAAGGGATCAAGGATTATCAGTGAGCCTCCTTCCTCATCCAAGACCTAGGAACCTATCTGACTTCTGAGCAGCCCTTCACTCTTGTCTGCTGTCTGGTACTCTCCGCCCAGCTTCCCGAATCCCCGGCTTGGGCAGCCTGCACGCTGGCCACAGCCCATCAGAATCTGTTCCCCCGCCAAGAGGCCACGCGTGATCGTGAGCAGGGCTCCAGGCCTCTGGAACAGCGCGGCTTGGACTGCGTCCTGGTCCTGGGCTCGCTAGCTCCATGTCCTTGGTTGAGTCAGTTAACATCTCTAAGCTACAGTTTCCTCATCAGTGAAATGAAGACATAATCAATATGTAAAAAAAAATCAGAATCTGAAGGGGACTAAATTTCTGGTGATTGAAGAGTATTTTAATTTTGAATTATACAGCAAAGGACATCATACAATTTTTACTACTTCATAATTCTAAAGGACAGCTTCTACTATTAAAAATAATACATGCACGTACACACAAACACACGTGCAGACACACTGGCTCTGCTTCACATACATCCCCACGGGCACACACACATGGAGTCATGTAACACACACACACTCATAACATACACACAACCACACACGTTCTCAGGGGCACACACATACATAACATACAGAACCATATACATCCCCAGGCATGCGCATGCACACACACACACACACACAGTCATGTACCACACACGTCCCCAGGTGCGTGCATGCGTACACACACGTCTTACACACTTTGGCGTTATTCTAAATCAATTTAAAATTGAGGGTCACAGTGTCCATTGTTTTATCCACTCAGAAGATCCTGACTTTGGAGCGTGAAGCAGGAACCCCTCCTCTCTGGAGATGGTCTTTACCACTTACAGTCTCAGTAGAGCCAACATAACTGCTCTGGACCTTTGGAAGTGCAGGGCCAGAGCATACCTGGGAGCTCACATCCTATACATTTAAACATGTTAAGTGCAGTAGGGTCTAAACTCCTGCCTTTACAAATATACATTCATTATAAGGGGGAAGGCCAGGTTCAAATTTAGAATTCCCAGACACAGGGGAGTCCGGCAAAGAAAGTGAGCGTGTGGGGAGAGCTGATTCCCAGTCTCTGATCACTAGCCTGACCGTTTTCTTCCCAATGCTGGGTCCATCCCTTGCCACAAGGGGCCTTGGATGTGCACAGGGGGACACACAGACCTCATATCCGGGCTCTGCTCATACCCTCCATGCAAACAGCTATGCTTTGGCGTCTCTGTGAGTCCTAGGAATCTGAACTCCGGGGAGAGCTGATGCAGGCACTAGAAATGGGTCAGGGGCTGCTGAGACAGGGCATTTGGGGTCCTGGGTTTCTAGAGCACGGGGCGGAGCCAATGACCGTGTCCCCTTGGCCGTGCTGACTCCACCCCATGGAGGGCATTGCCAGAGGAAGTGTCAGGGCCAGAGGGACCCTCTGTAATGCAGGACCCAGGGCAGAGGGCCCCCTTGCCGTGGTCTAATGGGCAGAAGCCCCAAGGAAAGGTCTGAGGAGGCTGTAAGGTATCTTCATTCCCATTAATTAAAAAAAATAAAAGCATACCACAGGCGTGGGTGGAAGGGGTTTTGTTACAAGGGAAGGCACTTGACAAAGTCTGGCCATAGAGGGCTGGTAGGTTTGCCAGGTTGAGGAACCAACATGCCGTTAGTCTCCACTGGGTCTAAACACCTCCTGAATTCCTCCGGGTGACACTGAAATGCAGTGAGACACGGAAACCTCTTAAGTTGTTAAAATCTTCATGGTGAGCCATTCAACTCTCTCCTCATTCTTGGCTATGAAAGCACGATAAACACAGGCCAGAAACGCATCAGCCTGTTGGTTGGTTCACTATTCGCCTGGTTCTCCCTCTTGTAGGAGCTTTTATCACATCACCCAGGGCTGACCCGGCTCAGGATTATAGCTGATTTTCAGCACGTGGCATCACTTGCTGGTGACACGAATCAGGCAAATTAGCCACCTCCAAAACTCTGAGGGTCCTCCTGGGAGGAGCCTGCAGACCCCCAGTCTAGCCTCTGCACCACAATGCTCCTTAGTGCCATTCCCATCTTGCTGCCCTGGCCTCTAGCTCTGACCAGAACCTCGCTGGATTGTTGATAAATGTCATCCATATACCACGTCTAAGCTTGGGGTCCAGATGTGACCATGGTTCTTATTTACTTCCCATCGATTGATTGATCTTTGTGTAATCGTGTTGGCAGGAAGGCCATTACCACCCTCTTGAGGCCTCCTCGAGCCGCCTCTGTGTATAACTGTCCTAGAACTCCAGGAGATCGGGTCTGAATCCTGGAACTCAGACAAGATGGCACCTGGAGAGACAGGAATCCACTCCTGCCGTGGCTCCTGCTGAGGCTCGGTGTGGCCATAAATACGGATCCCACAAGCCCTGATGTCACTTGACTCGCTGCAGGGATGCTCCCACACTGCCCCGTTCCCCCCAGAGACTGAGGGTTTTCTGCTTGTTCCCGAAGGCCCCAGCCCCGTGGGGGCACCGGGTCCAGTGGAGCATCCTGCCTGGTTCCCCGCCTTGGTGGTGACTGGAACATCAAGTACCCTCCCCTTAGGGACCCGTTTGTCCTTTCCAGCCAACAGACCTAGGTCTTAAGCACTTTAACTCACCTGAGGGTGTTCTCCTCACTTCAGGGGCAGTGAGGACTGGGTTTCTTCACACTCCAAGAGCCCCCGGTCTGGATGCAGACAGTCTGGCTCTCCCCCCAGTCCTGCAGTTCCCGGCCACACCTGCTGCTGGTCACAGTCTGTGCTGTGTTCTCTTCCAGGACAAGAGGTGCACTCTGCCCCCAACCCCGCCCCCACCAGCGGTGGCAGAGGCGGCGGACAGGCAGGTGAGCAGGGGCCTGAGACCATCTCCGAAAATCAGTGCCTCAGAGGCCGCTGGTGACTAGAGGGGCCACGGGGCAGAAGGCAGCATGGGATGGGAGGAAGAGGAAGGCTCAGGACAAGGAGATGAAAGGGGGAACAGATAGCACTGTGAGGAACTCGGCCATGAAAGGGAAGAAAAAAGATAGTGACAGCTGAAGCGGTGTTGGCGTTAAAAGCTGCGGGCTTTTTCATTTAATTTTATTAATTACCATTACATATAGTGGCATATTTTTATTTGATTAAAGATTAGGTGCCATGTCATATAACAGGATACAGTATGTTATTATTTATTAAATAATACATAATAGTAGATATACTACCATAATATGTTCTGTTTATTTATTATCAGATAGTATATAATACGTATGTAGGTATTTATATACATAATATATAATTCATGCATCTATATAATATATAATACATAACAATGTAGGATTATGATTAATATATTTTATAACAAGATTACATAACAATAATGATGTAATATTACCCATTGTATGCCTTGGTTCATGACACAATCTCACCTTAGGTGCCTTTGAGAAGTATTTATGTATTAAAATTAATATTATAAGAAACAGTTGTGAACCTATCACCCAGCATCAGAACAGGACTATTGACAGTGACATACTGTGTCCTAACCTGCACTTGGCCTCTTCTCACAGGAAGTAACCAGCATCCTGAATCCTGGCTTACCCTTGCCTTGTGTTACTTTCACACACACAACACTTAAGATCAGTTAAAACAAATGAACTGCAGGTACATGCAGCGAAGTGGATGAATCACACACTCTATGTTAAATTGAAACAATAAGCCCTAGGATGTAGGCGATAGTGTGCTATGCTTTTAACTGTGTATATATATGTCAACTAAACTCACTGAATTAAGAACTACAGCTAGAGTCCAGGTGGGACAGGGACAGATAAAAGGTGAGGTGAGAAGATTTGCTGCAGGTGAGCGAGTTCCTTTCCAGTAACATGTCATTCTCTCTGAAGCAGGAGGCAAGGCCATCTGCTGGGAGTCAGGGAAGAGACAGAGGGAAGCTTAGAGGTGTGCAGAGAGCAGAGAATGTTGACACCACTGAGTGATAAGTGGTGAAATGTGCTCACTAGAGAAACCCTGGAGGATTGCCTGGCAGTGGCAACACGGTGGGCATTGATTTGTAGTCTTAGAAACCTGTGCTGGGAGAGCCTGCTGCCTGCAGGCTCAGAACAAATAGAGCTGGGTGAACCGAGATGGAAGTCGGCCTGGTGAGGAACTGAAAAGGTCAAAGCTCAAGGGGGTTTTGTTTGTCATAAAGTGAGTGCTGACTGTGAATGCAGAGCTGGAAGGTGGGGTAGTGGAAGTAAGAGGAATGTGGACAGGCAGGAAAGCAGAGGAGTCAGCGCATGATGCCCCAGTGAGGGTGAAGGAGGGCCAGGGAGGCTGGTGGAGAAGAAGCTGGACGGCTAGAGGTGGGCACTTAAAGGAGAGAGGCTGGACCTGGGGTGGAGACACGCCCGGGTATGAGCCTGGGGGTAGGGTGAATGGGGGGTGGCTGGCTCAGGCTGAAGGAGAAGAAGACCCTAAAATGACCACACTGGGTGGAGGAGGGAGAATGAAATTTGACGTCTTGATGGCAGGAGGCGAGGCAATACAGAGCTGGTGGTCCAGGTGCTCCTGAATGAGGCAGATGAGCAGGGAGGCCAGGGTGGCAGGCACTGCTAGGAATGGACCTGGGTTTTCCAGGAGCTCCCAGGAGAGTAGGAGCAATCATCTGAAGGGGGAAAGTGAGCACAAGGAGGCAAACCCAGGCTCCTTATCAAACGGGGGGTGTGAGGGGGCAAAGTGTCAACTCCAGAGATGGTGGCCCAGAAGCAGGGACCACGGGTGAAGTGAGGGGACACTCAGAGAAGAGAGGCAGAAGAGTCTTCTCGGTGTAGGGGAAAGAGAGGCCCCAGGACAAAGGAGCACAGGGGCACAGTGATGAGGATGGACTGGCTCTATGGTGACACTGCAGGGCTGGCTGGATCTTTGTCCTGAGGGCTTAATTTGGGGGGGGCTGCTGGCCTCACGAGGACACCCCTCTCAGCAGCCTGGACAGACGCTCCCGTTCCTGAGAGCTGTGTGGCCAACATTGTTCTCGGAGGGGCTCTGCCTCCATCTTCTATCAGACTTTCCTGCCCAGCCCCCAACCGCCAGCGAGGGAACCTGGGCCTTGCAGGTGTTTCCCGTGGAGGGAGACAGGCTCCTTGGAGAAGCAGGCTGATCTTACTTTTCTCCGTAACCCAGGTCCTAGCAAAGCGCCAGGGTGGCCCATTCAGAGGCTCAGATACTTAAGAAATTAACTTAAAGCAGTAGAATAGCAGAGCTGGAGGAAGTGACCACTGAGCTCACAGAATTCACTGCCCACACCCCCATTCTACAGATGAGGAAACAGAGACCAAGCGGTGAAGCAGCCTTGGCCAAGGTCACTCTGCTCCTTAATGCTGGCCTGTGTCGGGCATGCCAAGTGATGAGCTGCAGTGAAAGGCCTGAGAGGGGGCTCTGGGGCCAGACAGCTTGGGTTCAAGTCCCAGGTCTGCCATTTACTAGCTGTGTGATTAATGACTGTCCTTCCTGTAAAGTGCCACCTCATTGGGTTGTCGTGAACACAGAGTTTCTGGAACAGCAGGACAGAGTTGTGTAAGGGTTTGCTGTTGCTTTGTTTACTATTATTATCACCAAGTGAACCCTGAAATGAAGAACAAAGACAGCAAGAATTTTTATTTTAAAGGATTTTAAAATCCGATGATGAATGTTTGATTTAGTCTATTCAAGTCTGCATTTGACCCTTATTAACAACTACACAATGGATGACTTTTGAGGAAATGTTGCTTCATGTCTTTAATTCTCACTAACGACACAGGCTATTCAACAGGAAGCAGCTTTTTTTTCCAGGAAGAGGGACAAAATGTTAACAAAATCTCGGTACCTCTCGGTCCCCAGTGAATTGGTTGTGACCTGTCAACCCAACTCTGGGGAACTGCCCGCTCCTCCTGGGCTTGCTGCACTGCCCCGCGGCCTCCAGGGGGCGCTGTACGCCCACACGAATCCAGTCTCTTGGTTCATATCTTTGCTTCAGATCCCTCAAGGACTGCCCATGCCCCAGGGCCCCATCTGCCCCGCCAGCCTCGCCTGCTGGACTCCAGGACACCATCCTGGGTCTCAACCATCCTCTCCTCCTATGCCCGCCCCACTACTCTTCACTTTGTCCTTCAAATGTGGGCTCCTGTGGCTCTCCACCCAGCAGGGGTCTCCCCGTCCTCCACCTCGGGTAACTGCATCGTCCTGCACGGTGCGGTGCGTAGCAAACCCATGTGGAGTCAGGAAGAATACAGAACAACAGGTGCTCAGAGGGGCTGCCTTTCCCACTGCAGGGGCCCTGGAGAGCTTTCTCCCGGCTGGTTATTCACAGGCGCTGAAGCTGTAGAATCTCGATCTCACCAATTTAAAGGGCATCATCACTAATTACAAAAGCAATCATTTTTTCAGTAGCAAAAGGACAAAAGACTTTGTGCCCCGCACCTCCAACTTTCTTCCTCCGCCTTCAGAGGTGATTCTCACTCTCTAGGCAAGGGTAGAAAGCAACACACAGAACATTATTTTTCAATGTTTTCTTTCCCACTCTGAAGATTGCTTTCCCAGAACCGATGAAGGCAAGGATGGTTTGGCTTCCCTGCACTGAGGATTCAGAGACGCAGGGGGGGGAGGGGGTTGGGGAGATAATTCAGCATTATTGAACCAAACAGAGACATTAAAAGTTTCTATTCTAAACAGAAAGGAAGCAGGATGCTATACAAACGGGAAACCATAGTTGGAAATGCAATAACGAGTTACAAGACAATAAACATGAAGATGGAAAAAAGAAAAAGTACATCAAAATACAAAAAGTTGGTAATGGGAGACGGTAGCATGAAAAGATAGATTTTTTTCTCTTTCTTTTTTTTTTCTCATTATTCTTAGGATGTGTTGGAGCCTACGTGATTATCAGTCTAAAGGAAATAGATATAATAATGGGTTGATATACTTGAAAAAAAGATAACCACAAATCGAAAGCATACAATAGAGTAGCAAAAAAAAAAAAAAAAGAAACAAGCTCAAAATTGCTTAAAGACTTAAACATTAGACAAGATGCTATAAATCTCTCAGAAGAAAATGTAGGCAAAATATTATTTGATATATATCTCAGCAATGTTTTCCTAGGGCAATACACCCAAGCAACAGAAATAAAATACAAAATAAACAAATGGGACCTAATTACACTTATCAGCTTTTTCACAGCAACAGAAACCATAAGCAAAACAAAAAGACAACCTATGGAATGGGAGAAAATTTTTGCAAAAGATGAGACTGAACATGGCTTAAATTCTAGACTATATAAATAGTTCATACAACTTAATAAGAAAAAAAAATTAACAACCCAATCCAAAAATGGGCAGAACAACTAAACAAGCAATTCTCCAATGAAGATATACAAATGGCCAATAGGAATATGAAAAAAAGGTTCAATATTGCTAATTATCAGAGAAATGCAAATCAAAACTACAATAAGTTATCATCTCACACTAGTCAGAATGGCCACCATTCAAACATCCACAAACCACAAATGCTGGAGAGGCTGTGGAGAAAAGGGAACCCTCCTACATTGTTGCTGGGAATGTAGTTTGGTGCAGCCACTATGGAAAACAGTATGGTGAGTCCTCAAAAGACTAAAAAAGACTTATCATTTGATCCAGCAATCCCATTCCTGGGCATATATCCAGAGGGAGCCTTAATTCCAAAAGATACCTGCACCCCAATGTTCACAGCAGCATTGCTTACAATGGCCAAGACATAGAAGCAAACTAAACACCCACAGACAGATGACTGGATAAAGATGTAGAATTTAGGTATAGAAGAATATTACTCAGTCATAACAAAGAAGGAAATAATGCCATTTACATCAACATGGATGGACTTGGAGATTATCACACTAAAGTGAAATAACTCAGACAGAGAAAGACAAGTATCATATGATATCACTTGTATGTGGAATTTTTAAAAATGATACAAATGAACTTATTTACAAAACAAAAACACACTCACAGACTTAGAAAACTAAATTAGGAGTTTGGGATAAACAATTACAAACTACTATATGTAAAATAGACAAACAACAATGATTCACTGCAGAACACAGGGGAAAATATTCAGTATCTTGCAACCTTTAATGGAAAAGAACCTGAAAAAGAATAGACTATGTATATGTACAACTGAATCACTATGCTTTATACCTGAAGTTAACAAAACAGCTGTATATCTGAAACTAACAAAACATTGTAAATCAACCACACTTCAATTAAAGAAAAAGATAAGCTCTAAATACCTTTATTCAAAGAAAATCTTCAACTCTTACCTCTTACGGAAAGTAAAATGGGAAGCTTGAGCAGGACCAAATTATACTGAATGAGAGGTTACATACCTTCCCCAGCACGTGGCCCATGCTACACACACATCGTGTTTTCCTTCAGGTAAGAATGGCCCTTATTGCCCAGGGAGCGAGTCCTCCTTAGACAAGGCCTGTGTGGCAGTGGCCTTCTTGTCACCGCTCCATCTCACCAGGAGGCCAGGATTTTCAGAGCGGAGGGAACACAGATCTCATACACTTCAGATCTATTTCCTGAGAAAAACTATGGAAAGACCAAATTCACCTGCAGTGCGGGAAACATGAGCAGGACCCCTTAGCAGACCGACAAGCCCGAAGCAAAATGGCCCGATGTTCACATCGGAACCAGAACAACAACCGTCTGGCCCCTGTTAAACGATCACCATCTCACCTGCAATGAACGGTTCGTACTCAGTGTCAGGGATGTTTCTGTTGAGACTTGAGAGATCAAAAAAGTCAGACCAGGGATTCCGGACCTGGTGGATGTCCAGGCTCTGCCAATGGTAGAGGCGGCCCCAAGGGGGTATCACCAGCACCGATTCCTCCATTTTCAGCAGGGTCTTCAGGAGGAAGGCGATGTGGATACAGACGCTTCTACGGAGGCTGAAGCCCTCTGGAGGGTTGACGTCACACAGAATGTACCTGGCAGGGAGCAAAGGAGAGCGGGTCTTCAGGGCCAAGCCTCTGCACAGGAATCCCGGCTTAGATAGAACAGATACAATGGGAATCCCTGCACAGCACATGGCCTAGACTCAAGACACGTTAACCAGCTTCTGGTTTGTATAGTGGAGGCACTGCCCACCCGTCTCCATGTGGCCAATTACTTCGAGTCCGGGAGCACATGCAGAAGACATCTTGGCATCTGTCTAACAACGCTAAGTACCTGACTAGTACCTGAGCACACGTTCTCCAGGGGCTCTCAAGCTTCTTGGCCTACAGACCCCTGTACACTCTTAATTACTGAGGACTCCAAAAGGCTGCTGTTTATGTGGGTTAAATCTATCAATAATTCCTGTGTTAGAACTTAAATAAGAACTTTAAAAAATGCTTATGATTTCACTTAAAAATAATAACAACCTACTACATGTTACCATTAATACTCTTAAGCAAAAAATAAGTATATTTTTCTAAACAAAAATCATTAATGAGAAGAAGAGCAGTGATTTTAATTTCTGCAAAACTCTTTTGGACTGGTGAGTTCTGAATTCTATCTGCCTCTAAATTCCCTGTTTTGTGATATCACAGACCAGGTTTTCCCTGGAAATCCCCACAGGAAACTCGGGAGTGCAAGAGTGTGCAAAAGGCAGGTGACATACCGGCGTTTCTACGAAAATAGTCTTGCATCTCAGGGGCCTCAGTCACACTTTGATAACTGCTGCCCTACCCTAGGCGAGACTCTCCTACACAAGAGCCAGGCAAGGGTCCTGGCTTCTTTAATGAGTTACCGCAGCCACACTCCTCCCTTCTCTGTGTTAATGTTCCCACAACCTCCATTACCGCAGATGAGGATGTAATCCTCAACTGGGGCCTCTAATCCCAGAAGACTGCCAACTTTGAGAGGGAAGGCCCATCTACCATCCCTACACCCCGCACAGTCTATTTTGAGTCAAGCCCTAGATAACTGCTAATCGGCATTGACCCTTGTCTTATTCCTGAGGTTTACCGAAGGAGCCAACATCTGGATGGAACTGAAATTTCCCTGCAGATAAACAAGGCTGATAAACCACCCCATTCCAACATCTGATTCTGGGGCTCTTCAAAACCCGGATAAGGCCCCGCTTCATAAAAGACAGGTCCTCCGCCTGCCCTTCCCCGGGGGTTCTGGGAGGCCGCGGCCAAGCAGGGCTACCCGGACTCGCGGTCCCATCCCCAGTGCCCGAGGGGGAGGAAAGCCCGAGGCTGTGCCCAAGCCCTGCCCCGCCCCGCCCCAACACGCTCCCCGGCACCACAGCCCTCCCCGGCCACCGCCCCAACCCCGATCCCACCCCGGTTCATGTCCGCCGGCCCCGCCAACGGCGCGGCCGTAAGTTTACTGTCTGTGGGACGCCGCCCCAGACAGGATGTCGGCCGCCGACTGACCAGGCCAGAACTAGTCGTCCAGGCGAGCAAGCCTCCAGCCCCAGCAGCAAGCACCGCCATGGTCCCGGGTAGCTGCACACTTCTGGAGCCCGCTGCCCGCCCCAGAAGCTCACACCGGCCCGCGCAGAGCGCGGCGCATGTAGCCATGGCAACGCCGCGGGGCCCTCCTCTAGCGCTTGCGTCTGTGTCCTCCCGAGGCTAGACGTGAGAGGGCAGAAATTGCGGAGCCAATGGGAGCCAGGGCTCGGCCAGGACGGGGGCTGGGGGGAGGCTTATGGGGCAGCTGGGCGGGGCCGGGGCGGGCGGTGCCGAGCAGACGTCCTCACCTGCAGATGGCGCCTGCCGGATGCTGGGGCGGTGCTGCCACCAGTGGGCGGGGCTGCGGGGCGGTGGGGCAGCGGGGCGGGGGCACCCTCACCTGTCCGTGTGTGTGGCTCAGCCTGGGCTCCGCGGCCTCCCCTTGCACCGGACGTGGACCCAGGCTGCCGTTGGGCAAGATAGAGGACTGAGCCAAGGCACAAATGGCTGGCCAGTTAGGGCACCTGAAGTGCAGATCCGCCAGGCCCGCTGCCGGCCTTGAATACGCACTGCTGGGCAGTTTCCAAGGAGACGGGATCTGTCCTAAGAGGGGAGATAGGGCAGGGGTGCCAGATGCCGGGTTAGGTGCGGTCTTACAGGCGAGCCACGGTGAGAGGGTTTAGAGAAGCCCCTGTGTTGGCGGGGCTAGGAATTTGGGGTATGGGGTGGGGATGGTGTGTGCCATGCTCTGTGGTCTCCCCAAGAACTCTCACCCCCAAGCAAGGGACCCTGCTCCCTCCACCATTCACTGCACTCCTGCCTTCCCCAGCACCACTGCCCCTGCCCCCGGAGTGTCCCATGACCTCTCCCCACACCGGGCACCATCCCTGTTACAGGTACTGAGGTACTGGTGGTTCCAGCCCGAGGGTGGGGGCTGTATCTGACCAGTTAGGATGCCTGGAGCCTTGTATGAAAACTCAGAGCATAATGCAGACGTGCACAGAGGCCCCTCAAACAGGATTCCCTACATGGCCCTCCCACCACGGACCCACAGAGCAGCTGCCACACCAGGCCAAGCCTGCTGGAAGACCGCTGGTCCCTCTCATCCTGTTCCTGATCAAGAGTGCACCGGCCACACTGCTGGGTATTTAGGGGGCCTTAGAAGAGCAGCTGGTATTTTCATGGGCAAATATTTGCTCTTTTGGGAAGATTTCAGTGCAAAGGGATGTAGGATATGCTTTTTCTGTTGCCCTGAAACTGGTGACTAGGATGCAAACTTAAGTCAAAACAGGTTTTAGAGAGAGCTGCAAAATATCTAACCCAAAGATCACTGTTCCCCAGCAAATGCAACACCACCTGGCCGGTGGGGTCCTGGTCCCTCATTCTGGAGGTTGGGGTTTGCACCCTCCAGGTGGGACAGAGCCCGAAACAGCTCTGAACACGCTCCAACAGGCTTTCCCAGCAAAAACGGCCTTTATTTTGAATCTGGGTGAAGGAACCAGCTGAGATATCTGAGTAAATCTTCCTGGGTGTAACCAGGCCTTTTATGCTGAATGAAAGAGCGGCTCTCCACATGCTAACTTCTTAGAACTGAATGTGTGTCAAAACCTTCATGCATGTAGCATGTTGGGAACAGCGTTTCATGGTGAGGGGAACTATATAACTTACATGTGTATGGGGAAGCCCTCACTCCAACCGGCTTTTCCTGCGCACACTGCCTTTATTTCGAAATTGGCTGTTGCTGAGAAATCTTGGTAAGCTTTCCTAGGTGTAACCATGCCCATTATGCTGGACGAAAGAGCGGCTCTACACTTGATCACATCTCAGAAATGAATGTGTGTTGAAGCCGTCATTCATGTAGCGTGTTGGGAACACAGTTTCGTGGTGAGAAGAACTATGTAAATTACATGTCTATGATGAAGCAATTGCTCGAAATGGGTATTCCAGCGCATACTGCCTTTATTTCGAAACTGGCTTCTCAGAAGACCTGTGGTCTCCACTGCAGGTCTGTCTCCAAGCCCTGGGCCAACATGGTGACTCTGCTCCCCCTGTCTATTCTGGGAGGTCTAGGGGTCCTCCATGGCCCTTCCACCATTGTTTCTTTTGGAAACACCCCACAGATGAAATGGGCCTGAGAACAGGAGAGCTGGATGCCAGCAGCCACTGCCCAGTTTGTGGCTCCTGGGAGGGGCATCTCCTCTCTGTGTGCTCTGATCTCCCCTCCCCTCTCCCCTACCCCCACCCCTCTCCTCCTGCATTTCCCGATTGATCCCTGGATAATGGTCCATACCAGGAATGACCTGGGAGAGGTTTTATGAGTCTTTAAGGGAAAAAAACAAGAAATCTTTAAACAAATTACTGAAAGTAACTTCCAGCTTTCCCGGGAAAGCCCTCTTTCCAATGTTTAAGGCTAGTTGACAGGGTGTCAAATTGCCTAACCACTCACATCTGAACAACTGCTAACTCTCTTTCCACTTTCCCGCAGCATCCACCTCTGGTAGCTTGGCCACAAGAGGGCAAGAAAGCTCTTTCCCCATGCCAGCTCCAGCGCGGCTTTGGAGGCAGTGGAGGCTGAGAGAAAGGGCCCCGCCCTGAAGTTTGGGGGGCCTCCAGCCACAGCCAGAGGAGCAGGGGTTTTCAGAGTGCCCCAGGAGGGAAACCAGGCAAGGCTGCCTGGCCCAAGTCTTCCCTGCCCAGAGAGCCCCATGAACTGCTTTGGGCCCCACTCCCCATTTGGGCCCCCTGCAAAAAGGTACCATGGGATCCACACCTGAGAAGGCAGAAGGATGACCCTTTGGCCTGTGGTCCCAGCAGGTGTGTCCTGTGATACCTGTGGCCACATATCTTCCTTGTCTCTCCAGGTCAGTGAAGGGTCTGTGCTGGGCACCTTGGTGCTCAGGAACATGGGAACAACTCTAAACTCAGAAGGACAGAGAGACTCTGCCTGGAAGCAAGGATTCCAGGGAGACGCCTTGCCCAGAACTGGGGGACTGTGTGCTGAGTAGACCCCTGGAGGCAATGTGGGGCTGTGGGGTCCTCATCAGAGAAGGGAGCAGGTGTGCTTTCCGGGGGTGGAGCCCTGCTTTGTCCAGTCATGTCCTTGTGTAAGACTCATTTACAAACACCTTCCAGCCCACCTAGGGGTGGCCTCAGAGTTGGGGGTAGAGGAGGAGAGTGAAGGGTGCAGACTTAGGGCCCCCTGACCCACCCAGGGAGCCAAGGGTCAGTGGGAACATCGTGGGAGTCTAGTGCAGGGGTGGAGGACGAGAACTAAGAACATGCCAAGTCATGCAATAAAGTGACCTGTGATCACGAGACACAGGTGGCTGTACACCAAAGGAGGGAGATAGAAATTTAGACCCAAGCTCAAAGAGAAACTTGAGAGGGGCTGGAGGGTCCCAGGAGCCCTGAGGAACAGCTCTTCTAGGGGCACAGATATCCCAATAAACACATTTCTCATGGATGCTTTTTGGGGTGCAGAGTGAGTTACCAGGATACTAAAATTAGTATGGAATCACACCCCCTTGTTCATCACGATTCCTGGCAATAAATTGCTGTCATTTGTTCATGGACATGCACAGGGGAGGTGACTGCTGTGGTGGTCACTGCAGGACTAGAATCTTCTGGTGCGGGCTCTGTGACCATAGAAACCCAGGGGGATTTCTTAACTGGAGCACCTGGAGACCATGCCTGCAAGGACCACCCTCATGGGATGGCCAATGAGCCCGTGGTACCCAGGTCACCAAGTGACGAATTTGTGAGGTTGCCTGGGGTAACCTGGGGACATGTAGGTTTCTGTGGTCAGCACGTGGGCCCAGCACTGCGGGATGGTCTGCACAAAGAGGGGCCTGCCCTCCTGATGATGGTTTCTAACACCTGCAGGGAAACTGCTCCCTGGACTCCTGGAGGTCCATATTGAGAGCGTCCTGCCAGCCATGAGGGATCACCTTCCCCTGATGCAGAGGCAGGCCTCTCCCCCTTGAGGCCCAGGGGACACCTGGCTCAGGTCCCAACTGTGTGCCCTGGACACACAGAGCCCCAGATCTCTGGCACAGACTGGGGTGTGGTTGTGTCAGGGCAGGAAAGGCCCAGGGAAGGGGCTCATTCAGGGACAGAGGCCACTCTGCAGGGATACTGGACCTGGCAGCAATACACTGCTTCAGAACTTACCTGGGCTGGGTTTCCAAGCTGTGGGATGGAAGGGCCTCTCCTTCCTGCGGTGCAGAGGGGGGAACTAGATCCATCGTCAATGTCAGCCCTGAAAATGGAGGCTGCGCTACATCCAATCCTGGAAAGAAAAATCAGGCCCCTCCAGTCCAGGTGACTCAGAAAGTCATTCAGCAATGTTCGGGGCCCCCAGTTTAGGCTTTGAATTAGAGCTGAGCGGCTCAGGAGGCCAGATCCCTGTCCGTGACTCCAGGAGTAGGCTTTCTGCTGGGGGCAGGATCCTCACAAACACCTGTGTCTTTTTGGGACATTCCCCTCTGACCAGATGGGAGGCAGGGTGCAGTTGTGGGAAATGGTGTTTCCATGAGCAGAGGGCCACCAAGTGGTGGGGGCACAGGAGACTGTGAGAATGAGTCCCGCAAAATTTCTGGAATCAAAAAACTGGCAAATGTGAAAAAGTGCATAATTTGTTTTATCGAACAGGCTGCTTATGTACGTTTGGAGGGCCAGGTTCAAAGACTCTGCATCCATCCAGGACAATAGCATCAAGAGAAGAACAGACAGAGCAGAAGGAGATCTGGGGTTTCCCCCAGGAATGAGGTGGAACAGGGATTTCTGCAGATTTGCAAGGCGTCACCTACCACTGAGCATGGGGTTACAACCCCACGTGACCACCGTCGTGTTTGGCTTGGGCTCTGGATCTGGCCTGCTCATTTATTCTTCCAGCTGAGTTCCAGAAACTCAGAGGGTGGACTTTGAGGGGCTGCGTTTGGAACCTAGTGAGGAGCTGGATGGTCCTTTATATTGAGTCCCTTCAGCCTAATCACCGTAGCTGAATCCCAACACCCCCGAGGCACCCAGGGTGGCTGTGGAGGGAGAGAAAGCCTGGCAGGCGACCTAGGGGTCCCACTGCTCTGTCCCTCCCTTGTCTTCATTCCCTTTCACCCCAGAAGGTGTGATTGTCTCGTGTCATGGTGGCCACCGTAGTGTCCCTCCCAGCAATCTCTCTTCTCCATCAGGTGGGGTTCCTAACCCCGCTCAGCCTTCTCTCTGCATGGATGCTGAAGGACCAGGACCACCTGAATTTCTGAGCTTGAGCAGTAAGGTGGAAACAAAGAAACCAATGGAAACAAAGAAGCAAGTCATTGTGGCAAAACTGCCCACCACAGAGAAGCTGCCCTGAGTGGAAGGGAGGGTGTGGGCATGCCCATTTGTTTCCTGTCTCCCAGTGCTCTTAGCTTTCTTATTGCAGACCTGCATGGTTACAACAAAATGATCTGCAAAACTGAAAATATTTACTCTCTCGCTTTTACAGAAAAGGCTGGCCAGCCTCTGGTCCGGTACCAGGCAAGTGATTGGAGTCCCTTTCCAATTTGGAAACATCTGGGCAGGCCCAGGTTTGCAAAAGTCTTTAAGAGTAGTTACGGAGTTTTGCTTCTAAAATTCTTTACGGCTGTATATACTTCTGAGATGCGGTTGTGCTGTGTAATTCTGAGCCGGGATTTTCTCAAACTGTTTCTCACTTCTTATACCAGACATTCCTAAATTCCAAGGGGAACTGTATATTAAGGAAGCCATGGAATTTAGGAAAAGGATACAGATCTCATTTCCTTTTAAGCATCAATGTACCTCCATCATGGCAGTATTGGTTATGAGTTATTGATAGGGGAATTAAATAGTAACCAGATTAATAGAAAATAGGGGATTTTAGGTACACAGGTTCATCTTTTCAACATTTTTTGTAATATTTGCAGTTTAAGATGGACATTCCTGAGAAAAAGGTAGCCTCTTAGAATGAAATAGCATTTCCTCTGAACCATACTTAATTTTTATTTCGTAGACAGCAGGAAGGGTAATCACACATCACACATTTGGGGACGTCAAAGAGAAAATGTAACTTTCTGGGAGTGCACTCCCCCATCTCCCCCTGCTCTTTTCACTGTCCCATTCTCCCTGGAAGGCTCTTTCTTATCTTCTTCTCATGGCTCCAGTAACTCTTTCTTCCTCCTCGTCCCTCAGCTGGTAAGGTTACTTTTCTACTTTTAACAAGCAAACAAGCCAACAGAAGAGAAGTTTCACAAGCAACTCCCAGCACATCCGCTCACCTAGTGTTGTCTGTGACCTCACTCTCGGTGCCCCACCTCTTATTACAGGTGACATCGAAAGTCAATTCTTCGAAAAGTCCCCAGGGCCCCATCCCTCCCATCTTCTCTGGGTTGTCACTCCCAAAACCATCCTCTCTTTCACTACCTCATCTATTTTGTTCTCCTGCTAGTTGGCTCCCATCAGTATATAAACGTCCATCTCCTTAAAAGAAACAAACAGCACTCCTTGACCCTAATTCACCCCCACCAATTGCCACACTGTGTCTTTGCAGCAAATCTTTAAGGAGTTGTTTAAACTCACTGTCTGCATCTTCTCTTGAGCCATCCCCTTTTACACCCACTCTGGCTCTTCCCCTGATCCCTCGCTCTATGGAAACTGCCCTGTCAAGGCCATCAGTGACCACACGTTGCTAAATATAGCGGTCAATTTTCAGTCCTCATCATGCATAGACCCTCGGCAGCATTTGACCCAGCTCTTCCATCCCTCCTCCCCCGTGTTCCTGCTTCACTTAAACTCCAGCCCATCGCTCTGTCTGCTTTCTGCTTTTGGTCTACTGGCTGGTCCTTTGCCAATGTCTCCTCTTTTTCCCAAACATACACTGTGGGTGTGCCCCAGGTTTGGCTCCTGGGCCTCTCATCTCTCTCTCTGCTATTCCTTTGGTGGAAGCAACCCAGCCTTGGAAATTGGCATGCCATCAATTTCTCGATTTCTCCAAAACTCCCTGATTTGCCCTTTCCATCTGGACCTTTATCCCTGAGACTCACATTCTTTTTCTTTCATTAATCTTGCTTTCACATTCATACATATGTTCTACTATGTAATTACTTTTCCAAATTTTGTATCAATAAATATATATATCATGTAAAATGCTCAAATCTGTATTATTTCCACTAAGATGCTTATTCTACCTTAGAACCTTTCTGCATTTCTGTATTTATGTGAAAAAAGCGAATAGCATTTCTGCAAGCCTCATAGATAAACAGTGTGTTAGTTTGGGGCTATTATGTAACATGAAATAATGATACATTAACATAGTCCTTTTTCATTTATTTTTATGTAACACCAAGATGAGGTTTTTGCACTGAAGACTGGTTTTATTGAAATTTTACCTACGTTATGGACAGTCAGTTTATGTGAAAGCCCTCATTTCTCCCCTTTCTGATATATTTTCCATTTGGCTATATATAACATATACCTTGGCATGAAACAAACTTCCCAAATCATTCACATAATACAATTAATACATTTAAATTATATTTTTTAAATGTTAAAAAGAAAAAGAAAACAGACTCCTCTACCTATTAGGCATTTCTGTGGCAATATGTAATACACCCCTTAACCATGACATTGAAGAACTGAGCTGATACCAGCCCCTTTCAACCTGCTCAGCCCCACCTTGTCCCATCCCTTGTGGATGGAGAGGACATCCCTCCCATTGTCCAGGTCCAGATGTTGGAACAATGTTCTTTCTGTCTTTCTCTTACACACACAGACAGCAAGTCCAGCTTGTTAGAAAATTCTGGGTATTCTGTCTTCATTAACCACCTGCTCCCTGCTCCCCGCCCTCCTAAGAGCCACCTTCAGCCCTTCCTGGACACCAATAGCCTCCTGTTTCCATCTTTGCTTTCCTACAATCTCTCATCCACACAGAGTCAGAGGGAGCCTGCAAAAGCATACATTGATGGGGTGGGTTTAGTTCAGTGGTAGGGCGCATGCTTAGCATGCAAGAGATCCTGGGTTCAAAAATGATTATAAATCAATAAAAAATGTTAAAAAAAAAAAGAGATCCTGGGTTCAATCCCCAGCACCTTCATTAAAATAAATAAATTACCTCCCACATAAAAACACAAACACAAAAGCTTAAGTTGGACTATATCACCCCTCCCCTCAAAACTCACTAAACGGGTCATCATTTCATTAGGAGCCAAAGTCGTCACAAAGGCCTCAGGACCCGGCGTGCTCTGCCTCTCTGCCCACACTCTCCCCCTCACTCAGGGGGCCTCTGGCTCCGGCTCTTCCTTCTTCCTCCGGATCCATTCTGCTTCAAGTTCATTACTCCGTGAGATCTGCCAGGATTGCCTTATTCCCTCCTGCCTGCCTCCCACCCCACCGCCATCACCGGAGTTTGCTCATATCACTCTTTTTTTTTTTTTTTAATTTTTCCAAACTCTTACTACCCCCAACATGCTGCCTGTTTCCTCTACTAAAACTCTGAGCCCCCAGTGATGGGGAGTCATGTCTATTTTGTTGACTGATAAAGCCCGAGAACCTTGTGAATTGGTCTAGTTAGGAGATTCCCGTACGTAGTAGGAGCTTATACACATTTGCTGAATGACTGTAGATGCCCTGGTCCAATCCGATGGAGCACTTCTGTGTCCTGCTCAAAGAATAACTGTCCTGTCCACCTGAGAGGGGGTGACAACTTCCTTGGTGATCAAAGGCAAGATCTTTTTGCTTTATGCTGTTAACCTTAGGCGGGGAGACTGGGGGATCTTCATATATATTTTTAAATTTGGTTCACTCTGCAGTTTGTCTTTGGTCTCTGTATAATTTTGAGAAACTCTTTATGAGTGATCATTCTTCCATCAGATTGAACAGGATCCAGGGGGAAGGACAAAGCCTGTCCCATCGGCCATCCTATGTGTCATGTCCTGGGACCCAGTGGATGCTCAGCACGTAAGTGAACAGACTGGAGTGAGTGAAGAGATGGGAGCATCTCCTTATTGTGGTGGCTGCTCTCTGTCAGATGCCTTGAGATTTGAGGAAGGGTTTACAAGTGCGGAGAGGGGAGATCAGGTCCTCTGTGCTCTTCCTGAGTGCCCTGGCTTTACCCATTCCCCCAGCCCACTCTGGGCAGCCAAGTTGAGGAGCTGGGCCACCGGAGGTTGTGCTGATCAATAATCCACCTTCACCCCAAGTCCGGGGGGTAGGGACCCCTGGTTGTAGTCTCTGGAGTCAGGTCCTTGGAGGAATTCCTCACTGAACTATGTTTTGGACCTTTTATTTTTCTCTATAACCTCCAGCTGAAGAAGATTGTCTTAGACACATGGAAGCTGAGGACGCCTACTGTCCCCTCGGAACCCAGGTGGGGCTGTGAGTCTGCTGTTTGTATAGCCGGTGGGCTCGTGTTGCTTTGGGCATCCCTGTGTCTGAATTCCTGCAGTACACTCGGTGGTAAGGAAGGGGTGCCTGGCAGGGAGGGAAATGGGTCGGGAGACTGCACAGCTGGGGAGATGTTAACCTGGGGTGTGCACGAGCCTGCTGATGCATGGCATCTCGGTTCAGGGAACTCTTCACGCTCAGAGGGGTTCCCACTCCCGCAGGGGCCATTTGATCAGGATGCTGGGCTGTCAGGGGACTGCAGGGGTCCCAGTGAGGATTACAGTGCCTTCAGGCAATGGGAAATGAGGGGTCCAGCGGCACTTGAATTAACTGTGCACCCAAACCCAGCCCCCACCTCTTTCAGCCTTTATCCTTATCTGCAAAACTGGAATTTTATTAACCATCCCGCGGGGTCGTTGATGGGCTAGGACAGACTAGACAGTCAGGAGCTGGAATTCCTCTGTCCCCTGATTGTTTTCCTTCCTTCTGACTATTTGCTCTCACAAGCTCAGTCTCTCTGTCTCTCTCTCTTTCACTTCTAACTTTCTCTCATGCTCTGGTTTCATTTGACTTCCAACCACCGCCCCTCACCCTCGCCAATCCCCAGATGAGTGAACTTGATTTCTGTGTGTCAGTTCCAAATTCCCAGGAAAGATGCTCTGTCTCCATCTGGATCTGTTGTCCAACCCATCAGTTGTGGCCAGATGAGGGAGTCCCTCTGGGACCAGTGGAGGGTCTCCACCCAGCCCCCCAGCCACCACTTTGGGAGCACATATCTCTCCAAGGAGGAGGTACTGGCTGTGACCTTGTGTCAGTCAGTATGAATTTATGTCTCCTCTTGCCCCTCCTTCATCCTCCTAAACAAAGATGAAAATTAAACACTCCCGGGATTTGTGTCATGGAACACGCAGGGTGGGGGCTAAGGGGGCTGGAATCTCTGCTGCATTTAAGGGGCTACAGTGAATCCCCAATGAGAGCCTGCAAAGGGAACACCACCAACCCCACCTGGCACTTAGGGTGCTGAGTCTGCGTGATGTTGAGCTAGGCTTCTGACCACAGCTCAGGGGTCTGGTCTGACCAGTTAGCCTTTGAAACCAACCAGCTTTGGATTCCTCAATCCCTCCCTGAGGTTTTACCCGAACCACCAGCTTCTGCATCTCTGAAGACAGATGATGAGGACCCTTCACGTAAGCCGTTCGCACAGCCCTGTGCAGGCCTTTGTGCTGCACGGTGTGCCCGGCGAGATAACTGAGGTTGGTATTTTACTGATGTTAGAAATAGTCTGGTTTCCCTATGTACTGTTTCACTGAACAAGCAACAGAAGCCACTTCTCGCTGATAAAAGCAAAAAGGGACTTAATGAGAAGATGCTGGGAGGGTGTATGGATTGGCCAGGACCGGAGCCAACCCAGGAGCTGTAGGAGGTATTAGGGAGCCCCAGGCACCAGGCCGGGCTGGGTGCTACCGGGCCCCCTGCCACCCAAGAAGGGACCCCTCTCCACCCGACCCTCCACCTCACTCACTGCAGGTTCACATCCCGGCAGGGCCAGGTCACACTGAAGCCACCAGCACACACCTCAATGGGGGAGTTGGCCCCTTCTCAGCTGAGGGCGTGCCTGGTGTGGGGAGAGGCCCAGTTAGAGGAAGGCGGTTCCCCTACTGTTCCGAGTTAAGGTGCAAGTCAGTGCCCATCACTCAGGAGAGCCAGGCTGGACGGACCTCATTGCGGTGACTAGGCCGTCTGAGTTCACTTAACATTTTCTATGTTTGAAGGCCCTGGAGGGAGAAAAAGTGAAGGTTCTAGTACTTATTTTGTGTTTCCCATGTACCAGGTGCGGTAAGCAAGCCACTTCAGACAAGACCCAGAGCAACCACGTTAATAGGCCACGGAGCAAGTAGTGCAGTCAGGCCTCTGTGGTCCCGAAACCCGTGTCCACATCGGCTCAGTTGTTACCAGTGGAAACTGGGGGAATTTATGGGACTGTGTGCTCCTGTAGGGGCTGGGATGTGTGTGTTTAAATCCAGATCTCAGAAACTCGGCTAGAACCACAGCCACTTATTGCACGGAGGCAGAGGAGGGGAGGATTCCAGCCTTTGTTCCAGCTCGTGTGGAGCTCAGAAATTTCTCCTTCTGTCCTGAAAACAACACCAGAGCTGAGGGAGCTGCAATCCCACTGTACTTCTTAGATCCCAGAAAAATGAGGGGAAAATCTGCTCCCAACACAGAGAGGCAGCCAGGCAGGCTTGGCGAGTCACAGCTCCCAGGGCAGAACCCGCTTTTGTAACAACCCCCAGGGCAGGCAGATTTAAAAGGTCCCTGAGGCCAGTGGAAGTCTCAGCGTGGGGAAGTCCGAGTGGAACAACTCCAGGGGGCCAGTCAGAGGGGCCCCCTGCTCTTTTTCATGCATTTTACCTCCAGGACCGTGTCCTGTTCTCAGAATGAAGGCCTCAGAGGATAACTCCTCATGCTTCCTGCCTGGAAAGGAGAAAATAACTCTATTGAAATATACCCAAAACATTCTGTTTCATTTGGGGAAGTTGTTTTTTGTTTGTTTGTTTTTTTAATGAGAAATTATTTTACCAGAGCCTAACCAACCTGGGAGAAGGGAAATCCCTTCTGTCTCACCCAAATTGGGGTGGGGGGAAAGAGACACACTTGTGGAGGTCACAGCTCAGGGCACAGGCTCAATGAGAACTAATCACAGGACTACAGATGCCCTGCTCTGTCCTGCTCCCCCAACACCTTGCCTCCATGTCAGTAGGGCCCCTGTGTAATAACAGGAATAAAACTAAAAGAAGTAAATGTCTCAGGAGTGTCAAGGGAAAACCCAAAGACAGCGGGGAGATGAAAACAAGGACACACAGGCTGTTTTAGCATCTCACACCAATAGCTGTAGCAAACGACACACAGCCCATCCCAGTAGATAAACAGAAAACCTCACAGAAGAAATTATTTATTTTGGTTCTCTTACCCAGTGCATTCCATGGTGCATCCTCGCCTAGAATTGAGTGGAAGCAAGTCCATCTCAGAAGGGACATAACTGAAGAGGGATGGCTTTCCAGACTCTGATGGGCAGAGAGAGCAGCAGCCTGGGTGAGAGCATGGTGAGGGGTGGGGTAGGGGGTGGGCTGCCTTCTTCCCCAAATAAGGAAACTTCCTGAGGCCAGCACAGGAGGGAGGGCCATGGGGTGGAAGCAGCCAGACTTCTTCCTGAGAACTGATGGGATGCCTCAAAGGGACCATTCAGGTACCAAAACTGGGCCGTGAGGGTGAGAGCCTGTCGGTCTGACTCAGAGCCCAGGACTGAGGTGGGCGTACAGCAGGCCGGTCTTACTTGGCTGCATCCATTTCACTTCTCCGAAGCCCTGTGTAAAACATGAAGAGTGGACGGCCTGGTGAGCACAGCTCTGCCCTCAAGACCTGTTTCAACTCCTCTCTTCCCGGAAAACAGCATCTCTGAACCCGCCCTTGGTGACCTCAGAGAGATCATCCTACTGGCCCAGGCTAGTGACCGGGAACATGTACCTTCCTGCAGCCAACCCCAGACGTCCACTGATGCATCATATACTGGCAAAGATGTGAGTTCCTGTGCATTGGCCTAACAGCAGAGACTCTGCCACAGGCCCAAGAGGTTGTGTGTGTGACATGCAGGGGTGCAGGAGTGTAGGCAGTGCAAAAGTGTAACTGGTGACAGGGGTGCAGGGGCTGTGGAGGGAGCAGGCAGTTCAGGGGATGCGGGGGTGCAGTGGTGCAGAAGTGCAGGCAGTGCAGAAGTGCAGATAGTGGCAGGGGTGCAGAGGTGCAGGGAGTGTAGGGATGCAGGGAGGTGCTCAGGCACGTGGCCAGGATTAGAAGGCAAGTGCACATCCTCGCAGTCAGCCTGAGCCCGGGAGGCTAGTGCAATCGTTTGGGGCGGCGGAGGCGGCGGCGTGTGGGAGGCTGCGCGGGGAAGCAGGTCGATTTCTTCTCTTCCCTGCAGCCTGGCCTAGGGTGGCCTTGGCCGCTGGAGATTCGCCAGATGTTGGACTCCAGGTAAGCTTGCTCCTGGGAGGTGGGGCGGTTAGGTCAGGCGGCAGCGGCAGCGACAGGGGGGCGGAGCGCGGCTGCCACTGGCGAACTGGTGGAATAGCTGCCTTCTCCCGGCTGCCGGGCCTGGGAGCGGCCTCTGCTGCCCCTGGTCACCGTACACGCCTGTCCCACTCAGCTTGCTGAGTGGGGACGGTGCCATTAATGTGCGGGGCCCACGGGGTTAGGGAGGCTGCCGCGCGGAAGCCGGTCAGTTCGCTCAGCTCTCCCCCGCGGAGGAGCCAGGGGCGGCTTCTGCTGCCCTAGTGGCGGGACGCCGGTCTCCAGGTGAGCTTGCTCCTGGGAGGCGGCGGCGGCGGCTGCAGGGGGAGGGGGTCCGTTCCAGGGAGTTGCTCCATTTCTTCTCTCCCGCGCGGCCGGGCCTGAGGGCGACCTCTGCCGCCGGAGATTTGCCTGCGGTCCGACTCCAGGTGAGGTTGCACCTGGGAGATGGGTGCGGTGCAGTCAGGGGGCTGGTAAGGTGGTGGCTGCGGGGATTGGTAGGCTGCCACTGGGGAGCTTGTGTATTAGCTCCCATGTCTGTGCCGCGTGGCCTGCAGGCGGCATCTGCTGCGCCAGGTCCCCGGACACCCCTGTCCCACTTTGCCTGCTGGGGGCGGGAGGCAGGGTAGTCAGGGTGCACGGGTGGCGGGGGTCGGGGGCCTGCAGCGGGGGAGCGGGTCCATTTGCTCCCATCTTCCCCGCGGCTTGTCCTGGGGGCGGTCTCTGTTGCCCTGGGTTACGGGACACGTGTATCCTAGTCAGCCTGGCCCCAGGAGGCGGGCGTGTTACGTTGGGGGTGGTGGCAGCAGCGGCAGGTTTTCCCATGGAGCCGGTCCATTTGCTCCCATTTCCCCCCATGGTTTGCCCTGAGGGCGGTCCCTGTTGTCCCAAGTTCGCCGAAAGTCCATCTCCAGGTCAGCCTGCTCCCTAGAGGCGGCCACCGTGAGGTCAGGGGACAGGAGCGGTGGCTGCTGCGGGGGTAGGTGGCTGCCTTGGGGAGCTGGTGGTTTGGCTCCCGTCTCCCCAATTGCCTGGTGTGGGAGTGGCCTCTCCTCCCCCAGATCACCAAACACACCTGTCCCATTTAGCCTGCTGGGGGAGGGGCGCCCTGGGCGGTGCCTTTAAGTTTCGGGGGTGGCGACGGCGGGGGTAGAAGACCTGCAGCGCTAAGCCTGTCAATTTGCTCTCCTCTTCCCCGCTGCCAATCCTGGGGGCGACCTCTGCTGCCCAAGAAGCCGGATGCCCGTCTCCAGGTCAGCTTGCTCCTGGGAGAAGGGCGCGATGCGGTCGAAGGGCAGAGGCAGCTGCAATGTCCGGCTGCCCCGCCTAATGGGGCCACTTCTTCTCCTCTCCCCTGACCTGGCCTGGGGATGGCCTCTCTCGCGCAAGATTCGCCTGAAACCCCACACCCGGTCAGGTTGCTCCTGGGAGGTGGGCGCGGTGAGATCAGGTGTTGGAGAGGAGAGAGGGGCTGCCCCTGGCGAAGTGGAGGATAAGCTCCCATCTCTCTGGAGGCCTGACGTGGCCGACCCTCTTTCCCAGGTCACTCTTCTCCGGGTCATATTGCCACGGGGTTGCAGTAGGGTGAGGGGGCTGCGGGGTGTTGGCGGGGGTATGGAGCCTGCCGCTTGGGAGCTGGTGGTTTAGCTCCCATCTCTTCCGCAGCTTGGCCTGGGGGCAGCCTCTTTTGCCCCAGGTCCCAAAGCACAGTTTCCCTGACAGCTTAGCCACTGGAGGTGGGCAGGATGTGCTGAGGGGGTGGAGGCAGCTGCCAAGGCAGCGACGAAGGGGGCTGTCCCTGGCCAGCTGGTCAATTTGTTCCCATCTCAAACTTTGCTGCCCTAGTTTCGCAGGACGCCCTTCTCCAGTTAATTCTTCTCCTGGGAGGTGGGCGCAGTGCATGCAGCCCAAGGTCTGGGCTCTCCCTTGGGAGGGGCAGAACCCTCTTGTTCTCCTTTGTCTTTATTCTTCAGCGAAGGGGTTACTTGACCCAATTCTTAATTCTGAGGAAGTGTAGCCTGTGTTACGGAAGAGCTGCTGGACAGTGAGGTTTCTGGGTGGGTTTTCACATCAGCTGATGCCCCAGGCAGGCAGGAAAGCTATTACTCAGAGCTTCTTAGTCTGGAGTTGGGGGATGGCCCCGCCATCCTCACCATGCTTTTTAAAAATGTGTTATTCCTCTCTTTTTCCTAAGTGACATTTTAGGTTATTGGGTCACAGATTGCTGGCACACTCATCCCTGTTCTCAAATATCTTTTAAACTTGGGTGAAGTGATAAGTAGGGGAAGATGATTTACTGAAAGGTAAGAATACATAAATTTGCATTAAAGCTAAATTCTGTCAATCTTTCTCAAATGATTTTTCTCTGATTCTAAATCCACGACCTAGTGAATGTGTAATCCTGTGTAAATCATTGATCTTCACATCACATTGGTTGAGTGGTGAGCGAGATTTGTTAATTAGATTATTCCTGAAAGGAAAAGCTCAGGCTTTTGAGAATTCCTTGTCGGATGTCACCCAGGCAGTCACAGTAGAAGACAGAGCTGATATAAAAATCCCTCAGCTGCCTGAACTGCAAAGCTTCTGGGATTACTGATCCCTGAAATGCAGGTGACACTTGATGATAATCTGGGGGATGGTTTATATGATCAGATTCTTCCAGTCCTGTAAATGTGTTCCGTGGCCCCAGCCCTGAAAGAACTGGTCATAGGGGCCATATCATGAGGGGTGGGATGGGAAGGCAAGGTCTAAGAGCTGAAATCACTGAGATTCTACACTCGCTAAACACAGACTCCAGAGCCTAATTGTTGTCAGGTTCTGTTCTGGATTTGAGAGTGTGTTCAGACATGATTCTTGCCCTTCAGGAGTCACTGCCTGCGTGGTAGTAACCTTTACATAGAACTGGGGAGGATGGCAATTAAGTAGATGGGCTGTTACGGTTCTCAGTATGCCCAGGCTCGCTCTTCCAGGCACTCGTGGGACTAACGAGTCATCTTATTCAATCATTCACTAATTTATTACCATTGAATTGATCATTTGTCCCACAGTAAGTGAAAGAAGGTATCAGGAAGCTGAGTTTTGTCCCCTCTCCTATCACTGATTGTATCTGTCAGTCGGACGCCTTGAGTATGCATTGTGAAATGGTGGTATTTCTTGCCCAATGGGGCTGCACTGTGAGTTTTGAGAATCAGGGGAGTCACGTGGGTAGGACATCACCCTGACACACATGGCCACCCCACCACATGAGACAGCATTGTCGATGCTCAGGTGACCCGATGTAGACCGCGGTGCTAAACCTGAGCATGTTTAGTGATCTTGGTGGCTATGAAAATACAGACTACCAGTCTTACCTCTGAGACTCTGAGTGTGTGCACAGCAGAATTCTGCATTTTAAGAAGCACTTTAACTAAATCTGATGAAGATGATCTGAGTGTCCCACTGAGAAACACTGGTGTGCGAGACACCAATATTGAGAATTCTCAGGGAGCGATGTCTTTTCAAGATTGTCCAAGGGCCCTCACTTGAGACTTTTGCCTTGGGTGTAATTTTATGTGTTCAGAAGTGATGTCTTTCACTTCCAGTGCTTGTCAGCATGCTCTCTGCAGGGGTTTGCTCTCAGTAGATGGCAAAAACTATGATTCTTCAGGTCACCGAGCTAGAGTGTGAGCGATATTTTATTTTGGTTTTCTTTATAGCAATGCAGAGTCTCCCGAGAACAGATTCAGACTGAACAGATTTGTGTCAGACTTTGGGAGACCGCTGGTGCCCAAGATGATCTCTGGCAGGTCAATGACGAATCTAGGTCCCTCTTTTACTGCTACGTCAATGAAGTGGGCCACTTCGACAAGGCCAAAGCTGGTATCCCAACCATAGCCCTTGACAGTGATGTTCGGCTCCAGGAAGCCATCAGATGCAGCAGGTGGCCAGAGGAGGAGCCGAACGTGCTCATGAAATGTGACATCCACAACTTCATCAACACGGACCAGAACTCTTCCTTTGGGGAAGATGATCTCCTGATTTTCGAACCACCGATTGTTCTAGAAAATAAGCCAGTTGCCCAGACCCCACACAAAGACTTGAATTGAGAAACGTGCTTTGTGAGGTGTCTTTTTGAAGATATGAATTCTGTCTTTGTATGGCAGGAAGTCCCCTTTCACAAATTTGTATGTGTTTGTGTCTGAGAGAGAGAAATGGAGACAGACAGAAAGACGAAGAAGCAGAAGAGAGCCCCCTCAGAAGAGAGCTAGTTAAGGTGAGTTTTGTGCCATTAAAAAATATTTGGGGTTTTGGGGGGAACAAAGTATTTACACTGTCTCATTCTCCTCGTTGGAAACATTGGCCCCACACTCAGTGTCAGCATCCTTGAACAGGGGATGGCACGGTGCATTTTATCTCGTGCTGCCTCTTCCACGTTCTGCCTTTAGCACGTTGCTTTGCCTCCCAGGGCTGCCACCCTTTAAACTGTAATGTGAGGAGTCTGGAGTAGATGATCCATCCCAGCTCTGCTGTTTTGCAAATTTCTGATTTCGTATTCGGATGAGGCTGGGATACACCCAGAGCAGTATAAACCAGGCCCTACCTCCTGTCTCTTGCTGGGGCATCCCTCAGGTCTGTGCCTTCTACTCAAGCCTTTACTGAGCCCAGCTTTTGTCAGGAGCCCAAGTGCCTACCGGGATGGCAGGAGACCTGTCTCTCGTGGTCACGGTGGCTGAAAATTCTATTGATTGTGCTGAAACAGCTCTTCTGAGATCCTCCGGCCACCCTTGCTCCAAACTGAGGACAGCCCTACCGTTCCTTTCCTAGGAGGAGGATCAATCCATGGTGCATTTTATGACAATCCTGTCCCCAGGAATGCACGGAAGGTTATCAGCTGAGTGAGGGGAAGTGCCTCTGTGTCTCTGTGTCCCTGTATCTCTGTCTGCTCACAGTGCCCTGCCACCGGCTACTGAACAAGAAAAGTGCTATTCACCATGCTGTGTGTTTTGCAGATGTGTAGGAGATGGTCTTGTGGCTCATGTGTGGGCTTTGTGCTGGGATGGTGAAGGGCTTATAAATACCTCATCAACATGTATTCGAGGTGACCTGGTGCCACACAGAATTGATTCATGAAGGCATCAAGCCTGCACACTGGTTTGGAAACAACTTGGTTTTGATCAGTCACACTGCATGCATGACTCACTGCTGATCTCTGGGTGGTTTTTTCATTTTAGATTTATTCACCCAGTGTCTTACTTAAGCTGAAAAATACATTTATTTCACTAGAATATTCTCAGATTCTTTGTTTTCACACATCCAGTTGTTTAATTCCTTTAAAAATCATTTTGTGTTAATAATGCCTCCTAATTTCTACCATCTCTAGGTTCCCAGTGGCCTGAGCCATGCACCAGATTTGATGTAGGAACTGTTCCACCAAAAGAAATCCCTTTGCCATAATATCTTTTGAGGAAAATATTATTCTTTAAGGCTCTAACAGTAAATCGTAGAACAAAGCATGGAACATTTATTGTAGTTAATACATGTTCATGCAAAAAGAAATGACATTTTCATTAAACAATGTTGATTTTAATAACTTTTACTAATGTGAATATTATTATTCATAATTTAAGTTACCAAATAAAACCACAGTTATTTATTATGGAGATTGAAAACTATTTACACTGTCTCTCAATTAGAGGTAGCTTTATTAGAAGACTGAAGGGTATTTAAAAGATGGAAAAATACCCATGATGACACCATCATTTTTATTAACTAAATATCAAGAACTGTGCAGGGTTAAGATTTAACCCTCTGCAAGCTGTCAAGTTAGCATGAGGTAGTTTGTGGATGCTGCCAGAAGACAGGAGACTCCCTCAGGATCAGAGACAAAGAACTTCCTGCCAGCACAGCAGGCAGCTTGGGGTTCATGTTCATGTTGGTTCCTGAGTTTCTTTCCTTTTGCTGTTGTAACAAAGGACCACAGACTCAGTGGCTTAAAGCAATACACATTCATCATCTCACTGTTCTATTGTGCAGAAGTGCAAAGTCATTGTCAGTGGGCTAAAACCAACGTGTGGCCAAGGCTACGTTCCACACCGAGGCTCTAGGGAGGGATTCGTCTTCTTACTTTTCCCAGCTTGCAGAGGTGTTCACACTCCTTGGCCCAGGGCCCTGTGTCACTGTGACCTCTGCTGCCACTTTACATCTCTGTCTCTGACTATATAGATATAAAGGAAGAGTCTTCTACATCTGGTATGGACCCTTTTTCCTAAATGGACATTGTATCTCTATTTATGTGCAGATTAAAACCCCTTCCCTCCAGGATGTGGTGGCATCAGCTCACAAGATTACCACTCTGGGCTTTAAGTGTCCTCTTTTTATTGTCACCTGGGAACTTCTCTTTCCATATTTAGCACTGTGTTACATTTGTTGTTGTATTTTACCCGGCATTACTGAAAGTTTTACTTAAAAGGGATCCTAATTAGCTCTGTTTACCTGTTTCCAGAGCTGAAAGCTTCAGTTCTAGAGTATCTGTTTGATTTCTCTTAAAAATACATTCCAGTATATTTCTCTGGTGAAAGTCTTTACCCTGTTATCTATTCTCCCATAATTTCCTTATTTTCTTGAATATATTAAAAGTATTTCATAGCCTTTATTGGTAACTCTGATGCCTACATCACCTGGGGGTTTGCATCCTTTGTCTAATGTTTCTTATTCTCATATTATCCGTTATATAGTCTTGACATGTTGCATGTCTTGAAATTCTTTATTACATGGCAGATATTGCAAATGAAAAATCCATATGTTATTTTCCGTGAGAGGTTTTCTACATTCCTGTTAGGCAAACAGGGTGAGGGACTGATCATGTCACTCCAATCAGGTGCTGAGGTGGATCAGGACTGAAGTGCCTTTTTTCTTAAAACAGCTTTGAGGTATACTTGGCAAAGTAATTTTCACACGTATAAAGTGTACAGCTAATACGTTTTGACATAAGTATATCCCCAAGAAACCATGACCACATTCAAGAGAGTGAACATACCCATCACCCACAAAGCTTCTCTCCTGCCATTTGTTGTCCCTCCCTCCCTCCCCATCTCTTCCCCTGGAAACCATTGATCTGCTTTCCATCACAACATATTGGTCTGCATTTTCAAGATCCTTGTATGAATGGATTAATGCAGTATCTACTCTATGTTGTTTGACTTCTTTCATTCAGTGTAATTATTTTGAGAGTCATGTGTTGCTGTATTAATAGCTTATTTGTGTTATAGCAGAGTATTGTTTTGTGCTGAGTTTTTACTGAATAGTTTGTTGTGAGCAGTGTTTGGATAGACCATCATTTGTTTCTCCATTTACTTCTTGATGGATGCATGGGTTATTTACAACTTGAGCTATTATAAATAAAATTGCAGTGAATATTTGGTTACAAGTCTTTATATGGACATATGCTTTTCTTTTCTAAAGCACCAGATGAGGAATATCTGGGTTATATGGTAGATAGGTATTTACCTTTTTTAAAGAAACTGTTAAAGACTGTTCCAAAATGGTTGTACTATTGTAAATTCCTTGTGGTGTGTATCAGCTCTGGTTGCTCTACTTCCTTATCAGCACTTTGTAAGGTCGGTCTTTCTTATCGTATTTGTATGTATGTGTACTAGTATCTCACTGTGGTTTTTAAAAGCATTTCTCTAATGACTAATGGCAACTTTAATCAGCATCTTTTCATATGCTTATTATCCATCTGGATATCTTTACTAAAGTGTGTTTTCTGGCCTCATTCATTCCTTCAGGTGTTTGCATTATTATTGGGTTTTGAGACCTCTTTATACTGGATCAGATACAAAGAGAGACCTTTATCAGATATATGATCTGCAAATAGCTTCTGTCTATGGCTTGTCTTTTCATTTGCTTAGCAGTGTTTAGAACAGCTTTGAAGAGTCTTCATTTTGATAAAGTTCACTCTATCAGTTTCTTTTTAAAATAGATTATACTTTTGGTGTCATAGCAAAGAAATATTTGCCAAACCCAAGGTCATAAAGCTTAAGCCTATGCTTTTTCTCCTAGCTGTTTTATAGTTTTAGATTTCCTATTAAGATCTATGATCCATTGTGACTTAATTTTTGTATATTTTGTGAGGTGTGGATCAAACTTCATTTTTTTTTTTTGCATATCACTCTCTAATTCTTCCAGCACCACTTGTTGAAAAGATCCTTTCTCCACTGCATCCTTTTTGAGAATCAATTGTCTATATAAGTGTTGGTTTAGTTCTGAACATTCTATTCTGCTCCATTATTCTATTTTCCTGTTTTACACCAACACCATACTTTCTGATTACTGTAGTTTAAAAAAAAAAAAAAAGGCTGAAAATCAGATAGTGCAAGTCTTCCAACTTTGTTTTTCTTGTTCAAAATTGTTTTGGATATTTGGGATCCTTTGAATTTTTATATGAATTTTAGAATCAGTTTTAAAATTCCTTACATCCTGTTCTGCCAAAATTCCACTCATGTCTTTGGCCATCTCCAAAGCCACATTTTCTGAAGAAGTCTCTCTAGATCCCAGGTGAAAGGAATTTCTGTTTCATCTGTGCTCCAATCACATTTGATAATATTTGATTACATTTATTCATATTTGGCTGGATGTACTTGTGTGATCTTTCCTGCCATATAGTAAATCTCTCAAGATTTGGAATCTTGACTTGGTTCCCTCTGTCTGCTGAGAAAACTAGTCCTATGCTTTGCAGGAGTGAGCCCTGCAGTAAGAGGTATCTGCAAGACACATCTAGCTCATTGCTTGCATATCGTCAAGGAATCCTGCATATTTAGAATTGTATATTGATTGTTGTCTCCAAGACGGCTCAGCCTTTTTTTTTTTATTGCTACTGCTGCAGTTTCAAAGGAAAATGGGCTAATTATTTTCCAAATATCAAAACATACTGTAATTGAGCTGTGACGCAAATTATGTACTGCTGTTTCTTAACAACCTGCTTAGTGTTCACAGGTACCTTCACTCATGGAACTTTTGGGAGAATGTCATATCCTCAGAGATAGCAATGCTGTTTTGGCGACCTGAGCGGTAGTATCTGAACTCACTCCTGCTTTTTTTCCAGTGCCCCCTCTAGCCCTCCTCCAGCCCTCCATGGGGGGCCTGCAGTTCTGCCCTCAAAAATCCTGTTGCTTCTCAGGAAGAATTCCCTATGAAGCATATTCATGTCCTTCTTGTGGGGACATTCAGTCCAGAGACGTGACAGCAGGGGAAAATGTTTAGACTGCTTTTGGTAGAACATAAATTCTTCCATACTTGATAGAAGCAAATCCAATGAGGAAACTGTGTTGGCATCTAACAAATCAGCATAAATGTCTGATGAGGAAGATCAGCTTCCCCATCCCACTCAGGCGTCATGTTGATGTGACACTCACCTTGGCTAACATTTTCTCCTGTGAGCAACGTGAAGTTCAAGACGTTATGAATGGCTTTTTGTTTTTCTTCCTTAGTCTTTCCACAGTCACTGTATCTGATGAGATTATATGAATCCTGCTTATTTTCAGCCCAGCACTAAGCTTTTTAAAAGGATCACGTGTTTAAAAGGCTAGTGGACAATTTGTTAGAAGATCAATATCCTTAGACTTTGGTCCTAGAGTTGAATCTTGGTTACTGGTGAATGAGAATTCCCGTTAAAATTTTAAATTCAGTGATATAAAGTTTTAAAAATAGTTAAATATTAGTCAATTTCATTAAACACTATAGCAGTTATTTACTTTTAAGCCTGTCTCTGGGGCAATTTTGCAATGATTCCCTCCCTTTATTGATTCCCTGTTTATCAGAATCCTTGAGAGGTCCCTGTCATCATTGTCAGTATCATCATCATCATCACCATCATCATGGAACTGATTCCTCTGGGAGATTCTAGGAAAATAAAGAGCTGGACGGGTTTATGTGAAGGTCAGTGTGTGCATATACAGTAAGAAGAGTTGTCAGACATTAGATTCAAGATACCCATTCCATTTAGAGAAGAATGTGGTCATGAAATCCTGATGTGCTGAATGAAGTAAGTGATGGGAACAGGGTAGTCAATGGAAAGGAGGAGGAAGTGAGTGAAGCGGGGAGCATAGATCCTTGGTTAGGTGATCAGCACATTGGTGAGAATGAGGGGAGTGTGATGGCAGAATCATGTCCCTCCCTGGCCACAGGTTAGCCACCTGTGATGTGTTACTGTACATGGCAAAATGCATGACAGATATTTTAGGACAAAAATCTTAGAGGATTTCTGTCTTCTAAATTGTCTATCAGTTAGCATTTTAAACCCATGATACATTATTAAAGATTAGTGCAGGGGGACAAATAAAAAGGATTCATATAATCCACCAGACATACTGAATGCAGAAAGGATAAGGAAGAAAAAGAAAAAGTCATTCAGAAGTGCCTTGAACCATAAAATGCTCATGAGAGGAAATGTTACACAGGTGAGTGTCACAGCCACATCCATAATGCCTGAATGGGATGGGACAAGGGGATCCTGAGATGAGACAATAGGGTGAGTAGCCTGGATTGTCCAGGTGGGCTGAATGTATTCACAGGGGTCCTTAAAATGGAGGACATTTCCCAGCTGAGTTTAAATTCAGAGGGAGTTGTAGCAATAGAGCAATGTTCAGCAAGGCTGCTGACCATGAAAATGGAGGAAGTCGTGGGGCACAAGCTAAGGAAGGTGGGTTACCTCTGGAAACTGGAAAAAAAAATCAACAACAAGGAAACATACTCTTCTAGACCCTCTAGAAGGAAGGAACCCTGCTGCTACCTTGAATTTAGCCCAGTGAGAACTGTGTTGGACCTCTGACCTCCACAGCCATAAGCTGATAATTCTGTGCTGGTTTAAGCTCTTAAGCTAATGGAAATTTCTTACATTGGTAAAAGGAAAATAAAATAGTGAGCCGTAGTCTAACGGATTAAAGGTATAAGATGGGGTGTGGAGAGGATTCTGACATTTTCACCTAAAAAACAACCAGGTGAAATGGGAAGGTGTTTTAAGGAAGACCTACTTGGCAGGGCTGTTAAGCAGACTGGAGCGAGGGGAGCATTGGAGTTAGAGGAATCAATTAAATCTCTACCAGAAAAATAAAGAATAAAATGTAACAGGGCTTCAGTGATAGTGGATGTAGGAATGGAAATGGGCAGAGAGATATAAATATTACTTTGAAATTAGCTACAGGTTTGATGACTGCATGTTGGGGAGACTTAGCCGATGTGTGGACTGAATGTTTGCATCCCCTCAAAATCCATATGTCGAAACCCCATCTCCCAGGGTGATGGTATTGGGAGGCGGGGCCTTTGGGAGGTGATTTGTAGGACAAAATGAGGTCATGAGAGTAGAGCCCTCATGAATGGGATTAGTGTTCTTATACAAGCCCCCAGAGTGCTTGCTTCTCTCTGCTCTCTGGGATATGAAGATATTGGGAAGACAGCCATCTTCGAGCTGGCAATCTTCTCAAGGATACATTGACCTTGAAAGTATCAGCCTCCAAACCATAAGGAATATGCTGGTTGTTAAAGCCACCCGACCCACGGTAATTTGTTACAGCATCCCAGACTGACGAAGACAGTGGAGAATGCCTCTGAGTTTGGCACTGATTGACTGGAGAAAGCTGAAACCCAGGGAAGTGGGCAGCACAGACGTTAACTCATTTAATCCTGCCAACACTGTAGGAGATAGAGTCTACATATTCCTCGCTACTTAAAAGGTAAGGAAAAAGAGGCACAAATAATAACAACGACAACAAAAACAACAATAATTTGTCCAAGATTCACACAGAACCCCCTGGAGGCAGAGTGAGAATTTATACTCAGTCAGGCTGGCCCAAGAGCCCCTGCTCATAACTAATAAGTCAGATCACCTTGCTTATGTGGATCAGTTTTTTTCAACTGTGATATGAGGATACTGTGTCCAGTAACTTATAATTTCAAAATACTTCACTGTAACGGAATCATTAGTCACAGGCCTTACAAACCACAGAAAACTACACATACAAAAATAACTTGTTAGGTCAAGATAACCAATAACGTTTTTAAAGATTATACCTGCTGGGCCTTTGCAATAAAATGTCTTTTTATAATTCTGTCTGGCTACAGAATAACTTCATAATCCTGCATGTTGCTGGTGGCTCCCATGTTGGACAGCACGGGCCTAGAGATTTTAAATTACTTGCCCAGACCCGCCCAGGAAGCTCGTGGTGGGATCCAAGCTATAGTCTGGGACTTTTCCTTCCTATCCAACAAGTCCCTCATGGAAGTTTAGAAGCTTCTCCTTTGGTGCCCAGCTGTATATCCGTACTTTTAACATCTTGTCAGGTGTTCCAGCCTGCTCCTGAACATCAGCCAGAACCCACTTCTGCCCTATTTTGTCCAGGTAATACCTTCTAGCAACTTCCATTGCCTTCTTGGCATCAGTTCTTACGTGGAAGGGTAGTGGCTAGAGGTGGAAATGTGTCCACATGAAAGGTTTTTCATAAACATAGCAGGAGTGGTCAAGAGAATAAAACGTCAGGAAGATGAGTAGAAGCAGGTCATTTAATATACCAAATGGGTACTTTCAATGTCTGTGTTTCCGAGTCCAGGCTTGTTCTGCTCGTGCATTACAGTCCAATAAATCAGGAGACCAGGTTTTGGGGCAAGAAATGGCGACTTTAATTTGGAAAGCCAGCTGAGAAATGGTAGAATAATGTCCTGGGGAACCATCACCCCAAGTCAGATTTCAGGCTCTTCTTATATTAAAAATGGGAAGTGGGAATGCTTGGTTGTTGCAAACTTGGTGTATGAATTCTTTGTTGTTAGAATCCTTTGTTCTTGCAGCTCTTCACCTGGGTCACATCCGTGTAAACCTCCAACAAACAAATGTTATTTTCTATTCTGTAACTTGTTATCTTTATGTGAATAGAAAAGTGTTAATATCCTTCAAAGTCAGAGCCTTGAGAATAGGTTCTCCTGTATATTTCAGGCTCTAGGCAACATTGTTTTACAAAAGGTGCAGAACCAACAAGACTAAGCCTAGGAAACAGGGCACCGGGTTAAATTCAAAGGAACAGATCTAATATGGAGTCAGATTTTTTCTTTCCTATTTCAGTAGTGCCATGGAGAAGGCAGTTTGGGCAGCTTTTCGTAGGGTCCTGGAGGCTTTCTCTCTCAGCCTCTGTGTGCCTCTGTTGAAAACCCTTCATAGCTATCTGGCCTGCTGGAAAACCACTCCGCCTGTTTTGCCCTGAAGATGTGTTCTGTTTATAACTGATCTCTACTACTTGGAAAACAATAAAAACTCAGTTGGTTTTCCACCAGCCATATGCAGGGGTGAGGAATAGCACTTTATTATTTTATAAAAAAAAAAAAAGAAGTCTTAAAACAGCACTGGGCACATAGGAGAGAGTCAATAAATGCTTCCTGGCTAAAATCAAAATTGATGGCTCAGTGATTCCATGGCTGCTGTATTTGCTGAGCTTGCTACTCCTTTGCTCCATTACACATTTTTTTAACTGAAAAAGAAATACATGCATGTGGTTAAAAAAATTCTAACAGAGCACAAATTACACAAGTGAAAGAAGTTTTCCCTCATCCTCTCTTCTTTCAGCCCTCCCTGCAGATGCCACTGTTTACAATCCTTTGTGTGTTTTCCAGATATGCTATGCACATTCCGACCTATGTATGTAAATTCCTTTAAAGTATTACTTATTTTTAACTTAAAGGGATTTAAATCCTCAAGTGTCTTCTGCCCTGGTAATAGAAAAGAACAAATCTGACTCCATATTAGATCTGTTCCTTTGACTGTAACCCTGTGCTCTGTCTCCTAGGCTTCATCTTGCTTGTAAAACAATGTTGCCTAGAGCCTAAAATATACAGGAGATCCTATTTTGAAGGCTCTGACCTTTAAGGATATTTAACACTTTTCCATTCATATAAAGATAACAAGTTACATAATAGAAAATAACGTTTGTTTTGTTGGAGGTTTACAGGGATCTGACCCAAGCAGATAGCTGCAAGAACAAAGGATTCTAACAACAAAGAATTCCTACATCAAGAAGATTGCAAAAACCAAGCTCGTAGGAAAGAAGCCTGAATTCTGACTTGGGGAGATGGTTTTCCAGGACCTTAGGATGCCATCTAGGTCTACAGAAAGTTGCTACTCCATGCCCCAACACCTGGTCTCCCAACTTACTGGCCTGTCCTGCACTAAGGAGAATGAATTTGGACTCAGTAACACTCCTATCTTCCTAGCAATCTGGGCACTGGAATTGAGGGCAGCTATCCCACACCCAGGGACATACTGTGTGCCCTTGATGGTTCCCCGAGGGTGGGGTGTGGTTTACCCAGGAAGGATGGGGACTATGCACCAACAGTCAGGCAGTATGCTCCTTCTGGGATCTGACCTCGTACCTCCCGCTCCCCGCCAGTACAACACCTGGGACAGTGGAGGTAAGGCAGAGATCTTGCCTGCCTGTGTCCCAGCGTGAAAAAGGGGAATGTGTACTCTTTCCAAGGTAGTTCTGAGCGACAACACCTGCGGGTGCTTGGTTCCCAGAGCAAAAGGAAACCCAGCTCCACATGGGGGCAACGGGTGTGATCCCCGTAGGGGTTCTGCAGAGGCCTTGGGTGGAGGGCTGGACCAGGGAGGTAAAATATGAGCTGCGGGCCTTAAAGGGTTAGAGAAGTGTGCAGAGGCAGGACTGCTGCCTCCTTCAGGATGCCCCCAGTGTTAAAACTATTTCTCTCCATCTCTGCTACTCTCCTCCACCCTCCAGTTCCCTGCCTTCTCTCTGCTCTTCCTGTCCATGTCTCTCCCTCCACTTTTCCCCTTCTCCCGTCCTCCTCCCATCTTCTCCGTCCCTCGCTTCCCCACCTTCTCTGGCAGAACTCGGAGAGGATCGCTGACCCTCCTGCGCATGCGCATTCGTTGCCAGCTGGAACGAGGGTTGGAAGCTCCAACTCCGAGCCGGGGATCGGCCCCAAATGCTGCTCAGCTCTTTCGCCTGGTAGGACTTTTGCTCCTGCCCCGGCGCCACGGCCACAGCTGTCCAGGGCCAGGTGTGCACCTGCTGCCTCTCGCCCCAGCCGGGCTCCCCTCAGTCCGCGGCTGGCGTCCCCTTCCCCTCTCCCGCCCGCGAGTCCTCTCCTCCCGGGCTGCCTCTCCTCGGCCGCCGGCCCGTCCCCGCCCCTGGGCGGGCTGTGTCCCGGGCGGGCGGGGTCTGCGGACCCGGACGGGGGCGGGCGGCTGGGGCTGGGGCTGGCCTCCGAGAGGGGCTACAGCCCGCGTCTCCCCCGGCATTCCCTGCCCCGCGACCCCTGGGCTGCCCTCCTCTCCCTTTCCCTCTCCCTGGGGACCAGCTCAGTGGAGTCTGCGCTGCTCCCCCGGCTGAGTGCCTCCGGCTGTAAACCCCAGATTCTCCTGGTGGAGTCGGGAAAAGGGAGCGTCAGTGCTGAGCGAGCTTCCGTCCCCTCCCTCAGTGTTTCTGCCCCAGGTAAGTACCTTGAACACTTTCACGTGTTATGATGGCGGTGCTTGATGATGTCACTGTTTTTATAGTGAGAGGGATTACAGTGTTGAAAGCTAGGCTTGGTTCACTTAAAAATCAGCTGAAGGCATGAGGCTGTGACATTCTCCATCCTTCCCTCTCCCAGGGTGAAACGTGTGACCGTCGATGTTAAAAAAATAGTTACAGTCCCTAAATGGACCAATCCAGCTAGGGTTTATTAACAGGAACAGCACCACCAGAGGCTTTGGAGACTCAGGGACATTGCAGTCCTAAAGAGCTCCTGGCAAAATTTGGTTTGTTTTGGTTTATTTGTTCTTCTTAAATTGTGGGGCAGACTATTTGTATAGAGGGAAAAATAACTGTCAAGAATTATTTTTTCATTTAACATCTTTATTGTGATATTGTTCACACACCATGAAGTCCACCCACTTAAATGCTACAATTCAGCAGCTTTAGCATATTCACAGTGGTGCAACCATTAATATTCCAGAACGTTTTCATCACTTCAGAAAGACCAGTGGAAATGAATGACCTATCCACCCCTTCCCAGTGCTGG
The DNA here is from genome assembly GCF_048773025.1 of Camelus bactrianus. Taxonomy (NCBI): domain Eukaryota; kingdom Metazoa; phylum Chordata; class Mammalia; order Artiodactyla; family Camelidae; genus Camelus; species Camelus bactrianus. The sequence continues at coordinate 2,936,945 of NW_027413948.1, read as the reverse complement.
TTCTAAAGAAGTTTCTTGGCTGTTCCTGACCATAAATTATCTTGTTACCCATAAAAAATCTGGTAGGAAATCTAAACAGAATTGTATTGAAACTGTCTATCAAAGCAAGAAGAATTATTGTCTTTATGGCATAAATTTCTTCTACCCATGAATATATCTCGGACCCTATATTTCCATATTTACAGAGCCTGGCCCATGGGAAGTCCTCATTAATTGTTGGGTTTGTGAATGATGAGATTCTATACATCGTTAGTTCCAACTGAAGCCTTTCACAGAAGAGAAAATAAACTCACTGAAGCCAAGTGACTCTCTGATGGTCAGAAAGAATGACAGCCAGTGCTGGAGTGATCCAGTGGACTTGGTGTTTGTAACCAGAATTCTCCAGCACCTACAGATAAGGGGATAAGAGTATTCTTTTATTTTTTCTAAATTGCATTGCTTTTATTTTTACTTATTTTTTAAAATTATTTTTTATTGAAGTGTACTCAATTTAGAATGTCAGTTTCAATGTACAGCAGAGATTCAGTTATAAACATATGCATATGTATCTACATATGTTTTAGATTGTTTTTAGTACAACTCATTACAAGAAATTGAATATAGTTCCCTGTGCTATATAGTAGGTCCTTGTCATTTATTTTATATTTATTAATGTGTATCTGTTAATCCTCCTTTTCCTGCCTGCTAACCACAGTTTGCTTTCTATGTCCATGAGTCTATTTCTAGCAGCACCGTTTTTCCTAGTAATATATGCTGGTTGGCTGCTTTCAGTTTCAGTAATTCCACCTTATCTGTGGGCATTTTCCTTCTGGTGGGCCTGTGTGTGGTTTGCACACGTGACATAAGAGTTGTGTATTTGGGAGAACTTCAGGCCTCGTTTAGTGCCTGGTACAGAGCACCCACTGAGCTGATGCTTGAACTGGGAAAAAAAACATAGTAAATTTTGGAATTTCCACTATGGTTGAGAATTCCAGGATTCTATAACCGGTTTAGCCCACCTTAATGTTGGCTGCACCCATACTGGGTAATTTGGTGGAACTTCATGGTATGGTGGTGTAGAGACGGGGCCTTGTATGCTTCTTCTCTTTCCTTTTTCTAAGACTCATTCTCCTGGGCCTTCCAGATCCTCCCCCAGAAGTGCCCAAGGCTGGCTTGGTGCTGCGCTGAGGCAATATTTGTTAATAAGGCCCTTTCCTCATCTCTTCTGAGCCTCCGTTTCCTTCTCTGCACAATGAAGACTTAGACTATAAAAGTGCTTTTCAGTTTCTTTTAAGCCATGTTTCCTTTGAGAAACAGAAAATACAAATCTCTCCTCCCATTCAACATAAAGATTTTGACACATCCTCCAAGGAGTGACATAGCTCTTTGTGGAAAATTGAAGTGATTGTGATTCCAGGTGGCACAGAAAAGACTCTTCAGACATTTACTGCAGGGAGAGGGCAGGAAAGGGGCAGTTTATCCCACTTTCTAGTGTGAGCACTGGAACAGGGGCTTGGGTTTAAATACAGTGTCCGACGTGGCCTCTCTCTAATCTTTTTTTTTTTTTTTTTTGCCTCTCTTTAATCTTGCACAATTTGATAAACCTCTCTCCCTCAGTTTCTTAATGCGTCAAGTTGGGGTGATAATAATTTAAGTCTTTTGTGAAACATTATACACATAAGAAATTTGTTTCGCGGTAGAAACAAAACCTGCGAGAGAATCAGGGATTTCTTTAAAAAAAAAAATCTTGTCCACAGCACTCTGTCTGTGTCTATTTTGAAGTTCCTTGAGGGTGAGTGTTGGGTCTAAAGTCCATCGTGGGACAGGTGGCCCATGGGTCTGTGTGCCGCAGATGGCCCCCTCCTCCCCAGGCCTCTTCCTCTCAGTCCAGGATGAAGTTCCCTAGTAGATTTACACAGAGATCTTGTGGAAATGGCTTTTCATTTTATTATTTCACGAAGAAAGGCTGACATCATGATCTCTGTAGTCAGGTTTTGGTGACCTGAAGGCTATGCAATTACGTTTTTCTATTTAATAAAAAGAAAAAAAATTACAAGTACAAAATTAGACCTATGGTGGTGGCAGGGGCTCTTGAAAGTGGGGACAATTAGCTTTGTTAGTTTCAGGTGCAGGGGCCTTTGGCCATGAGGACACATCATCGTGCTCTGAAGTTGGAGGGACCAGTGGGCTCAGTGGGAATGTTTACTGAGTGTATCTCATGGGCTGGGCATTGACCTATTTGTACTGTGTGTTCCTTATTTGACACAGTGAGCTCATTTAACCTCAATAGCCTCTTTAATAAATTAGACATTTTATTTTGAGATATATTGCAGATTCCCATGTAGTTGTAAGAGATAATATGGAGAGGGCCTACGGACTTTTTGCCCAAATTTCTTTAAAGGTTCCATCTTGCAAAGTTGGGATACAATTCAGTAATGACTCTCTAACCCTTTGAGGTTTGTGTTATTGCCCTCATTTCTATTCATGATTAAACTGGGGTTAAGAGGAGCACACAGGCCTGCCCAGGTCACCCATGGTTAGTGTAGAGTCGGGTGAAACGTGGGCTTGGGATTTCCAGGCAGTACCATCATGATGCTCTGTGGCAGGGAGCAGCATTCACTTTGCTTGTTTATTCATTCATTCAACAAGCATTTATTGAGTAAACTCTGTGGGTCAGATGCTATCATAGGTTTATCTGATTCTTCAGCAGTATGGAGAATCCGGTAATGTTTCCTTCTTTTTTTTAATCTGAGAAAATTAGCTCTGAGAGGTTATAAACCCCCCAAAGGAAATATAGCTCATAAATGAGGGATAGTAAATTTGTACAGTTCCTTCTTCTTATGCAGGTGGGACCCTAGGCATTTTACATTTGTAAACTTCCATAATCCAGATATATTCTTGTAAGGCAAGGATTTGTTTTTAATTGAAGTATACTCATGTTTACAATGTTGTGTCAATTGCAAGGTGTTTTTTTTTTTTTTCCTTGTATTTGGAATTCAAAAAATATTTTTTGAGGGGGGTAAATAGGTTTATTTATTTCTTTCATTTTTTTAAAATGAGGTACTGTGGATTCAACCCAGGACCTCATACATGCTAAGCATGTGCTCTACCCTGAACTGTACCCTCCTCCCCAAAGCAAGTTTTCTTATCAAGTATTCTGCAGCTTAGGAGTTCAAATAAATTGGAGTTGAAATCCAGGTCTTTTGATCCTACTGTGTTTCTTTGCATTATATTCTGCTGAGGGGTGTGGAAGCAGTTCCTTTATTCATTCCTTTATTCAGTAGTTTTGAGCACTGACTTTGCATCAAGGCCTGGCTAGGTGCTTGGAAACAGAAAACAAGAAATGACCCTTTCTACAGAGGTCGGAAGCCTATACCAAAAGCTGCGTAATGTGATCCGAGCTGCGGTAGCCATGTGCAGATGCTGAGGACAAACTGTACCGCCGGCTTTGCTTGGGCTTCCCCTGCCTTCTGACTGGTACACACCAGGTCACCGCAACCCAGTGAGGCCCGCAGCCCGCAGCACACTATGTACCTCTGTCTCCTCTTCCCTGTAGTCAGGGCCTGCAACATGAGCATCCCTGACTACGTGCAGTGTACTGAGGACCACCAGACTCTCCCCGTCGTGGTCCAACCCGTGGGGATCATCTCAGAGGAGAATTTCTTTTGCATCTACAAGCGAATCTCCTTGGTGAGGCAGATCATCCCTTGCGGCTCGCAGTGGGCACTCTGTATCCACTACAGTCACCACTATGCGCCCTAGAATGGGTGGAGCGGCTTCCAGACCCACCACAAGGTCGTGGGCCTTGTCACCATTACCGACTGCCTCTTGGCCAAGACCTTCGAGAAGCTCCACGTGCAGAGGAGCTGTATGGCACCACGCTCTATGACTCTCTGCTCTTTGTCTTTGTGCTGCATGGGGAGGTGGCCGAGCAGCCGCGCACCGACGTGGCCTTCAATTTACGAGGACTGCAGGGTGGTGGAGAAGAGGATCGAGGACTTCACTGAGTCTCTCTTCATCATGCTCAAGTCCAAGTGGCTGGACTGTGCATCCGACAAGACTGGGGACAAGATCCTCCTGCTCTACATCCTGTTTGAGAAGGAGGACTTCGTGGGACTGGACACAGAGAGCAGGAAAGTCTACCTGGATGCCAGGCCACCCTGGCTGTGTGAAGGGTTGCTTCCCTACACCCAGAAAGGGATCAGTAAGGAGGGCTGTCTTGTAGCCAAGGCGTGAGGGAGGTGAAACCCGCCGGTTTTCAGACGTTTAAAAGTGAATCCGCCTTTGTTTCAGAGAGATTCTTTTAGAATTATTATGGACACTTACTCCCGCTTTTCAGCCAGTTCCCCTGGTGTGACCCCTGGAGTTGCTGTCCAATAGAGTAGCCAAAACCACTGATGCTAGTAGAGCTGCGGAGGAGGCTGCTCTGAGCTGAGATGTGCTGTAGGTCAAATGCACATCAGACGCTGAGACTTGTCTAGTAAAAAGAATGTAAACTATCTTGTTTCTTTCTTTATTGATTACATGTCAAAATGATAGTATTTTACATACTGTTGAATAAGTAAGATATGTTCTTAAAATCAGTTTCTAGGGTTTTTTTTTGGGGGGTTACATTTTTAAATGTGGCAACTGGGAAACTTTCTTTACATGGCTGTCATGACATTCCTGTTGGACAGCCTGTCCTGGGACAGTCTCATCCCCTTGCTTATAGATGTCATGCTGAATCCTGAGAAGCAGATTGAGGTGCTGGTTGAGCTGGGGGTGGAGCCAGTGTCTCCTGCCTCCCAGGTCCAGCACCTCCATGGCTCAGGCACTCTCTCCTGGCCTGACAACCACCATGCCAATTTAGGACAACAGAAACACTGCAAGGGGCTTCCAAATGAGCTCCTTACGCAGGGAAAGGTGTGTCACGGAGCATGGGTCACAGCAGGGAAAGATTCGTCCTCACTTTGTCCCTGTGATTAGGTCAACGGACCCACTTTGCCTTGGAAGTGCAGACGAGCTCTTCTGGGCTGCCTACCCCCCCACCTTCTGCTCTGTTTCCCTGTGTATCTATCGAGATGTCCCTCGGGCAGAAGAAGGTGAGATGCCTTTGACGAGAGGTGGTCCCCCTTTGCTGGGGAGAGTGTGGGAATCTGTGTCCCCTCGACCTACGGCCTCGGGCCTTGAGTCTGGAGAGGGCTCATGGCGGTCCCACAGGTGACGGTCGGAGGGCCTGGCACGTGCTGCCGGGCCTGATGTGGAGGAGGTTTTCTGCGATTCTCTCTGAGTCTAAAATCAGATTCTACTTTCTGGTTGTTGGTAAGTTGGAGGAGAAGATGCCAGAGAATTGATAAAAAGAAGGTCCAGACCAGTCCTGTGAGTGACAGGCACAGGGGACCCGAGTCCCACCGGCTTGTGGTGCCTGGCGGGCTCTGGATGAATTTTCACTTCCTCCCCGGACATACATCTATGTCTTAAGGAAGGGATGAGGCATGTCTTGGCCATGACCTGTACTTGTCCTCGCAGGGCCCCGTGATCTACACGGCTTTCTCCCCTTCTGCTTCTTTTTAGATGAGCTGGCAAATGCAGTGGCCTGGGCAAAGCTGAGGGCACAGATGCCAGCACCGTGCCACTCCCAGGCTGGCTCCATTCCCGACACCTGTCACCTCCTGCTGAGTCCCCAGGCGTCAGTCAATGTCGGTGCATCGGTGCAACGTAAGCAGGGACCACCTTCTCCCCGTGGAAAAAATGGTGGGTGAGCAGTGGAAGCCTGGAGCCCTGCCCCAGCCCCCTTACCAGTGCCTCCTATTTTGTCACAGGAGGCACTGGTGACATGTTTGCTCAACAACTGCTTGGCTCTGAGTCTGCAGACCCACCAGAGAATGCCAGCTTATTTTTGCCTTTTGAAGTCTGTCCTTGGGATTTGGCGGAGTAGTTGGTTGTGTGCTTAGCCCATAGTGGTTGACACTGTCACCATTGTTTACCCAGAACCTTGTGTACCAGGCATGGCTCCCAGCATCAAAATACAGCAGCGCATTAAACCTCCCTCCTGGTGGGTCTGTATGTTTTGGTACCGTAAGGGCTCAACCAGCATCTGAACGTCAGTGAGATAACGCAGCCAGTGAGCTCGGGTCAAGTAAGTTCTCCTCCAGTCACTTTTACTCCATTGTTGCTTTTACTATTCCACAGTCATTACTTTTTTAAACAATGCTTTGGTGCAGGAACAGAGCCTAATTCTGTCCTGTTACTCTTGGTGGGAATGAGTAAAATTGTCCAGCTTGAAATGCGACCACATTTTGTAGCTCAAAAGCTGTCTACACGCATCTAGGTGAAGTTTAGGTTTGGGGAGCTGACCACGTTGGTGTCCCCCGGCAACGCCGCTCGCCTCAGGCCCCTGCCTTCCCTGGAACAATAGGTGAGGGTGGGTCTCACCGTTCCCTCATCCCTGTCCTCACCAAACTCACGTAAATTCTTGTAATTGCTGTCAGTTATTTTTGTTCTCATGTGTTTCTAATTTTCGCTGTTCCTCTTTTCCTTTTTCTATTTCCCTTTCTATCTTGTACTGCCCTGTGAGCATGTTGTTGCGTCTGAAAAGTGGGCTGTGCACACCCTGCATTGGAAATAGCCAGATTGTCCTCCGTGCTGTCCCCATCGCTTTAAAAAGCAAAAACTTAATAGTTGCCTTGATCCATATATTATCCTAGTCATATTTTTCTTTTCTAGTTTTTTGGAATTTTTGCTTTGTTAGCACATCACCCACTGGTGTTTGATACCTGTTAAAATCCTTGCTTTGAGGAACGAGTTTGGTCCTCCTTATGTTTGGTGACAAATGCGCCCTTATTAAATTTGTTTGATTGTTTTGAAGAAGTGAGATGTGAATTGATTTAGGCGGCTGCTGAGGGATTTTTTTCAAGGAGTATTTAAACTTAGAAAGTCAAAATCTGCAGCATCTTCTTTGATTCTGGCTTTTACAGAAACGTGCTTGGCACGCGGTTCCGGTCTGTCGCTGTGTGACGTGCGTGACGGAGCTTCCTGGCCGATGGTCACTGGTGAGAAAGTGGCAGGCTCTGGGGTGAGCAGCTGCAGGGGATGCTGTTGGAGGAAGCAGTCACCGGTTTTTTGTTTTTTGTTTTTGCATTCACCTTCCCCGTGCCATTTATTTTACTTTGCCTTCATAGAGAGGCAGGAGCGGGTCTAAACTCCATGCCACTCTTATTTTCCCTTTACGAGGCTGGTTTTTCTGAGTATCAGAACAACATGGCCTTCTCCTAAGTAGCTGGCTCACTTGGATCTTGTGGACACAGGGACCGCTAAATGGGACCGTAGCTTCCTCTCTGCTCCAGCCAGTGGGCATTCAGAGCCGGGTCTGTGGTTTGCCTCAGCAGCCATTCAGGCCTCCCTGCATCAGCCTTTACTATTAACCCATGTTGGCAGTAAATAGCTGACTCCGTGTCTGTTGCAGCTGACTTCCACCACTGACGGCCGTGTCGTTAGTTTGCGGTAGTGAGTCTCCAACACCCTAGTCAGCTGTGAGGTGACCTTGCATTCTCACCCACACCCTGGTTCATCTCACCCGGGGGAAGGGTTTCGCCACCACCGTCATGCCGGCCATGAGACCTTGTTTCTCCTTTCATGCCCTGGTCCAATTGTGGACACTTCATCCTTCACTGACTTGGTCTCTCTTGAGAAAAGCCAGACGCTCTGAAAGAGCCCATCACATTCTGGGGGGGGGAAACAGAACTGAAGAATCGCAAGTAGGAGTCTTGGCTATCTGGGTTGGCAAATGCAGGCTGGGATCTGTGAAGGCTGGGCTGTGCCCTGAACACAGGCCTTTCCCGTGGCTCCCGAGATCCCAGGTGTCGGAGTGACAACATCCTTGCCTGGGTTCCCCCATCCTCATCTGCTCACTGGCAGGTGTGTCTGCTAACTAGGAACTCCCCCAAACCTCGGGCCCTTCAAAGTTCAGACCACAGGAGAACCTTGAGTCCCTTCTCCTGGGCCTCCTTTGTGAGAATCCAGTGCCTTCTGAGGTGACCAGCGGCAGGAGATGCCTCCCCCTCCAGGGAGCTCTCTTCGGAGGACTGTGACGCACTGCACCTTGCTGTCAGCTTGTGGGGTTCCATCCGTGGTCCTTGCAGAACCAGACTTGAGACTGGCTTAGCAATAGAAATGACAGGACTGATTCCAGGGCAGGGCCGGGGGGAGGAACAGGGGAAATTGAATGTGACCTCAAACACCTAGGTGGGTTCTGGGTCTGTTACTAAAATCGGGAGCCTGGGAGGTACCTGCCAGGAATAGAACTCTAGAGTAAATGGTGGACATGAGGCATTTTTAAGATTCCATTTGTCACCCAAGTTAGGACCTCAAAGAGGTACTCGGGTCTATGGCCCTGGGGCTCAGGTGAAGGAGCCGGACCACAGATACACTTTGGGAGTCGTCATTCTTAGCTGGTGTTCTCAGCCGTGCAGGTGGATGAGCTCATCTCGAGAGGTGCAGACTGAGGCTGAGGCGGGGCAGGGCTGTGCCTGGGTTGGAGGAAAGCCCAGACCATGCAGCTTTGGTGTGTCAGTCAGTGGCGTTTGGGATTTTCAGAGCAATGGCATTTATCCTTAAGGGTCTTCGGGGTGGGCAGGGCCACCCAGGAAGAAATCTGAAGGGAGGGTTGTGGCCAGACATGCGTGTCTTGGGATGATGAAGAGGCTGCATGGTCCGGGAGGGGAACCTCCTCGGAAGCTGGAGTCGGAGTGGGGAGTGGGGAGATGGTAGTCACACTCACTTGTGAGGGAGGGACAGAGGCCTAGGGAGTCTCCACCCTAGCGGACTCTCTTTCCCACGAACAAAAGGCCAGCAGACAGAAAATTTGAGGTGAGAAGGGACGGGCGCTGGGAGAGGAGCCAAATTGGAGAATGGTGGTTGGACAGTTCTGGAATAGTCTCCCTGCAAAATAGAGTTAAAAAAACCCAGACTCTTAAGAACATTGATAGTGACGTTGGAGGAGATAGTTCTTTTTCTGGCCTCCTAAAGTTAAGGCATGTATCCGGGAGTACACAGAAGAATCGGGCAGTCTGGTCCGGGGGCTTGACCCTTACCAGGGGGAACAATGCAAGTTTAAAGGGGAAGAAGGGCAGCGGAGGGAAACTCTCCAGGCCTCGTGTCAGGTATCAGTCGGCCGCACTACTTGCGTGTTGCATTCACATCCATGCCTCCCAGGTGGGCGTTGGCAGCCCCTTTTTAGAGATTGGGAAGCCTTCTCAGAGGGGTTAAGGAATTGGTCCGTTTAGCGGCTAGTCAATGCTGTAGCAGGATTCAAGCAGGGCCTTGTCAGACTTCAAGGGCATGTTCTATCTACTAATTCCGGTACCTCCCTGTTTTACCTGGATTGGTGAATTGGGTCAGTTTTGGAGCCTTTCACAAAAAGTACGATTTAATTGCCTCAGGACTGTTTCACAAAGCTCAGTGTTCTTTAATGGTTCAGAAGCACCGCAGTGATTTTTGCCCCACAGAGTTTAGGTCTTACTCTTTGACGATGACGTGGTTGCAAATGACGTACAGGTGCAAATCCAGACTTAGCAGCTTCTGAAGGTTAACTCTCCAGTTCTCCCTTGATAGGCTTTCTTCCACGGGATGTAACCTGCTGCAGCATAGATCTGAGCTTTCCGTATGGAGTGAGGGTTTGATATCCAAAGTTAGCAAAGAAGGTTCAGATGGAGAAAATCGACGTTAACAATTTATTTTGGGGTTTCATTAGACAAGGTGCACTATCGCTTAATGGCCCATATAACGTATGTAATCGAGTACAGAACATTGCATTCCTTACTTTCTAATGAGAGCTGTCTTGCAACGTAAGGTTGTCTGCTTTGGAAATTCAGCTCAGCCACTAGGGCACCTGTCAGTGTGTTGGTGTGATTGTATTTACACAGTGCATGTAATCTGGGCTTCCTCAGCCCCAAACACTCCAGTGCAGAATCATAGGCTGTAGCCATCACTTAGTTATACAAATACTTCTACAACTATATGATATAAAAAAAAAAAAAGAGAGAGAGAGAGAGATTGCCTTTATCAAAGTTCCTTTGATTTTAACTGCAAACTGTTGTTGAGCAGCTCTGGTTTCCTTTGGATATAAATATGTACATTTCTTTGCATGTAACTTAGATTTTAGACTAGAACACCAACCTCTTGCTTTCCATGAGCCACAAATTTCATAGCCAAATGACATACGTATTAAACATTTTATTTTTTTCTTCTGAGACAGAATCATTGAATTTGGGGACTTGGGCTGTGATTTTGCTTTTTGCTCTTCCCACCCCTCTTATCATCTCACTCCTTTTTCCCACGTGGACTCCAAGAGTTCATGGTCTCAGAGGAGCAGTTGGCAAACACCAGTTGGTCGACAAGCAGTCCAGCTGTAGAGGGAGCCCAGCCAAGAGCTAAAGGACATCATCAGAGAGGGCTTCCTTGAAGAAATGGGCTCTACATTCAGTTATGAGGACAGAGTAAGAGTCAGCCAGGATGAGGAATCAAGAGGGTGACTCAGGTAGCAGGAGAAGCCCGGGTAGAGGCCTGGAGGCTTGTGGGGTGGGGACTCGGGGAGAGTGCACTGTTTGGTCCAGGGTGGAGGGTGCCCCTGCTTGGGAGGACCCTGGAGTGGGTCTAGGGATGGAGGGCTTTGGAGGAGCTTGGTTTTTTAGTAGAATTGACACAGAAGAGGCAGTGAAGGGTGTCAGCAGAAAGTGACCCTCAGGAGAGGTACTCCTGGTTTTGCTTCTGATGTTCTACAGAAAGAAGGGGTCGGGGTGGGCGAGAGCAGCTCTGCCCATCCCTTTGAGACCCACCCCTTCATTCATTTATTCATAACACATGCAATTCTGAGTGTCCAGGGGAGAGAGGGTGGACTCACAGTAGTAAGCAAAATGTATTGCTTCTTGAGAGCTTAGCAGTGTCAGAAGTTGTCTTAGCGTAGAATGTTCTAGGAACACAGCAGGGGCACCTAACCCAAAGTGTAGAGGTTCGAGGGAAGGAAGGCTCCCTTGACAAACAGTCAAAATGAGCTTGGAGGCAATTGGGAAGTAGCAGCTGGTCAGGGGGCGCCTGAGGTCATTGGGGACCTGGGTACTGAGGTGAGGCTGGGCGAGCAGCTTCAGGGGTGGGGCTAGAACTCTACCAGGGAGCCTCTGAAGGGTTTGAAGTGGGGGTGATGTAATCAAATTTGTGCTTTGGGAAGGCTGTCCTGGCTACGTGTGTGTGTGTGTGTGTGTGTGTGTGTGTGTATGTGTGTGTGAAGCAGGGAAGAGGGGGAGAGTGCCACCAACTGGGAGGGTCATTAGAAGACCATTGACAGGCTGGGGGGCCACCAGTGGGAGAGGGGCGTCGGGGCTGCTTGGGGACGGCAGGGGCAGTGTGGATGCCGGATTTCCTCATGGGGAGGGCTTATTAACGGGGACCTCCTAGCGGCAACTTGTGGCTGGAAGAAAACGGATGCAGCCAGGTGGACTTTTCTCTTCTTCCCTGCCTTGTGTGATGATCTTAGCTCAGCCAACATTTGGAAGAGAAGAGCTAAGTTTCAGGGTAGACCAGGAATTTGTTGAGCTCGTTCGAGTGAGATCTGATAGGATTTAGGCTTGTGTTGAGATCTGCATGTTCACTTAGCTAGAAACGTCCCGTCTTTTGGATTTCCATAGGGGTATTTATTCTTGATAAAGATTGCTTTCTTGGTGAGAGGAAATTTAATACAGCTGCTGTCTTTCTCAAAAAAAAATCTTATCTTTTAAGAAATTTAATATTCAAAACAATAGCAAAATTTAAAAATGATAAAGTAAGGCTTTGGTGTAGTTTCTTTGGTTTCTGAGTTAATGTAGAGTTAGAGCCTTTGTATTACTTAAATAGCACATACTTGTCAGTATTTAAAGAGCTGTTAGTGAGCGCCCCAGGCCCCACTTCTCAAAGCATCATTAAATCTTGCTCTGAAATAGTGAAGTCATAAAGTTCTTGTTGGCAGAAACCAAACAGTTGGTTTATAATGTGCAGCATAGCACCCTTTATAAAATATTAATAGGTTCAAAATTAAGAAAGTGGAAGATAATTGATTTTTTTAAAGCTGAAACATAAACTCTCGTGTTAATGATGCAAATGGAAATTTCGAAAAGAAAAATCCTACTGTAATATCATCTACGTGGAATACATATATGTCTATCACGTTTGCAATGTAACTGCGCAGTGGTTTTTGAAGACAGGACCATTCCAGCTGAGATACTGGCAGTGATGCTTGCTGGTTTTCAATGGAAGACCCTAAATTTGCCTTCTTAGCTTTATTCTTTTCTTTTCTGTTCTCGCTCTCTCTATCTTTTTTTTTTTTTTTTTTGTAGTGAGAGGGCTCAGTAGTGCTTTGCCAGCATGATTTTGGGGCAATTTGGGGGCAGATATTGTGCACAAGCAGTGAGATATTTCCATGCATTTTACTTTCCGGACATCACCATGGAACATGTGGGGGTTTGTGCCTGCAGGCCGGGATGCTGCAGGACTCCCTGGTCCATCACCGTTATGTCTTGGAGCTGCTCCAGTCAGTGAATGACTTTCTGTGGCTTGGAGGTAAGGTGATCTGATGCAGATGATCAGATGTGTAATTAAGTACTGTTACTTGAAATAGAAAACCTGTCAATAATGGCTCTAAAATACAGTATGAGGGAGGAGAATTGGCTGAGCTGCTTGCATGGGGAATATTCTCAGGTGACTCCCTCATTGTGTCTCCTGTCACTCCCTACCCCCCCAGCCCTGCACGGCAGTCATGCTGAAGCAAGCATGCACTTTCTCAGAAACGCGCTGAATTTCCTTGTGCCTCTGTTTGTTGGCTTTTTCTTTTTTTTTTGAAAGCACATCTTGCCCTTTGCTTAAATGCCATCCCTGCCTAGTCACCTCTTACACTCATTCTTCTGGACCTCGTCCATACATAGCTGCTGAATGGATGAACAGAATGTAGTATCTCCATGTAGTGGAACATTATTCAGACGTAAGAGTGAATAAAAAAGAAAAAATAAATAAAGGGGAATATGAAAAAGGCCACCTGCTCTGGGAAGTCCACACTGACTGCTCCACCCGCCCTTTTCCCTTTGAAACACAATCACTTATGCTCCTCTCTACTCTTTTTGATAGTACTTACCAAATTCTAATAAAATTTAACACTTTCAAAAAAAAAAAGAGAGATGCTGATACCACTTCAGCATGGACGAGCCTTGATAACAGCACGTTAAGTGAAAGGAACCAGATACAAACGGCTACTTATTGTTGAATTCAGTGATCTGAAATGCCCAGAAGAGGCACATGCAGAGGCAGAGAGCAGGTGATGGTTGAAAGGGGTTGGGTGGAGGGGGGTGGGAGAGTGATTGCTAGTGGCGGGGGTGTTCTTCAGGGATGATGAATTGTTTTGGAATTAGATGGTGGTGAGGGCTGCACAACCGTGAGTGTGCAGAAGACTGCTGAGCGCTGTCTCTGGGAGTGCCTGTGGTTGGGGGCGGCTTTATTTTGTTCTCATCCGTGAAGAGTCATCTTGTGCTGAGGCCATTCTACTCCTGTGAGTGGTGAGGGTCAGAGACTTTGCAGAGTCATGTGTTATTTTCCCACTTGCTGAGTGTAGGCAAAAAAGGTTTAAGCCTGAGAAAGTGCTCCATCTGCAGAAACGTCTTTTAGTTTTGCATGGTGTAAAAATCTTGAGAGCTTTTTAATCGTTGAGGACAGCCTGTGGGGGGAAACAGCCCGTGAATCCTGGGTGAGTCCCGGAAGAGCTGCTCTTCCCTCCCTGACACGGGTGGGGATTTCACCCCCGTTCAGGCAGTGAAGGGCCCAGACCCGAGAGCGGAGTTGACAGTCGTGAATATTTACATGTATCCGCTGCTTCATCTTGGATATTAATTTCAAGCTGAGTCAGTTTGTGGCGGCAGCCTCATCCTACATCAGGAATCTATAGTATCTGCTCTTTGAGGTGAAGACCTGACAGACTTGATTATTTAACAGTCTCCCTTGAATTGATATGTCAGATTCCTTTGTCAATAATAGAACAGCAGAATTATAGACGTCCTTTATTGCCGATGTGACCTGGAGCAGTTTTAGTCTCTGTGCCTCAGTGGCCTTATCTTCGGGTGGGGAAGATGATAACAGTGCTTCCCTCAGAGGGTCTGGTGAGGGGGGAGTGAGAAGCACAAATGGAGGACTTACACGTGATGCTCATGAATGACCGAATTTAGTGCTCCCAGCCTGGTGAGGCCTCAGGGCCAGAGATGGCAGAACAGACCATTAGTAGCCGGAGCTCGATCCGTGTTGGCAGCTGTTATGATCAGGATCACCCCTGTGGGTTATCAGGCAGTTTTAAGACTTGGTAATATGAATTCATGAATAATGTTAAAAGATTAGACAACTCAGTTCCGGTTTACATAGTTCTCAAGATTTCCTGTGAGAAATGGATATTTTTTTCCACATCTTAAATCTGAGTTGATTCTCTAAAAAAATTCTGTATTCCTCCACCTTTTTGATTTAATTCCCCATTTCTTAAAAAAAAAGTTTTTATATGGAGTTACTGGTGTCTGAACTGAGGGCCGCATGCATGCTGAGCACATACTCTCTCAAGTGAGGTATAATCTCCCCCCTGATTTTTTTTAAACTTTACTTTCTTTGTATGCAGAGGTTAGTGACCTCTAATTCTTTTTCTGGAGACTTGTCCATGAACCTGTAAATCTATAATTAGTGGACAAAATTTGATTTATTAAAAAAATCAATGGAACATTCTGCAATCCATTCAAAAGGAAATGCTCATTGACAAAAAATGTTTCTCCTTTATGGTGATTTCTAATTTTTGGTCTGCCTTAACTTATTAAAAGTAATCCTCATCATCATAATGACCAAGCTTGCTCTGAGTGGACACTTACCTAAGGCTAAAATGCTTTCCTCATGTTTTACTTCATAGCAGGTGTTTAAGGGTAGGTATCAGTGTCTCCTTTTCTGCAGCTGAGGGGTTGAGAGATGGGGCAGCTTGTCCCAAATCTCACGCAGCTGGCGCTGGCAGGCTCAGGGCTGGAACCCAGGCTGCACAGGATGCATTTTCAATGGCTCCTCTGATCAGCCCCAAGTTGAGTGGTTTCCCGAACTCCTGTGTGTCCATAAATGACCGATTTTAGCGATCTCAGCTTCATGAAGCCTTCAAAGGAGAGACACCAGTGAGAATGTTAGACAGAGTGGCATAAATTAAAATTGTACATTTTCACAAATGTTGCTTTCTCAGGCAATGAGTTAAAAACTTTATATTTTTTTATTTTAGTGCTCTGTAAACACTAAAAACAAAACATTAAAAATGATTATAGTGCAAAATAGGAGTGGGCTTTGAAAGTCCAACCATTGCTAATGATGTTGCTTGCTCTTCTCTAGTGGTGCTTATTGACAGAAAAATTTACAAAGACTGAATTTGTTCTATGTAGTCTTAGTATGGAGGAAAGTTTTGTCAGTGAATATTGTAAGTAAAATCTTTACTCTTTTCTTTCCTGATGATGAATATGTAAGTTGTTTTCATGGCTTAAGTACATTTCCTCATTTGTGAAATTTGAGTGATGCCCTTTACCTTGTTTGACTGTGAGATGTGGACGCCTTGTATATGAAGCACCCAAGAGCTGCTTAGTAAAAATATGCTGTCAGAAGGACAGATAGTTTAGAAGGATCAACTCTGAATACTAAAGAGGGTGGCTTGTTTCTGATGCATATTCAATATGCATATTTATGAATATATGAATATGGCTTAAAGTAACAAGGATTCAGGGTTTTGTGTGTGTGTGTGCAGTATGAAGTTTTAATGAAATCTTTATCATTCTAGTGAGACAGGGACTAGTTAAATCACCTTAAGCAGACGGCCTTGAATATTGTTTAAACAGAATGTGTGTTGTTACAACTCAGAATTCATGTTGCCGTGTAACCATCCACTCAGACATTTAAATTCGTACGAATCTGACCAGAACCATTAAGTTTAGAAAAATCTACATTGATCATTTTCAGGGAATAAGCTTCTCTCTTTTGTGATTAAAGAAAATTTTGATTTATTTTTCTGCACTCTTAATAGGTTTTAAAATATCAAAACATTGATTTGACATGTCACTTTTTTAATAGAATAAAGCTCATGCTGTTTTAATGTGCAAATAAATGTTTTTGAATTTCAATACACTTGTATGCTTTCCTGGCTCTTTGAGAAGTATTTTGCAAGATACCTAGATTAATTACTTTTGGAAAAATACAGACGTGACTTTTATGAATATAGGCCTAGTACAGATATGTTGGTTTTTGCTACAGTGCAAGACATGAGGCCTAGGAGAGATTTGCTGCTGATTGCCAGGAGGACAGAACACAGATCTCAGTCTCCCCTCCTGTAAAATGAAGTGGCTGGACTGGATTCTTTCCTCTACTAAGAAGTTTCCATGAACCTATGTCTTTTGTTTATATTCAGGAGTATTAGCAATGTCAGATTAAATACTGAATACACCTCCCTTCCCCGAAGCAAAGTGCAGTATGTGCTACATAAGATTTTAGTTATCTGATTCTTCTTTCTGATCCAACAGGCAATTTTTGTGTTGCATCTTTCCCAGCAACCTGGAAGGTGTTTTTAGCCATAGGTGGTGCTGTTGCACCTTCTAACAGTCTTAAAATTCCTTTTGCAAAAGAAGGTTTAACAAATGTTATTTTGTTTTGATTCCGTTGCTTAGTGCTTCAGAATAGCACAATGTCCATTATGTCTGTCTACCTGGAAAAAATATTCTGCTTATGTCTTAGACTTATTCTGTCATCTCGCTGTGAACATTTCAGACTTGCTGTGCAAACAATGGCAAAATCGGTCTTTTCTTCCAGTGTTAGCAACCGGAATTGTATAAAGCAGCTAAGAGCGGCCTCTGGAGCACCTTAAAGCTGAAAAGTGTACTGAGTTCCCTGAGTATTGACCCAGCAGCTGTGTGTCATTTTTTGGGAGGTGATTTTGTACATATAAGAAGGGGTGTAGTTTTTTGACTTGGGTTTGCGTGCACGTGCTGCCACTGAGCCACGTGAGCCTAAGTCAGTTTGCTCTGAGTTTTTCCCTCGTCTGTGAGATGGGGATGCTCGTATATGCTTTGCAGAATTGTGAGAATTATAAATTATGTAAAGTGTTTAGCACATTGGGAATGTCAAAGGGCTTATAAAGTTTAGCTCCTGTTTTGTATGAAGCCATCATTTTACAGTCTTTGGCAGTTACTAAGAAACAGGAAAATAAGAAAAGCTGGTTTTATGCTGAAAGATATTTGAGGAGGTTCCATAGTTCCTATACCCATAATTTAGCATCAGCAGGGTCAGGACCGTTACACAGTCGCCCTGAACCAATGTTAAGCCACAGAATTTTTTGTTACTTCATATATATTGGGGCTTAAGGGGACCCAATACCTATACACATGTTTTCTCCAGCAGCCAACTGAGAGATGACACAGAAGAACAGACAGGCGATAAATGTCTCCTGTATTACTGATGAAGCCACGTTCTCCATGAAATTCAGTGTTGTGGGAAAATGCGTGTCATGATACTGTGCCCCAGAACTAGAGACTCATGCAGTCCCAGTTAGCTCTGGGCCACAGTGAGCCTTCCCTTAAGAGGATCTGCCCCATCATGCACAGGGCTGCCCTGCCATGGAGCTGAGTATCCCGGGTGCTTCCCAAGGGTGGCCAACACTGGAGGGAAAGGAAAGGTTTTATATGCCCTGCTTGTCGATCCGGACTCACACCTCAATCTGTTAGTGTGAGGAGGGCTAGACGTTGTCCAGGGGTCAGGGGTGTGAAGGGATAAACACTCTCCATGAACCAGATTGTGGAGAAGGCATCACTTCCCTCAGTTTAAACAGGTGGTGGGATGCAACAGAAGGGTGCTCCCCAAGAGTTTATAAGAGGGGAAATAAGGATTTCCTTTGGGACTCAGACTAGCCATGAAACACAGAAGATGATTAGAAGGGAGATTTGTAAATCACTTTCTTATTAAATTCACATTTGTTGAGCACCAAAAATGTGCTACATTCTTTTCTGAGCGTTTTACAGAAATGAATCCTTCAATCTTCACAACAAGTGAGTAAGGAAGGTTTGATAGTTTTCCCAGGTTTACAATGTGGAAATTGAGGCACGGAGAGAGTAAGTAAGTTGGCCAAAGTCACAGAGCTAGTAAGTGACAGAGCTGGTATTTAAACCCTGGCTGTCTGGTTTCCAGGCTCCCAGGGATTGGCTTTGGGTATTTAGAGGTATCTGCATCCCTGGATCTCTGTACCTCTGTGCATCACTTAGCCCAGAAAGGACAGGGAAAGGAGAGTTACACAGGTGCTCACAGTGGTGTCTCAGCCACTGTCCACGGACAGTGCACCGTGATTGGCGTTAAATGTCTTCTGGGCAGCAGATCTGTTCGTATAACAGAAATTTAGTCCATTGAGTTAATCTAGAAACCTTTCCTGCTCTGCTTCTGTCCACTCTTGTCATGTGACTGCCTGCCTGTGATTGGGCTGTTGAGGAGAATCTGTACTCATGGTTGAACTCTGATATTTCAGTCTGGTTTGTAGTTTCACATCTCCTGTTACATTAATAAATTAGATTTCTGGTTTTCTTGCATCAGTCTCTCATGAGTTTGGTTAATGTGAAACCAGACCATGGGAGCCCAGGGGTGCTGACGGTATAATTTCTGATCACGTTGTGGCACTTCTACCTGTGCGGACCTGCGTGGAAGATTTCTGCACAGCAATGACCCAGGCACTCAGCTATAAACGCTGGGCGTGCTTGCTGTTAGATAGTACATTATTCCCAAAACAGGGACCTGGCTGATCTGGTGGTCTGCTTTGTAATGAAGATATCTAAAGAATTTATCTTGTTCCCCTCTCCCCATGTCTCCCCTAAAGGTAAACTAAGCCTTTTTACTCATTGCGGATTCTAGAATCTCTGCCTCATCCCGTCTTTCACGAAGTTCCTCCTTACTATCACACAACTGTTAAAGACTATTTCCTTTGATTATACACAATAAATATGGGAGCATTTGAGAGGTTCTTGGAGTTGGCTCCCTAATCCCTCTCGCTTTCTTTCCTTTTTCCACAGTCTTGAGTCATTCATTCCATGTTGGTAAGACTTCTGCCAGCCAGAACCCACAGTTCCAGGTGAGAAGGATGCAGACTTTATCTCTCCTACCCGAGGGAGAGAGAGTAGAGAATTGAGGTCTGCTCCCCCGTGGTCCCTTCCTGCCCCAGGGCCACTCATGTTCACCTGCAGCCTTCTGGCCTCTGCTCAGAAGGCCTCTGTCCCAGGACTGACTGAAGCCTTTTCTTCCCTTGTCTATATTTCCTGTGCCTTTCAGAAGTTGGTCTCTTCTCTGCAATTCAACCCTGGCAGATGTGATGGTGGTCAGCGAGCTGGTGGGCAGTCATTTGGGGACTCCCAGGAGCCATGATGATTCTCCTGAGTCCCTCATTCGGGGTTACAAAACTGTCGAGCACCGGAGGAAGCCCATTCACGTGAGGTCAACACAACATCACATCACATTCATTTTGTTTTTGAATTTTCAGTGGAGAAAGTATTTGTAGCAAACTGTTCCAGATTTTCGGCCGCCTGCTTTCCTAACCATTATTTCCTTGTTGGCTCTGGCGCTTGTTTAAAGAACCAGGTTTCTTCTCTGGTCATTTCTAGCAGCTGGGCTTGCCGAATCCTTGATCTGCATTTGAAGCAGAATGCTTCTTCGTGATGTCAAACTGATTTTCCTTGTCATGTCTTAATAATTTGTGTACACTCAGCAACTGTTTCAAGTGAAATGCTCTTTTCCAATTTCGGTTAACTCACATTTGCTGATCTCCTGCTTTCATGCTGAGGGCAGTTTCTTCTTCCTGTAATAAAATTTAGCAATTTGCATTTACTATGGGAAGGTAACTGGCTGGAGGTGCTTTTTTTCTTACCAGTTTTAATAACAATTCACCCATTAAAATGTACGGCGGTTTTTACTCTATGCCCAGAATTGTTCATCCCAGTCAATCTTAGAACATTTTCATCCCCCCAACAGGAAGCCCCTTACGCATATGCAGACATTCCCATCTTCCCCATCCTCCCACAGCCCCAGAAAGCCACTTTACTCTCTCTGTGGATTTGCCTGTGCTGGAAATTTCATGTAAATCTAGTTACTTCATGTAAGTGGAACCATCTATTGTGACTGACTTCTTTCACACTGAGTAACGTTTTCAATATTTGTCCAAGTTGTGGCCTGGGTCAGTACTCTATGCTTTGCTATTCATGAAGAATATTCCACTGTATGGCTGGGCCCCTCTGTTTACCCATTCATCACGTGATAGACATTTGTGTTGTTTCTGCTTTTTGGCTGTGTTGAGTAATGGCGCCGTGAATATTCCTGTAGGAGTTTTTATGTGAACATTTGTTTTCAGTTCTCTTACGTGTGTGCTCAGGAAGCAAAATTGCCTGGTTATTCAGAAACCAAATGTTCAACTCTCTAAAGACCTGACAGGCATTTTTCCAAGTTGGCTACGCTGTGTTATATCCTCACCAGCATCGGCTGCGACCTCCGTTTCTTCTGTGTCCTCATTAGTGCTTGTTACTCTTTTTTTGATTATAACCTATTTTAGTGAGTGTGAAGCGGTTTCTCCTAGTGGTTTTGACTTGATTTCCCTTACAGCTAATGATATTGAACATCGTTTCTTTGTGCTTTTTGGCCATTTGTATATATTCCTTGAAAAATGTTTTTCAGATCCTCTATTCATTTTTTAATTGAGTTGCCTTTTTATTGTTGAGTTGTAGGAGGTCCTTTTTTTTTTTTTTTTATAGATACAAATTCCTTATCAGATAAATGATTTGAAAAAATTTTCTCCTGTGTGTTGTTTTCTCACTTTCTGGATGGTGACATTTGAAGCAAAGTTTTAAATTTTGATGAACTCCAATTTATCTCTGTTTTCTTTTTTCCTTGTGCTTTTGGGGTAATATTTAATATCTGAGGTATTTTATTTAACATTTTATGTATAAAATAACTTAATTATTAGGACCGTTCTAGGAGACGGGTGCTGTTGTTGTCCCCAGTCTATGGATAGGAGACTGAGATTCAGAAAATTTCACTGACTTATCAGTGTCAAAGCTACACAGTGCTGTTGGAATTCAGACCCTCATGTTTGTCCCAAGCATCTGTGATCCTCACCACCATGCTCCACTCCTTCCTGGAACCGTTAATGAAAAACTCTTTACTTTTTTGATTTCTTGTTAGTTTTTGTTTTTCTCATTGGGGCCTCATCTCCTCATTTCCTTAAAGAGATCAGTGTAGGTTTATTTTAGGTCTCTTGTAGGCAGAAGCATTGCTATCTGTTAACTTCTTTATTACTCACTCCCCAGTGATGGCTTTTGCCAATTGACCTAATCAAGTCATGCTTAAGTCTTTCCTTCTCATGACACTAACAACAGAGTCATGACTTACTGAATGCTCAAAGCAGAAAGTACTTGATTGATTTTATTTTGCTAACCAATCAAACCAATCAAATACATACCCGGTGTTTAAACATACGGTAAGCCCTCCAGAATAGGGTCACTGCCTTCCTTGTGTTTCAATTGTTTGGTCACAGTGTCCGGATAGTGCCTTGCTGTCCAGCAGTTTTGTTAGGATACGGTGCTCGTGAATCATTCTAAGGACAGAATTTTGACAACAGACTGTTGTTCATTTCACGAGGGAAAAGTTAATATAGAAATACTGCTCAGATCTATTTTAAAATTAAGTTTGGAATTTTGAGAAGAGTTCAAGAAACCATACAAAGATCTTTTTCACTAATTTTAGATCTATCTTAGACACATTATGGTTACATAGCAGAGTAACTTATCAAGTAGATTTGACAAGAGGAGTGTATTATTGATTATTTGTTTTAGTTGAAATATTCTACCTGGGATAAAATATTCAGTGCCCATAAATGAACAAATATGTTTGTATTTCTATGCAACATGGGAGTAGACTTCATATGTTTCTATATAATATATATGACTGTGTGTTTTAATCTGTCTGTCAGTGTTTTTATAGTTTTTCAGCAATGTTGTAACTTTGGAATTCTTCTAAGAAAATCACCTCAAATTCTAGTGCAGTTTGTACTGTGTATGCTGTCTTATGCATGGGATTCCACTGTCCCCTTAGTGAGGAATTTCCTCTTCTATTGAGTTAGTATCAGAGTTAAAGGAACTGTGATTTCTAGGCCTTTGCTTTCCATGTGTTTGCACTTGGGTGTCAATCACAATTTTCCCTTTCTTGAGTTGTCATTGTTCAATTAGAATTTTTGAAAATAACAATTTGTTGCATCGGTCTCCCTAGAAACTTGATGTGTTTGTGCTTTTCAGTTTTCAATTAATGAAAAATGTAAATACACTCTTGTTTTTAAGTAGTCCTTTTTCACTAGATATTTGTTTACCTCTTTATAGTTAAAATATTTTTTTCCCAATTAGTGAATCGGTGTGTATATTTTAAAAGAAACCTTACTTTTTATTCTTTTTATTGTAACAGTTATATTCATTGTAGAGAATTTAGAAAATAAGAATAAACACAGTAATAACTTCACAATGGCCTCTAATCTCACATGGAGATACAGTTGTAAGGATTGAAATTGAGAATTACAAGTCCTCTTAAATTGTTCTTGTTTTTCAAGTACGTTTTGGTTACTGAGACCCTTGAATTCCCATATGAATTGTAGCAGCAGCTAGTCAGTTTCTGCAGAGGACCCCGCTGGGATTATGATCGAGACCACGTTGAATATACGGATCGCTTTGGGGAGCACTGCCATTCCAAGAGCTCTGTCTTCTGATCCAGGAATATGCGTGGTGTGTCTGTCCAGGTATTTAGGTCTTCTTTAATTTTTTTTTCAACAATGCTTTGAGTTTACAGAGTTTTATTTTACTTTTTGTTTTTTGCCTTTATACTGAGGACAATTGTGCCAGGTACCAGGATCAGAATTGTATTTGAGCCCCGCCACTTGCTGTCACCATGGTCGCTGCGCTCTTGCTTTGCCCGCTCTACAACCTTGCACAGAATAGGACCTCAGTAACTCTCTCTCTCTCGAATGATTGTATGATTGTTGGATGATGCTTGAGAGTCCTTGTGATGATTTTATTTCCCCAGCCTTTCCCCACTTCTTTACTATGCCCTTTCTCTTCCTTTCCTCCAGCCTGGGTTTCAGTCTACATGTGGCATTGATTTTTCTTGTCTGTAGACACTTCCTTTCACTTGTTCACGATCATTTTACATGTGGGCTGTGGAAAATTGCTAGATGTCAAGAAAGAGCCAATCGATTGCATGCTAGGATTTTTAGAGTGTGTTACTGTTTTATCGATTGAAATTAAATCAGGCTGACCCCCTGAGCCCTCCCGTGAGCTGTTTTTGCCTTCCTACAGGTGATACTGCTCTGGTTGCTGAATGTGCCCTTTCCCCAGACTTGGTTTTGGAGTTAAGTCACCATCAGTGGAGCCCTCTCTTTAAAAGATGAAGAGAATATTTGCTCCTTCTCCCTGGTTGGGGACTTGGATGAGATGAGGTACCAGAAAAAAGAATGGAGCCCCGACTCATTCTAACATCCGCTCTTTCCATTCCTTTCTCCAGGGAAAAAGAGCACAATTCAACACTAAAAACATTGATTGTGAGCTAATGAGATAGACAGGACAACCGATCATTTATTAAATATCCTTTCATGCCAGAAACAAATGTATTATACACACAAAAAGCACGCAAAGCACGGTAGTACCGTGATTACAAACGTGGGTCGGAGTTAGAGTCCTGCTCTGGAGTGACCAGTCCTGAGAGATGGAGAACTGGTAGGTCGGCTTAGCTTCTCCCGGACTTGTATCCTGTCCTGCAAAGTCGGGCTTGCTAGGCGTCCCTCCTCCTTTGAGGTGCTGTGGGGTGTAAATGGCGCGTGGGCAGCCCAAGCACAGCTGCTCATTCCTCGTAAGGGCAGGATAGCATAGCTTTTGTGATTACGGCTTTATGACCGTCCCGTGTAGACTCTTAGTGCTCCGAAGGGATGCCTTGTGGTTTGGAGATGGGATTCTCACTTCTGTAAATACCCAAGGATTGTGTTATTGGGCCGTGCTGATTTGAATCTATTCTTTAGAAAGTACATATTGTAGATATATTTTTCAAGCATGCATGCTTTTTTCTTTTATTATTTATAGTTCTACCCTATCTCTTAGTGTGACTTTTCATGGAATCCAGGAAACAGCCCTAAGCCACCTGCCTCTTCACACTTCTCCGTTGTGGTTTTCTTCCCTGACTAGAAGAGGTTTCTGCATAGGAAATTTTCTTTGTTCCCCTTTTCTTGGAGTCTCTCTGTCTGCCTCCCCATCTCTCACCTGTCCATCTGTCCATTTATCTACCCACTGAATCTTCTGACTTGTTCCAAAAAGCATTTCAGGCAGCTTACAGAAGAACAGATACCAAATAAACAGGTGAGAAAATGGGGCCAAGTTCAGACAGTGAGGCTAGGAGGCAAGCCTGTGTGAGTGTTGCAGGCATGAGAGACACGCGTCTGCCCTGTGACTTATAAGATCGAAGGCAACAGTGTGCCTGAGGCTCCCAGCAGACACAGGGAAACAGGGTTTGTGGGAGATGCTCACTGGCTGCGAAATAAATAAGTGGCTTAGGAGATGCCCAGCCTTTCCAGCTACTAAGGTTTAGGAGAATATTTTGAGTTTCTTCCAAAATCAGAGTATTGCATCTTTTCTTTTTTCAGAGATCTATGTATAGTTTGTTACATTCTATACCTGGAAATTTCTCCAAAACTGCTTCCCACGTGAGTCCCATGGCTCGGGAATGGGGTGGTTCTGCTCATTGACGGGGGTTGGCCAGAAACAGAAAATGACAGCCTCAAAGGAGCCTGGGATTTGTCAGTTATGTTTTGTCAGTACTGTAGATTACAAACTCTTTCACAGTATATCTCCATCTGAGGAGGCAGCGTGCTCTCTTACCAGCATCAGGAGCTCAGGACCACAGGATGGTGCGGGCTGAATGCACTGCCGTCAAGACAGCTGTGCTAGTCACTGCAGGTGTGGTTCTTTTACATACGGCATTTCATATTCTTTACTAGAATGTTTCAACAGGGAGTTAATTAACTGAGTCAATTCACATTTAATAAATATGATGCTTTGTTGAAAAGACAGTTATAGGCAGAATATAAGCTGTGAAGACTTTAAAAACGGTTTCATTACAGAAATTTCAGTAGGGAAGTTACACAGTTTATCTTATTTTTTCCTCTCTTTAAAGTAAAAAAGAAACAAGACAGAAAAGGCAGAGGATGGTTTCTGTTCTTCCTCTCCGCTTGCAGGTGCCCTCACCTCCAGTAGCATCCATCCAGACACCAGCACTGACACTGGCCGTGCTCAGAACTGCCTCAGACCTGAGGACACAACTGACAAATAGAAGGGGGCCAAGCCCTGTTACAGCAGGTGCTCTCACTTTGTGGGTCCTTATGTAACTGCACGATGTTAATCAGGATCGCCTGTTCTACATTTTGTAGCGCTGCTGCGGTGTCTCCTAGTTACTTGTTTCTGTAAGTATTCATGTATTATTCCCCAATGCGTGGTACTACACGCCTAAAAATGCTTTTTTCAGATGAAAAATAATTTGCATTTAATAAGTATGAAAAAAGGGGCAAAAGAGTCTATCCTGGTCCCGCTACTCAGAGATAATAATTAACAATTTAACATTTATTTTCTGTTCTTTTCGTCAGTGTGTATCAGCTCTGTCATAAAAACCAGTGAGCACTCTGTCCCTGTTTACTGTGCGGAGATCTCCATTTTCCATTCGGCTTATTACATGTTTTTCTACAATATTCTATCTCCCCTGGCATGATTTTTAATGACCAGTGTAGCATTCTGTCTTAAGGAATGCATCGTCCATTTTACTTCGGACTTAAATAAACTTTTAAATTCCAAGTATACTTAACTGAAATACTGAAAAGAGAACTGTGGTGGTACAGGAAGGCCCCTAACTCCCTTCCCATTATTTCCTGAGAGTAAAAGCTGTGGAAAATTTGGTATATATATTTCATGACCTTTATGCCTATGAGATACATATATATACACATATGAGTAATCAATATATAGGTGTGTGTATATATGATTTATTTAAAAATGAGACCATACTATGTTTTTCTGCAGCTCGCTTTATTCACTCAGGGGTATATCATAGACGTCCTCCCACTCCAGACTCACCCGGTCCTTTCAGATAGATTGGAGTGGTCTCCTGATGTGCGGGTGTCGTCTCTTGTCCACGGACACATTTGGTGGGAGACTGCTGTGGACAAGACCCTGGACCACGGCGAAACGCAGGATCCCTCAGCACCCGCAGCTCGCCATGATTTACCGTAACATTGTCTTAATGGTGGACAGTTAAGTTTTCTCCACTTTCCACTGTCAGAAAGAATGTTTGACTTGCATCCTTCTTGTACAGACATTCCTGTGATCTTGTATGTATATTCCTTTAGTTAAGGCTTCTGGAAATTTAGTCCCTGGATGTGACATTTACATTCATCACAGACTCCTTTCAAGTGACTCTAGAAATTCCTTCTCCATTGGGGAATGAAAAAATGCACAATTACTTATGTAACCAATTCTCTATCGCTGGATATGATTTCACTTCAGTTTTTCTTCCCACCTTTGTAAACAGTGCTGTGTAAATGCCCTGATGGATACATCTGTTTGGACTGATTTTTTTTTTTCCTAAAGGAAACGATTCCTAGAAGTGGAGTTGAGTCAGTGTGTATGTAAGTTTTTCAGAGTTTACATATCCATTGATATGTCATCCTCTGAAAAAGTCGCTCATGATTTGTTCTCCCACAGATGGACACTAACTAGAATATCTTAAAAATATTCGCCAATATGATAAGCAAAAGTGCTTTTTCATTGTTTTAGTTTGCATTTGATGACCAGTGAAGTTTTGAGATTTTTTCACTCATTAGCCTTTTGAATTTTTTAAAATGAATGATTCATTTTGTCCTTTGCAAATATTTAAGTGAGGGAGCTTCTTGTTGCTTTGTGACAGCTCTTTGTATGTTATGAAAATTTACTTTGTGACTTCATCAAAATGTATCATAGAGCTTTTTCTTGTCATTTCTTTCCTTTCATTTTGTTCAGAAAGTTTTTTATTCTTGTTGTGGCTCAAACTACTCTTAAGATAGTAAATGTCTTCCTTATGGGTTTTATCTTTGACATTCTTAGAAATACTTCCTTATAATGGAATAAATCTCTTCTGTAGGTTTTTTTAATCTCTAAGGTGGTGATTATAATAGTACTTGTTATAGTGAGGAGAAGTTGAGTTAATAAGAGCAAAGGGTTGTATTTGCTGTTATTAGTACTTTTTAATATTTACATCACTATGTGCAATTTATCTTGTGGTCATTATGACTGGAATAGAATTTATTCTTTCTAGGTGATTCTGATTGTCCCAGGACAATTATTGAATTCATAATTTTCTCTTTGATTTGAAATCCCACCTGTACAAAATACTTACATACACTAGAGTCTCTTTTTGAGCTCATGGTTCCCTTCTGTCAATCTCCCTTCCTTACTCCAGCACCATATCTTACATATTGTAAAAATTTATTTAATAACTGGCAGTCTGATTTTTTTTGATTCTTTTCTTCCATCCCAAATTTTCTTGTCTAGTATTATGACTTTATTATTCCTGAAGAGTTCCAAAATATTTTGTTCAAGTTAAAAAAAATCAGATTGGAATTTTCATGGGAGTTTTTAGTAAGTTTTGAATTATTCTTAGGAGAACTTACATCTTTACAAAACTGCTTTCCTCCATGCAATATGTTTATGTCTCTACATTCATACCTCTTACTTTAACCCTCAGTACAGTCCTGAAGTTTCTCCATTTAGAACATGGGCATTATTTTTGAATTTATTCCAGTTTATCGTTTATGTTTTTGTTAATTTTGTGAGAATTTTTTGCTATTATATATTTAAATGCTTAAAACTGACATTTAGAAAGGAAGATTCGGCTTGTCAATACTCAATTTGAAACTTGTCATTTAAAATTTAAGTATTAAGCACTTGTTCCAGAATCCTTTCTTTTCTGTTTTTAAAAATTTGTTTCCAAGATTCTCAAAATGGTCATAGCTAAGTAGTATAGGTGGGGAGACAGATGGAGAGAGGTAGTGTGGCTCATGTACAGACTGTGAGCAGTTTCATGGCTGCCTTTAGGCTGGAGAAGCTGCAGAAGAGCCCAGGTTAGACCAAGGGTGGCTTTGTATGCACTTGAAAGCCAGCTTTCCTGCCTGTATGGTGAAGCCTGGTGGGCGTGGCAGGTAGATGATCAAGGTCGATTGAGGTCATTGGCTGCACAGAGCGCTGTGTCTGTGAGAACTGGAGACCATTACCATGGGAAATGCTTGGCGCCAGGAACACTGCAGGGGAGCTGGGTAGCCTGTGTGTTAAGGATTTTCCAGCCCTGGGAGTGGGAAGATGAGACTCTGCATTCAGATCTGAGTTTGAATTCATCCTTTCTTGTTTACTGGTCCTCTGACTTTTGTCAAGTTATCTACCCGCTTTGAACTCCTGTTTTCTTGTCTCTCAAAACAGGAGAATTACAGCCTGCTGCTAGAGTGTTTGATCAGGGTAAATGATTTGTGTCTATAAGATGCCACGTACAGCCACAATCTCAGTGAGAAATGGGTTGTCGCCTCTTCTTCTGCAACTCAGTGCTCGATAAGACATCGGGGGAAAGCCAGTCCCTAATTTGTTGTGATGCAATGAGGAACAAAATTAACGTCTTGCCTTTCCCTAGCAGTATTCTTACTTCCTTGTTTCATTTACCTCTTTCCTCCTTTACTCTTCCCTTTCACCTCCTCCACCAAAAGAGACTGAGACTGTCTCAGAACACTAGATTCAAATTACTTTAAATGTTGGCTCATCCCCATGAAATTACAGTGACATTAAAAAAAATCTGTACACATCCCAGATGATTATATTTGATTTATACACACACACACACACACACACACACACAATCAGGATGCATCCCGTTTGCTGAAGGAGAAGGACCACTTTTTCTGAGTTTTCATTCACTGAGCTTGAGAGGAAAGTCTCTTAAGCAGAAATTTACCTGGCTTCCTGCATGGTTTTTTAAATTGGATTTCTGCTTTGTGTCCACAGAAATATTCTCCTATTAGAAGAGGGGAAGTGGAGACATAGATATTCTGCTGAGATATTGGTGTCATCATATTTGAGTTGGAAAGGACTTATGACAGCATAGAGTTGTAACTTTTTATGGGTGAGAATCCATGATAGTGTAACTTGGACAAGAACCCGGGTCTTCTGTCTTCGTGTCCACGTGGATGAAGAGGCAACTGGGTGGGGGATGGTAGGGATCCTTCTTGTTTGAGTTCCAGGGTCTTGCTAGTTTTCATTGTTCAGCTGCCTTTAGTTTATGTCCATGTGGCCTCTCATGGGAAGGTCACTATGTCCTGATAGATTGAGTTTCTAATCAGCAAAAAGGTCTGGACCCACTCATGGTTCCCAGAGATTTTCTGCTGACCTGCTGACACTTTATATACATGAGACCTAAGAAATTGCTGGATATAAAATCCTTATTGTTATCGTTTGCCCTCGAGTTCCATAGGAATGGAGTGCTGTCTCAGGCTGTCTAAGGCTAGATCTGAACAAAGATAGGG
This sequence comes from Camelus bactrianus, assembly GCF_048773025.1. Taxonomy (NCBI): domain Eukaryota; kingdom Metazoa; phylum Chordata; class Mammalia; order Artiodactyla; family Camelidae; genus Camelus; species Camelus bactrianus. The sequence continues at coordinate 2,907,286 of NW_027413948.1, read as the reverse complement.
TGATAGGCTGCGCAGCTGGACCCTCCCCAGTCTAATGGGATTTCCACCTTAGTTTTTAGAATCAGGCAGATTAGTTCAAATCTTGCATTTACCAGTTATTAGCTTTGTGACCTTGAGGAAGAAACTTTACTTTTTGAGGGACCAATTTTCTTTATCTGTAAATAAGTTCAGTATTTATTTTAGGGTTTTTGTTTTAGAATTGAATGAACTAATTCCCTCATTTATTCCTAAAATACAGATCACATGGTTCTATGCTGGTGCCTTAGTAGTTGATTACTAAGGGACTCAGCAGTGAGAATGTGGGTGAGGCCCCCTGGATAATAGAGCTTATATTCCAGGATATGCTTGTAAAAGACTGGATTGCAGTGGATTTTTAGTAAATGTCCACTCCTTTCCTAATCCCCATTGATTGTGTATATATCTTTATACTAATATATGAACAATTTTTTATTGCAATTTAAGTCTCTGTAGTATTTAAAGTATGTAGCTATACAAAAATACGTGAAATATAATGATCTGAGTTATATTTTCTTTTCAATAAGCAAAACAAAATAAAATAGAAAAGAAAAGAAAAAGTTTTGAAGGAGTAGAAATAATTTTATTTCCGTGGAATCAACTCCCTATGTTAGGTTTTTCGGTTGTGTTCTTAAACAGCATATAAAATTGACAGGTTTTGTCTTCAGTGTTGATAGCTGGGTGAGTATAGTTTCTTTTTGTGGTTGTCTTTGATGAATTATTTGCACTAGATCATAAGTAATGTGCATGTTACATATTGGAAACGAGGAAACAGTGGAGACATACTACCTCCAATGCAGTCATTTTGTTACCGAGTCCAAACTCGTTCTGCTCGCTGCATGACAGGCCAATAAACCGGGAGATGAGGTGTTGGAGCAAGGAATAGTGACTTTATTTGCAAAGCTGGCAGATCCAGAAGATGGCAGACTGATGTCCTGGAGAATCATCTTCCCCAAGTCAGAATTGAGTCTCCTTTTATACTAAAAAGGGGCGGGGTTTTGGTTGGTTGTTGGAAACTTCTTGCTGTATGAATTGCTTGTCCTTTGAATCCGCTGTTCTTGCAGCTGTCCATGCGGATCAAATCATGTTGCCCCTGTGAAACCTCCAAAAAAAAAAACAAAGGTTATTCTCTATTTTGCAACATGCCATCTCTACATAAGTGCAGATGAATTAGCATCCTTCAAGATCATGGCCAGGAGAAGAGGCTGTCCTGGATATTTCAGTCTAAAGGCAACTTTCTTTTACAAATGGTGCAGAGCTAGCAAGTCTGAGCCTAGAAAACAGGGCACAGGATTAAAGCCAAAGGAACAGACCTAACATGGGGTCAAAATTGTTCTTTTCTATTACAATTCCCTTTTCTGCTTCATAGATAATTTTAGTAAGAAACATGAGCAATTTTGTATTTTTGCTTCTTAATAACCGATAAGTGGGCCAACTATATTTTTGTGAGCAGAGATGCTGTGCGGGCATAGGGGTCACAGCACACACTTGTTGGGGGTGGCCGACCCTGCAACCTGTCTGATGCCACGTGAGTGTTGGTGAGGGTCCCCCTAGCCAGCGGCACTCTTCAGGAAGTAGCATATGTGCTTTGACTTCTTGAGACCTCATTTTCGGCTGCAGGAAATTTTTTCAGATACTGAGATTGAAAAATCACTCCAGCTGGGGATAATTAGGGAAAAAAGGAAAAGGAAAAGGGTTTGGAGTAGAGTAGAAGAGAAGGACATAAGATCACAGAGCCTGAGTGCTTGGCAGCGGGGCCTCGGGAGAGAGGGGAGCAGAGGTGGGGAGGGGCCTGACCCCAGAACCAGCTCCTGCACCTGTCCCCGTGCCCAAGCCACATAGCTTTCAATTGGCCTGGGCCACCTCTCTGGGCTGGATGTCACCCTGGGCAGAACCTTGAGAATCGAAGGTAAGGGGTGGGCAGCACTCACCTAGGGGGTCACTGTGGATTTCAGTCAAGTCCACAGTGCCTTTTCTGGTCATGTGCCTTCACTTGTCCTTTATCTCAGGATCTGAGGAGGAGGAGAAAGGAACACAGGTAGAGATCCAGGAAGATATCCGACTGTGTTAAGAGAGGACAGACACAGTTACAAGGGGACCGAGGACACTTGCAGCAAAGTAAAATGACTTCACAACTATTGCTTCAGAGCTGCATGTGTGAGAAAGCCTAAGCCTGTTTCAGAGTGCAGGGGACAAGCGGAAAGGAATGGCAAAATTTCCACTGACAATTGAAATTTTGTTAAATAGACTGCTACTGTTGCTTGTATCACTTGAATGAATGCAGGCATATTTCTGTGGGCATTTATAGGTTCACTCAACCCCACCAGCCCCTCTTGCCCCCATCGGGGATGGGATTTCTCAAGCACAGTGCCCCTCCTGCTTGGGTGGGCCACGCTGCGTGTCCTCGCCTGGGGCCGGGCTGCTGCAGGGCACTGAGTCCCTGAGTCACGGCCTGTGATACACGACAGGAACATCTCTGCTATCGACTGAGGGCCTCCTTTTCCCCCTGTCGTGTAAGAATTCCGGTGACTGAGTTAGAAGCATGCTTCCAAGCTGTCCGTGTCCTCGGCATCCAGAAGCGGAGCCTGGAAGCTTCCGAATTTCTCCAGAATGCAGTCTACATTCACCTTCGTCAGGTGAGTGTATGTCCTTACACAAGTGGAGGAATTACTGCCGTTTTCCTGGAACTTACTCACCACGAGTCCATCTGATTTTTCTGTGCTAGGATTCAGTATGGCCTGCTTAAAAATCTGGAGTCAGATCTTGAAACCCTGATGAAGAGGATTATTTATTTTATTTCCCTATATGATAATATTTTACTTTCAAAATTCAGAATTTTTGGTTCTTTCAGGCATTTTTTGGGGGATTGGCAAAACAAATTTGCTCTTACCGTCTTTGCGACCTGTTGCTTTGTGCCTCTCACCTGTCTTCTGTCACTTGTGAGGCAGTTCCATTTGTGACCCTGTCCGGGTTGTTCATGTTATACAACATAAAGTCTGTAAAAGTACAGTCCCTTTTACTCCGAAGACATTCCACAAATAACTCCTTAAATCTGGGTGTGGTTTTAAGAATACAGAATCATTAGAACATGTAATTGCAGGTTGCTAGTGCAAAATCCCCAAATCAATAGTCTAGCTCAACATCTAAAATCTTCCTAATCTACCTTGGATTTGTATGGATAAGGGAAGCAATTTGCTAAGAATTGAACACCAGGGTTAGAATACAGGATGGTGTAGCTCAGATGGTCCTCCAGAGCCAGCGCTGTGCCAGAGGGCGGGGCCTTGGGGAAAGAGGAGGGCCAAGGAGGAGGGGGGTCCTGCCCTCCCTGAGCTGACGGTTTCATGGCAAACACCTTCACCATGTGAATAACTTGGAGTTTCTTCTAAGAACACTAGGTTTGAAAAGAGTCATAAAAGAACGGGAGTGACAAAATCCAATTTGTCTCAAGTAGAGGAGAGCAGCTGGAAGGCCAATTGGGAGACTCGTGAGTCCATGTGGGCAGTGTTGGTGGCTTCTTCCTGAGCGGTGGGACAGTCAGTGGGACAGTCACCGGGAAAAAACGAACAGATTTTAGGCATGTTTAGATGATAAAAAGGAAAGGATGAATGATGTCTGTGAAGGTAGGATGGAGTAAGGCCCAGGTTTCTGGGTGGATTAATGAGGTAAATGATGGTCCTGCTGTGCTCTGAGGAGGGAAAGCAGCAGAGGGAGCTTTGGGGGAACCCTGATGAGTTCAGCTGTGGATAAAGTGAAAGGCTGTTAAATGTGTGGTCTGGGAGCTCAGGTGAGAGCCAGTAGCGAGTAGGGGGAGGGGAGAGAGACGTTCAAATCTTTTTGTCTTGTGAACATACAAATAATTATGAGTAATGATACACTTACGCCTCTATATTCTGGATTTAACACCCATTAACATTTTGTTATATTGACTGCAGAGGTTCCTAATATTTTTTAATAGAAATAAAATAAATAGAAACAAAATAGTGGAGTTAATAAACATCTTAGAGTTGATGTGTGTCCTTCTATGTATTTTGATACCTCATCTGTTTATAACCATAATCTATAAAAAGTTAACTAGTTTAGCATAAGTGTTAAACAGAGGGACGTGACACACAGTTTTGGGGCTTGAAGCTGATCTTCTCGGGCAAATTATGTAGCCTCTCTGTACCTTTGTTCCATCATCTGTGACTGCCCCCGGGCCCCTCATCACAGATGATTTCCTAGACCAGATGATGGGAGGGAGGCTGCTGAAGGGAGTAAGAAGTGGCAACTGCTAGGGACACTTAAGAGAGAGACAAAAAGAGATTAAAGTCAATAAACTCAGTACAAACAAATACTCTCAAAAGAGAAAGAATCCTGCAGTGTTTTGAGCCACTTAGCATAAGGGAAACAAAATCACGTGGACCCAAAGCTCTTGAGGATGTGAGTATTTTGTGTGGGAAGGTGTCATCAGAAAAGGGTTGAGAAAAGGTCTTTTGGTTTCCCTTGACGTTTCCAGTAAGGATGGGGAGCAGAAGTGAAAACCCTCAGCTTCAGTGGAAGCTGCTGTTTTGTGTGAAACTGACCAAACTTTGGAGACCAGTCATCAGCGGTGCTGGCAAATGAAGAGATTTTGGGATTGGGTGGGGCATTTGCTGTGACTTCCAGGTGACCTACTGGCTGGGGGCTGTGAGGCGGGCAGTAGGTTTGCAGGGAGACCCGGGCATAATCCCTGGCTCTGAGGCTGCTGGTCTGACTAGCAGACCTGGGCACAGGCAGTCCTAATGGGGCAGCTCGGGATGTGGCCTGGGACACCTGCCGTGCGGAGGGCGAGAAGAGCCTTCCCTGAGGGGGTGTCCCTGCGGAGAGTGGAAACGTCCTCCTGCAGGGGAGGAAGAGCCTCTGAGCAGGGTGCTGGATGCACAGGCAAGACCACCCTGAGCACTGAGGGTTTGGGGAGCCGGAAGTCACACAGTGGCCCGAGCAGCCTTGTTCCTGAGAAACTAGAGGGAGAAGAGGCTGAAAAGGCAGGCTAGGGTCAGACACTGTGGTGGGTTATGAATGACAGTAAAGGACTGGTCAGGCAGGCACGAGAGAACCCTGTGGGTGTCCCAGCTGGAGCGTCACGCCAGAGGGTGGAGCTGAGTTATAGACTTTGCCACTTATTAGCTGTGTGACTTTGAGCAAGATCACCCCACCTCTCTATATATACCTTCATCTGTAAAATGACACAGTGACAATCTTGTGTCATCAGAAGGCTTAGTTTAGCTCTGATCCTCTGTGTCCAGTCCTGTAAGTGCTGCCCTGCAAGTTTCTGCAGTGGCTGCTCTTACCCTGAGATGGGAGGTCATAGAGGGACGTTGTAGCGCCCGAGGGCAGGAAGGGGTTGCTTTAAAAACAGACATGTAGCCGCCTGCAGCTGCAGGCCTGCAGGCAGTTTGGTTGATGGTCCTGGAGAGGGCTTTGGAGGCCTTAGCATCGTCATAAGACTTGTTTTCCCTTGGGGGCCGGAATTGCCTATGCAGATTAATGTGGAAAATTTGGGCTTCTGTCAAAGCTGTTTTCAGAGATGGTAATATACATAACATATCGTAGAAAATATAATGCTTTTATTTAATCTGTGGGACTTTGCAGCTGTTGGGAACACCTCTGTTGGCCTGGTCTCCACGGAGGACACTAGGTGTCGGCAGAGCGTGCGGGAGGGCAGGTAGCCTGCAGTGCTGCTGCGGGGTGTTCTCCCGAGTAGAGCACTCTGCTGAGTTGACTCTTCTCTGAGTTTGGTTGCCAGATGAGCAGACAGCAAATTAATGAGTTCTGGTGGGATTGTATAATGACAGAAAGAAAGAGGGACCCGTAGTTTTTCTGGACTAGAACACGCTTTTGGTTCCTGATCCAGTGTGTTCCATTACAGAATTGATGAGTTGTGTCTATTCTGGGACTTGTCGACTGAAAGAAATACGTAGCCTGAAAGTTTAGAGTTACATTTATTAGGCGGGAGGACTCGAGGCGGGATGACAGCCTTCAAGTCTGTCTGAGGGACTGCTCCCAAGAAGTAGGGGAGGACCTAGGATTATATAGGAGCTTTACAACAAAGACCAGGGAGTTGGAAGAATAAAAGATTGCTTGTTATCTAAAGAAATCCAGGCATCTCAAGTTAAAGTATTTAGTGCCTTTGTATGTATCATTTGACCTCACTGGATTCATTCTTTAGACAAGCACCTAGCTATCTAGGGCAATTATCCTGTCTTCTTTTTCTCAGTCTGTTCAGAGGGCACCATTGTGAGTGGCTGTAGAGGCTGGGCTTCAGGTCTGTCGGCACTGGGGTGTGGCGGCAGCCTTGATGACTTGGTTTCAGCATTCTTTGTTTACTGACATGGTTGTAGTATTTTAATTCACATTGTAGTATTTTCATTCACAGACTGATTGTGGATAATCTGGAAACTTGGAAAGGAACCGAGATGGAATTACTGCAGGTACCTTCTACTTTAATAAGCCGTGTGCAAACATAAACATGGAGGAAGCATACATTTGAATTTGGTGGTGTAGGGAAGGGTTTCTGCACATTACAGGAGAACGCAAGGCAGAATATCTCTTCTTTGTTGGCAGGGATGTGGATCAACCTGTCTTTTCTGTAGCGGTTTCTGAGGGCACTTTATGGTAATTAACAAACATTGACAAACGGTGGCACACTTTGCATTTAAGAGCTGGCCTGTGCAAACGTGTATTGGACAGGTGGATTTCATAGGCATGTGGTGTGGTGGATTGGAGAGAGGTGTAGCCCAGGCCTGGGCTCAGATTCAGGTTTAAATCGCCATTTCCTCACCAAAGGACCTCGGACTAGAGTGTAACCTCCATTAAAATGTTGGTGAATCTGTGAAATATGCATCATAATATTCGTTTCTTCCTGGGTTTGTTGTAAGTTTTAAACAGTATTATAACACACATGAAACACTTAACAGGCACTTAGCAGTGTTCACTGTGTCCTTCCGCCCCACTTAGCGTGTGTCACAGCCGTAAAGGTAGCATGTGCCTGTTGAGGACGTACTGGTAGCCCCTTGAATAGGTTGTGAATTTGGTGATTTCCTTTAATCCTTGAAACTCTAAGTGCCATGGGCAGTTATTTTCATGAACAGATGAGGAATCTTAGGGTAAAGAAGACGGTGTAATTTGCCCAAAGTCAGACCATAATTTTGGGTGCAGGGGCCTCTGTTCAGCATAGGCCCCTGGGCTTTCTGCCCTCTCCGTTCAGCACCAGAGCCACACGTGGAGTCGCCTGTCTCCCAGCCCAGAATATCCGGCAGGCAGCAACACAAACCTGGAACTGTGCTGCTTAAGCAAAAACTCCCGAGGGGAGGCAGGTACTAAAGGGATAAATGTAAAAACAGACGACTGCAAACTGTTATCAGCTCAGAGAAGGAAAGGAACACTCCTAGCCGTGCAGAGCCGGGAGCTTTCCCTTCGGGGTTGCTCTGGGGGAGTTCATTTCAGCTAAACAAACTCCGCTCCTGCACCAAGGCATGAAGGCAGGGTGCATGTACCCAGGCTGACTGGGCCTCGTTGATCATACTCATTCTTATCCAGTGTCAGCTGTCACGGGCACTTACCTAGTAAACAGATGTCGGCCATAATCATCATGCACTTTTCTTGGTAGTTTTATTGGGCCCACTTTTGAGATGAGGTAATTGAAGCTGGGGAGTTTGCTGCATGACCGTGATTACCTTGGAAATACCCCTATTGGTCTTTCAAACTAGACTGGTGTGGCTGTTACATCCCAGCCCTGTGAATGGCATCGTGTAGCTTCTACCAAGTGGCCCAAATGACTGACATTGATTTTCTTAATCCGTAGGAAATAGTATGTGACAATAAGAGAAAAGGTGGTAAGAAATTCTTTGGAAAACTAGAACAAAATCCAATACTTCCCCAGCTGGGGTAGCGTACCCAGTGTCACTCATCCCACTCACAGCCTGGCACCTCCTCCCTCCCGACTCCGTTTTCAGAAGCCACTCTGAGCCTTCGAAGAACATTTTGCCTCGTGACACTGTTGACTAAGACCTATGACTTCTCTGTCCCTGGTTAACTCTCTCTTCAAGGCCATTTAAATTTTATGCAGGCTCCTCCACTCCGATGTAAGAAAAGACTCTTTAAACTTCTTGATGCAGCTCCTTAATGAAGATCTTGTGAAGGAAACCTAGTCAAAACCTGGGATGTATGCACACAGTGACTGCAACCTCAGCACTTTGTGAAGTTCAGAATCAGGGGGGTGGGAGACTCAGGAAAGGTTTTTAAGGTAGAAAGGGGAAAGTGAAAGGATGCAGGCTGTGTGAGACTGAAACATCTCGGTCCCAGCCAGCAAGGCACCTGCGTTCAGGATGGTGTATGGGGAGTACAGAGTTCTCACAAAGAAAGAAGTGGTGGGATGGAAGGGAGGACAGATAGATTCTTTACTAGGGAAGGAAAAAGTGGGCTGAAAATTTCCTGGTTGAATAAGAGGACTGTGACATGATGTGCTTGCATTTTGGAGAGAAGGGTTTTGTGGGGACAGGCCTAGGAGAATGCTCTCTGGCTGGGGAGTCAGCACAACAGAGAACCACAGAGAACCGGGCTGACCTCAGGGCCCCTGCTGGGGGAGGGGCTGCCCGCCATTTTGGTCCTGGGGGCTACTTCTGTCCCTTAGCTGGGGCCTCAGAACTCCCTTCACATCCCAGTCCTGTTGATACAAGAAAACACATGTGGGGCATGGGAAGGGCTGTGTCCCAGGCTTTGTTTGAGCCCCTGGAATGTGCCCCACCAGACGTGGGTCCTTGGCTTCATGCAGGAAAGATTTCAAAAGCAAGCAACTGTTGAGTAAAGGTAGATTTATTCACAGAGACACATTGAAAGGCAGGAGAAATGCCACGAGGTGTGGGGGTTGGGTGCTCAGATTTAAAGTAGGTACACACTCCACAGACAAAGTGTGGGCCTTCTCCGAAGAAGGAGAGAGAGTGATGACCGCGAGGTGGCGCTGTGTTGTTGGTTTTCATGGGCTTGGTTGTTTTATATGCTAATAATTAGAAGGAGCAGCCTAAGGGCAAGGGGCTGGGATTCCCAGGGAGTTGGCCATTTCCCACCATTTGACATTTTGTGGCTAGCCTTGGGATGGCCATGGTGCCTTGGGGCGTGTTATTCACCATGTTACTATTACAACGGGTGTATAATGAAGCTCAAGATCTGCTAGAAGTTAAATCTCTTCATCCTGAGCCTCAAGGCCTACTGGGGGTTGAATCCTTCACCATTTTGATGTTAATTGCTGTGGCCTTCATTGAATGGCTGTGCTCTGGCCCCTTCCATCCTGTCTCACTGTTTTGACACAGAGAGAGCAAAGGCCGGGCCCTGCCTGTGCTCCTGCATTTAACAGGGGGAGGGGTGGGGTGGGCTGAGGATGACTCTGAGTGGTGAGAAGGATGTTTCAGATTTTCCCACGTGGGACATGGGGACGTGACAGCAGCCACCGCAGATTTATCTCACGGGCATTATCGCTTGTGTCACTCATCTTTTTCTATTTTTCTTTCCTTTTTTTTTCAAGTATTTAATCTAAATTTAACATCAGGTTTTCTTAGGAAAGAAATTTCTCTTTTTCTTTTCTTTGGGTCACTTTTGGGGGGGTAGGTAATTAGGTGTATTTATCTGTTAGAGGAGGCCCTGGCGGTTGAACCCGGGACCCCGTGCACGCTAAGCACACGCTCTACCACTGAGCTCTACCACCCGCCCCATCATCTTTTACTTTTTGCTTTAGCTGCCAAGAATCTTACGGCTGAATTTCTAGTCGACCTTTAACACTTACCCTGACTTCATGGCATTCGTTTTTATGAGTTTACCCCCCCCTGGTTTCATTTAAGTATTGAATCTCCATTTTCTCTTCACTCTAAGTTTTGTCTTTTTGTTGTTATGGTTGTTAAGTTGTGTTAAAAATTGTTTAATTTCTCTTTTAGCAGGAGGCTGAAAGTAAATAAATATGTAAACAAACTTATCACACTTAAATGTTTTATACATTCTAAGCTGTTTATTAGTTACTTAAAAACCGAATTGAATACTGAAGTGATAATATTTTAAAATTATTTTTTAACATTTTATAAAAGTATAGCTGATTTACAATATGATATAAGTTTCAGGTGTACAATAGTTGCACAATTTTTAATGTTATGCTCCATTTATAGTTATTGTAAAACATTGGCTATATTCCCTGTGTCGTAAGATACATCCCTGTAGCGTGTTTATGTTACATGGAGCAGTTTGTATAAGAAAGTTGGGTAATACAAAGTCTGGGGCGTGGCTCTGTCTAACCCATGTTCCCGGTCACCCTTCCTGTCAGAGCCCAGGCCCTCACTCCTGTCTGCAGGGGAGCGACTGGAGGCAGCCCTCATCAACGCTGGCACCACCCTCTGAGTGGCAGTGACAGCAGTGACTGTGTGTGGACGTGCAAAGTGTTGTTCCAGGAGCTTTACATGCATTTCTGCATTTAATAATTAAAGCCCTCCTGTGAGGAAGCATTTTAGGTTTTTAATGAATAATACATTTTATTTTGATTTTGAGAGTTCAAACTTCCAGAAAATTTACTGGAATAGTACAATAAATGCTTAGATACAGTCCACCTAAAAGGGCACTGTTTGCCCTTTTGTGTCTGGCTTATTTTAGTATAAACTTTCAAGGTTCATCCATGTTGTAGCCTCAGTCAGTACTTTATTCTTTCGGTTTTATAATATCCTTTTTCTTTTTTTTTCGTTTTTTCTCTATTTAAAAATATTTTCATTGAATTCTAGTCAGTTTATAATGTTGCATCAGTTTATAATTTTGCATCAGTTTCTTGTGTACAGCACAACACTTCATTTATATAGGAACATACATGTATTCATCTTCATATTCTTTTTCAACATAAGTTACTATAAGTTATTAAATATATTCTCCTGTGCTATACAGTATAAACTTGCTGTTTACTCTATACATACTCAGTGTCTGCAAATCTTGAACTCCCAAATTATTCCTTCCCACACCCTCTCCCCTCTGGTAACCATAGTTTGGTTTCTATGTCTGTGTGTCTGTTTCTGTTCTGTAGATAAGTTTATCTTTTTGTTTGTTTGTTTTTTTAGATTCCACATGTGAGCGATCTCATATGGTATTTTTCTTTCTCTTTCTGGCTTACTTCACTTAGAATGACATTCTCCAGGTCCATTCATGTTTCTACAAATGGCATTATTTATTATTTTTTATGGCTGAATAGTAGTCTATTGTACAAATATACTACAACCTCTTTATCCAGTCATCTGTCAGTGGACATTTAGGTTGTTTCCATGTCTTGCTATTGTAAATAGTGCTGCTGTGAACATTGGGGTGTAGGTGTCTTTTTGAATTACGGTTCCTTCTGGATATATGCCCAGGAGTGGGATTGCTGGGTCATATGGGATGTCAATGTTTTGTCTTTTGAGGAACCTCTGTACTGTTTTCCACAATGGCTCCACCAAACTGCAACCACAGTGTAGGAGGGTTCCCTATTCTCCACAGCCTCTCCAGCATTTATTGTTTGTGAACTTCTGAATGATGTCTATTCTGACTGGTGAGATGTGATATTTGATTGCAGTTTTGATTTGCATTTCTCTGATAATGATATTGAGCATTTTTTCATGTGCCTATTGGTCATTTGTATGTCTTCATTGGAGAAAAGCTTCTTTAGGCCTTCTGCACATTTTTGAATTGAATTGTTTGTTTTTCTTTCTTATCAAGTGTAAAAGGTGTTTATATATTCTGGGAATTAAGCCCTTGTCAGTCTCATTTATTGCAACTATTTTCTCCCATTCCATAGGTTGTCTTTTTGTTTTGCTTACTGTTTCCTTTGCTGTGCAAAACTTTGTAAGTTTAATTACATCCCACTTGTATATTTTTGCTTGTATTTCTATTGCTTGAGTAGACTGCTCTAGGAGAACATTGCTGAGATGTATGTCAGATATTTTGCCTATGTTTTCTTCTAAGAGGTTTATAGTGTCTTGTCTACATGTTTAAGTCTTTAAGCCATTTTGAATTTATTTTTGTGTATGCAGTGAGGGAGTAGTCTAACTTCATTGATTTACATGCAGCTGTCCAGTTTTCCCTACACCATTTGCCGAAGAGGCTGTCTTTACTCCATTGTATGTCCTCACCTCCTTTGTCAAAGATTAAATGACCAAAGTTTGTGGGCCTATTCTTGGTAATTTTGTTTATCCGTTCATTGATGGATGGATATTGTTTGTAACCTTTGGCTACTCTGAATGATACTGCCATGAATATTGATGTGCAAGTTTTTGTGAGAATATGTTTTCATTCTGTTGGCTGTACAGTTGGCCCGCCATATCTGTAGTTTCCACTTCATGGATCCAGATGGCTGGTTGTAAAGGGACTCGAACATCCTTGGATTGTGGTATCCAGGGTGGGGGGTTCCTGAAACCAACCCCCCGAGGATACTGACGGATGACTCTACATGTAGGAGTGGAATTGCTGAGCCATATAACTCTAACCTTTTGAGGAAACACCAGACTTCTCCAAAGAAGCTGCACCATTGTCCCTTTCCACTGGCCGCAAATGAGGTATCTCTGCCTCCTCAACGACACTTGTTATTGTCCATGTTTTGATTATAACCGTCCTAGTGGGTGTAAAATGAGAACTCATTTTGATTTTGATTTGGCTAGTGATGCTGAGCTTCTTTTCATGTGCTTATCGGCCATTTGTGTATTTATTTAAATCCTTGGCAAATTTAAACATTTGGTCGATTTTCTTTGTATTGTTCAGCTGTAAGCATTTTTCATATATCCTGAATACTAGTCTCTTAGATACATGCTTTGCAAAATTTTTCTCCTATTCTGCAGATTGTCCTTTCACTTTAGTTTTTTTAAGCATTAAAACAATTTCTTTACAGGAGAGGTAATTAGATGTATTGATTTATTTTATTTTTCTTGCTAAGCATGCACTCTGTCACTTGATATACCCCCTTCCCCTGTCATTTCACTTTCTTGATGATGTAATTTCTAACAAAAAGGTTTTAATTTTGATGAAGTCCAGTTTATCTGCTTTTTTCTTCTATCACTTGTGCTCTTCGTATTTTATCTAGGAAACCAAAGCCTATCCTAGGACCACAAAGATTTATACTGTGTCTTCTTTTAGAAAGTTTATAGGTTTAGTTTTTATGTTTCTGTCTCTGATCCATTTTGAATTAATTTTTATTTATTTAAAATATGGGGGTCCAGATTCCAGATTCATTCTTTTGCCTGCAGATACTCAGCACTCCCTGCACCATTTGTTGAATAGACTATTCTTTCAATGGAGTGTTGTTGGCACCCTTGTGGAAAAGTGACTGTAAATGTAAGTTTTTTCCCCCTTGGTTTTTATTATGTCTCATAGATTTATTTATCCAAACTTATGCCAGTACCATACTGACTTAGTACTATAGCTTTTTAGTACACTTTAAAATAAGTCCTCCAACTTTGTTCTGCTTTTTCAAGATTGTTTTGGCTGACCTGGGCCCCTTGCACTTCCATATGAATTTTGGGATCACTTTTTCAATTTTTGCAAAGAAGTCATCTGGAATTTTGATAAGTATTCCACTGAATTTGTAACTCACTTTGGGGAGTCTTAATATTTTTAACAATATTGTCTACCATTCCATGAACATGGGATGTCTTCCATATATGTAGATCTTTTAAGTAATATTTCGGTGATACATCAAAATATTCAAGGTACAAATCTTGTAAATTTTTGTTAAATGTATCTCTCATTTTATTTTTAATGCTGTTGTAAATGGAAAGGCTGAGCTTCTTGAGGGTAGGACTATATATTAATTTGTTTATTTCTAGGATTTCTACACAGCAAATACCCTAGGTTTGTATTTGCTACATAAATCTATCCACAACTCTTCCCACCCTCATGTTATAAGAAACCAAGACCCAGGTTAAGCTACCTGAACACCTATGTGGAAGTGAGAAATGAGACCCTTGGGTGGGGCTTTGTGAAGATGATACTGAGAGCTTATTTAGGATGGCTTCATCTTAAATTCCTTTAAACAACACTTTTGGTGTAGTCAGATACATTAAGATCATGCCCTTTTGATGTGCAGAGGAGCTAAGACTATCATTTTCAAATAATTTCTAGTGAGAGTGTTGTACTTGAAATCAAATTTGCATCAATCTTTGAAGATATATGTTTCAGGAATTTTGACTAAAGAACACCTGTCTTTATTCATTAATGACAACTAAATTCTCAAGCAACATGTACGAGTTTGAGCAAACTGCCCCAGCCCCGTAGTGCTGGTTGGCTGCAGCTGTAACTGGAGTCAGTGCTTACCTCTCCCAGCACGCTTGGGCTGATCTGCTCAAAGGTGTTCGTCCAACTGTTTGTCTGTAGTCTGTTGGACAAAGCCATAAAACATTGAGTTAAGGTTGCTGGAATGCAATATATTCCAATTAATATTAAGTAAGCACATATTGAGTGCTTACTGTATGTTGGGAATTGTCCCTCAGCCTCACATGTATATTATTTCACTTAAAACTTCATATATTTCCTTGTTATTCTCACTTTACAGATAAGGAGACTGAGAATTAGGTCTTCTGTATTTTGGATGGAGCTCATTATCAATGACAGGAAGTTGTAAGGAAAAAGATATTGATTCATCCTGAGAAAATATTTTTCTGACCGTCAGCAGTAAAGAGGGTGAACACTGAAGAAGGTGATCATTGTTTGAGTGAGACGAGCCCCGGGTTGTATGGAGTCAGCATCCCTGTCCTGGACACGGCACGTGTAGATCTGCGTGGTGGGTGAGGCGGCGAGGCCGTGCAGGGAACGCAGATGCCGGGCCGTTGGGCTGTGCTCAGGCCGGTGGGGCTTTCTCCTAAGGGCAGTGGACCGTCATTGACAGATTTTAAGTAGGGGAGTGGGGTGCTCTCGTAGATCACTTTTGTCTTGTAGAATGCTTAGAAACATTTAGAAGGCTCAGCAGGAGGTGATGTGATGAGTCAGATTAGGGTGGCTGCCAGGTGTAGGAGTGTAGAATTTTCAAGTGGTTTTCAGTCCCAGTTTTGTGGCTGAGTAGCTGTGTCACTTTGGATGATGCACTCAAGGAAGTGAAACAATTTATCTAATCAATTGAAGAAGTGATGTACCGACCTCCCAGGACTGCTGTGGAGATCCAGTGAGATAACGTGTGCACAGTGTGCAGCGTGGTCCCCAGCACACAGTCAGTGCTGAGTGAGTGCCAGTGAGTACCTGGTAGGTCAGGTGTGGGTGGTGGGACTCGGTGACTGAGGAAATCTGGGCCCTGAATGTGGGGTCCAGTCACATCTGTGAGTGATGGGCCTGAGCTGGGAGAGGCAGGGAGACCTTGCCCCCCGACCAGGGGCCCTGGGTAGGACGGCTATGGGAGGAGCACCATGAAGTCAGCTCTTTGCAGGTGGAGCTCGAGTTGCCCTTGAGACAGCTAAGTACATTGTCATGAGCTCAAAGAGGAGGTCTGGGCCCGGGCTGTGAATTTTCCTATAATCTTAATCCCTGAGGACGCCGAGGTATTGATCACTGAACGTGAAGACATAATTTACAGGACAAGTGAATAGTAGTATCATCTCTGTCATCAAAGCTCACATCTCTTTATTCATCACAATTTTGCTATTGGGTACTTACAGAGCTCACTTCACCGCCATCCCCTGGGCTCAGGCTCCACAGTAAAGTGCTGGTGAGCCTCCCTCCTTTCCAGAAGATGACACAATTTGCTGGTAGCCTTCTGTACCTCGCCAGACTTAGAATTTTAGTTTGTTGTTTTAATTCTATTTTCTGTTAGCCATCTCCTGACAGGAGAGACGTCTTACCTCATGGACATATTTCAATTAGCTGTTACTGAGAATTGCTGATCTGATCCATAGTGTAAGTATTATATTAACCTTGTAGAGTATTTATCATTTTTCTGTCTTTGCCCTTTAATTTTGTATGCCCCTTCAAGTCTCTATCCTATTTGGGGCCTTATTTTTTTTAATTAAAAAATGTCTATTTGCAGTTAAGAAAACAAAAGAAAAGAAAAAATACACATGATAGCTAAGCTTAGAAAATATCTAGTGTGTTTTCTGTCTCAGCAATGGAGGGTTCTAGAAACTCGTGAAAACCTTCATTACACAAGTTTCTTAAAATGCTGATTAAGAAATAAAACCTTCCTTCTTCATCTTTCAAGCTGCACAGCTAATTGTGAAGAAAGTGAGGGGAAATCCTCAGAAGACAAGACAAACAAGAAAGCAGGGATTCTGGGTTATACGCGAGCCTTAGAAGCCCTGGGGTGCCTGTTGGCTCCTGTACTGAGTTTCAGTTGCCTTGACAGGAGGGTAGGAGGTGAGCCCGAGTCCTCTCACACTGGGAGTTGGATGACTGATCATATGTAAGGCCAAGCCCATCCCGAGAATCATGGTTTACTAAAGGGTTAACTATGAAAAAAATTCCTCAAGTTAAGACAGTAAGGAAAGTCAATTTTTTTGGAAGAGGGGAAAAATAACAAATCCAAAGTAAGGATATAGTTTAAAGCTCTTCTGGCATGAGAGTAACCACAAACTCCTGGCAGAGAATCACAGCTACTCCTGGAATGAGAAGCTGTGGTTTGAATGAATCAGTGAGCAGCCATTCCGAAAAAGGCCTCCAGAGTCTTGTGGATCAAGATACTTGACTGCAAACACCTGTCTTCCAAGGTCTCATTCAAATAACCAGAAAGGTTTTAAAGGAAAGAAGCCATAATCATAGTTCTATTTCTTAACATTACTTTATGCTAGGAATTCAGAGGTGACTATGGAGTTGTCTCCTCTTTTATGGACCTTACCTTCTCTTTGGGGAGACAAACTGACATAGTTGGGGGGCTTGGTGGAGGGAGGTGTTAGTCTGTTGCAATTAGCCAGGAGACGAGATTAAGAAAACAGTGAAGGGTGGGTGAACTTTTTAGCTGAGGACATTCTTGTTCTGCTGGCCCTTAATTGCAGGCTCAATGAGCAGTCACTGGAGGGAATAGATCTTACGGAGGATGGACTTAGCTCAGGCCTCTTTAGAATGGACAAGTGAACCTGGAGAAAGACAGTCAAATCTGTGCAGACATTAAAGTTCACTTGAACGTGCTCCATCACTGAGCCAAAGATAGGACAAATATGCAGCACTTCTTAAGGACAGAGGAGTGGTTTTTAAGGTTCTCTAAGAATGAATCCCAGGGAACCGAGATGGCCAGTTGTCAAACTGTGACTTTGCTCTTTGGACTGTGTACCCACCAAGGGTATTGGCCGTTTATAGGCTTCCATTTCTCTTTAATAAATGTCAGGTGATGAGGACGTGGGCACAAGTGTTTGACACCTTGTCGAGGCGACTTTGGGTACCTGCCTAGAAACGCGGGCACGGCTACAGCTGCGTCACACATCTTGCCGCCCATCCCGCTCCCCATCTCCGTGATCACGGCAGAGTGGTTCCTTGTTGACCTGTCCGTCTCCTCTGTGACATCATAACCCATGAAAAGACCAGAGAGTATTAACTTGGCTTTGTTAAAGTCAAAGGAACAGATCTAATATGGAGTCAGATTTGTTCTTTCCTATTTAAGTAGTGCCATGGAGAAGACAGTTTGGGCAGCTTTTTGTAGGGTCCTCGAGGCTTTCACTCTCAGCCTCTGGGGGCCTCTATTGAAAACCCTTCATAGCTGTCTGGCGTGCTGTAAAACCACTCCGCCTGTTTTGCCCTGAAGATGTGTTCAGTTTATAACTCATCTCTACTCCTTGGAAAACAACTCAATAAAAACTCAGTTGGTTTTCCACCAGCCATAGGCAGGGGTGAGGGATATCTTGTTATTATTTCATAAAATAATAATAATAATAAAAATAGTAATAATAATAATAATAATAATAATAATAATAATAATAATAATAATAATAATAATAATAAAAGAAGTCTTAAAACAGCACTGGGCACATAGGTGAGAGTCAATAAATGCTTCCTGGCTTAAATCAAAAGTGATGACTCAGTGATTCCATGGCTGCTGTATTTCCTGAGCTAGTTACTCCTTTGCTCCATTACACATTTTTTTAACTGAAAAAGAAATACATGCAAATGTTTAAAAAAAATTCAAACAGAGCACAAAAATACACAAGTGAAAGAAATTTTCCCTCATCCCCTCTTCTTTCAGCCCTCCCTGGAGATGCCACTGTTTACTATCCTTTGGGTACTTTTCCAGATATGCTATGCACATTCCCACCTATGTATGTAAATTCCTTTAAAGTTTTATTTTTAACTTAAAGGGATTTAAATCCTCAAGTGGCTTCTGCCTGGGTAATAGAACAGAACAAATCTGACTCCATATTAGATCTTTTCCTTTGACTTTAACCCTATGCTCTGTCTCCTAGGCTTCATCTTTCTTGTAAAACAATGTTGCTTAGAGCCTGAAATATACAGGAGAACCTATTCTGAAGGCTCTGATCTTTAAGTATATTTAACACATTTTCATTCATAAAAAGATAAGAAATTGCAGAATAGAAAATAACGTTTGTTTTTTTAGAGGTTTACAGAAATTTGACCCAGGCAGATAGCTGCAAGAACAAAGGATTCTAACAAGAAGGAATTCCTACACCAAGAAGATTGCAACAACCAAGCACGTAGGAAAAAAGCCTGAATTCTGACTTGGGGAGATGGTTTTCCAGGACATTAGTTTGCCATCTAGGTCTACAGAAACTTGCTATTCCATGCCCCAACACCTGGTCTCCCAAATTATTGGCCTGTCCTGCACTGAAGAGAATGAATTTGGACTTGGTAGCACTCCTATCTACCTAGCAAGCTGGGCACTGGAACTGAGTGTTATGGAAACAACAGGCCAGCCAAGGAACAAGCACCACTGGGAGGGTTGGAGTACTCAGATTTATTATGCCGGCGGGCTCAGAGGGGATTCTGCTCCGAAGTTCTGAGCACCCACCTCCAAGACATACACATGAAGTTTTAAAGGGTTAATTACAAGTAAGGGTGTATTAGCCAATAAGGCTCAAGCAACAAAAAGCAAGGAATCAGCACACTGGTGCTTATCAACTTGTAATAGACACTTGTTGAGCTTCGATTTACGAGTTAGCTTGTTAGCCCAGTAAACTGACACTAAACTTCAGATTTACAAGTTAGCCCACAGAATTTAGATCAGTAAACCGACACTTATCACACTTAGATTTGTGACTTAGCTTGTTAGCCCACCTGGGCTTTTCCTTCACATGAGGACAGCTCTCCCACACCCAGGGAACTACTGTGAGCCCTTGATGGTTCCACTAGGGTGGAATGTGGTTTACCCAGGACGGATGGGGACTATGCACCAACACTCAGGCAGTCTGCTCTGTCTGGGGCTCTGATCTTGTACCACCCCGCTCCCTGCCAGCCCAACACCTGGGACAGTGGAGCTAAGGCAAAGATCGTGGCTGCCTGTTTCCCAGCGTGTAAAAGGGGAATATGTACTCTTCCCAAGGTAGTTCTGAGCGACAACACCTGTGGGTGCTTGGTTCCCAGACCAACAGAAAACTCTGCTCTGCGTGGGGGCAACAGGTGTGATACCCGTAGGGGTTCTGCAGCAGCATCGGATGGAGGGCTGGATCAGGGAGGTAAAACTTGAGCTGCGGGCCTTGAAGGGTTACAGAAGGGTACAGAGGCAGGACTGCCGCCTTCTTCAGGGTGCCACCAGAGGTAAAGCTTTTTCTCTCCATCCCCGCTAGGACCTTACCCTTTCCAGATCCCTCCCTTCTCTCTGCTCTTCCTGTCCATCTGTCTCCCTCCACTTTTTCCCTCCTCTCCTCCCCCTCCCATCTTTTCCCTCCCTCACTGCCCCACCTTCTCTCGCAGAACCCTGAGCGGATTGCTGGCCCTCCTGCGCATGGGCGGTCGGTGTCAGCTGGACCTCTTGTTGGAAGCTCAAGCTCTGAGCCGGGGATTAGCCCCAAAGGCTTCTCAGCTCTGTCGCCCTGCAGGCCTTTAGCTCCTGCCCGGGGCCGGTGCCTCTGGCTGTGGAAGTGCAATGTGGGGTCTCCCGGGAAAGGGGTCAGGGGGCTGCGGGAGGGCGGTCCGCGTGTCACAGACCACGAGGGCGCGAGTCAGCCTGTGTTCTGCTGAATTGCTCGGGCCAGACCCCTCTGCCCGCGCCACCTGCCCCAGTGCCCCAGTGCCCCAGCACCCCGGCCACAGCTTCAAGGGGCCAGGTGTGCACCTGCCGCCTCTCACCCAGCCGGGCTCCCCTCAGTCCGCTGCTGGCGTCCCCTTCCCCTCTCTCGCCCACGAGTCCTCTCCTCCCGGGCTTCCTCTCCTCGGCCAGTGGCCCGTCCCCACAACTGGGCGGGATGCGTCCCAGGCGGGCGGGGTCTGCGGACCCAGACGGGGCAGCTGGGGCTGGGGCTGGGGATGGCCTCCGAGCGGGGCTGCAGCCCGCGTTTCCACCCATTTCCCTGCCCTGCGACTCCGGGGCTGCCCTGGTCTTCCTTTCCCGCTCCCTGAGGAACAGCTCAGTGGCGCCTGCGCTGCTCCCTGGGCTGAGAGCCTCCGGTTGTAAAGCCCAGCTACTGGTGGAGTCGGGAAAAGGGATCCTCAGTGCCAAGCGAGCTTCTGTCTCCTCCCTCAGTGTTTCTGCCCCAGGTAAGTACCTTGAACACTTTCAGGTGTTATGATGGCGGTGCTTGTTGGTGTCATGTGTTTTTATAGTGTGAGGGATTACAGTGTTGAAAGCAGGGCTTTGTTCAGTTAAAAATGAGCTGAAGGCATAAGGCTGTGACATCCTCCTTCCTTCCCTCTCCCAGGGTGAAACGTGTGACCATCGATTTTAAAAAGACAGTTACATTCCCTAACTAGCCCAGCCCAGCTTGGTGTGTTAACAGGAACAGCACCACCAGATTCGTTGGAGACCCAGGGACATTGCAGTCCTAAAGAGCTCCTGGCACAGTTTGGTTTGTTTTGGTTTATTGTTTTTCTTAAATTGTGGGGCAGACTAAGTAGTATAGAGGGAAAAATAATTGTCAAGAAATATTTTTCCATATAACAGCTTTATTGTGATATTGTTCACACACCATGAAGTCCATCCATTTAAATGGTACAATTCAGCAGCTTTTAGCATATTTACAGTTGTGCAACAATTATTATTCCAGAACGTTTTCATCACATCAGAAAGACCAGTGGAAATGAATGACATATCCTCCCCTCCCCAGTGGTGGTTCTAAAGAAGTTTCTTGGCTGTTCCTGACCATAAATTAACTTGTTACATTCCATGAAAAACCTGGTAGGAATTCTAATCAGAATTGCAATGAATCTGTCTATCAAAACAGGAAGAATTAATGTCTTTATGGCATAAACTTCTTCTACCCATGAATATATCTGGGACCCTATATTTTCATCTCTCCAGAGCCTGGCCCATGGGAAGTCCTCACTAATTGTTGGGCTTGTGAATGATGAGATTCTATACATCATTAGTTGCAACTGTAGCCTTTCACAGAAGAGAAAATTAACCTCAGTGAAGCCAAGTGACTCTCTGATGGTCAGAAAGAGTGACAGCCAGTGCTGGAGTGATCCAGTGGACTTGGTGCTTGCAACCAAAATTCTTCAGCAGCTACAGCTAAGGGGATTAGAGTGTTCTTTTATTTTTTCTTAATAGCGTTGCTTTTATTTTTACTTATTTTTTTAAATTAATTTTTATTGAAGTGTAGTCAATTTACAATGTTAGTTTCAGGTGTACAGCAGAGATTCAGTTATAAACATATGCATATGTGTATACATATGTTTTAGATTGTTTTTAGTACAACTCATTACAAGAACTTGAATATAGTTCCCTGTGCTATATAGTAGGTCCTTGTCATTTATTTTATATTTATTAACGTGTATCTGTTAATCCTCCCTTTCCTGCCTGCTAACCACAGTTGGCTTTCTATGTCCATGAGTCCATTTCTAGGAGCACCATTTTTCTTAGTAATATATGCTGGTTGGCTGCTTTCAGTTTCAGTAATTCCATCTGTGGGTGCTTTTCTTCTGGTGGCCTTTATGTGGTTTGTACACGTGGTAATAGAGGTCTGTATTTGGGAGAACTCCAGGCCTCGTGTAGTCCCTGGTACAGAGTTCCCACTGAGTTGATGCTTGAACTGGGAAAAAAACATAGTAAATGTTGGAATTTCCAATATGGTTGAGACTTCCAGGTTTCTATAACCTGCTTAGCCCACCTTAATATTGGCTGCACCCATACTTGGTAATTTGGTGGAATTTCATGGTATGGTGGTGTGGAGACAGGGCCTTTTATGCTTATTCTCTTTCCTTTTTCTAACACTCATTCTCTTGGGCCT
Source organism: Camelus bactrianus (assembly GCF_048773025.1). Lineage (NCBI taxonomy): Eukaryota > Metazoa > Chordata > Mammalia > Artiodactyla > Camelidae > Camelus > Camelus bactrianus. Next base: position 2,884,961 of record NW_027413948.1, on the reverse strand, counting down.
CCCAGATCCTCCCCCAGCAGTGCCCAGGGCTGGCTTGGTGCTGTGCTGAGGATATATTTATTAATAAGGCCCTTTCCTCATCTCTTCTGAGCCTCCATTTTTTTCTCTGCACAATGAGGGCTTAGAATAGATATGTGCTTTTCAGTTTCTTTTAAAGCCATGTTTCCTTTGAGAAACAGAAAATGGAAATCACTCCTCCCATCCCAACCCTTTAGACTTTGATACAGTCTCCAAGGAGTGACACAGCATTTTGTGGAAAATTGATGTGATTGTGATTCCAGGTGGCACAGAAAAGACTCTTCAGAGATTTATTGCAGGGAGAGGGCAGGAAAGGAGCAGTATGTCACACTTTCTAGTGTGAGCACTGGAGCAGTGGCTTGAATTTAAATACGGTGTCTGACGTGGCCTCTCTCTAATCACGTACAATGTGATAAACTTCTCTACCTCAGTTTTTCTTGATGTGTCAAGTTGGCGTGATAATATTTTAGGGCTTTTGTGAAACATTATACACATAATCCATTTGTGTTTTGGTAGAAATAAGACCTGCTAGGGATTCAGGGATTTGTTTAAAAAAAAAAAATCTTGTCCATAGCACTCTGTCGGTGTGTATTTTGAATTTCCTGGAGGGTGAGGGTTGAGTCTAAAGTCCATCGTGGGACAGGTGGCCCATATTTCTCTGTGCGCCTGATTGCCCCCTCCTCCCCAGTCCTCTTCCTCATTCCAGGATTAAGTTCCCTAGCAGATTTACACAGAGGTCTTGTGGAAATGGCTTTTCATTTTATTGTTTCACCAAGAAGGGCTGCCATCATGATCTCTGTGGTCAGGTTTTGAAGGGCTGCCATCATGATGTCTGGTCAGGTGAAGGCTATGCAATTGGGAGTTTCTATTTAATAAAAAGAAAAATATTACAAATAGAAAATTAGAACAAGGGTGATGACAGGAGCTCTTGGAAGTGGGCACCATTATTTTTGTTAGCTTCAGGTGCAGTGGCCTCTTGCCACGAGGACCCATCCTCTTGCTCTGAAGTTGGAGGGACCAATGGGTTGAGTGGGAATGTTAACTGAGTGTATCTCATGTGCTGGGCATTGTCCTATTTGTGCTTTGTGTTCCTTATTTGAGACAGTGAGCTCATTTAACCTCAATAGCCTCTTTAAAAAATTAGACTTTTTATCTTGAGATATAATGTAGATTCCCATGTAGTTGTAAGAGATAATATGGAGAGGGCCTATGGACCCTTTGTATAGTTTTCCTTAATGGTTCCAACTTGCAAGTTTGGGGTACAATTCATTACTGACTCACTAACAATTTGAGGTTTGTGTTATTGCCCTAATTTTATTCACGATTAAACTGGGGCTTAGAGAATCACACAGACCTGACCAGGTCACCCACATGGTTAGTGTAGAGACGGGTGGAACGTGGGCTTGGGATTTCCAGGCAGTACCATTATGATGGTCTGTGGCAGGGAGCAGCATTCACTTTGCTGGTTTATTCATTCATTCAACAAACATTATTGAGTAACCTCTGTGGGTCAGATGCTTTCATAGGGTTATCTGATTCTTCAGCAGTCCTGAGAATCAGGTAATGTTTATATTTTTTAATCTGAGAAAATTAGCTCTAAGAAGTTATAACCCCCCCAAAGGAAATATAGCTCATAAAGGAGCGATAGTAAATTTGTACAGTCACCCCTTTTTATGAAGGTGGTACCCTAGGCATTTTACATTTGCAAACTTCTGTAATCCAGATATATTCATGTAAGGCAAAGATTTTTTTTTTAATTGAAATATAGTCAAGTTTACAATGTTGTGTCAATTGCAAGGTTTTTTTTTTGAATTTTGAATTAAAAAATATTTTTTCAGAAGGGTAATTAGGTTTATTTATTTGTTTCATTTTTTAAAATGAGGTACTGGTGTTTGAACCCAGGACCTCGTACATGCTAAGCACGTGCTCTACCACTGAACTGTACCCTCCTCCCCAAGGCAAGTTTTCTTATCCATTATTCTGAAGCTTAGGAGTTCAAATAATTTGGATAGAAATCCAGATCTTTTGATCCCACTGTAGTCCTTTTCTTTATATTCTGCTGAAGGAGGTTGGGGAAAGCACTTCCTTTGTTCACTTCCTTATTCAGCATTTTTCAGCAGTGACTTTGCATCAGGGCCTTGGTAGGTGCTTGGAAACAGAAAACAAGAAATGACCCTTCTCTGCAGGGCAGGAAGCCTAGACCAAAAGCTGGGTAATGTGATCCGAGCTACGGTAGCCATTTGAAGACTCTGAGGACAAACTGTACCCCCGGATTTGCTTGAGCTTCCCTTGCCTTCTTGTTGGTACACACCAGGTAACCGCAACCCAGATGGGCCTGCAGCCCACAGTACAGTATGTACCTCGATCTCCTCTCCCCTCTCGTCAGGGCCTGCAACATGAGCATCCCTGACTACGTCCAGTGTGCTGAGGACCACCAGACTTTCCCCGTGGTGGTCGAACACGTGGGGATCATTTCAGAGGAGAATTTCTTTTGCATCTATAAGTGAATCACCTTGGTGAGTCAGATCAGCCCGTGCGGCTACCAGTGGGCAATCTGTATCCACTACAGGCACCACTATGCGCCCAAGAATGGGTGGAGTGACTTCCAGACCCACCGCAAGGTCTTGGGCCTTGTCATCATTACTGACTGCCTCTCGGCCAAGGCTTCGAGAAGCTCCACGTGCAGAGGAGCTGTATGGCACCACGCTCTATGACTCTCAGCTCTTTGACTTTCTGCTGCATGGGGAGGTGGCCGAGCAGCCGCGCACCGAAGTGGTCTTCAATTTACGAGGACTGCAGGGTGGTGGAGAAGAGGATCGAGGACTTCACTGAGTCACTCTTCATCTTGCCCAAGTCCAAGTGGCTGGACGGTGCATCCGACAATTTTGGGGACAAGATCCTCCTTCTCTGCATCCCATTTGAGAAGGAGGACATCATGGGACTGGACACAGAAAGCAGGTAAGTTTACCTGGAGGCCAGTCCACACTGGCTGTGTGCCGGGTTTCTTCCCTACATCCAGAAAGGGATCAGGAAGGAAGAGGACTCTCTTGTAGCCAAGGGTGGAGGGAGGTGCAGCCCGCCGGTTTACAGACATTTAAAAGTGAATCCGTCTTTGTTTCAGAGAGATCCTTTTAAGGTTATTGTGGACACTTACTCCAGCTTTTCAGCCAGGACCCTGGTGGGACCCCTGGAGTTGCTGTCCAATAGAGTAGCCAAAGCCACTGATGCTAGGAGAGCTGGGGAGGAGGCTGCTCTGAGCTGAGATTTGCTGTAGGTCAAATGCACATCAGACGCTGAGACTTGTCTAGTAAAAAGAATGTAAACTATCTTGTCACTTCCTATATTGATTACATGTCAAAATGATAGTATTTTACATACAGTAGGTTAAGATTTGTTCTTAAAATCAGTTTCTAGTACTTGTTTTTTTGTTTGTTGGTTTGTTTCTTTGTTTACCGTTTTAAATGTGGCAACTGGGAAACTTTCTTTACATGGCTCTCATTTCATTTATGTTGGGCAGCCTGTCTTAAGACAGTCTCATCCCTTTGCTTGTAGATGAGATGCTGAATCCCGAGAGGCAGAATGAGGCGCTGGTTGAGCTGGGGCTGGAGCCGGTGTCTCCTGCCTCCCAGGCCCAGCACCTGTTCGGCTCAGGCCCTCTCTTCCTGCCCGACAGGCAGCATGCCATGTTAGGACACCAGAATCACCACCAGGGACCTCCGAATGAACTCCTTATGCAGGGAAAGGCGTATCACGGTGTATGGGAAAGAGCAGGGAAATGTTCATCCTCACTTTGTCCCTGTGATTAAGTCAACGGCCCCACTTTGCCTCGGAATTACAGAGGAGCTCTTCTGGGCTGCCTACACCCCCACCATCTGCTCTGTTTCCCCGTGTATCTATAGTGCTGTCCTTCGTGCAGAAGAGGGTGACATGCCTTTGCCGAGAGGTGGTCCCCCTTTGCTGGGGAGAGTGAGGGAAGCTGTGTGCCCACGGCCTACGTCCTCGGGCCTTGAGTCTGGAGAGTACTCATGGCGGTCTGACAGGTGACGGTCGGAGGACCTGGCACGGCTGCCGGGCCCACTGTGGAGGCGGTGCTCTGTGATTCTTGAAATTAACTAAGATCAGATTCTACTTTCTGGTTGTTGGTAAGTTGGAGGAGAAGATGCCAGAGAATTGATAAAAAGAATTTCCAGACCAGCCCTGTGAGTGATAGGCACAGGGGACCCGAGTCCCCCACGTGTGTGAGGTGCCTAGCGGGCTCTGGATGAATTTTCTGTTCCTCCCGGTCATAACTCTATGGCTTAAGGAAGGGGCAAGGCATGTCATGGACTGTACTTGTCCTCACAGGGCCCTGTGATCTTCATGCCCGCACTCCCCTTCTGCTCCTTGGAGATGAGGTGTCAGGTTTAGGAGCCTGGGCACTGCTGAGGGCATAGCTGCCAGCACTGTGCTACACCGAGGCTGGCTCCGTTCACCTCACATGTCACCTCCTGCTGAGCCCAGAGGCGTCAGTCAAGGTAGGTGCATAGGTGCAACATACGCAGAGACAACCTTCTCCCCCTGGACAGATTGGTTGGTGAGCAGTGGAAGCCTAGACCCCTGCCCCAGCCCCAGGCCAGTGCCTCGTCTTTTGTCATAGGAGGCACTGGTGATATTTTTGCTCAGCAACTGCTTGGCTCTGACTCTGCAGACCCACCAGAGAATGCCAACTTGTTTTTGCCTTTTGAAGTCTGCCCTTGGGATTTGGCCGAGTAGCTGGATGTGTGCTTAGCCCATAGTGGTTGACACTGTCACCATTGTTTACCCAGAACCTTGTGTACCAGGCATGGCTCTCGGCATCAAAATACAGCAGCGCATTAAACCTCCCTCCTGGTGGGTCTGTCTGTTTTGGTACCATAAGGGCTCAGCCAGCATCTTAACGTCAGTGAGATAACGTGGCCAGTGATCTCGGGTCAAGCACATTCTCCTCCAGTCACTTTTACTCCATTTTTGCTTTTACTATTCCACAGTCATTAATTTTTTAAACAATGCTTTGGTACAGGAACAGCCTAATTCTCTCCTGCTACTCTTGGTGGAAGTGAGTAAAACTGTCCAGCCTGAAATGCGACCACAATTTGTAGCTCAAAAGCTGCCTAGACGCATATAGGTGGAGTTTTGGTTAGGGGCGCTGACCACGTTGGGGTCCCCCGGCAGCGCCACTCCCCTCAGGCCCCTGCCTTCCCTGGAACACGAGGTGAGTGTGGGTCTCACCGTCACAGCATCCCTGGCCTCACACACTCACATAAATTCTTGTACATGCTGTCAAAATCATTTTTGTTCTTGTGTGTTTCTAATTTTCTCTTGTTCCTCTTTTCCTTTTTCTTTATTCTTTTTCTCTTGTACTGCCCAGTGAGCATGTTGTTGCGTCTGAAAATGTGGGCTGTGCACACCCTGCATTGGAAATAGCCAGATTGCCCTCCGTACTGTCTCCATTGCTTTAAAGAGCAAAAATTTAACAGCTGCCTTGATCCATGTATTATCCTAGTCATTTTTTATTTTCTAATTTTTTGGAATATTTGCTTTGTTAGCACATCACCCACTGGTGTTTGATACCTGTTAAAATCCTTGCTTTGAGGAACCAGTTTGGTCCTCCTTATATTTGGTGACAAATGCGCCCTTATTAAATTTGATTGTTTTGAAGAAGTGAGATGCGAATTGATTTAGGCGGCTGCTGAGGGATTCTTTTCATGGAGTATTTAAACTTGGAAAGTCAAATTCTGCAGCATCTTGCTCGATTCCTGCTTTTACACAAACGTGCTCTTCACGCGGTTCCTGGCTGTCACAGTGTGACGTGCGTGATGGCACTTCCTGGCCAGCGGTCACTGGTGAGAAAGTGGCAGGCTCATGGGTGTGCAGCTGCAGGGGACGCTGTTGGAGGAAGCAGTCACCGTTTACTTATTTAATTTTTTTTTTTTTGCATTCAACATCCCTGTGCCATTTACTTTACTTTGCCTTCATAAAGTGGCTTAGGGGTGTCTAAAATCCATGCCACTCGTGTTCCCTTTACGAGGCTGGTTTTTCTGAGTATCAGGAAAACATGGCCTTCTCCTAAGTAGCTGGCTCACCTGGATCTGGTTGACACAGGGACCGCTAAAGGGGACCGTAGCTTCCCCTCTTCTCCAGCCAGTGGGCATTCAGAGCCGGGTCTGTGCTTTGCCTCAGCAGCCGTGCAGGCCTCCCTGCCCCGGCCTTTACTTTTAACCCATGTTGGCATAAATAGCTGACTCCGTGTCTGTTGCAGCTGACGTCCACCACTGACGGCCGTGTAGTTAGTTTGCGGTAGGGAGTCTGCAACACCCCAGCCAACCTTGAAGGAAGATGTTTTGGCCGACCTAGGACCTTGGATTCTCACCCCCATCATGGTTCATCTCACTCGGTGGAAGGGTTTGGCCACCACCATCATGCTGAACATGAGGCATTGTTTCTCCTTTCATGCTCTGGTCCAAATGTGGACACTTCATTTATCACTGAATTTGTCTCGCTTGAGACAGGCCATAATATCTGAATGAGTCCATCACATTCTGGATGGGGAACAGAACAGAAGTAAGTGTCACAATTAGATGGAGTCTAGGCTGTCCGGGTTGGCTAATGCTGGCTGGGATCTGTGATGGCCGGGCTGTGCCCTGGACACAGGCCTTTCCCGTGGCTCCCGAGAGCCCAGGGGTTGGAGTGAGAACAGCCTTGCCTGGGTTCCTCCATCCTCATCTGCTCACTGGCAAGTGTGTCTGCTAATTAGGAGCTCCCCCAGACCTCAGGCCCTTCAAAGCTCAGACCACGGGAGAACCTTGAGTCCCTTCTCCTGGGCCTCCTTTGTGAGAATCCAGTGCCTTCTGAGGTGACCAGCGGCAGGAGATGCCTCCCCCTCCAGGGAGCACCCTACGGAGGACTGTTAGTCAGTGTACCATGCTGTGAACTTGGGGGGTTACGGCCATGGTCCCTGTAGAACCACATTTGAGATGGGCTTAGCGATGGAAATAATAGGACTGATTCCAGGGCAGGGATTAGGGGAGGGAACATTGGAAATTGAATGTGACCTCAAACACATAGTTGGGTGCTGGGGCTGTTACTAAAATGGGGAGTCTGGGAGGTACCTGCCAGGAATCGAATTCCAGAGTAAATGGTGAACATGAGTCATTTTTAAGATGCCATTTGTCATCCAAGTTAGGACTTCAAAGAGGCACTCCTGTCTATGAGATTGTGGCTCAGGTGAAGGAGCCGGACTATAGATACACGTTGGGAGTCGTCATTCTTAGCTGGTGTTCATAGCCTTGTATGTGAATTAGATCATCTCGAGAGCTGCAGACTGAGGCTGAGGGGGGGCAGGGCCCTGCCTGGGTTGGAGGAAAGCCCAGACCATGCAGCTTTGGTGTGTCAGTCAGCGGCATTTGCGATTTTCAGCCTAATGCCATTTATCTTTAAGGGGCCGGGGGGTGTGCAGGGCCAGCCAGGAAGAAATCTGAAGGGAGGGTCGTGGCCACGTGTGTGTCTTGAGAAGATGCAGAGTCTGCAGGGTCCTGGAGGGTAGACTTCTTAGAAGCTAGAGCTGGAGTGAGGAGTGGGCAGAAGGTAGTCACACTCACCTGTGAGGGAGGGGGAGTCCTTGGGAATCCCCACCCTACCGGACTCGCTTTCCCATGAACAGAAGGCAATCATACAGAGTATCTGAGGTGAGAAGGGATGGGTGCTGGGAGGGGAGCCAACCTGGAGAATGGTGCTTGGAAAGTTCTGGAATAGTCTCTCTGGAAAATAGAGTTAAAAATACCCAGAATCTTAAGAACGTTGATAGTGACTGGGGAGGAGGCAGTTTTTCTGGCCTCCTAAGGGTAAGTCATGTATCCGGGGATACACAGAAGAATCGGGCATTCTGTTCCGTGGTCTTGATCCTTACCGGGGGAACAGTGCAAGTTTAAAGGGGGAGAAGGGCAGTGGAGGGAAACTAGCCAGGCCCCGTGTCAGGTACCAGTCGGCCGCCCTACTTGCGTGTTGAATTCACATCCATGCCTCCCAGGTGGGCGGTGGCAGCCCCCTTTTGCAGATCGGGAAGCCTTCTCAGAGGGTTAAGGATTTGGTCCGTTTAGTGGCTAGTAAATGCTGTAGCAGAATTCAAGCAAGGCATTGTCAGACTTCAAGGGCATGTTTTCTCTACTAATTCCGGAACCTCCCTGTTGAACCTGGAATGGTGAATTGGGTCAGTTTTGGAGCCTTTCAGAAAAAGTACGATTTAAGTGCCTCAGGACTGTTTCACAAAGCTCAGCGTTCTTTGATTTTTCTGAAGCACCACAGTGGTTTTCGCCCCACAGTTGTTAGGTTTTACTCCATTCTCGATGACGTGGTTGCAAATCACGTACAGGTGCAAAACCAGACTTAGCAGCTTCTGAAGGGAAACTCTCCAGTTCTCCCTTGATCGGCTTTCTTCCACGGGATGTAACTGTGCTGCAGCGTAGGCCTGAGTTTTACTTATGGAGTGAGGGTTTAATATCCAAAGTTAGCATAAAATGTTCAGATGAAGAAAATCGACTTTGACAATTTATTTTTGGGTTTCATTAGACAAGATATACTATCAATTAATGACCCATATAGCAAATGAAATTGACTAAAGAACGTTGCATTTCTTACTTTCTATTTAGAGTTCTCTTACAGAATATGGTTGCCTGCTTTGGAACATCATCTCCACCACCACGGCACCTATCAGTGTGTTGGTGTGATTGCATTTACGCAGTGAATGTAATCTGGTCTTCCTCAGCCCCAAACACTCCAGTGAAGAATCACGGGCTGTAGCCATCTCTTGGTCACGCAAATACTTCTAAAATTATATGATGCCAGAAAAGAAGGAAGAGAGAGAGAGAGATTGCCTTTATCAAAGTTCCTTTCAATTCTAACTGCAAACTGTTGTTGAGCAGCTCTGGTTTCCTTTGGATATGAATATATACATTTCTTTGCATGTAATCTGGGTTTTGGACTAGAACACCAAGTTCTTGCTGTCCACAAGCCACAAAAACAGTAGCCAAATTGCACACGTGTGAAATTGTTTATACTTTTTCCTGAGAAAGTATCCTTGAATTTGGGACTTGGGCTGTGATTTTTGCTTTTTGCTTCCCCCACCCCTCTTGTAATCTCTCACTCCTTCCCACGTGGCCCCCAAGAGTTCGTGGTCTCAAAGGAGCAGGCAAACACCCAGTTGGTCACCATGTACTGCTGCTATAGATGAAGCCCAACCAAGACCTAAAGGACATTATCAGAGAGGACTTCCTGGAAGAAATAGACTCTACATTCATTTGTGAGGACAGAGTGTCAGCCAGGAGAAGTAGTCAAGAATGTGGCTCAGGTGGCAGGTGCAGCCCGGGCAGATGCCTGGAGGCTTTTGGCGTGGGGAAACGGGGAGAGTGCCCTGTGTGTTCCAGGGTGGAAGGTGCCCCTGCTGGTGAGGACACTGGAGAGAGTCCAGGATGGAGGGCTTTGGAAGAGCTTGGGTTTTACTAGAACTGACACATAGTCAGTGAAGGGTCTCATCAGAAAGTGACCCTCAGGAAAGGTAATTCTGGTTTTGCTTCTGATATTCTACAGACACAAGGGTCGGGACGGGCGAGAGTAGGTATGTCTGCCCCTTTGAGACCCACCCCGTCATTCATTTATTCATAACACGTGCACTTCTGTGTGTCTAGGGGAGAGAGGGTGGAGCCACATTAGTAAGCAAAATGTATTTGCTTCTTGTGAGCTTAGCATTGTCAGAAGTTGACTTAGCCTAGAATGTTCTAGGAATAGAGGAACAAATTGTGGAAGTTGGAAGGAGGGAAGGCTTCCTTGGGAAATAGTCAAAATGAGCCTGAAGACAAGTGGGAAGTAGGAGCAAGTCAGGGGGCCCCTGAGGTCACTGGGAACCTGTGTACTGAGGTGAGGCTGGGCAAGCAGTGTCTGAGGTGGGGCTAGAATTCCACCAGGGAGCCTCTGAAGGGTATGAAGTGGGGGTGATGTAATCAAATTTGTGATTTGGGAAGACTGCTGTGGCTCTGTTTGTGTGTGTGTGTGTAGCAGGGAAGAGGGGAAGAGTGCCACCAACAGGGGGGGTCATTAGAAGAATATTCACAGGCTGGGAGAGAGGCGTCGGGACTGCTTGGGGATGGCAGGGGCAGTGTGGATGCCGGATTTCCTTATGGGGAGGGCTTGTTAGCAGGGCGACCCTAGAGGCGACTTTTGGCTGGAAGAAAACAGATGGAGGCTGCCAGGTGGACTTTCCTCTTCTCTCCTTCCCTGCCTTGTGTGATGATCTTAGCTCAGCCAACTTTTGGAAAAGAAGAGCTAAGTTCCAGGGTAGCCCAGGACTTTGTTGAGCTCGTTCGAGTGAGATCTGATAGGATTTAGGTTTGTGTTCAGATCTGTATGTTCACTTAGATAGAAACGTCACGTCATTTCGATTTCTATAGGGGTTTTTATTCTTGATAAAGATTGCTTTCTTGGTGAGAGGAAATTTAATACAGCTGTTGGCTTTCTCAAAAAAAATCATATCTTTTAAGAACTTTAATATTCAAAACAATAGGAATATATTAAAATGTTAAAGTAAGTCTTTGGTGTAGTTTCTTTGCTTTCTGAGCTAGTGTGGATTTAGAGCCTTTGCATTACTTAAGAGCACATACTTGTCAGTATTTAAAGAGCTGTTAGTGAGCTCCCCAGTCCCCACCTCTCAAAACATCATTAAAGTTTGCTCTGAAATAGTGAGGTCATAAAGGTCTTATTTGCAGAAACGAAACAGTTGGTTTATAATACGCAGTATAGCTCCCTTTATAAAATAATAATAGGTTCAAAATTAAGAAAGTGGAGGATAATTGATTTTTTTTAAAGCTGAAACATAAACTTTCTTGTGCTAATGTTGCAACTGGAAATTTTGAAAAGAAAAATCCTACTGTAATATCATCTACGTGGAATACATATATGACTTTCACTTTTGAAAAGTAACTGCGCGGTGGTTTTTGAAGTCAGGAGCATTCCAGCTCAGACACTGGCAGTGATGGTTGCTGGTTTTTAATGGAAGGGCCTAAATTTGCCTTCTTAGCATTTTTTTTTTTTTGGAGTGAAAAGGTTGAGTAGTGCTTTGCCAGCATGATTTTGGGGCAATTTCAGGGCAGATGTCGTGTACCAGCAGTGAGATATTTCCATGCATTTTATTTTCCGGACATCACCAGGGAACATGTGGGGTTTGTGCCTGCAGGCTGGAATGCTGCTGGACTCCCTGATCCATCACCGTTATGTCCTGGAGCTGCTCCGGTCAGTGAATGATTTTCTGTGGCTTGGAGGTAATGTGGTCTGAGGCAGATGATCAGATGTGCAGTTAAAGTACTATTACTTGAAATAAGAGTAACCTAGAAACATGGCTCTAACAATACAGGATGAGGGAGAATTGGCTGAGCTGCTTGCAGTGGGGAGTCTTCTCAGGTGACTCCCTCACCGTGATTCTTGCCAGTATCCGCCCCAGCGCTGCACGGTAGTCCTGCCGAAGCAAGCATGCTCTTTGCTCAGAAACGCACTGAATTTCCTTGTGCCTCTGTTTGTTGGCTTGTTTTTTGAAAGCACGTCTTGCCCTTTGCTTAAATGCCATCCATGGTAGTCACTTCTTACACTCATTCTACTGGACTTCGTCCATAAATAGCTGCTGAATTGAAGAACAGAATGTAGTATCTCCATATAGTGGAACATTATTCACATGTAAGGGTGAATAAAAAAGAAAAAAACAAATAAAGAGGAAAATGAAAAATGCTACCAGTTCTGGGAACCCCTCCCTGACTGTTCAACCCGCACTTTTCCCTTTGAAACACAATCACTTATGCTCCACCGTACTCTTTTTGATAGTACTTACTACCTTCTAATAAACTTTAACGTTTTCAAAAAAAAGAGAGAGATGCTGATACCACTTCAAAATGGACAAGCCTTGAAAACAGCATTTTAAGTGAAAGGAAGCAGACACAAACGGCCACATATTGTTGATTTCAGTGATCTGAAATGCCCAGAAAAGGCACATGCAGAGGCAGAGAGCAGGTGATGGTTGAAAGGGGCTGGGTGGAGGGAGATTAGGGAGTGACTGTTAGTGACAGGAGGTTTCTTCTGGGGTGATGAAGTGTTCAGGAAATAGATGGTGGTGAGGGCTGCACAACTGTGAGTGTGCAGAAGACTGCTGAGCTCTGTCTCTGGGAGTGCCTGTTGTTGGGGCGGCTTTATTTTGTTCTCATCGTGCAATGAGAAGACTCATCTGCTGCTGTGGCCGTTCTACTCCCGTGAGTGGTGAGGGTCAGAGACTTTGTAGAGTCATGTTTCTTTTTTTTTTTGCCCCTTGCTGAGTGTAGGCAAAAAACGTTTAAGCCTGAGAAAGTGCTCCATCTGCAGAAATGTCTTTTAGTTTTGCATGGTGTAAAAATCTTGAGAGCTTTTTAATCGTTGAGGACAGCCTGTGGGGGGAAACAGCCCGTGAATCCTGGGTGAGTCCCAGAAGAGCTGCGCTTCCCTCCCTGACACGGGTGGGGATTTCACCCCCGTTCAGGCAGTGAAGGTCCCAGACCCGAGAGCGGAGTTGACAGTCGTGAATATTTACGTGAATCCGCTGCTTCATCTTGGATATTAATTTCAAGCTGAGTCAGTTTGTGGCGGCAGCCTCATCCTACATCAGGAATTTATAGTATCTGCTCTTTGAGGTGAAGACCTGACAGACTTGACTATTTAACAGTCTCCCTTGAATTGATATGTCAGATTCCTTTGTCAAAAGCAAAACAGCAGAAATACAGACGTCCTTTAATGCCAATGTGACCTGGAACGGGTTTAGTCTCTGTGCCTCAGTGGCCTTATCTGCGGGTGGGGATGATGATAACAGTGCTTCCCTCAGAGGGGCTGGTGAGGGGAGAGTTAGAAGCACACATGGAGGACTTACACGAGATGCTCATGAATGACCGAATTTAGTGCTCTCAGCCTGGTCAGGCCTCAGGAGCAGAGATGTCAGAACAGAGCAATCCTAGCGGGAGCTCGATCCGTGTTGGCAGGTGTTACGATCAGTATCACCTCTGTGTGTTATCAGGTAGTTTTAAGACTTGGTAATATGAATTCATGAATAATGTTAGACTAGACATCTCAGATCCTGTTTACATAGTTCTCAATATTTCCTCTGAGAAATGGATGTTTTCTCCCCATCTTAAATCTGAGATGAGTCTCTAAAAAATTCTGTATTCCTCCATCTTTTTGCTTTAATTCTCCATTTCTTAAAAAAGAAAGTTTTTAAATGGAGCTTATGGGGACTGAACTGAGGGCCTCATGTATGCTAAGCACATACTCTCCCAAATGAGGTATAATCTCCCAAATGATTTTTTTTTTTTAATTTACTTTCTTAGTATTCAGAGTTTAGAGGCCTCTAATTCTTTTTCTGGAGACTTGTCCATGAACCTGTAAATCTATAATTAATGGACAAAACTTGGTTTATTAAAAACATCAATAGAACATTCTGCAATCCATCCAAAAGGAAATGCTCATTGACATAAAATGTTTCTGCTTTAAGGTGATTTCTCCTTTTTGGTCTAGCTTAATTTATTAACAGCCATCCTCATCATCATAATGACCAAACTCGCTCTGAGTGGACACCTACCTAACACTAAAATGCTTTCCTCATGTTTTACTTCATAGCAGGTGTTTGAAGGTAGGTATCAGTGTCTCCTTTTTTGCAGCTGAGGGATTGAGAGATGGAGCAGCTTGTCCCAAATCACTCGCAGCTGGCGGTGGCTAGCTCGGTGCTGGAACCCAGGCTGCACAGGATGCATTCTTAATTGCTCCTCTAATCAGCCTCCCCTTGAGTGGTTACCCGAAATGCTGTGACTCCATAAATGGACGATTTTAGTGATCTCAGTCTTATGAGGCCTTCAAAGGAGAGACACCAGTGAGAATGTGAGACAGAGTGGCATAAATTAAAATTGTACATTTTCACAAATGTTTAATTCTCAGGTAATTACTTAAAAAGTTAATTTTTTTATTTTAGTGGTCTGTTAGCACAAAAAACAAAACATTAAAAACAATTATAGTGCCAAAGAGAAGTGGGCTTTGAAAGTCCAACCACTGTTAATGATGTTACTTGTTTTTCTCTAGTGGCCCTTATTGACAGAAATACTTACAAAGACTGAATTGGTTTTATGTAGTCTTAATATGGAAGAAAAAATTGTCAGTGAATATTGTAAGTAAAATCTTTACTCTTTTCTTTCCTGATGGTGAATATATAAGTTGTTTTCATGGCTTAAGTACATTTCCTCATTTGTGAAATTTGAGTAATATCGTTTAACTTGTCTGACTGTGAGAGTTAGACGCCTTGTATACAAAGAACCCAAGAGGTGCTTAATAAAAATGTGCTGTCAGAATGACAGATATTTTAGAAGGATCAACTCTGAATACTAAAGAGTGTCGCTTATTTCTGATGCATATTCAATATTTATAATACTTATATATATGATATATTTGAATATGGTTTAAAGTAACAAGGATTCATTTTTTTTTTTAGTGTAGTATGAAGTTTTAATGAAATCTGTATCATACTAGTGAGACAGGGACTAGTTAAATTGCCTTAATCAGACGACCTTGAATATTATTTACACAGAATATGTATTGTTACATCTCAGAATTCATGTTGCCGTGTAACCATCCACACAGACATTTAAATTCGTGGGATTCTGACCAGATTCATTAAGTTTAGTAAAATCCACATTGATCATTTTCAGGGAATAAGCTTCTCTCTTTTGTGATTAAGCAAAATTTTGATTTTTTTTCCTGCACTCTTAACAGGTTTAAAATATCAAAACATTGATTTAACAAGTCACTTTTTTAATAGAATAAAGCTCATCCTGTTTTATTATGTAAATAAATGTTTTTGCATTTCATCAAACTTGTATGATATCCTGGCTCTTTGAGAATTATTTTGCAAGATACTTAGATAACCTACTGTTGGAAAAATACAAACGTGACTTTTATGAATATAGGCCTAGTACAGATCTGTTGGTTTATGCTACAGTGCAAGACATGAGGCCTGGGAGAGCTTTGCTGCCGATTGCAGGACAGAACCCATGTCTCAGTTTCCCCTCCTGTAAAATGAAGTGGCTGGACTGGATTCTTTCCTCTTCTAAGATGAGTTTCCATGAACCTATGTCTTTTGTTTATATTCAGGAGTATTAGCAATATCAGATTAAATACTGAATACCCTTCCCTTCCCCTGAAGCAAAGTGCAGTATGTGCTACATAAGCTTTTAGTTATCTGATTCTCTTTTCTGATCCTACAGGCAATTTTTGTGTTGCATCTTTCCCGGCAACCTGGAAGGTCATTTTAGCCATAGGTGGCGCTGTTGCACCTTCTAACAGTCTTAATATTCCTTTTGCAAAAGAAGGCTTAACAAATGTTATTTTGTTTTGATTCCGTTGCTTAGTGCTTCAGAATAGCACAATGTCCATTATGTCTGTCTACCTGGAAAAATTATTCTGCTTATGTCTTAGACTTATTCTGTCATCTCGCTGTGAACATTTCAGACTTGCTGTGCAAACAATGGCAAAATCGGTCTTTTCTTCCAGTGTTAGAAGTCAGTGAGCCGGGATTTTATAAAACAGCTAGAAGCGGCCTCTGGAGCACTTTAAAGCTGAAAAGTGTACTGGGTTCCCTGAGTATTGACCGCGCTGCTGTGTGTTAATTGGTGGTAGGAGATTTGGTACATATACGAAGGGGTGTAGATTTTTGACTTGGGTTTGCGTGCACGTGCTGCCACTGAGCCACGTGAGCCTGAGTCAGTTTGCTCTGAGTTTTTCCCTCGTCTGTGAGATGGGGACATTCATATCTGCTTTGTAGAATTGTGAGAATTAGAAATTATGTAAAGTGTTTACCACACTGGGTATGTCAAGAGGGCTCATAAACTTTAGCTGCTTTTTTGTGTGAAGCCATCATTTGAGAGTCTTTGGTAATTACTAAGAAACAGGAAAATAAGAAAAGCTGGTTTTATGCTGAAAGATATTTGAGGAGGTTCCTTAGTTCCTATACCCATAATTAAGCATCAGCAGAGTCAGAACTGTTACACAGTCGCCCTGAACCAATGTTAAGCCACAGAATTCTTCGTTACTTCATATATTTTGGGGCTTAAAGGGATCCAATACTTATACACATGTTGTCTCCTGCAGCCAACTGAGAGATGACACAAAAGATTAGGCAGGCAATAAATGTCTTATTTGTTACTGATGAAGCCACGTTCTCCATGAACTTCAGGGCTGTGGGAAAATGCGTGTCATGATACTGTGTCCCAGAATTAGAGACTCACCCTGTCCCATGTAGCTCTGTGACACAGCGAGCCTTCCCTTGAGAGGACCTGCCCGTTCATGCACAAGGCTGTCCTGCCATGGAGCCGAGCATCCCAAGTACTTCCCGATGGTGATCAACACTGGAGGGAAAGGAAAGGTTTCAAATGCCCTGCTTGTCTCCCCGGACTCACACCTCACTCTGTTAGTGTGACGAGGGCTAGCTGTGGGCCAGGGGCCAGGGGTGTGAATGGAGAAGCACTCTCCATGGCCCAGAGGAGTGGTTAGGAGGCATTCCCTCCCTCGGTTTAAACAGGTGGTGGGATGGAAGAGAAAGGTCCTCCCCAAGAGTTTATAAAAGGAGAAATAAGGATTTTCTTTGGGACTTAGACTAGCCAGGAAACACATAAGATGATTAGAAGGGAGACTTGTAAATCACTTTGATATTAAGTTGACATTTGTTGAACACCCAAAATGTGCTACATTCTTTTCTGAGAGTTTTACAGAAATGAATCCTTCAATCTTCTCAACAAGCGAGTAAGGAAGGTTTGATTGTTATCCCAGTTTTACAGTGTGGAAATTGAGGCACACAGAGGGTAAGTTGGCCAAAATCACAGAACTAGTAAGTGGCAGAGCTGGTATTTAAACCCTGGCTGACTGGTTTGAGGCTCCCAGAGATGGGCTTTGGGTGTTTAGCGTTATCTGCATCCCTGAATCTTTGTACCTCTGTGCATATGTTAGCCCAGAAAGGACAGGGAAAGGAGAGGTACACAGATGCTCATAGTCATGTCTTGGCCACTGTCCACAGAGAGTGCATCATGATTGGCGTTATTTGTTTTCCAGGCAGTAGATCAGTTCTTATAACAGAAATTTAGTCCATTGAGTTAATCTAGAAACCCTTCCTGCTCTGTTTCTGTCCATGCTTGCCATGTGACTGCCTCCCCGTGATTAGGCCATTGAGAAAATGTACTCATGGTTGAATTCTGATATTTCAGTCTGGTTCATAGTTTCATGTCTTCTGTTACATTAATAAGTTAAGTTTCTGGTTTTCTTTCATCAGTGTGTCATGAGTTTGGTTAATGTGAAACAAGTCCATGGGAGCCCAGGGGTGATGACGGTATAATTTCTGAGCACGTTGTGGCACTTCTACCCGTGCAGACCTGGCGGGAGTATGTCCGCCTTCCTCACTGATTTCCCCGAACAGCAGGGCCCTTTCCCACCCCCGCATGTGAGGCTGGGAGCTCTCTGAGTAGGCCAGTCAGAGGCCAAGTCCACCAATCAGAAAATGATGAAGTACCTGGAAGTGGTTTTAATAGAAGAAAAGGGTTTCCAGGTAGTCCGATGGGCTGTTAGAATCCGTTTGGTGAAAAGCTCTCCAGTGTCTGTGGTTGAGGTGCTTCTTTGCTGTTGAAAAGCCTGGATTAGATGAAGGGATTTTAAAAAGCAGAAAGGAGTGATTTCAGGTGGTACGTCCAAACCGGTGAGAAGTGATGGATGACCACCTGTGTGAGGCATAGACAGGGTCTTACAAACTTCGTAAAATAACTTTAAAAGCTCTTCCATCTGAGTGCATTTCATATGGGGTCCAGTTCATCACTGGTCACCCTGAGAGGGCAAATAATTGATGATGGCAGAAAGGACACGGAGGCATCAAATAGGTCTCAGTCATTTTCCCTTTTTAAAGGATGTGGCAAAGTGTAATATATTTGAGCTGGTTTTTCACTGAACAATTTTTAGTGTTTTCTGGGACTCCCCAATGCCCCAAGGTTCCATGCAGCTGGGTGTCCCCTCAGAGCAGGTCTGTCAGTGCTTGCCCTGGGTTGACCTGGTGGCACGGGGAGCAGGACGGTCAGCGTCCACGTCTCCTCCGAGATCCGTCTCCTCATCCTCAGTGCCGGGTTTCTCATCCGTGTCTACTTAGGGTTGTTAAGAATCACACGTGATGGTTCAGGTGTGATTTGTGATTGTCTCTGTGATTGGCATATAGTCAATATTTGAAAGAAACACTTGTTTTTTTAGTATAATTGTAGTACATAGATTGCAGTGCTTTTTAGTCTGCTGTTTTTTTTTATAACTTTATTCTTATTTTTAAATATGCACTTATTTTTATTTATTTTTTTGGAGGTACTGGGGACTGAATCCAGGACATTGTTCATGCTAAGCAGGTGCTCTACAACTGAGTAATACACACCCTCCTTGTCTGCATTTGAAAATAAATATTTCAATACACAAAATAGTTCTTAAACACCATCATGGGACCTAGTCTCTGTATAGAGAGTTGAACACGTATGCTTTTTCAATAAGAATAAATGTTGTTGAGACATACATTTCTGAATCTGTTAATGTGCTTAAAAACGATCATAGGTAGTGATAAACAAGAATCTTTGATCCAGTACTTCTTAGGGTCTGTTATGCCATCAAGTGAAATTACATTCTACAGAGAAAGCTAATTGGATCTCTTTGATATTTGGATGGCTTAGCAGATGATCAAGGCTTTCAAAAGCTGACAGATTTGTATTTTAAACTAACTACAAAGTTATCTTCTAGAAGTTGGAATTCCTAAACTTGTGAAGTGCCCAGTAATCCAGGGGGTATGTGTCTGTGTCTGTGTGAACGTTTGTGTGTGTGATTTCAGGAATCTAGAAATAAGTTCCATATGGACTTCTGATACCTTTCTCCTACAGTTCAAGGTATAGGCATATATTTACACAAATAAATTGATACTCTTTTGTCATTTTGCATATTGGTGGGAATAAGAGGTTGTCATACTTGTTTCAGAAGGGTTGGGGAGCATGAGCTTAGAAAACGGGAGGAGAAAGAGGCAGGGAGGCACTTCACACTCTGTGCAGGATTTGAGGAACAGTAGCTTTTTTTTCTCTTTTCTTCTAAAGCAAACTGGCACTGAATTGTAACCTACTATTACCCAGAATTGCTTTTCTGATCAGATGCAAGTGCCTCAGATTTTTCAAGGCAACATGAATGATGAAATGTGTTTTAGCAGTTATCATTAAAAGTAGTTTTATTTTTCAAGTAAAAGGCTATAGCCTGTTCTTCCAGCGGTACATGAAGTCCTCATTGATCTATGTACATGATCTATGTGCTCAGTTTCTTTGTTTTTTTTTTTTTTTTTTAAGTGCTTGTTTCATTGTGGTGTGAATGAATGTTTAAAATTTCTGGATTTTGATCTTTAGAACATGCTGATTTATCAGAGCTGTTAAAAACCTGATTGTTCTTTGGTCCTTGTTTGTTGGGGCACCCTATTGATTTCTGTTGTCTGTTAAAGCAGGAAATGCTTCCTCTAGCCTGCAGATCATTAAGTGAATGGTTTGCAGTGTGCCTTTAAAATTATTTGAATGCATTGAGCATGTTTGTCCAGTGAATTCTGAATTAACTCATTCTATTGACTTTGCTTTGGTTCTGTGGCTTTTGCTCCTCTCCACAAGAATTTGAATTCTCTGTTGCATTTTGTATACGTGTTCTTAACAGGGGAAGAAATTTTGCATTTTTTACAGAGGTGGCTTTTCCTATCCCCTCTGAATGCCTTCTATAATTGATACAATAGTAATGTGTTATTGCAGTGCATAATTCTTTCATAAACTATTTTTTGGCATATTCAGAAACAATGACAAAGAATGATAATAAAAAATATGAAAACCTTCCTTCCTTTGAAGAATAGAAATCAGGTGGTCAGGCTCACGCATGCTTTGTGCCTGACACACTTACTCTCATGCCATTGTGTATCATGATTCGGAGATGGAGTTGCTCCAGGTTTATAGATTTTTGTTTTAACATTTGTGTTGAATTCTTTCTCCAGGCTGATGTTTCCTGTTGGTTTTGTGGAAAGAGTAGAAGGGAAACAAATCCTTTGTTTTGTTTTCAGGAGGCCTGAGTTGATGAGAAAAGGGTTGAGGGTAGGCTGAGGAAAAGAGTGACACTCCCTCTCCTCCCGGCTGAAATTGATAAACAAAGAAATCAATTAAGTGTATCGGTATTTGACCAATAGAAGTTAGAGAGCCCAAAATGGCTAGATATGCCCAATGGAAATTACTGAATTCACCTGCAGAATTATGTGCTTTACCAAGTAGGAGCAACTTAGAGCAATCAGAAAAATCAGTAATATGATGAGATATAAAAGGAATATTATACCTTTTATTTCTGAAACTTTTCTACGGTAAGTTGTGTAGAGCTAAAATTAAATTTCAAGCACCAGGAGTTAAGAGTGTGGGTAGTTCTGTAGGATCGTTATTCACGGATGTGCCTAGACCCTGCTAGAGTGGCTGAAGATGGCAGGAAAAGACCCAGAGGCAGGATTTGTCATCCTAGGGTGTCCTCCATAATGGTTCCATGTGGGAGCCCATGATTGGTTTAACAAATTGTAACACACTCCAGCCGCCTGTGAACTTTAAGAAGAAAAATATATGCTTAAAAACTGCTTTACAAGCAAGTGCCTGTACATCCTCACTCCAGTCTCCTTGCATTAAAAAGCAGAGACAATGCTTTGCTTGCATAGTTGAGCTTTTAGATAGCACTCTGCTGGTTGCAAAGCAAGGACCGAGGCCCTCAGCTACAAACGCTGAGCTTGTGTGCTGTTAGATAGTCTATGATCCACAGAACAAGGACCTGGCTGGTCTGGTGGTCTGCTTTGTAATTCACATGTCTAAAAATGTATCTTTTTCCCTCACCCCATTAATTCCCTAAAGATACACTAATCCTTTGTACTCATTGTGTATTCTACAATCTCTGCTTCATACTGTCTTTCCCGAAGTTCCTATTACTATCACACAAATGTTAATGAATTTTTCCTTTGATTATACACAATAAATAAGGGTGCAATTGAGAGGCTCGTGGAGTTGGCTCCCTACTCCCTCTCGATTTATTGACTTTTTCCACAGAGACTTTTATAACCATTCCATGTCGGTAAGATTTCTGCCAGCCAACCCACAGTTCCAGGTGAGAAGGATGCAGGTTTATCTCTCCTACCCGATGGAGAGAGAGGAGAGAATTGAGATATGCTCCCCCATGGTCGCTTCCTGTCCCACGGCCACTGCAGTTCACCTGCAGCCTTCTGGCCTCTGCTCAGAGGGCCTCTGTCCCAGGAATGACTGCAGCCTTTTCTTCCCTTGTCAACATTTCCTGTGCCTTTCAGAAGTTGTTCTCTTCTCTGCAATTCAACCCTGGCAGATGTGATGGTGGTCAGCGTGCTGGTGGGCAGTACTTTGGGGACTCCCAGGAGACATGCTGATTCTCCTGAGTCTCTCAATCGGGGTTACAGAACAGTCGAGCACCGAAGGAAGCCCATTCACGTGAGGTCAACAGAGCATTTTATCACTTTCATTTTATTTTTAAATTTTCAGTGGAGAAATTATTTGTAGCAAACTGTTCCAGATATTCGGCCGCCTGCTTTCCTCACCACCATTTCCTTGTTGGCTCTGGTGCTTGCTTTAAGAACCAGGTTTCTTCTCTGGTCATTTGTAGCAGCTGGGCTTGCCGAATCCTTGATCTGCATTTGAAGCAGAATGCTTCTTCCTGATGTGAAACTGATTTTCCTATTTCTGAATATTTCGTGTACACTCAGCAACTGTTTCAAGTGAAATGTTCTTGTCCAATTTTGGTTAACTCACATTTGCTGATCTCCTACTTTCATGCTGAGGGCAGTTTCTTCTTCCTCTAATAAAAGTTAGCAATTTGCATTTACTAGGGAAGGTACTGGCCCGAGGTGCTTTTTTTCTTACAAGTTTTAATACAATTCACCCATTTAAATATACAGTCGTTTTTACTCTATTCCCAGAATTGTGCATCCCATTTAATCTTAGAATATTTTCATTCCCCCAACAGGAAGCCCCGTATGCATAAGCAGTCATTCCCATCTTCCCCATCCTCCCCCAGCCCCAAGGAGCCACTCTTCTCTCTCTGTGGATTTGCCTGTGCTGGACATTTCATTTAAATTGAGTCACTTCATGTAAGTGGAACCGTCTATTTTGACTGACTTATTTCACACTGAGTAACGTTATCAAAGTTTGTCCACGTTGTGGCCTGGGTCAGTACTCTATGCTTTGCTATTGCTGAATAATATTCCACTGTATGGCTGGGCCCCACTGTTTACCCATTCATCAGGTGATAGGCAATTGGGTTGTTTCTGCTTCTTGGCTGTGATGAGTAGTGTCGCCATGAATATTCCTGTAGGAGTTTTTATGTGGACATTTGTTTTCAGTTCTCTTACGTTTGTGCCCAGACAGCAGAGTTGCTGCGTCATTCAGAAACCAAATGTTCAACTCTCTGAGGACCTGCCAGGCTGTTTTCCAAAGTGGCCACGCTGTGTTACGTCCTCACCAGCAAGGGCTGTGCGCTCCGCTTCCTCTGTGTCCTTATTAGTGCTTGTTACTCTTTTTTTTTATTATAACCTATTGTTGTGAGTGTGAAGCGGTTTCTCCTAGTGGGTTTGACTTGATTTCCCTTACAGCTAATGATATTGAACATCGTTTCATTGTGCTTATTGGCCAATTGTATATTTTCCTTGAAAAATACCATTTCAGATCCTTTATTCACCTTTTAATTGAGTTGCCTTTTTATTGTTGAGTTGTAGGAGGTACTTTTTTTTTTTTTATAGATACAAATTCCTTATCAGATAAATGATTTGAAAAAAATTTCTCCTGTGTGTTGTTTTTTCACTTTCTGGATGGTGCACTTTGAAGCAAAGTTTTAAATTTTGATGAACTCCAATTTATCTCTGTTTTCTTTGTTCCTTGTGCTTTTGGGGTATTATTTAAAATCTGAGGTATTTTATTTAAAATGTTATATATAAAATAACTTAATTCGTAGGACCGTTCTAGGAGATGGGTGCGGTTGTTGTCCCCAGTGTATGGATAGAAGACTGAGATGCAAAAAATTTCTCTGAAATATCAGTTTCACAGCTACCTAGTGCTGTGGGAGTTCAGGCACTCATGTTCGTCCCAAACATCTGTGATCCTCACCACCATGCTCCACTACTGCCTGGAATCGTTAATGAAAACGTCTTTCCTTTTTTGATTCCTTGTTTGTTTTCTCATTGGGGACCTCATCTCCTCATTTTCCTTTCGGATATCAGTGTAGATTTATTTTAGGTCTCATGTAGGCAGAAGCATTTCTATCAGTTAACTTCTTTATTACTCACTCTCCAGTGATGATTGTTGCTAGTTGACCTAATCAAGTCATGCTTAAGTCTTTCCTTCTCATGACACTAAAAACAGTCATGACTTACAGAATCCTAAAAGCAGAAAGTACTTGATTGATTTTATTTTGCTACCCAATCAAACCAATCAAATAAAAACCCGCTGTTGACACAGATTATAAGCCCTCCAGGATAGGGTCACTGTCTTCCTTGTGTTTCATTTATTTGGTCACAGTGTCTGGATAGTGCCTTGCTGTTCAGCAGTTTTGTTAGGAAACGGTGCTTGTGAATCATTGTAAGGACAGAATTTTGACAACAGACTGTGTTGTTCATTTCACAAGGGAAAAGATAATATAGAAATACTGCTTAGATCTATTTTAAAATTAAGCTTGGAATTTTGAGAACAATTCAAGAAACCATACAAAGATTTTTCACTAATTTTAGATCTATCTTAAACACATTATGGTTACATAGCAGAGTAACTTATCAAGTAGATTTGACAAGAGGAGTGTATTATTGATTTTTTGTTTTAGTTGAAATATTCTATCTGGGATAAAGTAATCAGTGCCTATAAATGAACAAATATGTTTGTATTTCTATGCAACATGGGAGCAGACTTCATATGTTTCTATATAGTATATATGACTGTGTGTTTTAATCTGTCTGTCAGTGTTTTTATAGTTTTTCAGCAATGTTGTAACATTAGAATTCTAAGAAATTCACTCCCGATACTACTGCAGTTTGTACTGTGTATCCTGTCTTATATATGGGATTCCACTGTCCCCTAAGTGAGGAATTTCCTCTCCTATTGAGTTAGAAGCAGATTTAAAGGAACTGTGATTTCTAGGCCTTTGCTTTCCATGTGTTTGCACTTGGGTGTCAATCACAATTTTCCCTTTCTTGAGTTTTCATTGTTCAATTAGAATTTTTGAAAATAACTATTAATATGTTTCACTAGTCTCCCTAGAAACTTGATGTTTTTGTGCTTTTCAGTTTTCAATTTATGAAAATTGTAAATGCACACTTGTTTTTAAGTAGTCCTTTTTCACTAGATATTTGTTTACCTCTTTATAGTTAAAATAATTTTTTTCCTAATGAATGAATCACTGTGCATGTTTTACAAGATACCTTACTTTTTATTTTTCTTATTCTAACAGGTATATTCATTGTACAGAATTTTGAAAATAAGGATAAACCCAGTAATAACTTAAAAATGGCCTCTAATCTCACCTGGAGATACAGTTGTAAGGTTTGAAATTGAGAATTACAAGTCCTCTCATGTTTTTCTTCTTTTTCAAGTACGTTTTGGTTACTGGGTCCCTCGAATTCCCATATGAATAGTAGCAGCAGCTAGTCAGTTACTGCAGAGGAGCCCGCTGGGATTGTGATCGAGACCACGTTGAGTATACAGATCGCTCTGGGGAGCACTGCCATCCCAAGAGCGCTGTCATCTGATCCAGGAATGTGCGTGGTGTGTCTGTCCAGGTATTTAGGTCTTCTTTAATTTTTTCAACAATGCCTAGCGTTTACATAGTATTATTTTACCTTATTTTTTTGCCTTTATACTGAGTACAATTGTGAAAGGTGCTAGGATCAGAATTGTATTATAGCCCCGCCACTTGCTGCCACCATGGACTCTGCACTCTTGCTTTGCCCTGTGTAAAATCTTGCACAAAATAGGACCTAAGTAACTCTCTCTTGAATGAATGATTATATGATTGCTGGATGATGCTGGAGAGTCCTTGTGATGATGTCTTTTTCCCAGACTTTCCCCTCTTCTTAACTATGCCTTTTCTCTTCCTTTCCTCCAGCCTGGGTTTCAGCCTGCCTGTGGCATTGATTTTCCCTGAGTGTGGACTCTTCCTTTCACTAGTTCACGATAATGTTTCATGCGGGCTATGAAAACTTGCTAGATGTCAAGAAATAGCAAATTCACTGTATGCTAGTATTTTTAGTCTGTGGTATTATATTATCCATTGAAATTAAATCAGGCTGACCACCTAAGCCCTCCCCTGAGCACTTTTCTCCTTCCTACGGGTGATACTTCTCTGGTTGCTGTCTGTGCCCTTCCCCCAGACTTGGTTTTGGAGTTGAGTAAGTCACCATCAGTGGAGCTCTCTCTTTAAAGATGAAGAGAACATTTGCTCCTTCTCCCTGGTTGGGGACTGGATGAGATGAGGTAACAGATAAAAATGGAGCCCCATCTCATTCTGACCCCCGCTCTTTCCGTTCCTTTCTCCAGGGGAAAAGAGTACAATTCAAAAATATAAAGATTGTGAGCTAATGAGATAGACAAGACAACCGAATATTTGTTAAATATCCTTTCATGCCGGAAACAAGTGTATTATACACACAAATAGCACACAAATCACAGTAGTACTGCGGTTACAAACATGGGTCCTAGTTCGAGTCCTGCTCTGGAGTGACCAGTCCTGTGAGATGGAGAACTGGTAGGTCGGCTTAGCCTCTCCCGGACTTGTTTTCTGTCCTGCAGAGATGGGGCTCGCTAGGCGTCCCTCTCCCGTAGAGGTGCTGTGGGGTGTAAATGGCGCGCGTGGGCAGCCCGAGCACAGCTGCTCATTCCTCGTAAGGGCAGGATAGCATCGCTTTTGCGGTGACAACTTTATGACCGTCCCGTGTAGACTCTTAGTGCTCTGAAGGGATGCCTTGTGGTTTGGAGATGGGATTCTCACTTCTGTAAATACCCAAGGATTGTGTTATTGGGCCGTCCTGATTTGAATCTATTCTTTAGAAAGTACATATTGTAGATATATTTTTCAAGCATGCATGCTTTTTTCTTTTATTATTTATAGTTCTACCCTCTCATCTCTTGGTGTGACTTTTCATGGAATCCAGGAAACAGTCCTAAGCCACCTGCCTCTTCACACTTCTCCGTGGTGGTTTTCTTCCCTGACTAGAAGAGGGTTCTGCATAGGGAATTTTCTTTTTTCCCCTTTTCTTGGAGTCACTCTGTCTCCCCAACTCTCACCTGTCCATCTGTCCATTTCTCTACCCACTGATTCTTCTGACTTGTTCCAAAAAGCATTTCAGGCAGCTTACAGAAGAACAGATACCAAATAAACAGGTGAGGAAATGGGGCCAAGTTCAGACAGTGAGGCTAGGAGGCGAGCCTATGTGAGAGTTGCAGGCGTGAGACACACGCCTCAGCCCTGTGACTTATAAGTTCGACAGCAACAGTGTGCCTGAGGCTCCCAGCAGACACAGGGAAACAGGGTTTGTGGGAGATGCTCACTGGCTGTGAAATAAATAAGTGGCTTAGGGGATGCCCAGCCTTTCCAGCTACTAAGGCTTAGGAGAATATTTTGAGTTTCTTCCAAAATCAGAGTATTGCATCTTTTCTTTTTTCAGAGATCTATGTATAGTTTGTTACATTCTATACCTGGAAATTTCTCCAAAACTGCTTCCCACGTGAGTCCCATGGCTCGGGAATGGGGTGGTTCTGCTCATTGACGGGGGTTGGCCAGAAACAGAAAATGACAGCCTCAAAAGAGCCTGGGATTTGTCAGTTATGTTTTGTCAGTGCTGTAGATTTCAGAAAACGCTTTCACCGTTTCTCTCCATCTGAGGTGGCAGCGTGCTCTCTTAGCAGCATCAGGAGCTCAGGGCCACGGGATTGTGGGGGCTGACTGCACTTCTATCAAGACAGCTGTGCCAGTCACTGCAGGCGTGGTGATTTTACATAGTGCATTTCATGTTCTTTAATAGGTTTCAACAGGTAGTTAATTAGCTGAGTTAATTAACATTTAAGAAATATGATGCTTTGTTGAAAAGACAGTTATAGGCAGAATATAAGTTGTGAACACTTTAAAAACGGTTTCATTACTGAAATTTTAGTAGGGAAGATTTAGTTTATCTTATTTACACCTCTCTTCAAAAGTAACAAAGAAACAAGACAGAAAAAGCAGAGGATGATTTCTGTTCTTCCTCTCGGCTTGCAGGTGCCCTCACCTCCAGTGGCATCCATCCAGACACCAGCACTGACACTGGCCGTGCTCAGAACTGCCTCAGCCCTGAAGACACAACTGACAAATAGAAGGGGGCCACGCCCTGTGACAGCAGGTTTTCTCACTTTGTGGGTCCTTATGTAACTGCGCGGTGTTATTCAGGATCGCCCGTTCTACACTGTGTGACGCTGCTGCCATGTCTCCTAGTTATTTCTGTAAGTACTCGTGTATTTTTTTAATGTGTGGTACTAGACATCTAAAAATGCTTTTTTCAGATGAAAAATAATGTGTATTTAATATAATAAGTCTGAAAAAAGGGACAAAAGGGTCTATCCTGGTCCCACTACTCAGAGATAATAATTAACACTTTAACATCTATTTTCTGTTCTTTTCATCAGTGTGTATTACGTCTGTCATAAAAACCAGCGAGCACTCTGTGCCTGTTTACTGTGTGGAGACCTCCATTTTCCATTCGGCTTATTACACGTTTTTCTACAGTATTCTCTCTCCCCTGGCATGATTTTTAATGACCAGTATAGCATTCTGTCTTGTGGAGGCATCGTCCATTTTACTTCGGACTTAAATAACCTTTTAAATTCCAAGTATATTTAACTGAAATACTGAAAATAGAACTGTGGTGGTACCGAAAGGCCCCTACATCCCTTCCCCTTTTTTTCCTGAGAGTAAAAACTGCTGACAATGTGGTGTATATATTTCATGACCTTTATGCCTGTCATATATATATACACATACATACATACATGTATATGAGAAATCTATGTATATGTGTGTTTATATATGCTTTATTGAAAAATAAGGCCATACTATATGTTTTGTGCAGCTCGGTTTATTCACTGAGGTGTATATCATAGACGTCCTCCCACTCCAGACTCACCCAATCCTTTCAGATAGAGTAGAGGGGTCTCCTGATGTGCAGTAGATTTGGTCTCTTGTGTAAGGACACCTTTGGTGGGAGAGTACTGTGGACAAGGCCTTGGACCACGCCAAAACGCCTGCCCCTTAGTGCCCACAGCTCGCCTTGATTTACCGCATCATTGTCTTGATGGTGGATACTTAAGTTTTCTCCATTTTCCACTGTCAGAAATGGTGTTTGACTGGCGTATTTCTTGTACAAACATTCCTGTGACCTTGTATGAGTATTCCTTTAGTTAAGGTTTCTGGAAATTTAGTCCCGGGATGTGACAATTACATACATCACAGGCTCCTTTCAAGTGACTCTAGAAATTCCTTCTCCTGCGGGGAATGAAAAGATGTAGAATAACTTATGTAACCAATTCTCTATCGCTGGATATGATTTCACTTCAGCTTTTCTTCCCACCATTGTAAACAGTGCTGTGTAAATGCTCTGATGAGTACATCTTTTTGAACTGATTTTTTTCTAAACGAAACGATTCCTAAAATGGAGTTCAGTCTGTGTGTACACACATTTTTCAGAGTTTACATATCCATTGACACGTCGTATTCCAAAAAGATCGCTCAGTTTGTTCTCTCAAAGATGGACACTACCTAGAATATTTTTTAAAAACATTTGCCAATATGATGAGCAAAATTGCTTTTTCATTGTTTTAGTTTGCACTTGATGACCAGTGAGGTATTGAGCATTTTTCACTCATTAGCCATCTGACTTTTAAAAGGTGAATGATCCCTTTTGTCTTTGCACACATTTAAGTGAGGGAGCTTCTTGTTGCTTTGTGACAGCTCTTTGTATGTTATGAACATTAACCCCTTGTCTTCATTAACATGTATCACAGAGTTTTTTCTTGTCATTTCTTGCCTTTCATTTTGTTCAGTAGGTTTATTTTTGTTGTGGCCGAAAATAATCTTAAGACAGTAAATGTCTTCTTTTTGGGTTTTATCCTTGATAGTATTCTTAGAAATACTTTCTTATAATGGTATATATCTCCTCTGTAGGATTTTTTAATCTCTATGATGGAGATGATAATACTACTTGTTATAGTGAGGAGAAGTTGAATTATAATAAGCAAAGTGTTGTATTTGCTGTTATTAGTACTTTCTAATATTTACATCACTATCTGTAATTTTTCTTGTGGTCATTATGACTGGAATAGAATTTGTTTTTTCCAGGTGATTCTCTGATTGTCCCAAGACAATTATTGAATTCATACTTTGCTCTTTGATTTGAAATCCCACCTGTACAAAATATTTATGTACACTAGAGTCTCTTTTTGAGCTCATGGTTTATTTCTGTCAGTCTTACTTTCTTACTCCAGTGCTATATCTTACATATTGTAAAAATTTATTTAATATCTGACAGTGTGATTTTTTTTATTCTTTTTTCCATCCCCAATTTTCTTGTCTAGTATTATGACTTTATTATTCCTGAAGAGTTCCAAAATATTTTGTTCAAGTTAAAAAAAAACAGATAAGAGCTGTCATGGGATTTTTTAGTAAGTTTTGAATTATCTTTAGGAGAACGTTCATCTTTACAAAACTGCTTTCCTGCATACAATATGTTGATGTCTCTGCATTCACACTTCTTACTTTACCCCTCAGTACAGTCCTGTGTTTCTCCATGTAAAACATGGGCATTGTTTTTGAGTTTATTCCAGATTATTGTTGATGTTTTTGTCAATTTTGTAAGTGAGAATTTTTTGCTATTATATTTTTTAACTGTTAAAACTGACACCTAGGAAGGCAGATTCAATTTGTAAATACTCACTTTGTAACTTGTCATTTAAAATTGTAAGTATTAAGTACTTGTTACAGAATAGTTTCTTTTCTGTTTTTAGAAATTTGTTTCCAAGATTCTCAAAATGGTCATAGCTAAGTAGTATAGGTGGGGAGACAGATGGAGAGAGGTAGTGTGGCTCATGTACAAACTGTGAGCACTTTCATGGCTGCCTTTATGCTGGAAAAGCCACTGAAGAGCCCAGGTAAGACCAGGGGTGGCTTTGTACGCACTTGAAAGCCAGCTTTCCTGCCTGTATGGAGAAGCCTGGTGAGTGAGGCAGGTATATGATCAAGGTCGAATGGAGGTTATTGGCTGCACAGAGCACTGTGTCTGTGAGAACAGGATACCATCGCCATGGGAAATGCTTGGTGCCAGGAACAATGCAGGGACCTGGGAAGCCTGTCTGTTAAGGATTTTCCAGCCCTGGGTGTGGGAAGATCAGACTCTCCATTCAGATCTGAGTTTGAATTCATCCTCTTTAGTTTACTGGTCCTCTGACTTTTCTCAAGTTATACATCCTCTTTGAACTCCTGTTTTCTTGTCTCTCAAAACAGGAGAATTACGGCCTGCTGCTAGAGTGTTTGATCAGGGTAAATAATTTGTGTCTATAAGATGCCATGTACAGTCACAATCTCAGTGAGAAATGGGCTGTCGCCTCTTCTTCTGCAACTCAGTGCTTGACGAGACATGGGGGAAAGCCAGTCCCTAATTTGTGTGTGATGCAAGTAGGAACAAAATTAAAGTCTTGCCTTTCCCTAGTAGTATTCTTACTCCTTTGCTTCATTTACTTCTTTCCTCCTTTCCTTTCCCCTTTCCCCTCCTCCATCAAAAGATCCTGGGACTCTCTCAGAACACTAGATTCAAGTTACTTTAAAGGTTGGCTCATCCTCATGAAATGACAGTAACATAAAAAAAATCTGTACACATCCCAGAATGCATTGTATTTGATTTACACACACACACGCGTGCACACAAACACACACACAATCAGGCTACCTCCCACTTGCAGAGGGAGAAGGAACACTTTTTCTGAGTTTTCATTCACTGAGCGTGAGAACAAAGTCTCTTACGCAGACTTTCACCAGCCTTTGTGCATGGTGTTTTTAATTGGATTTCTGCTTTTTGGCCATATAGTATCCTAATAGAAGAGAGAAAGTGAAGACATAGACATTCTTCTGAGATATTGGTGTCATCATATTTGAGTTGGAAAGGGCTTAAGATAGCATAGAGTCATAACTTTTTATGGGTGAGAATCCATGATGGTGTAACTTGGACAAGAACCTGGGTCTTCTGCCATCTTGTCCATGTGGGTGAAAAGGCAACTGGGTGGGGGATGGCAGGGATCTTTCTTGCTTGAGTTCCATGGTCTTGCTAGTTTTCATTGCTCAGCTGCCTTTAGTTTATGTCCATGAGGCCTCTCATGGGAAGGTCACTCTGTCCTGATAGATTGTTTCTTATCAGCAAAAAGCTCTGGACCCACTCATATTTCCCAGAGTTTTCTGCTGACCTGCTGACACTTTATATAAATGAGACCTAAGAAACTACTGAATATAAAATCCTTATTGTTATCGTTTGCCCTCGAGTTCCATAGGAATGGGGTGCTGTCTCAGGCTGTCTAAAGCTAGATCTGAACAAAGATAGGGTGATAGGCTGTGCTGCTGGACCTCCACAGTCAAAGGGGATTTCCACCTTAGTTTTTAGAATCAGGCAGATGAGTTCAAATATTGCCTTTACCAGTAATTATCTTTGTGACTTGGGGGAGAAACTGTACTTTTTTGTGTCCAATTTTCATTGTTTGTAAATAAGTTCAGTATTTATTTTAAGGTTTCTGTTTTAGACTTGAATGAGCTAATTCCCTCATTTATACCTAAAATAGTGATCGCGTGGTTCTATGCTGGTGCCTTGGAGGTTGATTACTATGGGACTCGGCAGTGAGAATTGGGGTGGTGGACCCCTGGATAATAGAGCTTATATTCCAGGATATGCTTGTAAAAGACTGGATGTGCAGTGGATTTTTCGTAAATATCCACTCCTTTCCTACTCTGCTTTGATTGTGTATATATCTTTATACTAATATATGAACAATTTTTATTGCAATTTAAATATCTTTGTAGTATTTACAATATGTAGCTATAAAAAATACGTGAAATAAAATGATTTGACTTTTATTTTCTTTTCAATAAGCAAAACAAAATAAAATAGAAAAGAACAAAGTTTTGAAGGAGTAGAAATAATTTTATTTCCATGGAATCAATTCCGTATAATAGGTTTTTTGGTCGTGTTGTTAAACAGCATATAAAATTGATTGGTTGTGACATACTGGAAATGAGGAAACAGTGGAGACATACTACCTCTAATTCAGTCATTTATTTACCAAGTCCAAACACGTTCTGCTTGCTTCATGACAGGCCAATAAATCGGGAGATGAGCTTTTGGATTAAGGAGTAGTGACTTTATTTGAAAAGCTGGCAGACTCAGAAGATGGCATACTGATATCCAGGAGAACTCTCTTCCCCAAGTCAGAATTCAGTCTCCTTTTATACTAAAAAGTGGTGGGGGTGTGGTTGGTTGTTGCAAACTTCTTGCTGTACGATTTGATTTCCTTAGAATCCTTTGTTCTTGCAGCTGTCCATGTGGGTCAAATCATGGCGCCCCTGTAAAACCTCAAAAAAAACAAAGTTTATTCTTTATTTTGCAACTTGCCATCTCTACATAAGTGTAGAAGAGCTAACATCCTTAAAGATCAGAGCCCGCAGAATAGGCCCTCCTGGATATTTCAGGCTAAAGGCAACTTTCTTTTACAAAAGGTGCAGAGATAACAAGTCTTAGCCTAGAAAACAGGGTACAGGTTTAAAGCCAAACGAACACATCTAACATGGAGTCAAATTTGTTCTTTTCTATTACAATTTCTTTTTCCACCTCATAGATAATTTTAGTAAGAAACATGAGCAATTTTTTTACTTTTGCTTCTTAATAACGGATAAGTGGCCCAACTACAGTTTTGTGAACAAGGATGCTGTGCGGGCATAGGGGTCACAGCAAACTCTTGTTGGGGGTGGTCGACCCTGCAACATGTCTGATGCCCTGTGAGTGTTGTTGAGGGTCCCCCTAACCAGGGGCTCTCTTCAGGAACCACCATGTGGGCATTGACCTCTGGAGACTTCTTTTTCAGCTGTAGGAAATTTTTTTAGATGCTGTGATGAAAAAATCACTCCAGCTGGGGATAATCAGGGAATAAAGGAAGGGGAAAAGGGCTTGGAGTAGTGTAGAAGAGAAGGACAGAAGATCAGGGAGCCTGGGGGCTTGGGGGCAGGGCCTCGGGAGAGAGAGTAGCAGAGGTGGGGAGGGGCCCGGCTCCAGAACCAGCTCCTGCACCTTTCCCTGTACCCAAGCCTCACAGCTTTTAATTGGGCCCAAGACTCTTTCCTGTCTGGATGTCACCCTGGGCAGAACGTTGAGAATCGAAGGTAAGGGGTGGGCAGCACTCACCTAGGGGGTCACTGAGGACTTTGGTCAAGTCCACAGTGCCTTTTCTAGTCATGTGTCTTCACCTGTTCTTTATCTCAGGATCTGAGAAGCAGGAGCAGGGAAATCAGGGAGAGATCCAGGAAGACATCTGACTCTGTTAAGAGACGACAGTCACAGCGACACGGGGAGCGAGGACACTTGCAGCAAAGTAAAATGACTTCACAACTATTGCATCAGAGCTGCAGGTGTGAGAGAGCCTAAGCCTGTCTCAGAGTGCAGGGGACAAGAGGAAAGGAATGGTAAAATTAACACTGACAATTGAAATTTTGTTAAATAGCCTGCTAATATTAATTGTATCAAATGAATATATGCAGATGTATTTCTATGATCATTTACAGGTACACACAACCCCACCAGCCCCTCTTTCTCCCATCGGGGATGGGCTTTCTCAAGCACAGTGCCACTCCTGGTTGAGTGGGCCACGCTGCGGGTCATCGCCTGGGGCCAGGCTGCTGCAGGGCACTGAGTCCCCGAGGCACGGCCTGGGAGACATGACAGGAACATCTCTGCTCATAACTGAGAGCCTCCATTTCCCCCTGCAGTGTAAGAATGCCGGTGACTCAGTTAGAAGCATGCATCCAACCCTTCCTTCCGTGTCATCACCATCTAGAATCGGTGCCTGAATCTTCTGAATTTCTCCAGAATGTGGTTTAAAATCACCTTCGACAATTGAGTGTGTGTCCTCTTACAAGTGGAGGAATTGCTGCCGTTTCCCTGGAATTTACTCACCACTAGTCCATCTGATTTTTCTGTGCTAGGATTGAGTATGGCCTGCTAAAAATTCTGCAGTCAGATCTTGAAACACTGATGAAGAGGATTATTTATTTTATTTCTTTATATGATAGTGTTTTACTTTCAAAATTCAGAGTTTTCGGTTCTTTCAAAAATTTTTTGGGGGTTTGGAGAATCAACGTTTCTCTTACCATCTTTGTGACCTGTTGCTATATGCCTCTCACCTGTCTTCTGTCACTTGTGAGGCAGTTCCATTTGTGACCCTGTCTGGTTTGTTCATGTTATAAAATATAAAGTCTGTAAAAGTACAGTCCGTTTTACTCCGAAGACATTCCACAAGTACTACTTAAATCTGGGTGTGGTTTTTAGAAGACAGAATCATTAGAACATGTACTTGCAGGTTGCTAGTGCAAAATCCCCAGATCAAGAGTCTAGCTCAACATCTAAAATCTTTCTAATCTACCTTGGATTTGTATGGATAAGTGAAGCAGTTTGCTAAGAAATCAAGACCAGGTTTAGAATACAGGCTGGTGTAGCTCAGCAGGTCCTCCCATGCTGATGCTCTGCCAGAGGGTGGGGCCAAGGGGAGAGGGCGTGTCCTGCCCTCCCTGAGCTGACAGTTTGATGGCAAAGACCTTCACCAGGTGAAGAACTGGGAGTTTCTTCTAAGAAGAGTGGGTTTGAAAAGAGTCCTAAAAGCGCGGGAGTGACACAATCCCATTTGTCTCAAGTTGGGGAGAGCTGCTGTAGGGCCACTTGGGAGACTCGTGAGTCCAGGAGTGCAGTGTTGGTGGCTTCCACTTGAGCGGTGGGACGGTTAGTGTGTTAAAGCGAACAGATTGAAGACATGTTTCGATGGTAAAAAGGAAAGGATGAATGCTGTCTGTGAAGTTAGAATGGAGTAAGGCCCAGGTTTCTGGGTGGATTAATGAGGTAAATGATAGTCCTGCTGTGCTGTGATGAGGGAAACCTGCAGAGGGAATTCTGGGGAAAATCTGATGAGTTCAGCTGTGGGTAAATGAAAGGCTGTTAGATGTGTGGACTGGGAGCTCTGGTGAGATCCAGTAGAGAGTAGGGGGAGGGGAGAGAGTCTTTCAAATCATTTTGTCTTGTGAACATACAAATAAGGATGAGCAATGACACACTTAACACCTCTATATTCTGGATTTAAAACCCAGTAACATTTTGCATTATTGACTGCAGAGGTTCTTAATTTTTTTAAGAGAAATAAAATAAATAGAAACAAAATAGTGGAGTTAATCAACATCTTAGATTTGATGTGTGTCCTTGTGTATATTTTGATACCTCATCTGTTTATAACTATAATCTACAAAAAGTTAACTTGCTTAGCATAAGAGTTAAACAGAGGGACGTGACACACACTGTTAGGGGTTGAAGCTGATCACCTTGGGCAAATTATGTCGCCTCTCTGTGCCTTAGTTGCATCTTCTGTGACTGCCCCTGGGCCCCTCATCACAGCTGATTTCCTAGACTTGATGTTGGGAGGGAGGCTGCTGAAGGGAGTAAGAAGTGGCAACTTCTAGGGATACTGAAGAGTGAGACAAAAGCAGATTAAAGCCTATAAACTTAGTACAAATACCCTCAAAAGAGAAAGAAACCCGCAGTGTTTTGAGCCACTTAGCGTAAGGAAAACAAAATCACGTGGACCCAATTCTCTTGAACATTTGAGTATTGTGGGTGGGAGGGTGTCATCAAAAAATTGTCGAGAAAAGGCCTTTTGGTTTCCCTTGACGTTTCCAGTAAGGGTGAGTAGCATAAGCAAACCCCCACCCGGTTCACAGTGGAAGGTGCCTTTTTGTGCAAAATTGACCAAAGTTTGGAAACCAGTCTTCAGTGGTGCTGGTAAATGAAGAGACTTCTGGATTGGGTGGGGCACTTGCTGTGACTTCCAGGTGACCTGCTGGCTGGGGACTGTTATGCGGGCAGTAAGTTTGCAGGGAGACCCGGGCATAATCCCTTGCTCTGAGGCTTCTGGTCTGACTGGCAAACCTGGGCACCCGCAGTCCTAATGGGGCAGCTCGTGATGTGGCCTGGGACACCTGCTGTGCTGAGGGCGAGAAGAGGGTTTCCCTGAGGGGGTGTCCCTGCGGAGAGTGGAAACGTCCTCCTGCAGGGGAGGAAGAGCCTCTGAGCAGGGTGCTGGATGCACAGGCAAGACCACCCTGAGCACGGAGGGTTTGGGAAGCCGGAAGTCATACAGTGGCCCGAGCAGCCTTGTTCCTGAGAGACTGGAGGTAAAAGATGCTGAAAAGGCAGGCTAGGTTCAGACCCTGTGGTGGGTTATGAGTGACAGGAAAGGACTGGTCAGGCAGGCACGAGAGAACCCTGTGGGCATCCCAGCTGGGGCGTCACGCCGGAGGAAGGAGCAGAGTTATAGACTTTGCCACTTATTAGCTGTGTGACTTTGAGCAAGATCACCCCAGTTCTCTCTATATATATCTTCATCTGTAAAGTGACACAGTGACAAGCTAGTGTCATCAGAAGGCTTAGTTTAGCTCTGATCCTCTGTGTCCAGTCCTGTTAGTGCTGCCCTGTGAGGTTCTGCAGCGGCTGCTCTTACCCTGAGATAGGAGGGCGTAGAGGGACATTGCAGCACCCAAGTGCAGGATGGGTTTGCTTTAAAAGCAGACATGTTGCCGCCTGCAGCTGCAGACCTGCAGGCAGTTTGGTTGATGGTCGTGGAGAGAACTTTGGAGGCCTTAGCATCGTCTTAAAACTTGTATTCACTTAGGGACCGGATTTGCCTTTGCAGATTAATGTTGAAGATTTGGGCTTCTGGCAAAGCTGTTTTCAGAGATGGGTATATACGTAACATATCGTATAAAATAAAATGATTTTCTTAACGTGTGGGACTTTGCAGTTGTTGGGAACAGCTCTGTTTCCCTGGTCTCCACGGAGGACACTAGGGGTCAGCATAGCGTGCGAGAGGGCAGGCAACCCACAGTGCTTTTGCCGGCTGTTCTCCCCAGTAGGGCAGACTGCTGAGTTGGCTCTTCTCTGAGTTTGGTTACCAGATGAGCAGACAGCAAAGTAATGAGTTCTGGTGGGACTGTATAATGACAGGAAGAAAGAGGAACAAGTAGTTTTTCAGGACTAGAACACGCTTTTGGTTCCTGATCCAGTGTATTCCATTACAGAAGTGATGAGTTGTGTCTATTCTGGGACTTGATTGAAATAAACGTTCAGCCTAAATTTAAGAGTTGTGTTTCATTTGGCGGGAGGACTCAAGCCGGGATGACAGCCTCTCAGATCACTCTGAGGAACTGCTCCCTAGAGGTATGGGAAGAGCTAGGATATACAGGAGCTTTACAACAAAGACCAGGTAGTTGGAACAATAAAAGATTGCTTGTTATCTAAAGAAAGCCAGGTATCTCAAGTTCAAGTATTTAGTGGTTTTCTATGTATGGGAGGAAGCAAACATTTGGACTCACTGAATTCATACTTTAACAAGCACCTAGCTATCTAGGGCAAGTATCCTGTCCTTTCTTATTCTGAGTCTGCTCAGAGGGCACCAATATGAGTGGCTGAGAGGCTGAGCTGCAGGCCTGTACTCGCTGGGGTGTGGCAGTGGCTGCTGATGGCTTGGCTTCAGGATTCTTTGTTTACTGACATGGTGCAGTATTTTCTTTCACATTGTAGTACTTTCATTCACAGTGCTCCCCCTTGGTCCTAAATTCGACCAATATTTTGAGAGACGTTTCATGACCAATTTTGTCCCACGGTGCTAGGATGGCTCATTCCTACTTCCGGTGAAGTATCTTCTGAGCTGCCATTCAAGGTGTTAGTTTTTTATCAGACCCTGTTGATACTAAAAGTTCTCTGTATCGCCTGTCTTACTAGTCTATTATGATCCAGGAATTGTTTACCCTTCGTTGCTCATTACCATAACTAGAATCACACTATTACAATTATTTTACACAGAGTTATAAATTTTATCTATTCCTTCAAGATGTTTAGCCATCATCAATTTTGTAGGCCTAGTTACACATTGGGAAATGTCACAGACAACAATTTTATTATATAGACAGAATATAAGTAATTCAGCTAGTAACGTTTATAAAGTCATGAGTAAGAATTTAATAGTTGAGAAGTTATATTTTTGGGTTAAAATTTTCCTTGTGTTCCTGATTGAGTTTGAGTGATCTTATCAGAAATTTCATATTTATGGTCAGGGTCAGAGCAGGTATTAATTGGACAGGTGAGGTCTCCCACCTTGTAAGATCAATAATGGCCTAAACAGAACTATAATTTCTTTTTAGAATAACGTTTCTGAGGGCTATCTAGTTAGAGCCTTGGAGTAGGGAAACCCACCAAAGTAACACAGAAGTACTAGACATAGGTAATTTACCATAAACTTAGCAGCTGGAGTAGTTCATAATCAAAGGTAGGAGAAATTATCAAAGTAATTGGCATACAGGCCTGGTTCTGTGTCTTGGGTCTGCAGTCTTCTTCAGATGTTGACTTCTTCTCATCCTGACCTGGTAGATTCTTCTCCATTTGGGCATTGTTTTAAGGTGAGCAGTGCTCTATAGGCCAGAGCACTGCAGGGGCTGTTTGATAGGAAATGAATCTGAAAGTCCATTTCCTTCAGCTTTGGTGTGTATGGTCTTGTTAAGAGTACCTGATAAAGGGTCCTTCCATTCAGGTTGGAGACAGTTCTTTAAGTCATGCCTGTTCCAGAATGTATAATCCCCTGGCTTCTGGTCATGGGGCATTGGATCTTTACCAAGGATAGATTACTGAGCCTCAGAAACAAACCTAGAGTGTTCTTTTCATAATTCAATTAAACTTTACAGCAATGTGACATAACAGCAAGGAATGATCTGGGAAATGTCTAAGTAAATATAGACCTCAATCAACAAAACTAGAAATTAATATCCACTAAAATATAATCTTTTTTCTCTCTAAAGTTACCCTCAATTTTCTCAAATATAGTCAAATCAAGATTAATTTATTTACAAGCTAAGTCTGATTATTTGATTATATAGGCTTTTTTTAAATTGGCTGTGTTGGAACTTTTAATAAGGACTCTCAGGGTAGAATGTTAATAAGGTTTTCTTAGGCCCAGAATGCCTCGTCAAGGGCTTGTCATGGATTTCTGCCTTACAGATTTAGGTAAATTCTTTTCTCTTTAAAATCCTTAAAATACTTTGAGATTGCTATATCTGTTAGGAGATGATCTTCCTCATTTGTCTGATAGAGCCACTGGGGACCTTAGAGTTTTTAGTCTCTTAAGGGATCAGATAGAAAAGATAACTGTTCCAAGTCTGCGTATATAAGTATAATTTATCAAATTTCTGTGAAACATAACTAGCTTAAGGAGAAGAGTTTCTTTATGTCTGGGAAACAGGTTAAAAGCCAGTAGTATTTCAGACAAAATCAAAAATTATAACCATATTCACCAGTTTATTCAGTCCCATGTAACTAATTCTTTTACTCAGAGTTTCCATTAGACCTTTAAAATTACTTACCCAGTTTAGTTCAGTGCTATAATTTGAAATTCATTTGAAATCAGTAAATCTCCTTGAAGAGAAAGCAATTTGCAAAATCATCAGAAGGAAACAATTAACTGTATATAAATGACAAGTGATTTAAAAGCATGGTTAAACAACGTTACACTATAATCGATAAAGAAAGCTGGTCACTATAACTAGAATTATGACTGGTAACATTTCAGATATACCAGAATTTTAGGGAATCCATATAATTTATAGAATATCTATATTAATAATATTTTCTCATACAATATAACCTAGGAAGATCTATTATTCATTTGACAATACCATGTTATTTAACATGCCAAATGAAACTTACTACTTTAAAATCTCTCTTTGGGATGTTTCAGGGGCCCTCTGTAGCATCCCAAACTTAACTGGAGATTAAAAGAACTTTAATTAGAAATTGATATTTGGGGAGCTTGTTAAAAGTTTTCAGAACACTTGGTCAGATAAACATATAGAACACTGTAAAGTAGTTCTTTTTCATTAACAAGAAAATACGTTAAAGGTAAAAGCAGAACAGGTCAGTTATGTGGTGTAAGAAGCTTTACAATTTGTTACTGAAAGTGGATTAACATTTTTAGAAAATTTTGTCATCTTAACAGAGAGAAAACCAAATCTAGTCTTGTACCAGATTACTTCTAAGATTCATTTACTTTGCCCAAGTTGATTCTAAACTTAGACAATTCCGACAACGTACAAAACTCTTTCCTCAGGGTTCCTCTTCCACAAGAGTTCCACAGCTTTCTATACTCACATTAGTGTGTCCTTTATTTTCTCTTCCATTCAGAAGTAACCAGCTTCAGAAGAAAGTCACTATTTTTTATTAACAAAATATAATTACATTCATATATCTTCCTTTACACATTTATCTTACTTTCCTAGGATACTGAGATTATACCCTTAATAATAGAGATTATTTCAGGGTAGCACCAACCATTTATTACTATTTCTAAACACCTTTACTTTCTCTGTAAGGGTAAGTTAAATGTTAAATAATTCATATTACAATCTTATTTTATCTGAAAGTGTCATAGCTATTTAATAAACTCCTATCATTTAACTTAATTTAGCACAACTCTAGAATTTAAAGATACCAAACATTTAGAGATTATCTTAACCATACATTTTAAAAATATATTTTAAAAATTTACCCAAAGCTCTCATCTCATTTGCATTTAATTTACTTAAAATTTTACTACACCACATTACTATTTTTTTTCTTGACAATTCTGCAACAGATATAACAGGATCTTATTTGACTTTCATTAAAACTAGGTACAGTAAAGGTATTGTACTTAAATTGATGACTTTAAAGATGTCTATATTAATTAGAACATACTTAAACTAAACAATACCAAGTGTAATCTTAATATTGAATATTTTCCAGTTCACGTAACGCTGAAAGTCAATTTGGTCAGTTTTTATTTTAAAAATACTTAATTTGTAAGCTCTTATTTTTTTTATGTCAATTAAGCAGAGATCTTTGACTTTGATTTTTTTTTTCAGCTGTAGAAATATCTCACATCTATAATGTGTACGCAGGCTTATAAACAGACAAAAGCTAGAGATCTCATAGGTTCACTTTAAAACTTACTTATAAGATAGGTATAATAATAGTTGGAGTAAGCTGAATTTGCTTGCTCAAATCACTAAGGCTTACTATTTATG
The DNA here is from genome assembly GCF_048773025.1 of Camelus bactrianus. Classification (NCBI taxonomy): domain Eukaryota; kingdom Metazoa; phylum Chordata; class Mammalia; order Artiodactyla; family Camelidae; genus Camelus; species Camelus bactrianus. The sequence goes on along the minus strand of NW_027413948.1, from coordinate 2,843,348 downwards.
AAACCGACATTTAAGATTTCTTGACAAATGCTGAAGGACGCGTCAGAGTTATGAGTTCTAAAATGCCAAAAATTTCTTGGCCTTAAGTATTATCTCGTTGAGCTAATTAGGCTCAGTCTAGGTCACTGTTTGCTGTATTTATATTTCTGACCTGCAAGACAAAGACAGACGCTTCCAGTTCCCCAGAGAACTGCTCTGTCACGCAGGTCCAATTGTATCTCCTTAATTGGCTTTTTTTGTATCAGTGAGAAGAGCTGTAAACAAAGAATTCCATGTTTTAAAACTTTAAGATTTACTTTAGCATGTCTTCCAAAGCTTGCATAAGGTATTTAGTGAGGTCTCTTTTCCTTGGGTTATAAGTTAAACCCAGGGTAAACCTCTTTCTTTATTGTCTATTAGCCACTGAATATTAGTTTTTAATTTTACGTTATATTGGAAGGCTCACGAAACTCTATTGGTTTCCTTTACTTTGTTCAATTAATATTTTCTAAGGGACAGATATGTGCCCAGCCTTATAATACCAAGAAGGGGAAGCGTTTTTCCATTGAAATATATCGATCCCACAATATAATTAAGGAAATGTTTTATATAAAGCCCATTTAATATACCAATTTTACAAACTTTATCTCAATTTTATTAAATCTCGTACCTTTAATTTTTATATTTATTAGGTTTAATCAGTAATTCCTATTTCTAGAAGGAGTGTCAGAAGCTTTTTTTTTTTTTTTTTTTGTGCATTATATCTAATTATATAGAAAAGTCTCTGGGATTCCCAAGTTTCAGCCAAAGAGCTTAGGCCCTTCTCAATTTTCAATTTGATTAATAGGTCTGTTGTCCCAATCAGTGATCAAGTATTTCAGTCTATAAATATGTATTTTTTTTGCTCTATAAATACATATATTTTAAACTGTGCTAAAGCGGACTTGTTTGAACTTTAATGTTGGGGGGGAGTAGGTGATCTCTTTGGCCCTTTTTTTTTTACTTTACATAGTGTAGTATCAAAACCTTGTATCTAAATCCAAAAATGTCCATTTTATTTATCTCATTCAAAATAACCATATAAAAATATTTATCCATTTGGGATAAGCCCCTTATCTTTATTTTTTTTGACATTTTTACAATCCTTTTTCCAGTTATTCAGCCTAATTAACATTAATTATTCTAAGTATTTATTAGCATCCCTAAAACCATTGATCGGAAAGGAAAAACACAAATGTAGGTTTTCAAACCAGTTTTTTTTTTTTTTAACTAATTTCTTAGGTTAACCATTAGATATATTTTTCTACCTTTAAACTTGATTTTAATAGGTACCAATAAAACGGCTGTTTATAATGAGAGCTCTTTCAACTTTCACCAATTTAAAAGTTTTCCCAAATTAAAGGATCCATCATATGGCCATCAATTTATATATATATATATATATATATATATATATACATATATATATATATATATATATATATATATATATATATATATAGTGATTTTAAACCAATAAGATGAAGAGGCTTTTCCACATGAGAGTGGGGGTGTTGCTTAAATAAAATTCAAAAGTTTACTTTCCAAAAGCTAAAAGCCTTTGTGGTCCAGGCTGATGCAACAACGGTTAAGATGGCAAAATATCTGAAAATTGGTACAATCAAAGGATTTTTGAGAATCCCAATTTATTTGCGTGGCCACAATATGTACACAATACTTGTACCTTTTGTATGACAGAGTCCAAGGTGTCGTTTAAAAAAAAAGAAACACATATATACATACATACACACACATAAAACACCCAGAGAAAGATAAAACATTTACATTTCAAGGACACAGGAAGAGAAATCCAAGTTCCCCCTAAATGGGATTTTGTTCTTATAAGTTCAGAATTCCAAAAAATATTTTATCAGGCCTGGTTAGTTACTTTCAGGGTGAGTTACTTTTTCTAATTCCTAATGAATGTTGTAAGTTTTGTACGTATATAAACCTGGCTAGTGTATTAGTTGGAGGCTGGCAATCTGTCATTTCTTTTTCTTTTCTGTTCTGTTTTTTTTTTTTTAATTTTTTTTTGAAAGTTCTATTTCCCATTGTAAGTTCGGGTTCTCAGAATAAAATTGCTGGTAAGATTTCCCGCAGGGACAACACTATGGCATGAAGTCTTTGCCTCTACCATTCCTGTAAGTTTCTCCATCACCCAAGAAAGCTGTTACCAGCCAGGAGGAGGGTCCCATTTTTGCAGTTGAAAGGTTCCTCATAAGAGTTTTACTTTTATTCCGAAAAATTCAATGGAGGTAACCAAATCGAGGACAACATTAGACCAGCCTCTTACCTAACCACTTACTCCTGAACCCAGTGTCTTTCAACTGGGACCCACTCAGGACGTTTTCACTGGGTGAGTATTTTCCTGGTATGTTTCCACCAGCCCCACTTCAGACGTCTCCTCAAGGTGGGTGTTTCCTGTTATCTTTCAACCAGGCCCCACCCAGTATGTCTCCACTGGGTGGGTTATTCCCCCCCAGTATCTTTCAACTGGAGGGCCAGGTACCTGGATACACCGCCAAATAAAACTCAGGATCATCAACCAATATGGGAGATCCGAGAACCAGGAGAGACTCACCCAAATTCATCTGGATTCCACAAGGAGGCAGATGGGCACAAAGTGACAATGCTGGTACCAAGGCTCCGGTAACTCGGAGAGTTCAGCTGGAGAGAAGTCTGCTCTGGGTCCCTTCCTGGTGTCCAAAACTTTTGACTGAAATACATGTGCATCCTAAAAGTTAAGAGTTATGTTTTATTTGGCGGGAGGACTCGAGCCGGGATGACAGCCTCTCAGATCGCTCGGAGAGACTGTTCCCAAGTGGTTGAGGAGGAGCTAGGATATATAGGAGCTTTACAACAAAGACAAGGTTGTTGAAACAATAAAAGATTGCTTGTTATCTAAAAGCCAGGTATCTCAAGTTCAAGAATTTTGTGCTTTTCCATGTATGGGAGGAAGCAAACATTTTGACTCACTGAATTCATTCTTTAGACAAGCACCTAGCTATCTAGGGCAAGTATCCTGTCCTTTCTTATTCTGAGTCTGCTCAGAGGGCACCGTTGTGAGTGGCTGTAGAGGCTGGGCTGCAGGCCTGTCCTCGCTGGGGTGTGTTGGCAGCCACTGATGATTTGGTTTCAGCATTCTTTGTTTACTGACATGGTTGCAGTATTTTCATTCACACTGTAGTATTTCCGGTCACAGAATGATTATGGATAATCTGCAAACTTGGAAAGCAACCGAGATGGAATTACTTCAGGTACCTTCTACTTTAATAAGCCGTGTGCAAACATAAACGTGGAGGAAGCATACAAAAGGATTTGGTGGTGTAGGGAAGGTTTTCTGCACATTACAGGAGAAGGCAGAATTCCTTTTCTTTGTGGGCAGGGGCGTAAGCCCACCTTTCTTTTCTGTAGTGGTTCCTGAGAACAGTTTATGGTAATTAATGAACATTGAGAAACGGTGGCAAACATTGCATTCAAGAGCTGGCCGGCTGCAAACTTGTGTATTGGACAGGTGGATTTCATAGGCAAGTGGTCAAGTGGATGGGAGAGAGATTGAGCCCAGGCCTGGGCCCAGATTCAGGTTTAAATCGCCATTTCCTCACCATGGGGCCTTGGACTAGAATGTAACCTCTCCTAACCTGTTGGTGAATCTGTGAAATGTGCATGATAATATTGGTTTCTACCTGGGATTGTTGTAAGTTGTAAAGAGTATTATAGCACACATGAAGCACTTAACACACTGGCACTTAGCAGTGTTCACTGTGTGTGGACGTCCCGCTTCGGGTGTGTCAGAGTCGTAAAGGCAGCATTTGTCTGTTGAGGATGCACTGGTAGCCCCTTGAATAGGTTGTGAATTTGGTTATTTCCTTTTATCTTGGTAAATCTGTGTGCCATGGGCAGTTATTTTCATGGACAGATGAGGAATCTCAGGGTAAAGAAGACTGTGTAATTTGCCCAAAGTCAGACCATAATTTTGGGTGCAGGGGCCTCAGTTCAGCATGGGCCCCTGGGCCTTCTGCCCTCTCCTTTCAGCACCTGAGCCAGATGTGTGCTCGGCTGTCTCCCAGCCCAGAATATCCAGCAGGGAGCAAGACATACCTGGCCCTGTGCTGCTTGAGCAAAACTCCGGGGTGGAGGCAGTTACAAAATGGATAAACATAAAAACAGATGACTGCAAACTGTGATCAGCTCTGAGAAGGAAAGGAACAGACCTCGCCGTGCAGCGCTGGGAGCTTACCCGTCGGGGCTGCTCTGGGGGCGTTCATCTCAGCTAAACAAGCTCTGCTGCTGCACCAAGGCAGGAAGGCAGGGCACGTGTGACCAGATAGACTGGGCCTCGTTAGTCATACTCATTCCCCATTAAGCGGCAGCTGTCATCGGCACTTACCTAGTAAACAGATGTTGGCCATAATCATCACGCACTTTGCTTGGTAGCTTTATTGGCCCCACTTTGAGATGAGGTCATTGAAGCTGGGGAGTTTGCTGCATGCCCGTGATCACCTTGGAAATACCCCCACTGGTCTTTCAACCTAGACTGGCGTGGCTGTCATGCCCCAGCCCTGTGAATGGCATCGTGTAGCTTCTCCCAAATGGCCCAAATGACTGATATTGATTTTCTTAATTCGTAGGAAATGGTATGTGACAGTAGGAGAAAAAGGTAGTAAGAAATTGTTTGGAAAACTAGAAAAAAATCCAATTCTTCCCAAGCTGGGGGAGCGTAAGCTCTGTCACACACCCCACTCACTGCGTGTCACCTCCTCCCTGCCGACTCCGTGTTCAGAAGCCACTCTGAGTCTTTGAAGAACATTTTGCCTCATGACACTGTTGACTAGGACCTGCGACCTCTCTGTCCCTGGTTAATAGTCTATTCAAAGCCATTTAAATTTTATGCAGGCTCCTCCGCTCAGATGTAAGAATAGCCTCTTTAAACTTCTTGATGCAGTGCCTTAATGTTGGTCTTGTGAAGGAAACCTAGTCAAAACCTGGGATGTATGCACATAGTGACCGTAAACTCAGCACTTTGTGAAGTTCAGAATCAGATGGGTGGGAGACTCAGGAAAGGCTTTTTAAGGTAGAAAGGGGAAAGTGAAAGGACGCAGGCTGTGTAAGACTGAAACATCTCGGTCCCAGCCAGCAAGTCACCTGCGTTCATGATGGTGGGTGGAGAGTGCAGAGTTGTCACAAAGAAAGAAGTGGTGGGATGGGAGGGAGGACAGTTAGGTACTTTACTGGGGAGGGAAATAGTGGGCTGAACATTTCCTAGTTGAACAAGAGGACTGTGACATGATGTGCTTGTATTTTGGAGAGAAGGGTTTTGTGGGGACAGGCCTAGGGAGAACGCTCTGTGGCTGGGGAGTCAGCACAACAAAGAAACACAGAGAACTGGGGCAGACCCCAGGGCCCCTGCTGGGGGAGAGGCTGCCCACAAATTCGAGCCCTTGGGGCTGCTTCTGTCCCTTAGCCGGGGCCTTAGAGCTCCCTTCACAACCCAGTCCTGTTGATACTAGAAATAATAAGTGGGGCATGAGAAGGGCTGTGTCCCAGGCTTTGGTTGAGCCCCTTGGATGTGCCCTGCCAGATGTGGGTACTTGGCTTCATGCAGGAAAGTATTCAAGGGCAAGCCACTGTTGAGTAAAGGTAGATTTATTCAGAGAGATTCGTTGAAAGGCAAGAGAAATTCCACGATGTGTGGGGGTTTGATGCTCAGATTAAAAGTAGGTACACACTCCACAGAGTGTGGGCCTTCTCTGAAGTGGGAGAGAGAGGTGTGACCCCTAGGCGGTGCTGTGTTGCTTGTATTCATGGGCTTGGTGGTTTCATATGCTAATAAGTAGAAGGACCAGCCTAAGGGCAAGGGGCTGGAATTCACAGGGAGTTGGCTATTTCCCACCCTTTGACCATTTTTGTCTAGCCTTGAGACTGCCTTGGTGCCTTGGGGCTTGTTATTCACCATGTTACTAATACAATGGGTGTGTAATGAAGCTCAAGATCTGCTAGAACTTAAATCTCTTCATCCTGAGCCTCAAGGCCTATTGGGGGTTGAATCCTTCACCATTTTGATGTTAATTGCTGTGGCCTTCCTTGAATGGCTGTGCTCTGCCCCCTTCCATCCTGTCTCACTGTGATGACACAGAGAGAACAAAGGCCCGGCCCTGGCTGTGCTCCTGCATTTAACAGGGGGAGGGGTGGTGTAGGCTGAGGATGACTCTGGGTGGTGTGAAGGATGTTTCAGATTTTCCCACGTGGGACATGGGGACCTGCCAGCTGCCACCGCAGATTTATCTCACGGGCATTATCGCTTGTGTCACTCATTTGTTTCTATTTTTCTTTTTTTTTTTAAGTATTTAATCTAAATTTAATATCAGGTTTTTTTAGGAAACAAATTTCTCTTTTTATTTTCTTTGGGGCTCTTTTTGGGAGGGTAGGTAATTAGGTGTATTTATCTGTTAGTGGAGGCCCTGGGGCTTGAACCCAGACCCTGTGTATGCTATACACACGCTCTAACACTGAGCTCTACCACCCGCCCCTTCATCTTTTTCTTTTTGCTTTAGCTGCCAAAAATCTTACAGCTGAATTTCTAGTCGGCCTTTAACACTTACCCTGACTTCATGGCATCCATTTTTATGACTTTACCTCCCCCTGGTTTCATTTAAGTATTGAATCTCCATTTTCTTTTCACTCTCACTTTTGTCTTTTTGTTGTTATGGTTGTTAAGCTGTGTTTAAAAAATTGTTTAAATTCTCTTTTAGCAGGAGGCTGAAAGTAAATAAATATGTAAATAAACATCACAATTAAATGCTTTTATACATTCTAAGCTGTTTAGTAGTTACTTAAAAACTGGACTGATATTAAAGTTATAATATTTTTACATTATTTTTTAATTTTTTCAAAAGGTATAGCTGATTTACAATATGATATGTTTCAGGTGTACAATAGTTTCTCCATTTATTGTTATTGTAAAACATTGACTGTATTGCCTATGTTGTAAGATACATCCCTCTAGCGTGTTTATGTTACATGTAGCAGCTTGTATAAGAAAGTTGGGTAACACAAAGTCTGGGGCATTGCTGTGTCTGACTCAGGTTCCAGGTCACCCTGCCTGTCAGACCCCAGGCCCTCACACCTGTCTGCAGGGCAGCGAGTGGAGGCAGCTCTCATCAGCGCTGGTACCAACCTCTGAGTGGCAGTGACAGCAGTGACTGTCTGTGGACGTGCAAAGTGTTGTTCCAGGAGATTTACATGCATTTCTTCATTTATTATTTAAAGCCCTCCTGTGAGGGATCGTTTTAAGTTTTTAATGAATAATACACTTTATTTTTAATTTAATAGACTTCAAACTTCCGGAAAATTTACAGGAGTAGTACAATGAACACTTAGATACACTTCACCTAAAAGGGCAGTATTTGTCCTTTTGTGTCTGGCTTACTTCAGCATACTTTTTTAAGGTTCATCCATGTTGTAGCCTGAAACAGTAATTTATTCTTTTGGTTTAATAATATCTTTTTTCTATTTTTTTTTTTGTTTTTGGTCTATTTAAAAATAGTTTCATTGAAGTCTAGTCAGTTTATAATGTTGCATCAGTTTCTTGTTTACAGCACAACTCTTCAGTTATATAGGAATATACATGTATTCATTTTCATATTCTTTTTCAACATAAGTTACTATAAGATATTAAACATATTTCCCTGTACTATACAGTATAAACTTGCTGTTTATTCTATATATAATCAGTATCTGCAAACCTTGAACTCACAAGTTATCCCTTCCCACACCGTCTCCCCTCTGGTAACCATAGTTTGGTTTCTATGTCTCTGTGTTTCTGCTCTGTAGATAAGTTTCTCTTTCTTTTTTTGTTTTTTTTTTTAAGATTCCACATATGAGCGATCTCATATGGTATTTTTCTTTCTCTTTCTGGCTTACTTCTCTTAGAATGACATTCTCCAGGTCCATTCATGTTACTGCAAATGGCATTATTTTATTATTTTTTTATGCCTATGTAGTAGTCTATGGTATAAATATACTGCAACCTCTTTATCCAGTCATCTGTCAGTGGACATTTAGGTTGTTTCCATGTCTTGGCTATTGTAAATAGTGCTGCTGTGAATATTTGGGGGAAGGTGTCTTTTTGAATTAGGGTTACTTCTGGATATATGCCCAGGAGTGGGATTGCTGGGTCATAGGGGAAGTCAATTTTTTGTCTTTTGGTGAATCTCCATACAGTTTTCCACAATGGCTCCACCAAACTGCATTCCCAGCACAGTGTAGGAGGGTTCCATTTTCTCCACAGCCTCTCCAGCATTTATTGTTTGTGAACTTCTGAATGATGGCTATTCTGACTGGTGTGAGGTGATACTTGATTGTAGTTTTGATTTGCATTTCTCTGATAATGATATTGAGCATTTTTTCATGTGCCTATTGGCCATTTGTATGTTTTCATTGGAGAAAAGTTTCTTTAGCACTTCTGCCCATTTTTGGATTGAATTGTTTATTTTTCTTTCTTATGAAGTGTAAAAGCTGTTTATATATTCTGGGAATTAACCCCTTGACAGTCTCATTTAATGTAAATATTTTCTCCCATTCCATAGGTTGTCTTTTTGTTTTGCTTACTGTTTCCTTTGCTGTGAAAAAGCTTGTAAGTTTAATTAGACCCCACTTGTATATTTTTGCTTGTATTTCTATTGCTTGAGTAGACTGCTCTAGGAGAACATTGCTGAGATGCATGTCAGATGTTTTGCCTACGTTTTCTTCTAAGAGGTTTGTAGTGTCTTGTCTACATGTTTAAGTCTTTAAGCCATTTTGAATTTATTTTTGTGTGTGCTGTGAGGGAGTAGTCTAACTTCATTGATTTACATGCAGCTGTCCAGTTTTCCCTACACCATTTTCTGAAGAGGCTGTCTTTACTCCATTTTATGTTCTCACCTCCTTTGTCAAAGATTCAATGACCAAAAGTTTTTGGGACTATTCTTGATAATTTTTTTACCCATTCATTGATGAATGGACATTGTTTGTAACTTTTGGCTACTCTGAATGATACTGCTATGAATATTGATGTGCAAATTTTTGTGAGAATATGTTTTCATTCTGTTGGCTGTACAGTTGGCCCGCCATATCTGTAGTTTCCACTTCATGGATCCAGATGGCTGGTTGTAAAGGGACTCGAACATCCTTGGATTATGGAATCCAGGGTGGTGGGTTCCTGAAACCAATTACCCGAGGATACTGAGGGATGACCCTATATGTAGGAGTAGAATTGCTGAGCCATATGATAACACTAAACTTTTGAGGAAACACCAGACTTTTCCAAAGAAGCTGCACCATTGCCCATTTCCAATGGCTGCATATTGAGGGTTCCCATTCCTCTGCCTCCTGACCGACAATTGTTATTGTCCGTGTTTTGATTATAACCATCCTAGTGGGTGTAAAATGAGATCTCATTTTGATTTTGATTTGACTAGTGATGCTGAGCATCTTTTCATATGCTTATTGGCCATTTGTGTATCTATTTAATTCCTTGGTAAATTTAAAAATTGGGTCGATTTTCTTTGTATTGGTCAGTTGTAAACATTTTTTTTTATCCTGGATACTAGTCTCTTATTAGATATATGCTTTGCAAATTTTTTCTACTATTCTGCAGATTGTCATTCCACTTTACTTTTTTTAAACATTAAGACAATTTCTTTATAGGGGAGGTATTTAGATTTATTCATTTTATTTATTTATTTATTTATTTTTTGCCAAGCATGCACTCTATCACTTGAGCTACCCACTTCCCCTTTCATTTCACTTTCTTGATGATGTCTTTTGTAACAAGTGGCTTTAATTTTGATGAAGTCCAGTTTATCTGGTTTTTTTTTTATCACTTCTGCTCTTGGTATTGTATCTAGGAAACCATAACCTATCCTAGGACCACAAAGATTTATACTATGTCTTCTTTTAGAAAGTTTATAGGTTTAGATTTTACGTTTCTGTCTGTGATCCATTTTCAATTAATTTTTATTTGTTATATACAATAGGGGGTTTCAGATTCTAAATTCATTCTTTTGCCTGCAGATACCCAGCTTTCCCTGCACCATTCGTTGAATAGACTATTCTTTCAATGGAGTGTTTTTGGCACCCTTCTTGAAAACTGACTGTAAATATAAGTTTCCCCCCTGGAATTTTTACTGTGTCTCATCGATTTATGTATCCAAACTTATGACAGTACCATAATGACTTCAGTACTATAGATTTGTAGTAATATTTAAAGTGAGTCCTCCCACTTTGCTCTGCTTCTTCAAGATAGCTTTGGCTGTCCTGGGCCCCTTGCACTTCCATATGAAATTTGGGATCAGTTTTTCAATTTTTGCAAAGAAGTCAGCTGGAATTTTGATAGTGATTCCACTGAATTTGTAGATCACTTTAGGGAGTCTTAACATTTTTAACAATATTGTCTACTATTCCATGAACATGGGATGTCTTCCGTATATGTAGATCTTCTAAAATTTTTTCAGTGATACTTCAAATTGTTCAATGTACAAATCTTGTAAATTTTTGTTAAATGTATCTCCCATTTTATTTTAAATGCTGTTGTAAATGGAAAGGCTGAGCTTCTTAAGGGTGGGACTATATATCAATTTGTTTATTTCTAGGATTCCTACACATCAAATACACTAGGTTTATATTTGCTTCATAAATCTATCCACAACTCTTCCCTCCCCTGTGTTTTAAAAAACCAAGACCCAGGTTAAACTACCTGAACACCTATGTGGAAGTGAGAAATGAGACCCTTGGGTGGGGCTTTGTGCAGATGATACTGAGAACTTATTTAGGATGGCTTCATCTTAATTTCTTTTAAACAATCCTTTCAGTGTATATAGTCAGATACATTAAGAACATGCCCTTTTGATGTACAGAGGAGCTAAGACTATCATTTTCAAATAATTTCTAGTGAGAATGTTGTACTTGAAACCTAATTTGTATCTATCTTTGAAGATTTATGTTTCAGGAGCTTTGACTAAAGAACACCTGTCTTTATTCAATAACGACAACTAAATGCTCAAACAACATGTAAGAGTTTGAGCTGTAACTGGAGGCAGCGCTTATCTCTCCCAATACAATTGTGCTGATCTGCTCAAAGGGGTTCTTCCAACTGTTTGTCAGTAGTCTGTTGGACAAAGCCATAAATCATTGATTTAAGGTTGCTGGAATGCAACATATTCTTATTAATACTAAGTAAGCCCATATTGAGTGCTTACTGTATGTTGGGAATTGTCCCTCAGACTCACATGAATTTTATTTCTCTGTAAACCTTACATATTTCCTTGTTATTCCCACTTTACAGATAAGGAGACTGAGGATTAAGTCTTCTCTCTTTTTGGGGGAGCTCATTATCAATGACTGGAAGTTGTAAGGAAAAAGATATTGATTCATCCTGAGAAAATATTTTTCTGAGAGTCAGCATTTTAGAGGGTGACCACTGAAGAGGGTGATCATTGTTCGAGTGAGAAGAGCCCCGTGTAGTACGGAGTCAGCATCCCAGTCCTGGACACGGCACTGTGCTGCGTGGTGGGTGAGGCGGCGTGGCCGCATAGGGAACGAGGATGCCGGGCCGTTGGGCTGTGCTCAGGCCTGGTGAGGCTTTCTCTGAAGAGCAGTGGACTGTCATTGACAGATTTTAATTAGGGGAGTGGGGTGCTCTCGTAGATCACTTTTGTGTTTGTAGAATGCTTGCAAACATTCAGTAGGCTCGGCAGAAAGTGATGTGACGAATCAGAGTAGGGTGGCTCTGAGGTGTAGCAGTGTTCAATTTTCAAGTGGTTTTCAGTCCCATGTTTGTGGCTCAGTAGACGTGTCACTTTGGATGACTCACTCAAGGAAGTGAAACAATTTATTTAATCAATTGAAGCAGTGATGTACCCAATTTCCAGAACTGTTGTGGAGATCCAGTGAGATAACATTCGCACAGTGTGCAGCGTGGTCCCCAGCCAAGAGTCAGTGCTGAGGGAGTGCCTGTGAGTACCTGGTAGGTCAGGTGTCGGTGGTGGGTCTCGGTGACTGAGGAAATCTGAGCCCTGAAGGAGGGGTCCAGTCACATCTGTGAGTGATGGGTCTGAGCTGGGAGGGGCAGAGAGACCTTCCCTCCCAACCAGGGGCCCTGGGCAGGACGGCTATGGGAGGAGCACCGTGAAGTCAGCTCTTTGCAGGTGGAGTTGGAGTTGCTCTTGAGACATCTAAGTGCAGTGTCACGAGCTCACAGAGGAGGTCTGGGCCCGGGCTGTGCATTTTCCTATAATCTCAATCCCTGAGGACGCAGAGGTATTGATGGCTGAACGTGAATTATTCTTTACAGGACAAGTGAATAGTAGTATCATCTCTGTCATCAAAGCTCACGTCTCTTTATTCATAACCCACTTTGTTAATTGGATACTTACAGGGCGGTTCTTCACCGCCCTCCCCTAGGCTCAGGCTACACAGTAAAGAGATGGTGAGCCTCCCTCTTTTCCAGAAGAAGACACATTTAGCTGGTAGCCTTCTATACCTCACCAGACTTAGAATTTTAATTTGTTTTTTTAATTCTATTATCTGTTGGTCATCTCCTGACAGGAGAGACGTTTTACCTCATGGTCATGTTTCAATTAGCTGTTACTGAGAATTGCTGATCTGATCCATAGTGTATGTATTATATTAATTTTGTAGAGTACTTATCATTTTTCTTTCTTTGCCGTTAAATTTTGTTTGCCCCTTCAAGTTTCTATCCTATTTCATGTCTTATTTTTTTAATTAAAAAATGTGTGTTAGTAGTTAAGAAAACAAAAGTAAAGAAACAATGCACATGATACCTAAGTTTAGAAAATATCTATTGTGTTTTCTGTCTCGGCAATGGAGGGTTCTAGAAACTCGTGAAAACGTTCATTACACAAGTTCCTTAAAATGCTGATTAAGAAATAAATCCTTCCTTCCTCATCTTTCAAGCTGCACAGCTAATTTTCAAGAAAGTGAGGGGAAATCCTCAGAAACCAAGTCATACCAGAAAGCAGGGATTCTGGGAGATACGCGAGCCTTAGAAGCCCTGGGGTGCCGGTTGGCTCCTGAACTGAGTGTTAGTTGCCCTGGCAGGAGGGCGGGAGGTGAGCCCCAGGCCTCTCACACTGGGAGTTGGATGGCTCATCCTATGTAAGGCCAAGCACATCCTGAGAATCCTGTTTAATAAAGGGTGAATTAGAAAGAAAGAAAAATATCATTCCTCAAGGCAAGAAATTAAGGAAAGTCAATTTTTGGGGAAGCAGGGAAAAATAAAAATCCAAAGTAAGGATTTAGTTTAAAGCTGTTCTGGCATGAGAGTGACCACAATCTCCTGGCAGAAAATCACAGCTCCTCCCGGAATGAGAAATTGTGTTTTGAATGAAACAGTGAACAGCCATTCCTAAAAAGGCCTCCTGAGTCTTCTGTATCAAGATACTAGACCCAAACAGCTCTCTTCCAAGGTCTCATTTAAATAACCAGAAAGGTTTTAAAGGAAAGAAGCCATAATCATAGTTCTATTTATTGACATTAGTATATGCTAGGAATTCAGAGGTGACTATGGAGTTGTCTCCTCTCTTATGGACCTTACTTTCTGTTTGACATAGTTGGGGATCTGGGTGGAGGGAGGTTTTAGTCTGTTGCAATTAGCTAGCAAAGGAAATTAAGAAAGCAGTGAAGGGTGGGTGAACTTTTTAGCTGAGGACAGTCCTGTTCAGTTGGCTTTTAATTGCAGGCTTGATGAGTTTTCACGGGAGGGAATTGATCTTACAGAAGATGGACTTAACTCAGGCCTCTTCAGAATGGACAAATGAACCTGGAGAAAGACAGTCAAATCTGTGCAGACATTGAAGTTCACGTGAACGTGCTGTATCCCTGAGCCAAAGATAGGACAAGTAGGCAGCACTTCTTGAGGACAGAGGGGTGGTTTTTAAGGTTCTCCAAGAATGAATCCCAGGGAACCGGGATGGCCAGTTGTCAAACTGTGACTTTGCTCTTTGGACGGTGTGCCCACCAAAGGTATTTTCCGTTTATTAGTTTTCATTTCTCTTAAATACATCTCAGGTGATGAGGACGTGGGCACAAGCATTGGACGCCATGTCGAGGAGACTTTGGATACCTGCCTAGAAGCGCGGGCACAGCTGCGGCTGCGTCATACATCTTGCCGCCCACCCCGTTGCCCGGCTCCGTGATCATGGCAGGGTGGTTCCTTGATGACCTGTCCATCTCCTTTGTGACATTCTAACCCACCAAAAACCGGAGCGTATTAGCTTGGCTTTGTTCTTTTCCATCCTTCTCTTTGAATGGACTGATAGTGGACCCACTTATGTTAGCAGATGTTTTACAAGTAGGGCTCTCAGTACAAACCTTGTAATCCCCGCTGTGTGATCTAGAGAAGAAAGTTACATTCTTTCCAAATTGTTTTGATGCACTTATGTGGGAAAATGGTGTACGTTTGAATATGTATTTCCTCTCTGAATCATCATGGCTAGAGATGAATGTGGGCAGACATGGAATGTGTTTTCTGTATTTGAACTGTATGGTCCCCTAAATTCTCCCCAGCTTTTTAAAGTCATCACTGGAGTGCTACCTCCAGAGTGTCCCAAAGCATCCACCACTGCCTGTTCTTCAGACACTGTGAATTTCCAAGTTGGAGAAGGCTGCTAGCTGGTGAGGCATTCTCTGGCACATCTCTGGCTGGCTGATGTGGGCTTAGCACCCAAGACTTGGCAGACAGTAACTAACCACGATCACTTCCATTTCTGGGACACTCATGAAGGATTTTAGACGTATGCTAGTGGCATAAGTTATTTCAATTAGTTTTCCCAACAATCATAATTAGATTTTTTTCACCTGTATTAATAAGTAAACTGTCAAAGTGAGTGCTGTGCAGACTTTGGACTGGAAAACGGGTCTTTCTGATCCCTGTCTCTGTTCCCTCCCCGGCCTATCCTTCCAGATGGCCAGGAGACTCTTCCTCAGTCTTGAGTTTCCTGCTGATATTACCACTCTCTTTGTTTCTAGGAGAGGAAAACAAGTCTAAACTTACTTTCCAGTTGAAAATGGAATGGAGAAGTAACGTTGGAAGCCGGGAGAGTCTGTCCTGTGATGAAGCGGTCTCCAAGACACTTCCACTGGGATGTCACGTCACTGTCTGGACCCCTTGCTCAGCCTGTGCACAGGTGACAGCACAGATGTGCCGAGCAGTCCTCCCGGACAGGACAGTGGGTTGGAAATGAGTTTGGGGATTTGGTTTCATTTCATAGGTTTCTGAGGGCCTTGGCCTGGCACTTCGAGTGGGACCACTCCCTGTCCCACATACTCGTGCTCTGGGCCCGTGCAGACCTGATGTGTCCTCAGCCTGAGGCTCAGGGCCCGTGGTGAAGTGGAGAATTTTAGTCCAGGGTCTGTGGAGGCTCTGACAATTCTGGGTCGTGGGACATTGTCCAGGATGTTAATAATTCCTCCCCGAGTTTCAGATTTCCTTGCCTGTGAGCCGGGGTAGTAATAGTTTCTGAGATGATTGTAATGATTCAGTAAGGGGGGCAGCGTGTGCTGGCAGGTAGCTGGTGTTTAAGGAGCAGAAGTCGCAGACACTCTGTCAGCCTCTCACTATGTGCTCTGTGCTTTGAGAGGTTGTGTGTTTGGTGAAAGTCCTGCCCAAATACTAGGGTCTAGATGAAACGTTGTTCCTTTACTTTCCCTTTCTTTTGCTCCTTCCTTTCTCTGGGTTTCATGTGTAGGGAGCAGATTCCTCTGTTTCAGGGAATACAGGCCTTTCTAGGAAAAGGATAGGATGAACGTGGAGAGGTGGGGCCGGAGGTGGTCTGGAGCATCTGCACAGCGCTGCTTCGCTGCATTTCTGCATCCTGTCCCATCAGTGCACGAAGTCAGCCTTCCTCTTCCTTCCTGTGTCATCAGGTCTCTGTTTTATGGAAAACCTTTTTTACGTGTCTTTTTTCACTTACATGTTTCGTTCAGATGCTTGTTGCTTTTCTCCCTGTGCTTCAGCGTTCCTAGGAGAGAATTCAGCAGTGCAGCATCCTCTCCGAGCTCTATGAGTTGATCGGCTTCCACTGCAAGTCCGTCTTCTTCAAGTGGGTGGCCCCCGTGCAGCGCATGGCCCCCGGCATCCCGGAGCCTGGCGGGAAGGCCTGCTACCGACTCCTTCTGCAGACGCTTCCTGGCTACAGTCTGTCACTGATTCTGCAGGAATTCAACAAAGGTTTTGGAACTAAAACATTGCTTCAGTCCGATTAACCATGCCTTGTTTGGGCCCTGCTCTCCTGTCTCATCAGGGTGAATTGTGATTCGTGTAGAACAGGACACAGTAGACTTTTTTCTGTCAAGGGCTTGGGAGTCAATATTTCAGGATCTGCAAACCTCCTGATCTCTGGTGCAGCTGCTCAGCTCTGCTGTTCAGACGCCAGAGCAGCCGGACAGTCCACACACCCACAGAGCTTTATTCACAGCAGTGGCTGGGGCTGGATTGGGTGTATGAACTGCAGTTTGTCCCCACAGCCTCCTCACTATTGACGCCTGTACCTGAGCGTGCATTTGCGACAATGGGTGAACCTACACTGACACGTCATCATCACCAAGTGCCCATACTTGACACTAGGATTTACACTTGGTGGTGTGCACTCTGTGGGTTTGGACAGATGTACAATGACACGTTTCTACCATCACAGCATCATACAGAGTAGTCTGTCTTAGTGACCCTAAAAATGCTCCGTGCTGCACCTCATTCATTCCTCCTTCCCCTCTAGCCTCTGACAGCAACTGATCTTTTAGTCTCTGTGGTTTTGCCTTTCCCAGAACACCATACAGTTGGAATCAGACAGTTGCAGAACCTTCCCAGATTGGCTTCTTTCACTTAGTAATATGCATGTAAGGTTCCTCCATGTCTTTCCATGCCTTGATAACTCATTTCATTTTAACACCATAAATAGTCCATTTTCTGCCTGGACCACAGTTTATTTATCCATTCACCTACTGAAGAACAGCTTAGTTGTTTCTGAGTTCTGGTGATTATGAATAAAGCTGCTATTAACATCTGTATGCAGATTTGTGTGTGGACGTAATTTTCCATTTTGTTCAGTAAACACCAAGGAGCACAGTTGCCAGATCATATGGTAGGAGTACGTTTAGTTTTGTAAAAAATTGCCAGACCGTCTTCCAAAGTATCTGGGCCATTTTTCATTCCCACCAGCAATGCAAGAGAATTCCTGAAGCTCCACATCCTCACCAGCATTTGGTGCTGTCAGTGTTCTGAGTTTTGGCAGTTCTGACTGGTGTGCAGTGATACCTCGCTGTTTCAGTCTGCAGCCCCTTGATGACAGATGCTGTGGAGCATGTTTCCATAGATTTCTTTGGCATCTAGTTTCCTTCTATGTCGAGGTGTGTGTTGAGGCATTTTGCTCATTTTTTAAGCAGGTTATTCATTCTTCTTGTTGAGTTTAAAGAGATTTTGGTGTATTCTGGATATCAGCCCTTTATCAATGTGTCCCTGCCCTTCACCTGCAGCACCAGAGTTGTCCTTTGGGTCTCAGTGGAGTGTCAGCTCTTCAAAGAGGTTCCCTGTCTTCCCTCAGCCTAAATACTGTCCTTGAATTTTTCACTTTCATTGACTCACTTTGTTCTTTTTAAATAGCATTTCCCATAATTTGTAAGTACATTAAAAAAAAAAAGGCAATGATTGAACACTGCCTCCCCGACCAGGCTGTGTGCCCTGTGAGAGCAGAGACCCTGTCCCCACTCACCATGTCCCATGACAGCACATGTCACATGTCCATGTAAATGTGTGTAACGTGGGGCCAAACCTGATGATCAGCTATGACGACATGTGTTGGCTACCATTCATTGAATAGAGTTTGTTTCTTGATCTTAATTTTAAATCACATGAATGAAACATGTTTCTTTTGAAAAATAAAACAACAAAGCACACCTCCATGTGATTGGTACTTTCTACTTAGCCTTCTGACCCAGGAGGGGACGTTCACCATCATTTTGTGGAGGAGGTTGGGGAGGTAAAGTAGGAGAGTGAGATCAAATAAAGTAAAAATGATAACTATCAGCTGGCTTTATTTTCACTAAGACAAATATTACTTTAAACCATACCTCAGCTGTTGTTCTGTTGTTTTAAACACTTCTCATAGAATTAAATGGAAGCCCACTAAACCCTGAAAGGGAAATTATGTGCTCAGGTCCTGAAAAGTGTTTATGTCTATTTCTTGAAATGCACATTTTCCCTGCTGGTTACAGAATGTCATTGCGGGAACACAGCCGTGAGCTGTGTGTGTCTGCCGGCTTCACGGGCTGCTCACTGTCATTTTCATTTTCTTGTGTTGCAGTGTATGAAGGTTTTCCATCAGACTGTTTGCTCAGCCCCTTCCTGAATGAGGGATTGAATTTTCCACAGGAAATATTATGGAAGAGAGTGACAAGGCACATGGGTTTCCCAAAAAGCAATAGTTGTTGTAATAAACTCTCACATTGGTGAACTTTTTGAATACAAGCAAGTTGAAAATTTTATCACTAGGTCATATGCCACAAATCTGTCTTAAGAATAAAAAGATTCAGATTTTATAAAAGAAGCAGTTTGAATCAAGTATAAATTATAATTTGTACACTAGTTGGTGTTAGAACTTATACTCACTCTTACGATAATTGCCTGTGGTAGGAACTGGATCATTATTTATTTATTTAAAAAAAAATCCTCAAGGTTCTACTTGCCCCATTCTTGATGCGGCAGTGCTGAGGTTAGTTAAGTTGGGACATTTAGAATTCTTGGTTAGGTTTTCAGGACATTGATTTCAGCCTCTTTATCTTTTTTAGAATCTCTTCTTTGTGTCGGTCTTTGGTCTTTTGACAATGTGGAAATACTGCACAGATCTGTCTTTCCCTTTTTTCCTGTCTTTATGGGAAAAGATTTCTGTAAGACACACTACTAGGACATTAAGGATTTTGTGTGGGGTAAGTTTGGTCGGCTCAAAGGATTTCAATTAATACGTATTAATACTTGCTATTCAGCTAATGATAAGAAAATTATAAAATAACTTAAGTATACATCAATAAATATAGTACAATAAGCCCATCACCCAGATTAAGGAATTCACAAGCATTTCCATATTTCCTTTATTCAGACCTTTGTTCTTTTACTTGTCCTTTGTTGAAGTATTTGACAGCAAATTCAAGAAAACATGTCATTTTACCCTATGTACTCAAGTAGGCATGTCTGAAAAATGAGGGCCATTTCTTTGATCAGGTTTTTCCATTTGACTTATGTGCTCGTTAAGTACCAGCTGTATCAGGCATCTCACTAGGCATTAGGAATCCTTGGGGCAATGAGACAGTCCTGGCTCCCAAGGAAGTTAAGGGCTGATGGAAGAAACCAACACAGGAGCTTAGGTGCCTCACCTAAGGTCCCTGCGGGATGACACCAATTGGAAAAAATTTGTGCACAATACAGTGGGATTCACAGAAGGGACTGGTCAGACTAGTAGGGCAGGCCGTGAGAGAGGCGGTCAGCAGGGCTACAAGAGGAGGAATCATTTGATCAGAATCTGAAATATTTTCTGCCAACCTTCCTACAAAGCCCCTAGGGCTCATCACACACAACCCTGTGCTGTAACTGTTTTTGATTCCTGTTACCACGTCTCCTTCAGGAAGGATTTTAAGGTGGAAAATATTTAAAATCAGTAATTGTTGCCAGAAGGGACATAGAACAAAGAACATGGAAACAACACAAATGTCCATCAGCACATGACTGGATAAAGACAAGGTGATACATATCTACAATGGAATACTACTCAGCCACAACAGATGCAATTTGCAGCAACATGGATGGACCTGAAGACTGTCATTCTAAGTGAAGTGGGGTGAAAAGAGAAAGAAAAATGCCATATGACTTCATTTATGGGGAATCTAAAATTAATAGCAATAATAATAAGACCACAAATGAACTAATTGTTATTTTGATTTCTTGAATATGCTTAAGAACATATGACTGTCCCTTGTGATTGGATTACCATATTCTGTTTATTATTCTTTTGTAGTTGGCTTTATTCCTCTGGTAACTATGTAAGTTTAAAAATCTGAAACTCTAATCTGTTCTTAGAAACAATAATTAGTACATATATGTAACTAAAAACTTGCAGTATACTCTATACATGTATTTACATGCAATGTGTATGTGGAGTTGAACTGTAATAATTATACCTAATAATACTGAAAAAAGAAAAAAATAAAATAATATATAAAAAAAACTAATCACCCCTCTTTAAATATTAAAACGTTCATTTCTGAGATTCTGTGAAAGACAGCATGGAAGTAGGTTTTTAAGATTTTCTCCTTGTTCCTCGGTGAGCAGCCTGGGCTGCACAGCTTGGCCGCCACAGGCCCCCAGGACTTGCCGGCTTGCTCCTCACTTGTTGGGAGGAAGATTAGCTGCTTCAGGAATATTTATGTTCTTAGAAGTTGCTGAAAACCCCACAGAGCTTCTGTTTACATGGAGTGTATCTGTCAATATACCCCATTTTAGAAATTTGAACAGAAAATTTAAACCCAAGAACTGACAAGCACACGCTGCCCCAGCACGTGGCCAAAGCAGTGCTGCCACGGTGGCGTGTGTTGGTTCTAGAAAAAATGCACCATACACTCAAGAATGAGGGTGAACCCACAGATCTCATCTCAGCAATGCTATGAAGAGGTGGGACCCAAAGCCCCTAAAACAGTGCTGAAGTCCCCAGATGTCCCAGAACACACAGAGCCATGGGACCAAGATTCCAGTGTCTCATGGATCATCAGCCGTGGAGACCGCGTCCTGGGTCAGGAGAAGCAAAAGTAGGGATACCAGGCACACAGTCCTATTACAGCAAATTTTTAAAGGTGTTGAATTGACTAAGAGTGGCAAAGATTTGCATTTAGAATACTACATTTCCTCTCCTGGAGACGTTAGAATGATAACACTGATTAACAGAGGATGATTGTAATGGATTAACTATGATAATGATGACATGAGCTGCTCACACTAACCCTGCACTCAATGTAGACTAAGCCTTTTATGCACACACTTCATTAGGTCTCCACATCCCTGCAAGGTGGCATTAAGCACTCATACAACCATGAAATCAGTGACTATAAAACAGTCACAAGGCTTTCTCTGCAGCATGAGGTAGCAAAACCAGCAAGGATTTTCAATGACAAAATCCAAAATCATATATATTTGGGAAAGAAAGCAAACAAAACACAGAAGGACAATAAAACAAAAGAGCAGATGGAATGGAAACTTTTATTGAAGAAAGCAATGATTGATTCAATTACAACAGGTAATGTCCCTGGTATAATTGAACCATCAATCCAAATTTTTGGAATAGTGAGTTGTGAAATTACTGTCTCATTTAATATTGGAATTCCTAGTTGGACCAATTTGATATACATCACTGGTGTGATGTTATCTATTTAGGTAAATAACAATATTTATATTTTTTAAGTTAACAGGAATCATAACACAGGACTCCAGATTTAGAGAGAGAATTCAAACAACTACTATCATACTCCATCCAGTAAGGACAAGTGTCCCTGCGTCACCAAAGCAATGAGAATTTGCACACAGAAAACACAGTTCTCCAGTTGTGACAAATACAAGACCGTGAACCATGAATTACGAGAAGAAGCAACTGTTTAAATGCCATGGGCAAAATTTTTTATCATCTTGAAAACATCACTGATGCACTAAGTAAGAAAAAAAATTGTTTTACTAGCAAATCTAACTGACACAGGGGATTTTCCAAGTGAGAAGGTAATTCCAAAAATTGCAGTAAAATGAGTTAAGATGATCTGTGCAGTGACGGAGCTGATATTAGACTGACCAGCATCACGATTTCCGGTTTTACACTTGCTCTCTTCTTGTCACCTCTGACACAAGAATGCATCATATGATTTTTTTCTTTAGGGAAAAAAAAGATAAATAAAATCTAACTAGAAGATGTGGTATGGAAAGCAGTAATGAAGTTGTCTAACCTAATAATGCAGCCAGTGTAATGTAGCACTTATTCGGGCACTAGAATTTTTTAAATCATGATTTATTTTATATCCTATTTCTAACCTAAAGGAGGCACTTAAAGTTTTCTACTTTATTCAACATATCTTGTGGGGGTTGTGATATATACTGGTATGGCAGTTTTCAAAGATTCAAAATCGCCTCTGTGGTTGTGGTCAGGAAAGGCAAGGCTCCCTCACAGCTGCGACGGAGAAGGAATCCCCGGAGTCAGCCCCCGGGCAGCTTCCGAACCGCATCTGCTTGCACTTGGCACAGGACACCATCAGCAAGTGTAACTCTGACAAGGAGATTTCCCCGGGGACCTGGGAGGTGCTCTAACATTCTGAAGCCACTTGTTTCCCAGTTAGGTAAGGCTTGGAAAAACAGTTTATTAGAAGTGACTCCCTTTGTATGTGCCTTTTGTCCTGAGAGGTCACTAATTAGCATAAATATAAAATACCCCATAATATAAGAATTTAGGTACCCCATTTTTCCATCTACCTGTCTATTTGTTTATCATATTTATACTTAGGTTACACTTTCCATGATGTTCAATTCCGGGCACCAAAAAAGAAAGGTTGCAAAATATTTCTTATAAAAAGCGGGAATGGGTCTAAGGTTTAAAAACCACTACTGCTAACAATAAAAGCCAGATAATATTTTTAACCTCAATTGCATCATACCTTCCCGAATTCCTCCCTAAAGTTCACTGTTAAAACAATAATGGAATCTCTGTCCTTCCAAGACTCGGGCCTGATCGCCACCCATCCAGATATCTTTCTGTGGGTCCCTACTTGTCCTCGAGGCCCCCAAACACAACTTACGGGTTGAAATTTCTTCAGTGTTCCTACTGTAGGGGAAACCTGGAAGTCCCAGGCACTGTCCAGGATTCACACCTACCTGCAAAAATCAAAGTCATGTGACTGAAACGGGACAACCCAGGTTGTGTGGTAGGGCTGATAGCTTACCAAAAACAGGTTTGGGGGCCTTACCCAAGCCCTCCATCTCCTAACATGAAGAAGGACAGGGAGGCCAAATTAACCACGAGTTTGTGTGGCTTAATTACCCCATGAATAAAGGATTTGTGCCAGTGCCACCTTTAGACAGGGAACCCCAGAACCCAGACTTGGAAGCACCCTGTCCCCTACCCTCTGAACAAATATTCTCTCAAGACACATAGTGAGAGATGGGAGCCCCGGTGAGCTCTGGAATAAGATGCGACCTGAAAGACTGCTGGTAACAAATGGTGTGCAGCTCGGGCAGCCCCCAGGACCACCAGCCATTCTGGTACCACTGATGCCCACACTTCCATCCACAACAGTTTCTTCAGGACACTTATGCACATATAACCATCACACAAAAATGATTGCTTAGACATATTTTAAGAGAAATAACATTATGAGAATGCAAAATTCATGACATGTCAGAGTCAAGACCCCAGAGTATTTACTGGATGAGATCTCATGTGTGCCCTGCAGTGAGATTTAAACCCTTAGGACACAGTCATGGAACAGTAGGCATTTTCTTTCTTTCCTCCAAGTTGGCTTTACTGGAGAACTCTGTAGACACAGGAAGACTCTGTTTCCCACCTCTACTACTTACACAAAGGGCTCATCACGTGGTGAGGGATCAGCGCTTGTGCGACTGGCTCCAATGTGAGCACTCCAGTGCCCAGCTCCTCCAGGAGCAGAGCTCCCCCCACAGGAGCAGAGACCCCCCAGGAGCAGAGCGCCCCCCACGGGCACTGCAGTGCCTGCAAGAATCAGGAGTCTGATGAGTGAGCCTGGGGCGGGCAAGTCAGGAAGCAAGCACCGCTCCCTCAAGCTCTGCAGGTGATCTCTGTGTCATCTTGAATAAATACAGTCAGCATTAAAGATGTTTGACAAGAGGGTAAAAGGTAAGGCCTCCCCAAATCTCCTCGCATTCCTTTAGTTGGAGACCTGGTAGAACACATGGCAACAAGAGACGCTGGCTTTTCATGCCCACGTTGGCCTCAGGGCTACAGGGGAGGCCACGGTGCTGCCTCCGACCCACCTCCTGCCTTCGTCCTGCAGACCTCACAGGGGCCACTGACTCATTTCTCTGACTTTCTCTCCTTGGTTGTGCTGCACTTCCAGCTTTTAAAAGCTCACAAACTCCTCACTGGAAAATCTTTAACAATGAACCCAAGTCAAATGAAATCAACCAAAGAGACACACTGCCTTCTTCATTACTTTATATTTTAGGATGAAATTCTTGAAGACGACTCCCTAACCTGAAGGGGTAGATGGAGGAGAAAAGAAAACAAGACAAGCATTTTTGGGCCCATAAAAAATGAGAGGTAACCAGATGGTGTCTAGTCTTCATTGCACCTCTCTGCCTGCCCCAATTTCAAATGCCCCTCCCAACTGAACTCATCAGAACTCGACTGAAAGAGACGGCTGTGCAATTATTGGAAACCAAATAAATCACTACGGAAACAGTCTCCCAAACCCAGCGAGAACACTGTAAGCTGACCAGTGCCAGGATCTGAATACGTGCAGATCAAAATTCTGACCCCCTCCCTGGTAGGTGTACTTACAGTGGGGGTGTTGCCGTGCAGTTTGTCTGCATCCAACATATAAAAATGAAAGGGACTCCAGTTTTCAACATCACAGTCCCTCTGAAACAACTGGTGGTCAATTAGCGTTTGTCGCCAGCAAAACTCGATTTTCTCCCCTGCACGTGGAGGTGAACACACAGAAGAGACTGATGATCCCCGCTGCAAGTGTAGCTAAGTGTGTCTAAGCAAGCTGTCTCCATCAGCATCCTGATGAGCAGGGGAGTGTGTGAGCCGCGGGGCTCTGCAGACTAATGGCCAGGCAAGGAGGGCGCTTTCTTACATTGGGGAGAAAAAGGCTGGAGCAGCACTCGCTGGAAATAAATTCTAATTAAACCTTCAGGTGCGGTTCCTGCAGCAGAACCCACGCCAATAGATGAGGCTCCCTCCGTGCTGTCCAGTCATGTGAACCAGGCTCATTAATATACCTGTGTGTTTGGTTTAGCAAGTGAATCATGTCTGTTTTCTGGAAATTACATGAGGGTGGAAAACCTTCCAAACATGTTCATTTGCTGTGGACTTTGTTTAATCCTCTTAAGAGCATTTAGAATGACAAACTTCTTAAATTAGCATGTTTGCCCGAGTGACCTTTCCAGGCACATGGGCCGAAACCTAGGAAAACCCAGAAGCAAATTCAAAACCGTTCCAGCTGCACAGCACTGCAGAATGTGTCCAGTTTGAGAATAAGGATTTTTTCTCCACACACTTTTCCTCCTCTGCCCAAATTAATCAGCCTCTGCTGCTCTTGTATAATGAGTATCGTATGACTCATCTTCTCTGCCTGTAAAATGGAAATGGGAAATTCTTCTGCCCAATAAAATGACATAGAACTAAGCCCCAAAATTATATATATTTAAAAAAAAAAAACAGGGCTTTACGCTGTCCAGGGATATGAATCATTTATTTAATATATCAATTGTTACTAGAATAATCTTTTCAAAATGTAACCCCTCCTCAGAAAACTTCAACTACTATTCGATAAAAATATCACAGAAAATTTCTGAAAAGAATTTAAAGGAAAATCATTTTTAACTGAATCATATTCTAGGCACACTGAATAAATTCTGTTTAGAGAACTACTTGTTTTTAATAAATGACCTATAAAAATACACCCAGCATTAACCAGTAAATCTTCAATCTTTATTTTAAAATTCTTAAGGCATGCTATATTTCTTAAATCAAATGAGGAGATATTTGCAAGCCAATGGACAACGGAATTACCTAAGAAGACATTATAAATCAGCAAGAGCAACTAGCACTTTGCCAAGCATTCTGCCTGAGAGTCACTTGTATCATCTTATTTTGACCTGACTGCTTAGAGGTGAGCTCCATCGGCCCATTTAACACATGAAGAAACTGAGGCTATGTGCGGTCATGTTTCCAGTACTTGGTGGAGCCAGGATCCAAACCCGGATCTTTGTCTATAGAGCCTGTGCCTTTACCAGATCACACTAAATTTCTCACTCTTCAAATGCACTCAGTCCCCGAGGTAACACACCTTCCTTGCATTTCTAGGAGTTTTAGGAATTACTGAATTACAAGGACTAATCAGACATTTGTGTGAGCTAATTTTATATTTTCTGATTTTCCTGAATCAGTTCAGGCTGAATTCATTCTACTTACGAGAAGTCCTGAGGCAGAGGAGAGAGGGGAATATAAGCCAGACATAAACAATTTCAACAGATCCACTTCATCAAGGAAGCAATGTATTAAGTAAACCATTCTGCAACATGCTTGTCAATAAACCTTGGTGTCTCTGTCTCAGCCTGAAGGAGGGTAAGCCCTCCAGCCCATCTGCCTTCCAGCCACATACCCTGGATGACCTTGGTTCCCTCACCGGTGACACATGTGTTCTCCTGGGACTCTTTGTAGAGATTAAATGATAAAACTGTATGCAAAGGGGCTACTTCATTGCCAGACAGTAGGCACTAAACAAATAATAAAATTATTTTGCTTCATGAAAATGGGAGGCAAGTCTCCCAATTAAACATTCCTGATAGAATCCCAAGAAGCACTTTAATTTGTCAACAAGAAATTGTAAAATAGCATTTCTTTTTTGAAGGCCGTATCCATTCTCCCTAGTTTTTACCAATCCTGGCTGTTATCCTGAAAATCTATTCCCAGAACGTGGCATCCATCTCCCATATTTAAATCCTTTAAGTTTGAAATTATGATGAAGCTTGGGCACATAAATATTCACACCATAATTCACAGAATAAACAAAGACCACAGGAACAGGGCCACCTCCAGACCCCATGTGCTCAGGACAGTCTCCAAACTTCACAAAATCAGAAGCATACTGTTTGAAGAGAAAGAAAATTGAATGTGATCAAGGAGGCTGACATAGAGCACTGGCCGGCTCACGAGAAGACCCCGTCGCCCCCTCGTCTGACCTAAGTCATCGAACACAGTTATCCGTTGATCTCTAACTAAAACTAGAACACGGGTAGGGTTGGAAAGTAACATTTTTTCCTACAATATATACATATTGTCAACTAAAAATTGGCACTTGTCATCTGCCTCTGATTTGGTTAAGTCACGAGCCACTGCAGCTGCTGACTTTCAACACCCTCTGAAAGTAGTTAAGTGTGGAGATCAGGAATGGGGCGCTCTGTGCTCTGGGAAAATGGGCAGAAGAGTCTTCAGATAGTTAGACATTTTCAGGAAATTTTATGTGCCCAAATTCTTGCATCCCCTCCTATCTAGAAAAGCACTAAAATCATTAACAGAGACACCTGCTTCTTGACTACCAGCAGCCTCTGCCTAAACTTGTATTGGACCGCACGTCCCCCTTCACTGAAATCTTATATAATTCTGAGCTCCCCCTCCTCTTCAGAGCAGTTCCTCCGAGCTCTCTGAGATGCTGTCACCTGGGCTCTGGTCCTTATTTTGCCCCAGATAAACTTTAACCAACAACTCTCACGTTTTGTGGTTTATCGACAGTACCACAAAAATTAAGCTTACATACTTGAACTCAGAGTAAACATTCAGTATCAAATGTTTCTTGACTTAAATTCCTATTTAAATGTAAATAATTATTCCATTTCTTAAATATAACATCTTAAAATATAAATTAACAGATATTTGTGAATCTTCAAAAAATATAGTCTAGAAAAAATTTTAGCAATTAAAAAAGCTATTGTGTGGAGCTTTAGAATTTCAAAAGTGGAAGAGAATAGTATTGTAACTCAAGTTCTTGTTTTAAATGCAGAGATCCTGAGGCCTCAAAAGACATATCAATTTGCCTGATTTTATACACTGTCCTTTAACAGAAAACCTTGAACTAAGTTCCTGGTCTTTGAGAAACCAAGACTTGCTCTGCTGGTGCAGGGCTGAACTTTATGAAAATGGGTCGTGAGAAAGAACCAGAATGCGGGGGCCTGGGCGAGGCAGCGGAGGAAAGGAGGGTCTCACCTTGTCGTGGGTGAGAAGTAGGCTCCCGCAGTGCTGGTGTGATGGGCATCCCTCAAGTGCCTGAAAACTACTATTTAGCACACCTTCCACCGAAAAGCACACAAGCTGTTTAACTAGAAGGCTGACCAGGAGGCTTTCTCAGTGACACAACAAGCTATTTTCAAGTTAACTCTACAACTACAGGAAGAGAAAGAATAGAAAGCTGGTATTAGTATTAAAAATTTACACCAAGAACCATGGAAATTCCAGGAGAAATATAAAGACGTTGGAAGTTTCATTATGCGATCTTACTGCCAATTCATTTGTCTTAAAAGCTGTGCTATAAAATATATTGTCCTTTGTTGTTCCAAATCACATTTGAAAGAAATAATGTTTCTTAAGGGTGTTTCTGGAAATTTCTTCTATTTCCTAACACCAAATCTCAGACCCTTAAAGAAATGGGGGGTTGGCATTTGGTCCACTGTTCTCTAGGCAATTTGTTTTTCCTTCAAAGAACAAGGAGGGAATCACACAGAAAAGCATTTGAGCATCAGGCTGCTTACATTTCCTCCAGGGGGTCTTGGAAAATAAGGTGGAAATGAACAGTAGGACAGAAACATGGCGGGAGAGTCACTGGCTAGAAGGTGAGAACAAATGTGTTCTCCAACGTGCTCTGGTAGCCACTAGTTTAAATGAACTGAGCAATTGTTCGAGCATACACGCACTTCTACGGGAAAATCTCAACCGTTACCAACCGATCAGTGCAGCCCGAAGCAATGGACGGACTGCGGAGGCCCCCGGCGTCTCATCGTGGTGTCTTACACCATGTGCAGGATGAGCAGTGCCTCCCCGCCCCCTCCCTCCCCTCCCCTCGAGGGAGATGGCTGGTCCTGAGCTGAGCTTACCTCATAGCAAGCTGTCTCTCAGCCCTCTGTCTAAAGCAAGATAAAAGCAGGAAAGCTACCTGGGACTTTACAGAACCAACCCAAAAGGGAACTGAAGCACCTTTCTTCCCTTCTTTCTGCTTCCTGGAATGTGGGCCTGATTTTTGACCCTCAGGCAGACACTTTGGGCCATCAAATTGACGGGCTGAAAATAAGAGGCATCTGGTTCTCTGACCCTGGGACCTTCATGCAAACCAGCCCTGTGGTACCGATTGCTTGACTTCTTTATGTAAGAGGGAAATACAAGTTTAGCATGTGTAAGCTACCGCTGTTATCTGGGGAAGTAGGTGTTGTACATTGCCACGGTAAGTCCTAATAATAAAGTTAAAGATTCACCAAAAACTATTTACCAAATAGTTAATAAATGATAAAGAGTTCCTGATTTTTGTTTTAATGCTATGAAATGTAAATCAAGTTTCAGCATATGCTAGTAAAACAAGACACTGTGGAGAAAAAGCAAAACACAGATTATAGAACAGAGACACAAAGCCTCCTCTTCTCCAAGGCACAGGAGGACAGCCGTGACTCTACGTGCCAAGGTTGGAGTCTCATGGGCTCCCTGTTTTCCTTGCCTTGGGTTGTCTTTTCTTTCCAGCCTTGGGAAAAATGGATAAGGCTGCTTGTCAAATCATTTCAGGAGCAACTTCCATCGTGTAGAACCCCTGTCTCTTCCTTTCCTCTGCCTCCTGGAATGTTCTGACACAATCACTCCAGCCTTCTAAATTGAGCAAATGGAGCTCAATCAATCTGCTTTTAGACAGAGTTAGGAAACAGACATTAAAAATCATAACTAGGAAATCTTATCTTCCAGAGGTCATTGCACAGATGAAATAGGAGAATATCTGTGAATCATTCTGTAAACACTAAGTACAATACAAACAATATTAGTACTGATTCTATGTCACATTCTTCAAAAAACGAAAACAGAATAGTTTTCTACCAGAAGGAGAAGGTGCTTTGCAATTTTCTGTCACTTTAATTCTTCAAAAGTTTCTATAAAATTGATGTCTTTAAAAAAATCAATGCACATTAGGGACTAAATTTAATTCCTTCATCTTCCCCTGTTTAACAGATATCAAGAATGATACCATTTATAGACATTTTATCTAGGAAAGCCTTTGGTATACATGAGGCACAGAGCATGACAAATTGTCAGTATCACTCAAGATAGGAAACCCATTTTTGATACCCGAACTTGAAGACATGAAGAAGATGCCTGGCATGTCCCACTGACCTTTCAAGCTGTTATTTTTGAAACACTTATTTCTTCTTGGTCCAGAACAGACCCGCATTTGTTGATGTGAGACTTTTTAAGTGAAAAGGTAAACCCATCATTACACTTTAGAGACTGAAACCTTACCCTCCTCATCCATGTGGACATAGCATCCTTACTGATTCCTAACATGAAAAATGACCACCAATGACATCTCAGAATGCTCCAATGCAGAGGTTCTCTGCTGCAGTGAGGAGGAAAGGGCCGTGTGTTTCAAGATGTACTTACTGTCTGTAGCTCACTTGGCAAGACACGGCAACTTGTCTAAGCTAAAACTTAAAAGTGGAAAATAGAGACAACATCCATGGCAAAGGGCATTTGGAGGCTAATTCCTTGGCCCCACTTCATCGCTTCTCAAGAGCCGTGGGCAATACCTTGAGAAAGGCAGCAATACGTTACCCAACTCATCAAAAAGCTGTGCCTCCTACTAATTGACAGTAAAGCAAGTGTCATCTGGCTCAACAGATCTCCCTGTGTCTCTACAGTGGTCGTCTACTTTTTCTTTATTTTCTCGGTTGGGGGACACTCCTTTTTTGAAAATCCTCCTCCCTGCAGTAGAAGTTCTTATTTTCCCAACCAGAATGCAGGCTTGAAGGGAGGCAGCAGAGCTGAGAACACGTAAATCAGTATTTATTCCTTGATATACTTTTTACACATGGACTAAAAATCATTGGGTCAGTTGGACATCAATATCATATCTAATTTACACTATTGTCAACTTTCATATTACTACCAGCTCCTGAAACAGTCACGTGGTCACTAGGTTTTTTTCCCTCCCTTGACCCATGGGTTCGATGATTTCTAACCAGACACAATAGCTTTTTGAAAAGAAGTCTGTTTCACCTTTTGCTTTTAAACTAAACTTGTGTGCTTGACCCTGATTTCATTCTAACATTCACAAAAATCTATCCAAGGACAACCACATTTAACATCATTTTTAGATGTCTTGAATACAATGGTGAGTGATTCTTCCAGATCATTAAACTATATATGCACATTATGCTGTGGTCCTCTTCAATTTGTGGTGTTTACAGTAATCGTTACCTCTTTGGAAACTTTATTACACATTTAGCATTTCTTTATCCAATTCAGTTACATTAATATATAAGATTTCAAAAGATCTGCTTTCTCAAAATGATGATGTTTAACATCTATAGTCTATTTTAAATCAAGTAATTCAATAAGTTTGTCAAGGACAGCAGTGAAGGTTGTGTGTGGTGATTGCTGCTTCAGAGTCTCCGGTCCTGTCCCTTGATCTTACAGGTGTTTACGCATCCTTGTCAATGTCATCACATCAGTCTATTAGGAGCTGAAATTAAACTACCTGGATGCTA
The DNA here is from genome assembly GCF_048773025.1 of Camelus bactrianus. Lineage (NCBI taxonomy): Eukaryota > Metazoa > Chordata > Mammalia > Artiodactyla > Camelidae > Camelus > Camelus bactrianus. Next base: position 2,811,763 of record NW_027413948.1, on the reverse strand, counting down.
ATTTTTTTTTTAAACAATATACTCAATTTCCCCTTCTAATACTTTATTGTTTCTCATACTGAGGCTCAACAGTTTTCCTAATATATATATTTGGTGGGGAGGGGGGCACAGCCCTGAATGCCTGCAGACAGCACCAACTGTATAAGATTAACCAGAGGTGGCCGTGGATGTTCTGTGACTTCAGCCACTGAGCACGAGAACCTGCTGTACTTCCAACTGTTCTGCCTCCATTATTGACAGCTCTGAAGGTCACTGCCTCTTGTAAAATTCTACAACATTACAGTTCATATATTTTTAAAAGTTATAAATTTGTGAAAGTCGTCTGCTGTTTGTGTAAAAAGAGGGGTACTTCCTTTTGCTCATTTCAGGCTAAACTAAGTCCAGAAGGACACACACACACACACACACACACACAGAGACACACGCAGTTCTGAGTGCCCCCAAGGAAAAGTTTGAAAGGCTTCGGGACAGTGGTGGCGCTCAAACCTTTGGAATTTTGAGCTCTATGAAAGCATCACTTATTCAGAAATTAAGCATTATAATTCTAGACAAAGAGAATCAGAATCACCCACAAGATACATACCAGAATTTTTTTAAAGAAAGTATCTTCCCTAAAATCCAATGATAATTCAAATATCCATGGAAAGAAAGTAGATCAGTAATATCAAGCAATAATTTCTACACTATTGCTGATTAGACTTCAGCCCCAACCAAAGAACATAGAAATAAGATACCTGGAGATTAAGAGATGGAAATGAGGTATTAAAAAGCAAGAATATAAAAGAAGTAGCGGCCTTAAGGAAACCTGCTCATTTTCTTTGAAATAATTTCTTGGTTACAGGAACACACTCGTGAGGATCTGGAAATGCATCAAGAGGAAATCTAGCAGGGAAAAGAAGCAGAAGCAGAAGCAGTTCTCAGTTTTCTCCGAGGCTGATCCTAAATGAAAAAACTTTCCTTGGCTTCCAGAATAGACAACCTGCATGGTTCCCTTAGCAGAAGAGTGAGGAGGAGAGAAAACCGAATGTGTTTGCAAATCATCCTTCACCAACCCTGTTGGAACACAGAATTTTGGTGTTAGGGGCACTGCCCGACCTATAAATATAAGAGAAGGAACAAGCTCTAATAAGGTTTTTGAGAGAAAAATGCTTTTAGCTTTAAACCTACTCTAGAAATCATGCTGAGAAATCATGGTAAGTGCCTGAGGTGTAACCTTGCTGTTTACGTTACATAAAGGAATGCGTCCCCACATGTACCATTTTGGGAACGGAATATGTGTTGCAGCCTCCTTCACTTAGGTTTTTGGAAACCCAGAGTTTCTGGCCACGGGGAAACAGGCTAGTTACATATCAAAGGGGAGGCAAAAACTCCAGCGCGCTTTTCCATTGCAAACCGATTTTACTAGAGACCAGTTTTAAGAATCATGCTGAGAAAAGAGAGTAAGTGTTTCTACATGTCACTATACCTTTTATGACCGATGTAACAAAGCCTCTCAACATGATCACTTCTGACATCTCAATCTGTGTGGAAGCTGTTGTAAAACTAGATTTTTGGGTACACAGAGCTTCTGTCTTAGAGAATCTACAGTAATTATATATGTAAAGGGAGGCACAATCTCCAAAATTGTTATCCACAGGAAACGGCTTTAACTTTGAAACCGGCATCAGGAAACATTCTGAGAAATCAGAGAATGTGTCTCTAGAAGTCTTCTTGTATTTTATGATGGATGACACAATGCCTCTATACATGCTAAATTTTTAGGTCTGTATGCGTATGGAAGCCGCGCTTCCACTGGCTTGTTGGGAAACCAGAGTTTATGGCCAGGGGAAAATACACTGCTTTCATATATATGGGTATGTATTAGAACCAAATCGGTTTTCCAGTGCAAAAGTTTCTTGGAAACCGGCTTTGAGAAACAAACAGAGAAAACAGAGTAAGTGTTTCTGTATGTCAATTAACTTTAATACTGGATGATAGAACGCCTAAGAACATGGTGAATTCCCACATCAGTATGTGTGTTGGAGAAGTCCATCAAATAAATTTTTGTAAAACCAGAGTTACTGGTCAAGAGAAAATACATTACTTATATATCCCAGGGCAAGCACTACTGCAAAAGCATTTTAAAGAGCAAACAAGATTTACATGAAAACCGACCGTTGAATTCTTACAGAGAAATCAGAGAAGGTGTTATTAAAATACACTCTACCTATTAAATGGATAAAAGAACGTCCCACAACATGATGAAATATGAAAGAAAGTCTCTCCACATGCTAAGTTCTTAGAGATAAGTGTGTGTGAAACCCGTCCTTCACCTAGCTTGTTGGGAACACAAAATTTCTTTTCAGTTGCAAACTCCAATCCATAAATATATATGGGGAGTTACTAGCTCCAACTCGGTTTTACAGTGAAAACTGCAGGAACTTCCAACCGGCACTAGGAAACAGACTGAGAATCCAGAGTAAAAGTTTCTCCTGCAACCCGTTCCATTTGTGCTAGATGAAAGAACGTCTCTCCAGATGCTCAGATCGGAGAGATAAGTGTGTGTGAAAGCCGTCCTTCACCTAGCTTGTTGGGAACACAATATTTCTTTTCAGTTGCAAACACCTCTCCATACATATAGATGGGGAGGTACAAGCTCCAACTCGGTTTTACAGTGAAAACTGCAGGAACTTCAAACCGGCACTAGGAAACAGACTGAGAATCCAGAGTAAATGTTTATCCTGCAAACCGTTCCTTTTGTGCTAGATGAACGAACGTTTCTCCACATGCTCAGTTTTCAGAGATGAGTGTGCGTGAAAGCCCTCCTTCACCTATGTTGTTGGGAACACAAAGTTACTTTTCAATTGCAAACTACACACCATATATATATAAGGGTAAATACTGGCTCCAACTCGGTTTTACAGTGAAAAATTCGGGAAGTTCATACCGTCTCTAAGAAATACAGTAAGAACGCAGTGTAAAAAATTAGACTTGTAACTAATTCCCTTTGTTCTAGATGAACGAACTGCTCTCCCCATGCTCAGTTCTTTGATATAAATGTGTGTGAAAGCCGTACTTCACATTGCGTGTTGGAAACACAAAGATTCTTTTCAGTTGCAAACTACATTCCATATATTTTTATGGGTTGGTACGAGCTCCAGCTCGGTTTTACAGTGAAAACTTCAGGAACTTTAAACCGCAATTAGGAAACAGACTGAGAATTCTGAGTAATAGTTTCTCCTGCAACCCATTCCATTTGTGCTAGATGAACGAACGTATCTTCACATGCTCAGTTCTTAGAGATAACTTTGTGTGAAATTCGTCCTTCCCCTAGCTTGTTGGGAACTCAAACTTTCTTTTAAGATGCAAACTACCCTCCATACATATATATGGGGAATTACATGCTGCAACTCGATTTTACAGTGAAAACTGCAGGAACATCACAATGGCACTAGGAAACAGAAGGAGAAACCAGAGTAAAATTTTCACTGCAAACCGTTCATTTTTTGCTAGATGAAAGAACGTCTCTCCACATGCTCAGTTCTTAGAGATAAGTGTCTGTAAAATCCTCCCTTCAACTAGCTTGCAGGGAAAACATAGTTTCCTTTAAGTTGCATCTAAAATCCATACATATATATGGGGATGTACAAGCCCCACCTCGGTTTTACAGTGAAAACTGCAGGAACTTCAAAGCGGCACTAGAAAACAGACAGAGAAACCAGAGTTAAAGTTCCTACTGCAAACCCTTCCGTTTGTGCTAGATGAAAGAATGTCTCTCCAGAATGTCATTTCTGACAAATAAGTGTGTGTGAAAGCCGTCCTTCAACTAGGTTGTTGGGAAAACAAACTTTCTATTCAGTTGCAAACTCCAATCCATACATATATATGGGGAGGTACTAGCTCCAACTCGGTATTACAGAGAAAACTGCAGGAACTTCAAACCGGCACTAGGAAACAGACTGAGAAACCAGAGTAAAAGTTTCTGCTGCAATCCTTTCCCCTTGTGCTAGATGAACGAACGTCTCTCCACATGCTCATTTCTGAGAGATAAGTGTGTGTGAAACCCGTCCTTCACCTAGGTTGTTGGGAAAACAAAGTTTCTTTTCAGTTGCAAACTCCACTCCATACATATATATGGGGAGGTACAAGTTCCAACTCGGTTTTACAGTGAAAACGGCAGGAAATTCAAACCGGCACTAGGAAACAAACTGAGAAACCAGATTAAAAGTTTATCTTGCAAACCGTTCCATTTGTGCTAGATGAACGAACGTCTCTCCACATGCTCAGTTCTGAGAGATAAGTGTGTGTGAAAGCCGTACTTCACTTAGCTTTTAGGGAACACAAAGTTTCTTTTCAGTTGCAAAGCCCACTCCATACATATATATGGGGAGGTACTAGCTCCAACTCGGTTTTACACTGAAAACTGCAGGAAATTCAAACCGGCACTAGGAAACAGACTGAAATACCAGAGTAAAAGTTTCCCCTGCAAACCGTTCCCCTTGTGCTAGATGAACGAACGTCTCTCTACATGCTCAGTTGTGAGAGATATGTGTGTGTGAAAGCCGTCCTTCACCTAGCTTGTTGGGAACACAAAGTTTCTTTTAAGTTGCAAACTTCACACCATATATATATAAGGGTAAATACTAGCTCCAACTCGGTTTTACAGTGAAAAATGCAGGAAGGTCATACCGTCTCTAAGAAATACAGAAAGAAACCAGTGTAAAATATTAGACTTGTAACAAATTCCCTTTGTCTAGATGAACGAACGGCTCTCCCCATGCTCATTTCTTTGATCTAAATGTGTGTGAAAGTCGTACTTCACATTGCGTGTTGGAATCACAAAGTTTCTTTTCAGTTGCAAACTACATTCCATATATTTTTATGGGGTGGTACGAACTCCAGCTCGGTTTTACAGTGAAAAATTCAGGAACTTCAAACCGCAACTAGGAAACAGACTGAGAATTCTGAGTAATAATTTCTCCTGCAACCCATTCCATTTGTGCTAGATGAACGAACGTCTCTTCACATGCTCAGTTCTTAGAGATAACTTTGTGTGAAATCCGTCCTTCCCCTAGCTTGTTGGGAACCAAAACTTTCTTTTAAGATGCAAACTACCCTCCATACATATATATAGGTAATTACTAGCTGCAACTCGGTTTTACAGTGAATACTGCAGGAACATCAAACCGGCACTAGGAAACAAACGGAGAAACCAGAGTAAAATTTTCACTACAAACCGTTCATTATTTGCTAGATGAAAGAACGTCTCTCCACATGCACAGTTCTTAGAGATAAGTGTCTGTAAAACCAGCCCTTCAACTAGCTTGCAGGGAAAACATAGTTTCCTTTAAGTTGCAATCTAAAACCCATACATATATATGGGGATGTACAAGCCCCACCTCGATTTTACAGTGAAAACTGCAGGAACTTCAAAGCGGCACTAGAAAACAGACTGAGAAACCAGAGTAAAAGTTCCTACTGCAAACCGTTCCGTTTTGGCTAGATGAACGAACGTTTCTCCAGAATGTAATTTCTGACAAATAATTGTGTGTGAAAGCCGTCCTTCACCTAGCTAGTTGGGAACACAAAGTTTATTTTCAGTTGCAAACTCCACTCCATACATATATATGGGGAGGTATTAGCTCCAACACTGTTTTACAGTGAAAACTGCAGGAACTTCCAACCGGCACTAGGAAACAGACTGAGAAAGCTGAGTAAAAGTTTCTCCTGCAACCCGTTCCCTTTGTGCTGGATGAACGAACGTCTTTCCACATGCTCAGTTCTGAGAGATAATTGTGTGTGAAACCCGGCCTTCACCTAGCTTGTTGGGAACACAAAGTTTCTTTTCAGTTGCAAACACCTCTCCATACTTATATAAGGGGATGTACTAGCTCCATCTCGGTTTTACAGTGAAAACTGCAGGAACTTCAAACCGGCACTACGAAACAGACTGAGATCCAGAGTGAAAGTTTCTCCTGCATCCCGTTCCATTTGTTCTAGATGAACGAACGTCTCTCTACATGCTCAGTTGTGAGAGATATTTGTGTGTGAAAGCCGCCCTTCACCTAGCTTGTTGGGAACACAAAGTTTTTTTTCAGTGGCAAACTCCACTCCATAAATATATATGGGGAGGTACTAGCTCCAACTCGGTTTTACAGTGAAAACTGCAGGAATTTCAAACCGGCACTAGGAAACAGACTGAGAATCCAGAGTAATAGTTTCCCCTACAACCCGTTCCCTTTGTGCTAGATGAACGAACGTCTCCCCACATGCTCTGTTCTGAGAGATAAGTGTGTTTGAAAGCCGTCCTTCAACTAGCTTTTTGGGAACACAAAGTTTCTTTTCAGTTGCAAATTGAACTCCATACATATATATGGGGAGGTACAAGCTCCAACTCGGTTTTACAGTGAACACTGCAGGAACTTCAAACCGGCACTAGGAAACAGACTGAGAAACCAGAATAACAGTTTCCCCTGAAACACGATCCATTTGTGCTAGATGAACGAACGTCTCTCCACATGCTCATTTCTGAGAGATAAGGGTGTGTGAAAGCAGTCCTTCACCTAGCTTGTTGGGAACACAAAGATTATTTTCAGTGGCAAACCCCACTCCATATATATATAAGGGTACGTACTAGCTCCATCTCGGTTTTACAGTGAAAACTGCAGGAACTTCAAACCGGCACCAGGAAACAGACTGAAAATCCAGATTAAAAGTTTCTCCTGCAACCCGTTCCCTTTGTGCTAGATGAACGAACGTCTCTCCACATGCTCAGTTCTGAGAGAAAAGGGTGTCTGAAAGCCTTACTTAACCTAGCTTGTTGGGAACACAAAGTTTCTTTTCAGTGGCCAACACCTCTCCATACATATTGATGGGGAGGTACTAGCCCCAAATCGGTTTTACAGTGAAAACTGCAGGAACTTCAAACAGGCACTAGGAAACAGACTGAGAAACCAGAGTGATAGTTTCTCCAGCAACTCGTTCCATATGTTCTAGATGAACGAACGTCTCTCCACATGCTCTGTTCTGAGAGATAATGGTGTGTGAAAGCAGTCCTTCAAGTAGCTTGTTGGGAATACAAAGTTTCTTTTCAGTTGCAAACACCTCTCCATACATATATATGGGGAGGTACCAGCGCCAACTCTGTTTTACAGTGAAAACTGCAGGAACTTCAAAGCGGCACAGGGAAACAGACTGAGACACCAGAGTAAAAGTTTCACCTGCAACCCGTTCCCTTTGTGCTAGATGAACGAACGTCTCTCAACATGCTCAGTTCTGAGAGATAAGTGTGTATGAAAGCCGTCCTTCAACTAGGTTGTTGGGAAAACAAACTTTCTATTCAATTGCAAACTCCACTCCATACATATATATGGGGAGGTACTAGCTCCAACTCGGTTTTACAGTGAAAACTGCAGGAACTTCCAACCGGCACTAGGAAACAGACTGAGATTCCAGAGTAAAAGTTTCTCCTGCAACCCGTTCCCTTTGTGCTAGATGAACGAACGTCTCTCCCCTTGCTCAGTTCTGAGAGTTGAGTGTGTGTGAAAGCCCTCCTTCACCTATGTAGTTGGGAACACAAACTTTCTTTTCAATTGCAAACTACACACCATATATATATAAGGGTAAATACTGGCTCCAACTCGGTTTTACAGTGAAAAATTCAGGAAGTTCATACCATCTCTAAGAAATACAGTAAGAAACCAGTGTAAAAAATTAGACTTGTAACAAATTCCCTTTGTTCTATATGAACGATCTGCTCTCCCCATGCTCAGTTCTTTGATATAAATGTGTGTGAAAGCCGTACTTCACATTGCGTGTTGGAAACACAAAGTTTCTTTTCAGTTGCAAACTACATTCCATACATTTTTATGGGTTGGTACGAGCTCCAGCTCGGTTTTACAGTGAAAATTTCAGGAACTTCAAACCGCAATTAGGAAACAGACTGAGAATTCTGAGTAATAGTTTCTCCTGCAACCCATTCCATTTGTGCTAAATGAACGAACGTCTCTTCACATGCTCAGTTGTTAGAGATAACATTGTGTGAAATCCGTCCTTCCCCCAGCTTGTTGGGAACCCAAAATTTCTTTTAAGATGCAAACTACCCTCCATACATATATATGGGTAATTACTAGCTGTAACTCGGTTTTACAGTGAAAACTGCAGGAACATCAAACCGGCACTAGGAAACAGACGGAGAAACCAGAGTAAAATTTTCACTGCAAACCGTTCATTTTTGCTAGATGAAAGAACGTCTCTCCACATGCTCAGTTCTTAGAGATAAGTGTCTGTAAAATCCTCCCTTCAACTAGCTTGCAGGGAAAACATAGTTTCCTTTAAGTTGCAATCTAAAATACATACATATATATGGGGATGTACAAGCCCCACCTCGGTTTTACAGTGAAAACTGCAGGAACTTCAAAGCGGCACTAGAAATCAGACTGAGAAACCAGAGTAAAAGTTTCTACTGCAAACCATTCCGTTTGTGCTAGATGAACGAACGTCTCTCCAGAATGTAATTTCTGACAAATAAGTGTGTGTGAAAGCCGTCCTTCACCAACCTATTTGGGAACACAAAGTTTATTTTCAGTTGCAAACTCAACTCCATACATATATATGGGGATGTACTAGCTCCAAATCGGTTTTACAGTGAAAACTGCAGGAACTTCCAACCGGCACTAGGAAACAGACTGAGAATCCAGAGTAAAAGTTTCTCCTGCAACCCGTTCCCTTTGTGCTAGATGAACGAACGTCTCTCCCCATGCTCAGTTCTGAGAGATGAGTGTGTGTGAAAGCCCTCATTCACATATGTTGTTGGGAACACAAAGATTCTTTTCAATTGCAAACTACACACCATATATATATAAGGGTAAATACTAGCTCCAACTCGGTTTTACAGTGAAAAATTCAGGAAGGTCATACCGTCTCTAAGAAATACAGTAAGAAACCAGTGTAAAAATTAGACTTGTAACATATTCCCTTTGTTCTAGAAAAACGAACGGCTCTCCCCATGCTCAGTTCTTTGATATAAATGTGTGTGAAAGCCGTACTTCCCATTGCGTATTGGAATCACAAAGTTTCTTTTCAGTTGCAAAATACATTGCATAAATTTTTATGGGGTGGTACGTGCTCCAGCTCGGTTTTACAGTGAAAAATTCAGGAACTTCAAACCGAAACTAGGAAACAGACTGAGAATTCTGAGTAATAGTTTCTCCTGCAACCCATTCCATTTGTGCTAGATGAACGAACGTCTCTTCACATGCTCAGTTCTTAGAGATATCTTTGTGTGAAATCCGTCCTTCCCCTAGCTTGTTGGGAACCCAAACTTTCTTTTAAGATGCAAACTACCCTCCATACATATATATGGGGAATTACTAGCTGTAACTCGGTTTTACAGTGAAAACTGCAGGAACTTCAAACCGGCACTAGGAAACAGACTGAGAAACCAGAACAAAAGTTTCTCCTTCAACCCGTTCCATTTGTGCTAGATGAACGAACGTCTCTCCACATGCTCATTTCTGAGAGATAAGGGTGTGTGAAAGCCGTCTTTCAACAAGCATGTTGGGAACACAAATTTTCTTTTCATTGGCAAAAACCTCTCCATACATATATATGGGTAGGTACTAGCTCCAACTCAGTTTTACAGTGAAAACAGCAGGAACTTCAAACCGGCACTAGGAAACAGACTGAGAAACCAGAATAAAAGTTTCTCCTGCAACCCGTTCCCTTTGTGCTAGATGAACGAAAGTCTCTCCACATGCTCAGTTCTTAGAGATAACTTTGTGTGAAATCAGTCCTTCCCCTAGCTTGTTGGGAACCCAAACTTTCTTTTAAGATGCAAACTACCCTCCAAACATATATATGGGGAATTACTAGCTGCATCTCGGTTTTACAGTGAAAACTGCAGGAACATCAAACCGGCACTAGGAAACAAACGGAGAAACCAGAGTAAAATTTTAACTGCAAACCGTTCATTATTTGCTAGATGAAAGAACGTCTCTCCACATGCTCAGTTCTTAGAGATAAGTGTCTGTAAAATCCGCCCTTCAACTAGCTTGCAGGGAAAACATAGTTTCCTTTAAGTTGCCAACTAAAATCCATACATATATATGGGGATACACAAGCCCCACCTCGGTTTTACAGTGAAAACTGCAGGAAATTCAAAGCGGCACCAGAATACAGACTGAGAAACCAGAGAAAAAGTTCCTACTGCAAACCGTTCCGTTTGTGCTAGATGAACGAACGTCTCTCCAGAAAGTCATTTCTGACAAATAAGTGTGTGTGAAAGCCTTCCTTCACCTAGATAGTTGGGAACACAAAGTTTATTTTCAGTTGCAAACTCCACTCCATACATATATATGGGGAGGTACTAGCTCCAACTCGGTTTTACAGTGAAAACTGCAGGAACTTCCAACCGGCACTAGGAAACAGACTGAGAAACCTGAGTAAAAGTTTCTCCTGCAACCCTTTCCATTTGTGCTAGATGAACGAACGTCTCTCCACATGCTCAGTTCTGAGAGATAAGTGTGTGTGAAAGCCGTCCTTCAAATAGGTTGTTGGGAAAACAAACTTTCTTTTCAGTTGCAAACTCAACTCCATACATATATATGTGTAGGTACTAGCTCCATCTCGATTTTACAGTGAAAACTGCAGGAACTTTAAACCGGCACTAGGAAACAGACTGAGAAACCAGATTAAAAGTTTCTCCTGAAAACCTTTCCCTTTGTGCTAGATGAACGAAAGTCTCTCCACATGTTCAGTTCTGAGAGATAAGGGTGTGTGAAAGCCATCCTTCACCTAGCTTGTTGGGAACACAAAGTTTCTTTTCAGTGGCAAACAGCTCTCCATAAATATATATGGGGAGGTACAAGCTCCAAATCGGTTTTACAGTGAAAACAGCAGGAACATCAAACCGGCACTAGGAAACAGACTGAGAAACCAGAGTAAAAGATTCTCCTGCAAACCGTTCCTTTTGTGCTGGATGAACGAACTTCTCTCCACATACTCTGTTCTGAGAGATAAGTGTGTTTGAAAGCCGTCCTTCAACTACCTTTTTGGGAACACAAAGTTTCTTTTCAGTGGCAAAGTGCACTCCTTACATATATATTGTGAGGTACTAGCTCCAACTCGGTTTTACAGTGAACACTGAAGGAACTTCAAACCGGCACTGGGAAACAGACTGAGAAACCAGAGTAAAAGATTCTCCTGCAACCCGTTCCCTTTGTGCTAGATGAACGAACGTCTCTCCACATGCTCAGTTCTGAGTGATAAGGGTGTGTGAAAGCCGTCCTTCAACTAGCTTGTTGGGAACAAAAAGTTACTTTTCAGTGGCAAACACCTCTCCATACATATATATGGGGAGGTACCAGCGACAACTCTGTTTTACAGTGAAAACTGCATTAATTTCAAACCGGCACTAGGAAACAGACTGAGAAACCACAGTAAAAGTTTCCCCTGCAACCCGTTCCCTTTGTGCTAGATGAACGAACGTCTCTCCACATACTCAGTTCTGAGACATAATTGTGTGTGAAAGCCGTCCTCAAACTAGGTTGTTGGGAAAACAAACTTTTTTTCAGTTGCAAATTCCACTCCATACATATATATTGGGAGGTACTAGCTCCAACACGGTTTTACAGTGAAAACTGCAGGAACTTCCAACAGGCACTAGGAAACAGACTGAGAAACCAGAGTAAAAGTTTCTCCTGCAACCCTTTCTCCATGTGCTAGATGAACGATCGTCTCTCCACATGCTCAGTTCTGAGAGATAAGTGTCTGTGAAAGCCGTCCTTCACCTAGCCAGTTGGGAACTCAAAGTTTCTTTTCAGTTGCTAACTCCACTCCATACATATATATGGGGAGGTACTAGCTCCAACTCGGTTTTACAGAGAAAACTGCAGGAAATTCAAACAGGCACTAGGAAACAGACTGAGAAACCAGAGTGATAGTTTCTCCAGCAACTCGTTCCATATGTGCTAGATGAACGAACGTCTCTCCACATGCTCTGTTCTGAGAGATAATGGTGTGTGAAAGCAGTCCTTCAAGTAGCTTGTTGGGAATACAAAGTTTCTTTTCAGTTGCAAACACCTCTCCATACATATATATGGGGAGGTACCAGCGCCAACTCTGTTTTACAGTGAAAACTGCAGGAACTTCAAAGCGGCACAAGGAAACAGACTGAGAAACCAGAGTAAAAGTTTCACCTGCAACCCGTTCCCTTTGTGCTAGATGAACGAACGTCTCTCAACATGCTCAGTTCTGAGAGATAAGTGTGTATGAAAGCCGTCCTTCAACTAGGTTGTTGGGAAAACAAACTTTCTATTCAATTGCAAACTCCACTCCATACATATATATGGGGAGGTACTAGCTCCAACTCGGTTTTACAGTGAAAACTGCAGGAACTTCCAACCGGCACTAGGAAACAGACTGAGATTCCAGAGTAATAGTTTCTCCTGCAACCCGTTCCCTTTGTGCTAGATGAACGAACGTCTCTCCCCTTGCTCAGTTCTGAGAGTTGAGTGTGTGTGAAAGCCCTCCTTCACCTATGTAGTTGGGAACACAAACTTTCTTTTCAATTGCAAACTACACACCATATATATATAAGGGTAAATACTGGCTCCAACTCGGTTTTACAGTGAAAAATTCAGGAAGTTCATACCGTCTCTAAGAAATACAGTAAGAAACCAGTGTAAAAAATTAGACTTGTAACAAATTCCCTTTGTTCTATATGAACGATCTGCTCTCCCCATGCTCAGTTCTTTGATATAAAGGTGTGTGAAAGCCGTACTTCACATTGCGTGTTGGAAACACAAAGTTTCTTTTCAGTTGCAAACTACATTCCATACATTTTTATGGGTTGGTACGAGCTCCAGCTCGGTTTTACAGTGAAAATTTCAGGAACTTCAAACCGCAATTAGGAAACAGACTGAGAATTCTGAGTAATAGTTTCTCCTGCAACCCATTCCATTTGTGCTAAATGAACGAACGTCTCTTCACATGCTCAGTTGTTAGAGATAACATTGTGTGAAATCCGTCCTTCCCCCAGCTTGTTGGGAACCCAAAATTTCTTTTAAGATGCAAACTACCCTCCATACATATATATGGGTAATTACTAGCTGTAAATCGGTTTTACAGTGAAAACTGCAGGAACATCAAACCGGCACTAGGAAACAGACGGAGAAACCAGAGTAAAATTTTCACTGCAAACCGTTCAATTTTGCTAGATGAACGAACGTCTCTCCACATGCTCAGTTCTGAGAGATAAGGGTGTGTGAAAGCCGACCTTCACCTAGCCTGTTGGGAACACAAAGATTCTTTCAGTTGCAAACTCCACTCCATACATATATATGGGAAGGTACTAGCTCCAACTCGGTTTTACAGTGAAAACTGCAGGAAATTCCAACCGGCACTAGGAAATATTCTGAGAAACCAGAGTAAAAATTTCCCCTGCAACCCGTTCCATTTGTGCTAAATGAACTAACGCCTCTCCACATGGTCATGTCTGAGAGAGAATTCTGTGTGAAAGCCGTACTTTACCTAGCTTGTTGGGAACACCAAGTTTCTTTTCATTTGAAAACTCCACTCCATACATATATATGGGGACGTACAAGCTCTAACTCGGTTTTACAGTGAAAACTGCAGGAAATTCAAACCGGCACTAAGAAACAGACTGAGAATCCAGAATAAAAGTTTCGCTTGCAAATCGTTCCCTTTGTGCTAGATGAACGAACGTCTCTTCACATGCTCAGTTCTAAGAGATACGGGTGTGTGAAAGCCGACCTTCACGTAGCCTGTTGGGAACCCAAAGTTTCTTTTCAGTTGAAAACTCCACTCCATACATATATATGGGTAGGTACTAGCTCCATCTCGGTTTTACAGTGAAAACTGCAGGAACTTCAAAACGGCACTAGGAAACAGACTGAGAAACCAGAATAAATATTTCTCCTGCAATCCGTTCCCTTTATGCTGGATGAACGAACGTCTCTACACATGCTCTGGTCTGAGAGATAAGTATGTTTGAAAGCCGTCCTTCACCTAGCTTGTTGGGAAAACAAAGATTCTTTTCAGTTGCAAACTCCACTCCATACATATATATGGGGAGGTACTAGCTGCAACTCGGATTTACAGTGAAAACTGCAGGAATTTCTAACCGGCACTAGGAAACAGACTGAGAAACCAGAGTAATAGTTACTCCTGCAACCCGTTCAATTTTGCTAGATGAACGAACGTCTCTCCACATGCTCAGATCTGAGGGATAAGTGTGTGTGAAAGCCGTCCTTCAACTAGCTTTTTGGGAACACAAAGTTTCTTTTCAGTTGCAAACTCCACTCCATACATATATATGGGGAGGTACTAGCCCCAACTCGGTTTTACAGTGAAAACTGCAGGAACTTCAAACCGGCACTAGGAATCAGACTGAGAAACCAGAGAAAAAATTTCTCCTGCAACCCGTTCCATTTGTGCTAGATGAACGAAAGTCTCTGCACATGCTCAGTTCTGAGAGATAATGGTGTGTGAAAGCCGTCCTTCACCTATCATGTTGGGAACACAAAGTATCTTTTCGGTTGCAAATTCCATTCCATACATATATATGGGGAGGTACTAGCTCCAACTCCTTTTTACAGTGAAAACTGCAGGAAATTCCAACCGATACTAGGAAAGATACTGAGAAACAAGAGTAAAAGTTTCTCCGGCAACCCGTTCCCTTTGAGCTAGATGAACGAACGTCTCTCCACATGCTCAGTTCTGAGAGATAAGGGTGTGTGAAAGCCGACCTTCACCTATCCTGTTGGGAACACAAAGATACTTTTCAGTTGCAAACTCCACTCCATACATATATATGGGAAGGTACTAGCTCCAACTCGGTTTTACAGTGAAAACTGCAGGAAATTCCAACCGGCACTAGGAAACAGTCTGAGAAACCAGAGTAAAAGTTTCCCCTGCAACCCATTCCCTTTGTGCTAGATGAACGAACGTCTCTCCACATGCTCAGTTCTGAGAGATAAGTGTGTGTGAAAGCCGTACTTCAACTAATTTTTAGGTAGACCAAAGTTTCTTTTCAGTTGCAAACTCCACTCCATACATATATATGGGGAGGTACTAGCTCCAACTCGGTTTTACAGTGAAAACTGCAGGAACTTCCAACCGGCACTAGGAAACAGACTGAGAAACCTGAGTAAAAGTTTCTCCTGCAACCCTTTCCATTTGTGCTAGATGAACGAACGTCTCTCCACATGCTCAGTTCTGAGAGATAAGTGTGTGTGAAAGCCGTCCTTCAAATAGGTTGTTGGGAAAACAAACTTTCTTTTCAGTTGCAAACTCAACTCCATACATATATATTTGTAGGTACTAGCTCCATCTCGATTTTACAGTGAAAACTGCAGGAACTTTAAACCGGCACTAGGAAACAGACTGAGAAACCAGATTAAAAGTTTCTCCTGAAAACCTTTCCCTTTGTGCTAGATGAACGAAAGTCTCTCCACATGTTCAGTTCTGAGAGATAAGGGTGTGTGAAAGCCATCCTTCACCTAGCTTGTTGGGAACACAAAGTTTCTTTTCAGTGGCAAACAGCTCTCCATAAATATATATGGGGAGGTACAAGCTCCAAATCGGTTTTACAGTGAAAACAGCAGGAACATCAAACCGGCACTAGGAAACAGACTGAGAAACCAGAGTAAAAGATTCTCCTGCAAACCGTTCCTTTTGTGCTGGATGAACGAACTTCTCTCCACATACTCTGTTCTGAGAGATAAGTGTGTTTGAAAGCCGTCCTTCAACTACCTTTTTGGGAACACAAAGTTTCTTTTCAGTGGCAAAGTGCACTCCTTACATATATATTGTGTGGTACTAGCTCCAACTCGGTTTTACAGTGAACACTGAAGGAACTTCAAACCGGCACTGGGAAACAGACTGAGAAACCAGAGTAAAAGATTCTCCTGCAACCCGTTCCCTTTGTGCTAGATGAACGAACGTCTCTCCACATGCTCAGTTCTGAGTGATAAGGGTGTGTGAAAGCCGTCCTTCAACTAGCTTGTTGGGAACAAAAAGTTACTTTTCAGTGGCAAACACCTCTCCATACATATATATGGGGAGGTAACAGCGACAACTCTGTTTTACAGTGAAAACTGCATTAATTTCAAACCGGCACTAGGAAACAGACTGAGAAACCACAGTAAAAGTTTCCCCTGCAACCCGTTCCCTTTGTGCTAGATGAACGAACGTCTCTCCACATACTCAGTTCTGAGACATAATTGTGTGTGAAAGCCGTCCTCAAACTAGGTTGTTGGGAAAACAAACTTTTTTTCAGTTGCAAATTCCACTCCATACATATATATTGGGAGGTACTAGCTCCAACACGGTTTTACAGTGAAAACTGCAGGAACTTCCAACAGGCACTAGGAAACAGACTGAGAAACCAGAGTAAAAGTTTCTCCTGCAACCCTTTCTCCATGTGCCAGATGAACGATCGTCTCTCCACATGCTCAGTTCTGAGAGATAAGTGTCTGTGAAAGCCGTCCTTCACCTAGCCAGTTGGGAACTCAAAGTTTCTTTTCAGTTGCTAACTCCACTCCATACATATATATGGGGAGGTACTAGCTCCAACTCGGTTTTACAGAGAAAACTGCAGGAAATTCAAACAGGCACTAGGAAACAGACTGAGAAACCAGAGTGATAGTTTCTCCAGCAACTCGTTCCATATGTGCTAGATGAACGAACGTCTCTCCACATGCTCTGTTCTGAGAGATAATGGTGTGTGAAAGCAGTCCTTCAAGTAGCTTGTTGGGAATACAAAGTTTCTTTTCAGTTGCAAACACCTCTCCATACATATATATGGGGAGGTACCAGCGCCAACTCTGTTTTACAGTGAAAACTGCAGGAACTTCAAAGCGGCACAAGGAAACAGACTGAGAAACCAGAGTAAAAGTTTCACCTGCAACCCGTTCCCTTTGTGCTAGATGAACGAACGTCTCTCAACATGCTCAGTTCTGAGAGATAAGTGTGTATGAAAGCCGTCCTTCAACTAGGTTGTTGGGAAAACAAACTTTCTATTCAATTGCAAACTCCACTCCATACATATATATGGGGAGGTACTAGCTCCAACTCGGAAACAGACTGAGAAACCAGAGTAAAAGTTTCACCTGCAACCCGTTCCCTTTGTGCTAGATGAACGAACGTCTCTCAACATGCTCAGTTCTGAGAGATAAGTGTGTATGAAAGCCGTCCTTCAACTAGGTTGTTGGGAAAACAAACTTTCTATTCAATTGCAAACTCCACTCCATACATATATATGGGGAGGTACTAGCTCCAACTCGGTTTTACAGTGAAAACTGCAGGAACTTCCAACCGGCACTAGGAAACAGACTGAGATTCCAGAGTAAAAGTTTCTCCTGCAACCCGTTCCCTTTGTGCTAGATGAACGAACGTCTCTCCCCTTGCTCAGTTCTGAGAGTTGAGTGTGTGTGAAAGCCCTCCTTCACCTATGTAGTTGGGAACACAAACTTTCTTTTCAATTGCAAACTACACACCATATATATATAAGGGTAAATACTGGCTCCAACTCGGTTTTACAGTGAAAAATTCAGGAAGTTCATACCGTCTCTAAGAAATACAGTAAGAAACCAGTGTAAAAAATTAGACTTGTAACAAATTCCCTTTGTTCTATATGAACGATCTGCTCTCCCCATGCTCAGTTCTTTGATATAAATGTGTGTGAAAGCCGTACTTCACATTGCGTGTTGGAAACACAAAGTTTCTTTTCAGTTGCAAACTACATTCCATACATTTTTATGGGTTGGTACGAGCTCCAGCTCGGTTTTACAGTGAAAATTTCAGGAACTTCAAACCGCAATTAGGAAACAGACTGAGAATTCTGAGTAATAGTTTCTCCTGCAACCCATTCCATTTGTGCTAAATGAACGAACGTCTCTTCACATGCTCAGTTGTTAGAGATAACATTGTGTGAAATCCGTCCTTCCCCCAGCTTGTTGGGAACCCAAAATTTCTTTTAAGATGCAAACTACCCTCCATACATATATATGGGTAATTACTAGCTGTAAATCGGTTTTACAGTGAAAACTGCAGGAACATCAAACCGGCACTAGGAAACAGACGGAGAAACCAGAGTAAAATTTTCACTGCAAACCGTTCAATTTTGCTAGATGAACGAACGTCTCTCCACATGCTCAGTTCTGAGAGATAAGGGTGTGTGAAAGCCGACCTTCACCTAGCCTGTTGGGAACACAAAGATTCTTTCAGTTGCAAACTCCACTCCATACATATATATGGGAAGGTACTAGCTCCAACTCGGTTTTACAGTGAAAACTGCAGGAAATTCCAACCGGCACTAGGAAATATTCTGAGAAACCAGAGTAAAAGTTTCCCCTGCAACCCGTTCCATTTGTGCTAAATGAACTAACGCCTCTCCACATGGTCATGTCTGAGAGAGAATTGTGTGTGAAAGCCGTACTTTACCTAGCTTGTTGGGAACACCAAGTTTCTTTTCATTTGAAAACTCCACTCCATACATATATATGGGGACGTACAAGCTCTAACTCGGTTTTACAGTGAAAACTGCAGGCACTTCAAACCGGCACTAAGAAA
The DNA here is from genome assembly GCF_048773025.1 of Camelus bactrianus. Classification (NCBI taxonomy): domain Eukaryota; kingdom Metazoa; phylum Chordata; class Mammalia; order Artiodactyla; family Camelidae; genus Camelus; species Camelus bactrianus. Next base: position 2,793,190 of record NW_027413948.1, on the reverse strand, counting down.
CAGACTGAGAATCCAGAGTAAAAGTTTCGCTTGCAAATCGTTCCCTTTGTGCTAGATGAACGAACGTCTCTACACATGCTCTGGTGTGAGAGATAAGTATGTTTGAAAGCTGTCCTTCACCTAGCTTGTTGGGAAAACAAAGATTCTTTTCAGTTGCAAACTCCACTCCATACATATATATGGGGAGGTACTAGCTGCAACTCGGATTTACAGTGAAAACTGCAGGAATTTCTAACCGGCACTAGGAAACAGACTGAGAAACCAGAGTAATAGTTACTCCTGCAACCAGTTCAATTTTGCTAGATGAACGAACGTCTCTCCACATGCTCAGTTCTGAGGGATAAGTGTGTGTGAAAGCCGTCCTTCAACTAGCTTTTTGGGAACACAAAGTTTCTTTTCAGTTGCAAACTCCACTCCATACATATATATGGGGAGGTACTAGCCCCAACTCGGTTTTACAGTGAAAACTGCAGGAACTTCAAACCGGCACTAGGAATCAGACTGAGAAACCAGAGAAAAAGTTTCTCCTGCAACCCTTTCCATTTGTGCTAGATGAACGAAAGTCTCTGCACATGCTCAGTTCTGAGAGATAATGGTGTGTGAAAGCCGTCCTTCACCTATCATGTTGGGAACACAAAGTATCTTTTCGGTTGCAAATTCCATTCCATACATATATATGGGGAGGTACTAGCTCCAACTCCTTTTTACAGTGAAAACTGCAGGAAATTCCAACCGATACTAGGAAAGATACTGAGAAACCAGAGTAAAAGTTTCTCCTGCAACCCGTTCCCTTTGAGCTAGATGAACGAACGTCTCTCCACATGCTCAGTTCTGAGAGATAAGGGTGTGTGAAAGCCGACCTTCACCTATCCTGTTGGGAACACAAAGATACTTTTCAGTTGCAAACTCCACTCCATACATATATATGGGAAGGTACTAGCTCCAACTCGGTTTTACAGTGAAAACTGCAGGAAATTCCAACCGGCACTAGGAAACAGTCTGAGAAACCAGAGTAAAAGTTTCCCCTGCAACCCATTCCCTTTGTGCTAGATGAACGAACGTCTCTCCACATGCTCAGTTCTGAGAGATAAGTGTGTGTGAAAGCCGTACTTCAACTAAGTTTTAGGTAGACCAAAATTTCTTTTCAGTTGCTAACTCCACTCCATACATATATATGGGGAGGTACTAGCTCCAAATCGGTTTTACAGTGAAAACTGCAGGAACTTCAAACCGGCACTAGGAAACAGACAGAGAAAAAAGAGTAAATGTTTCTCCTGCACCCCGTTCACTTTGGGTTAGATGAACGAACGTCTCTCCATATGCTCCTTTCTGAGAGATAATTGTGTGTGAAAGCCGTCCTTCAACTAGCTTGTTGGGAACACAAAGTTTCTTTTCAGTGGGATACTCCAATCCATACATATATATGGGGAGGTACTAGCTCCAACTCGGTTTTACAGTGAAAACTGCAGGAACTTTAAACCGGCTCTAGGAAACATACTGAGAAACAGAGAAAAGTTTCCCCTGCAACCCGTTCCTTTTGTGCTAGATGAACGAACGTCTCTCCACATGCTAAGTTCTGAGAGATAAAGGTGTGTGAAAGCCGACCTTAACCTAGCCTGTTTGGAACACAAAGATTCTTTTCAGTTGCAAACTTCAATCCATAGATATATATGGGGAGGTACTAGCCTCAACTCGGTTTTACAGTGAAAACTGCAGGAATTTCCTACCGGCACTAGGAACCACACTGAGAAAAAAGCGTAAAAGTTTCTCCTGCAACCCGTTCCATTTGTGCTAGATGAACGAACGTCTCTCCACATGCTCCGTTCTGAGAGATAATTGTGTGTGAAAGCCGTCCTTCACCTAGCTTGTTGGGAAAACATAGATTCTGTTCAGTTAAAAACTCCATTCCATACATATATATGGGGAGGTACTAGCTCCAACTCCGATTTACAGTGAAAACTGCAGGAACTTTAAACCGGCACTAGGAAACAGACTGAGAAACCAGAGTAAAAGTTTCTCCTGCAACCCGTTCCCTTTGTGCTAGATGAACGAACGTCTCTCCACATGCTCCGTTCTGAGAGATATTTGTGTGTGAAAGCCGTTCTTCACCTAGCTTGTTGGGAACACAAAGTTACTTTTCAGTGGCAAACTCCACTCCATACATATATATGGGGACGTACAAGATCCAACTCGATTTTACAGTGAAAACTGCAGGATCTTCAAACCGGCACTAGGAAACAGACTGAGAAACCAGCGTAAAAGTTTCTCCTGCAAACCGTTCCCTTTGTGCTAGATGAACGAAAGTCTCTACAAATGCTCAGTTCTGAGAGATAAGGGTGTGTGAAAGCCGACCTTCACCTAGCCTGTTGGGAATACAAAGTTACTTTTCAGTGTCAAACTCCTCTCCATACATATATATGGGGACGTACAAGATCCAACTCGGTTTTACAGTGAAAACTCCAGGAACTTCAAACCGGCACTAGGAAACAGACTGAGAAACCAGAGTAAAAGTTCCTCCTGCAACCCGTTAGCTTTGTGCTAAATGAACTAACGTCTCTTCACATGCTCATTTCTGAGAGATAAGTGTGTGTGAAAGCCGTCCTTCACCAAGCTTGTTGGCAAAACATAGATTCTGTTCAGTTGAAAATTCCATTCCATACATATATATGGGGAGGTACTAGCTCCAAATCCGTTTTACAGTGATATCTGCAGGAACTTGAAACCGGCACTAGGAAACAGACAGAGAAACCAGAGTAAAAGTTTCTCCTGCAAGCGTTCCCTTTGTGCTAGATGAACGAACGTCTCTCCACATGCTCAGTTCTGAGAGATAATTGTGTGTGAAATCCATCCTTCAACTAGCTTATTGGGAACACAAAGTTTCTTTTCAGTTGCAAACACCACTCCATACATATATATGGGAGATACTAGCTCCAACACGGTTTTACAGTGATAACTGCAGGAACTCCTACCGGCACTAGGAAACAGACTGAGAAACCAGAGTAAAAGTTTCCCCTGCAACACGTTCCATTTGTGCTAGATGAAAAACGTCTCTCCACATGCTCAGTTCTGAGAGATAAGTGTGTGTGAAAGCCGTCCTTCACCTAGGTTGTTGGGAACACAAAGTTTCTTTTCAGTTGCAAACTCCACTCCATACATATATATGGGGAGGTACTAGCTCCAACTATGTTTTACAGTGAAAACAGCAGGAAATTCAAACCGGCACTAGGAAGCAGCCTGAAAAACCAGAGTAAAAGTTTCCCCTGCAACCCGTTCCCTTTGTGCTAGGTGAACGGACGTCTCTCCACATGCTCAGTTATGAGAGAAAAGTGTGTGTGAAAGCCGTACTTCACCTAGCTTGTTGGGAACACAAAGTTACTTTTCAGTGGCAAACTCCAATCCATACATATATATGGGGAAGTAGTAGCTCCAACTCGGTTTTAAGTGAAAACTGCAGGAACTTCAAACCAGCACTAGGAAACAGACTTAGAAACCAGAGTAAAAGTTTCCCCTGCAACCCGTTCCCTTTGTGCTTGATGAACGATCGTCTCTCCACATGCTCATTTCTGAGAGATAAGTGTGTGTGAAAGCCGTCCTTCACACAGCTTGTTGGGAAAACATAGATTCTGTTCAGTTAAAAACTCCATTTCATACATATATATGGGGAGGTACTAGCTCCAACTCGGTTTTACAGTGAAAACTGCAGGAACTTGGAACCGGCACTAGGAAACAGACTGAGAAACCAGAGTAAAAGTTTCTCCTGCAACCGTTCCCTTTGTGCTAGATGAACGAACGTCTCTCCACATGCTCAGTACTGAGAGATAAGTGTGTGTGAAAGCCATCCTTCAACTAGCTTATTGGGAACTCAAAGTTTCTTTTCACTTGCAAACTCCACTACATACATATATATGGGAGGTACTAGCTCCAACTCGATTTTACAGTAAAAACTGCAGGAACTTCCTACCGGCACTAGGAAACAGATTGAGAATCCAGAGTAAAAGTTTCCCCTTCAACACGTTCCCTTTGTGCTAGATGAACGAACGTATCTGCACATGCTCAATTCTGAGAAATAAGGGTGTGTGAAAGCCGACCTTAAACTATCCTGTTGGGAAAACAAAGTTTCTTTTCAGTTGCAAACTCAAATCCATACATATATATGGGGAGGTACAAGCTCCAACTCGGTTTTACAGTGAAAACTGCAGGAAGTTCAAACCGGCACTTGGAAACAGACTGAGAAACCAGAGTAAAAGTTTCACCTGCAACCCGTTCCCTTTGTGCTAGATGAATTAACGTCTCTCCACATTCTCATTTCTGAGAGATAAGTGTGTGTGAAAGCCGTCCTTCACCTAGCTTGTTGGGAAAACATAGATTCTGCTTAGTTAAAACTCCATTTCATACATATATATGGGGAAGTACTAGCTCCAACTCGGTTTTACAGTGAAAACTGCAGGAACTTGAAACCGGCACTAGGGAACAGACTGAGAAACCAGAGTAAAAGTTTCCCCTGCAACACGTTCCCTTTGTGCTAGATGAACGAACGTCTCTCCACATGCTCAGTTCTGAGAGATAATGGTGATTGTAAGCCATCCTTCAACTTGCTTATTGGGAACACATAGTTTCTTTTCAGTTGCAAACTCCACTCCATACATATATAGGGGCGGTACTAGCTCAAACTCGGTTTTACAGTAAAAACTGCAGGAACTTCAAACCGGCACTAGGAAACAGACTGAGAAACCAGAGTAAAAGTTTCCCCTGCAACCCATTCCATTTGTTCTAGATGAACGAACGTCTCTCCACATGCTAAGTTCTGAGAGATAAGTGTGTGTGAAAGCCGTACTTCACCTATCTTGTTGAGAAAACAAAGTTCCTTTTCAGTTGCAAACTCCACTCCATACATATATAAGGGGAGGTAGTAGCTCCAACTCGGTTTTACAGTGAAAACTGCAGGAACTTCAAACCGGCACTATGAAACAGACTGAGAAACCAGAGTAAAAGTTTCCCCTGTAACCCGTTCCATTTGTGCTAGATGAACGAACGTCTCTCCACATGCTCAGTTCTGAGAGATTAGGGTGTGTGAAAGCCGAACTTCAACTATCCTGTTGGGAACACAAAGATTCATTTCAGTTGCAAACTCCACTCCATACATATATATGGGGAGGAACTAGCTCCAAGTCGGTTTTACAGTGAAAACTGCAGGAATTTCCAACCGGCACTAGGAAACAGACTGAGAAACCAGAGTAAAAGTTTCCCCTGCAACCCATTCCATTTGTTCTAGATGAACGAACGTCTCTCCACATGCTCAGTTCTGAGAGATAAGTGTGTGTGAAAGCCTTCCTTCAAATAGCTTGTTTGGAACACAAAGTTTCTTTTCAGTTGCAAACTCCACTCCATACATATATTTGGGGAGGTATACATCCAACTCGGTTGTAGAGTGAAAACTGCAGGAACTTATAACTGGCACTAGGAAACAGACTGAGAAACCACAGTATTATTTTCCCCTGCAAACTGTTCCCTTTGTGCTAGATGAACGAACGTCTCTCCACATGCTCAGTTCTGAGTGATAAGGGTGTGTGTAATCCGTCCTTCAACTAGCTTGTTGGGAACACAAAGTTTCTTTTCATTGGCAAACAACTATCCATACATATAAATGGGGAGGTACTAGCTCCAATTCAGATTTACAGTGAAAACTGCAGGAACTTCAAACCGGCACTAGGAAACAGATTGAGAAACCAGAGTAAAAGTTTCTCCTGCAATCCGTTCCCTTTGTGCTAGATGAACGAACGTCTCTCCACATGCTCCATACTGAGAGATAATTGTGTGTGAAAGCCGTCCTTCTCTTAGCTTGTTGGGAACACAAAGCTTCTTTTCAGTTGCAAATTCCACTCCATACATATATATGGGTACGTACAAGCTCCAAATCGGTTTTACAGTGAAAACTGCAGGAACTTCAAACCGGCACTAGGAAACAGACTGAGAAACCAGAGTAAAAGTTACTCCTGCAACCCGTTCCCTTTTTGCTAGATGAACGAACGTCTCTCCACGTGCTCAGTTCTGAGAGATATGGGTGTGTGAAAGCCGTCCTTCACCTAGTTTGTTGGGAACACAAAGTTTCTTTTCAGTGGCAAACACCTCTCCATAAATATATATGGGGTGGTACTAGCTCCAAATCGGTTTACAGTGAAAAGTGCAGGAACTTGAAACAGGCACTAGGAAACAGACTGAGAAACCAGAGTGAAAATTTCTCCTGCAACCCGTTCCCTTTGTGTTATATGAACGAACGTCTGTCCACATGCTCCGTTCTAAGATATAATTGTGTTTGAAAGCCGTACTTCACTTAGGCTGTTGGGAACACAAATTTTCTTTTCAGTTGCAATCCCCAATCCATACATATATATGGGTAGGTACTAGCTCCAACTCGGTTTTAAAGGGATAACTGCAGGAACTTCTATCTGGCACTAGGAAACACAGTGAGAAACCAGAGTAAATTTTCCTCGGCAACCCGTTCACTTTGTGCTAGATGAATGAACGTCTCTCCACATGCTCCGTTCTGAGAGATTTTCTATGTGAAACCCGTCCTTCACATAGCTTGTTGGGAACACAAAGTTTCTTTTAAGTTGCAAACACCTCTCCATACATATATATGGGGACGTACAAGCTCCAACTCGGTTTTACAGTGAAAACTGCAGAAACTTGAAACCGGCACTAGGAAACAGACTGAGAATCCAGAGTAAAAGTTTCTCCTGCAAACCGTTCCCTTTGTGCTAGATGAACGAACATCTCTCCTCATGCTCAGTTCTGAGAGATAATGGTGTGTGAAAGCCTAACTTCACCAAGCCTGTTGGGAAACAAATTTTCTTTTCAGTTGCAAACTCAACTCCATACATATATATGGGGAGGTACTAGCTCCAACTCGGTTTTACAGTGAAAACTGCAGGAATTTCAAACCGGCAGTAGGAAACAGACTGAGAAACCAGAGTAAAAGTTTCTTCTGCATCCCGTTCCCTTTGTGCTAGATGAACGAACGTCACTCCACATGCTCCATACTGAGAGATAATTGTGTGTGAAAGCCGTCCTTTTCTTAGCTTGTTGGGAACACAAAGCTTCTTTTCAGTTGCAAATTCCACTCCATACATATATATGGGTACGTACAAGCTCCAAATCGGTTTTACAGTAAAAACTGCAGGAACTTGAACCTGGCACTAGGAAACAGACTGAGAAACCAGAGTAAAAGTTTCTCCTGCAACCCGTTCCCTTTTTGCTAGATGAACGAACGTCTCTCCACGTGCTCAGTTCTGAGAGATATGGGTGTGTGAAAGCCGTCCTTCACCTAGTTTGTTGGGAACACAAAGTGTATTTTCAGTGGCAAACACCTCTCCATAAATATATATTGGGTAGTACTAGCTCCAAATCGGTTTTACAGTGAAAAGTGCAGGAACTTGAAACAGGCACTAGGAAACAGACTGAGAAACCAGAGTGAAAATTTCTCCTGCAACCCGTTACCTTTGTGTTATATGAACGAACGTCTGTCCACATGCTCTGTTCTGAGATATAATTGTGTGTGAAAGCCGTCCTTCAATTAGCCTGTTGGGAACACAAAGTTTCTTTTCAGTTGCAATCCCCAATCCATACATATATATGGGTAGGTACTAGCTCCAACTCGGTTTTACAGTGATAACTGCAGGAACTTCTATCTGGCACTAGGAAACACAGTGAGAAACCAGAGTAAATTTTCCTCGGCAACCCGTTCACTTTGTGCTAGATGAATGAACGTCTCTCCACATGCTCCGTTCTGAGAGATATTTCTGTGTGAAACCCGTCCTTCACATAGCTTGTTGGGAACACAAAGTTTCTTTTAAGTTGAAAACACCTCTCCATACATATATATGGGGACGTACAAGCTCCAACTCGGTTTTACAGTGAAATCTGCAGGAACTTGAAACCGGCACTAGGAAACAGACTGAGAATCCAGAGTAAAAGTTTCTCCTGCAAACCGTTCCCTTTGTGCTAGATGAACGAACATCTCTCCTCATGCTCAGTTCTGAGAGATAATGGTGTGTGAAAGCCTAACTTCACCAAGCCTGTTGGGAAACAAATTTTCTTTTCAGTTGCAAACTCAACTCCATATATATATATGGGGAGGTATTAGCTCCAACTCGGTTTTACAGTGAAAACTGCAGGAATTTTAAACCGGCAGTAGGAAACAGACTGAGAAACCAGAGTAAAAGTTTCTTCTGCAACCCGTTCCCTTTGTGCTAGATGAACGAACGTCTCTCCACATGCTCCATACTGAGAGATATTTGTGTGTGAAAGCCGTCCTTCTCTTAGCTTGTTGGGAACACAAAGCTTCTTTTCAGTTGCAAATTCCACTCCATACATATATATGGGTACGTACAAGCTCCAAATCGGTTTTACAGTGAAAACTGCAGGAACTTGAAACCGGCACTAGGAAACAGACTGAGAAACCAGAGTAAAAGTTTCTCCTGCAACCCGTTCCCTTTTTGCTAGATGAACGAACGTCTCTCCACGTGCTCAGTTCTGAGAGATATGGGTGTGTGAAAGACGTCCTTCACCTAGTTTGTTGGGAACACAAAGTTTCTTTTCAGTGGCAAACACCTCTCCATATATATATATGGGGTGGTACTAGCTCCAAATCGGTTTTACAGTGAAAAGTGCAGGAACTTGAAACAGGCACTAGGAAACAGACTGAGAAACCAGAGTGAAAATTTCTCCTGCAACCCGTTCCCTTTGTGTTATATGAACGAACGTCTGTCCACATGCTCCGTTCTGAGATATAATTGTGTGTGAAAGCCGTCCTTCACTTAGCCTGTTGGGAACACAAAGTTTCTTTTCAGTTGCAATCCCCAATCCATACATATATATGGGTAGGTACTAGCTCCAACTCGGTTTACAGTGATAACTGCAGGAACTTCTATCTGGCACTAGGAAACACAGTGAGAAACCAGAGTAAATTTTCCTCGGCAACCCGTTCACTTTGTGCTAGATGAATGAACGTCTCTCCACATGCTCCGTTCTGAGAGATATTTCTGTGTGAAACCCGTCCTTCACATAGCTTGTTGGGAACACAAAGTTTCTTTTAGTTGCAAACACCTCTCCATACATATATATGGGGACGTACAAGCTCCAACTCGGTTTTACAGTGAAAACTGCAGGAACTTGAAACCGGCACTAGGAAACAGACTGAGAATCCAGAGTAAAAGTTTCTCCTGCAAACCGTTCCCTTTGTGCTAGATGAACGAACATCTCTCCTCATGCTCAGTTCTGAGAGATAATGGTGTGTGAAAGCCTAACTTAACCAAGCCTGTTGGGAAACAAATTTTCTTCTCAGTTGCAAACTCAACTCCATACATATATATGGGGAGGTACTAGCTCCAACTCGGTTTTACAGTGAAAACTGCAGGAATTTCAAACCGGCAGTAGGAAACAGACTGAGAAACCAGAGTAAAAGTTTCTTCTGCAACCAGATCCCTTTGTGCTAGATGAACTAACGTCTCTCCACATGCTCATTTCTGAGAGATAAGTGTGTGTGAAAGCCGTCCTTCACCTAGCTTGTTGGGAAAACATAGATTCTGTTCAGTAGAATACTCCATTCCATACATATATATGGGGAGGTACTAGCTCAAACTCGGTTTTACAGTAAAAACTGCAGGAACTTGAACCTGGCACTAGGAAACAGACTGAGAAACCAGAGTAAAAGTTTCTCCTGCAACCGTTCCATTTGTGCTAGATAAACGAACGTCTCTCCACATGCTAATTTCAGCGAGATAAGTGTGTGTGAAAGCCAACCTTAACCTAGCTTATTGGGAACACAAAGTTTCTTTTCAGTTGCAAACTCTACTCCATACATATATATGGGAGGTACTAGCTCCAACTAGGTTTTACAGTGAAAACTGCAGGAAATACAACCGGCACTATGAAACAGACTGAGAAAACAGAGTAAAATTTCACCTGCAACCTTTCCCTTTGTGCTAGATGAACGAACGTCTCCCACATGCTCAGTTCTGAGAGATAAGTGTGTGTGAAAACCGCCCTTCAACTAGCTTGTTGGGAATACAAAGTTTCTTTTCAATTGCAAACTCCACTCCAAAAATATATATGGGGAGGTATTTGCTCCAACTCGCTTTTACAGTGAAAACTGCAGGAACATCCTACCGGCACTAGGAAACAGACTGAGAAACCAGAGTAAAAGTTTCCCCTACAACACGTTCCTTTTGTGCTAGATGAAGAAACTTCTCTCCACGTGCTCAGTTCTGAGAGAGAAGTGTGTGTGAAAGCCGACCTTCACCTAGCTTGCTGGGAACACAAAGTTTCTTTTCAGTTGCAAACTCCACTCCATACATATATATTGGGAGGTATTTGCTCCAACTCGCTTTTACAGTGAAAACTGCAGGAACTTCAACCCGGCACTAGGAAACGGACTGAGAAACCAGAGTAAAAGTTTCTCCTGCAACCCGTTCCTTTGTGCTAGATGAACGAACGTCTCTCCACATGATCAGTTCTGAGAGATAAGTGTGTGTGAAAACCGCCCTTCAACTAGCTTGTTGGGAATACAAAGTTTCTTTTCAGTTGCAAACTCCACTCCATAAATATATATGGGGAGGTATTTGCTCCAACTCGCTTTTACAGTGAAAACTGCAGGAACTTCAAACTGACACTAGGAAACAGTCTGAGAGACCAGAGTAAAAGTTTCTCCTGCAACCCGTTAGCTTTGTGCTAAATGAACTAACCTCTCTCCACATGCTCATTTCTGAGAGATAAGTGTGTGTGAAAGCCGTCCTTCACCAAGCTTGTTGGGAAAACATAGATTCTGTTCAGTTGAAAACTCCATTCCATACATATATATGGGGAGGTACTAGCTCCAACTCGGTTTTACACTGATATCTGCAGGAACTTGAAACTGGAACTAGGAAAAAGACAGAGAAACCAGAGTAAAAGTTTCTCCTGCAACCCGTTCCCTTTGTGCTAGACGAACGAACGTCTCTCCACATGCTCCGTTCTGAGAGATAATTGTGTGTGAATGCCGTCCTTCACCTAGCTTGTTGGGAAAACATAGATTGTGTTCAGTTAAACACTCCATTCCATACATATATATGGGGAGGTACTAGCTCAAACTTCGATTTACAGTGAAAACTGCAGGAACATGAAACCGGCACTCGGAAACAGACTGAGAAATCAGAGTAAAAGTTTCTCCTGCAACCAGTTCCCTTTGTGCTAGATGAACGAACGTCTCTCCACATGCTCAGTTCTGAGAGATAAGTGTGTGTGAAAGCCATTCTTCAACTAGCTTATTGGGAACACAAAGTTTCTTTTCAGTTGCAAACCCCACGCCATACATATATATGGAAGATACTAGCTCCAACTCTGTTTTACAGTGAAAACTGCAGGAACTTCCTACCGGCACTAGGAAACAGACTGAGAAACCAGAGTAAAAGTTTCCCCTGCATCACGTTCCATTTGTGCTAGATGAACGAAGGTCTCTCCTCGTGTCCAGTTCTGAGAGATAAGTGTGTGTGAAAGCCGTTCTTCACCTAGCTTGTTGGGAACACAAAGATTCTTTTCAGTTGCAAACTCCACTCCATACATATATTTGGGGAGGTACTAGCTCCAACTCGGTTTTACAGTGAAAACTGCATGATCTTCCAACCGGCACTGGAAACAGACTGAGAAACCAGAGTAAAAGTTTCTCCTGCAAACCGTTCCCTTTGTGCTAGATGAACGAACGTCTCTCCACATGCTAATTTCTGAGAGATATGGGTGTGTGAAAGCCGACCTTCACCTAGCCTGTTGGGAAAACAAAGTTTCTTTTCAGTTGCAAACTCCACTCCATACATATATATGGGGAGGTACTAGCTCCAAATCGGTTTTACAGTGAAAACTGCAGGAACTTCAAAACGGCACTAGGAAACAGACTGAGAAACCAGAGTAAAAGTTACTCCTGCAACCCGTTACTTTGGGCTAGATGAACGAACGTCTCTCCACATGCTGAGTTCTGAGAGATAAGTGTGTGTGAAAGCCGTCCTTCACCTAGCTTGTTGGGAACACAAAGTTTCTTTTCAGTTGCAAACTCCACTCCATACATATATATGGGCAGGTACTAGCTCCAACTCGGTTTTACAGTGAAAACTGCAGGAACTTCAAACCGGCACTAGGAAACAGACTGAGAAACCAGAGTAAAATTTTCTCCTGCAACCCGTTCCCTTTGTGCTAGATGAACGAACTTCTCTCCACATGCTCAGTTCTGAGAGATAAGTGTGTGTGAAAGCCGTCCTTCACCTAGCTTGTTGGGAACACAAAGTTTCTTTTCAGTTGCAAACTCCACTCCATACATATATATGGGCCGGTAATAGCTCCAACTCGGTTTTACAGTGAAAACTGCAGGAACTTCAAACCGGCACTAGGAAACATTCTGAGAAATCAGAGTAAAAGTTTTTCCTGCAACACTTTTTTTGGGCTAGATGAACGAACGTCTCTCCACATGCTCAGTTCTGAGAGATAAGTGTGTGTGAAAGCCGTCCTTCACCGATCTTGTTGGGAACACAAGGTTTCTTTTCAGTTGCAAACTCCACTCCATACATATATATGGGGAGGTACTAGCTCCAAATCGGTTTTACAGCGAAAACTGCAGGAGCTTCAAACAGGCACTAGGAAACAGACTGAGAAACCAGAGTAAAAGTTTCTCCTGCAAAGCTTTCCTTTGTGCTAGATGAACGAACGTCTCTCCACATGCTCATTTCTGAGAGATAAGTGTGTGTGAAAGCCTTCCTTCACCTAGATTGTTGGGAACACAAAGTTTCTTTCAGTTGCAAACTCCTGTCCATACATATAAATGGGGAGGTACAAGCTCCAACTCGGTTTTACAGTGAAAACTGCAGGAAATTCAAACCGGCACTCGGAAACAGACTGAGAACCCAGAGTAAAATTTTCCCCTGCAACCCGTTCCCTTTGTGCTAGATGAACGAACGTCTCTCCACATGCTCAGTTCTGAGAGATAAGTGTGTGTGAATGCCGTCCTTCACTTAGCTTGTTGGGAACACAAAGTTTCTTTTCAGTTGCAAACTCCACTCCATACATATATATGGGGAGGTACTAGCTCCAACTCGGTTTTACAGTGAAAACTGCAGGAACTTCAAACCGGCACTAGGTAACAGACTGAGAAACCAGAGTAAAATTTCTCCTACAACCCGTTCTTTTGGCTAGATGAACGAACGTCTCTCCACATGCTCAGTTCTGAGAGATAAGTGTGTGTGAAAACCGTCCTTCACCTAGCTTGTTGGGAACACAAAGTTTCTTTTCAGTTGCAAACTCCACTCCATACATGTATATGGGGAGGTACTAGCTCCAACTCCTTTTTACAGTTAAAACTGCAGGAACTTCAAACCGGCACTAAGAAACAGACTGAGAAACCAGAGTAAAAGTTTCTCCTGCAACCCGTTCCCTTTCTGCTAGACGAACGAACGTCTCTTCACATGCTCAGTTCCGAGAGATAAGTGTGTGTGAAAGCCGTCCTTCACCTAGCTTGTTGGGAACACAAAGCTTCTTTTCAGTTGCAAACTCCACTCCATAAATATATATGGGTAGGTACAAGCTCCAGCACGGTTTTACAGTTTAAACTGCAGGAACTTCAAACCGGCACTTGGAAACAGACTGAGAAACCAGAGTAAAAGTTTCTCCTGCAAACCTTTCCTTTGTGCTGGATGAACGAAAGTCACTCCACATGCTCATTTCTGAGAGATAAGTGTGTGTGAAAGCCGTTCTTCACCTAGCTTGTTGGGAACACAAAGCTTCTTTTCAGTTGCAAACTCCACTCCATACATATATAGGGGAGGTACTAGCTCCAACTCGGTTTTACAGTGAAAACTGCAAGAACTTCAAACCGGCACTAGGTAACAGACTGAGAAACCAGAGTAAAAGTTTCTCCTACAACCCGTTCCTTTGGGCTAGATGAACGAACGTCTCTCCACATGCTCAGTTCTGAGAGATAAGTGTGTGTGAAAGCCGTCCTTCACCTAGCTTGTTGGGAACACAATGTTTCTTTTGAGTTGCAAAATCCACTCCATACATTTATATGGGGAGGTACTTGCTCCAACTCGGTTTTACAGCGAAAACTGCAGGAACTTCAAACAGGCACTTAATAAATAGACTGAGAAACCAGAGTAAAAATTTCTGCTGCAACCCGTTCCCTTTGTGCTAGGTGAACGAACGTCTCTCCACATGCTCAGTTCTGAGAGATAAGTGTGTGTGAAAGCCGTCCTTCACCTAGCTTGTTGGGAAAGCAAAGTTTCTTTCAGTTGCAAACTCCACTCCATACATATATATGGGGAGGTACTAGCTCCAAATCGGTTTTACAGCGAAAACTGCAGGAACTTCAAACAGGCACTAGGAAACAGACTGAGAAACCAGAGTAAAAGTTTCTCCTGCAAAGCTTTCCTTTGTGCTAGATGAACGAACGTCTCTCCACATGCTCATTTCTGAGAGATAAGTGTGTGTGAAAGCCTTCCTTCACCTAGATTGTTGGGAACACAAAGTTTCTTTCAGTTGCAAACTCCTGTCCATACATATAAATGGGGAGGTACAAGCTCCAACTCGGTTTTACAGTGAAAACTGCAGGAAAATCAAACCGGCACTCGGAAACAGACTGAGAACCCAGAGTAAAATTTTCTCCTGCAACCCGTTCCCTTTGTGCTAGATGAACGAACGTCTCTCCACATGCTCAGTTCTGAGAGATAAGTGTGTGTGAATGCCGTCCTTCACTTAGCTTGTTGGGAACACAAAGTTTCTTTTCAGTTGCAAACTCCACTCCATACATATATAAGGGGAGGTACTAGCTCCAACTCGGTTTTACAGTGAAAACTGCAGGAACTTCAAACCGGCACTAGGTAACAGACTGAGAAACCAGAGTAAAATTTCTCCTACAACCCGTTCTTTTGGCTAGATGAACGAACGTCTCTCCACATGCTCAGTTCTGAGAGATAAGTGTGTGTGAAAACCGTCCTTCACCTAGCTTGTTGGGAACACAAAGTTTCTTTTCAGTTGCAAACTCCACTCCATACATGTATATGGGGAGGTACTAGCTCCAACTCCTTTTTACAGTGAAAACTGCAGGAACTTCAAACCGGCACTAAGAAACAGACTGAGAAACCAGAGTAAAAGTTTCTCCTGCAACCCGTTCCCTTTCTGCTAGACGAACGAACGTCTCTTCACATGCTCAGTTCCGAGAGATAAGTGTGTGTGAAAGCCGTCCTTCACCTAGCTTGTTGGGAACACAAAGCTTCTTTTCAGTTGCAAACTCCACTCCATAAATATATATGGGTAGGTACAAGCTCCAGCACGGTTTTACAGTTTAAACTGCAGGAACTTCAAACCGGCACTTGGAAACAGACTGAGAAACCAGAGTAAAAGTTTCTCCTGCAAACCTTTCCTTTGTGCTAGATGAACGAAAGTCACTCCACATGCTCATTTCTGAGAGATAAGTGTGTGTGAAAGCCGTTCTTCACCTAGCTTGTTGGGAACACAAAGCTTCTTTTCAGTTGCAAACTCCACTCCATAAATATATAGGGGAGGTACTAGCTCCAACTCGGTTTTACAGTGAAAACTGCAAGAACTTCAAACCGGCACTAGGTAACAGACTGAGAAACCAGAGTAAAAGTTTCTCCTACAACCCGTTCCTTTGGGCTAGATGAACGAACGTCTCTCCACATGCTCAGTTCTGAGAGATAAGTGTGTGTGAAAGCCGTCCTTCACCTAGCTTGTTGGGAACACAATGTTTCTTTTGAGTTGCAAAATCCACTCCATACATTTATATGGGGAGGTACTTGCTCCAACTCGGTTTTACAGCGAAAACTGCAGGAACTTCAAACAGGCACTTAATAAATAGACTGAGAAACCAGAGTAAAAATTTCTGCTGCAACCCGTTCCCTTTGTGCTAGGTGAACGAACGTCTCTCCACATGCTCAGTTCTGAGAGATAAGTGTGTGTGAAAGCCGTCCTTCACCTAGCTTGTTGGGAAAGCAAAGTTTCTTTTCAGTTGCAAACTCCAATCCATACATATATATGGGGAGGTACTAGATCCAACTAGGTTTTACAGTTTAAACTGCAGGAACCTCAAACCGGCCCTAGGAAACAGACTGAGAAACCAGAGTAAATATTTCTCCTACAAACCGTTCCCTTTGTGCTAGATGAACGAACGTCTCTCCACATGCACTTTTCTGAGAGATAATCTGTGTGAAATCCGTCCTTCACCTAGCTTGTTGGCAACACAAGGTTCCTTTTCAGTTGCAAACTTCACTCCATACATATATATGGGGAGGTACTAGCTACAAATCGGTTTTAAAGCGAAAACTGCAGGAACTTCAAACCGGCACTAGGAAACAGACTGAGGAACCAGAGTAAAAGTTTCTCCTGCAAACCGTTCCTTTGTGCTAGATGAATGAACGTCTCTCCACATGCTCAGTTCTGAGAGATAAGTGTGTGTGAAAGCCGTCCTTCACCTAGATTGTTGGGAACACAAAGTTTCTTTCAGTTGCAAACTCCTGTCGATACATATAAATGGGGAGGTACTAGCTCCAACTCGGTTTTACAGTGAAAACTGCAGGAACTTCAAACCGGCACTAGGAACCAGACTGAGAAACCAGAGTAAAAGTTTCTCCTGCAACCCGTTCCTTTGGGCTAAATGAACGAACGTCTCTCCATATACTCAGTTCTGAGAGATAAATGTGTGTGAAAGCCATCTTTCACACAGCTTGTTGGGAACACAAAGTTTCTTTTCAGTTGCAAAATCCACTCCATACATTTATATGGGGAGGTACTTGCTCCAACTCGGTTTTACAGCGAAAACTGCAGGAACTGCAAACAGGCACTTAATAAATAGACTGAGAAACCAGAGTAAAAATTTCTGCTCCAACCCGTTCCCTTTGTGCTAGGTGAACGAACGTCTCTCCACATGCTCAGTTCTGAGAGATAAGTGTGTGTGAAAGCCGTCCTTCACCTAGCTTGTTGGGAAAACAAAGTTTCTTTTCAGTTGCAAACTCCACTCCATACATATATATGGGGAGGTACTAGCTCCAACTAGGTTTTACAGTTTAAACTGCAGGAACCTCAAACCGGCCCTAGGAAACAGACTGAGAAACCAGAGTAAATATTTCTCCTACAAACCGTTCCCTTTGTGCTAGATGAACGAACGTCTCTCCACATGCACTTTTCTGAGAGATAATGTGTGTGAAATCCGTCCTTCACCTAGCTTGTTGGCAACACAAGGTTCCTTTTCAGTTGCAAACTCCATTCCATACATATATATGGGGAGGTACTAGCTCCAACTCGGTTTTACAGTGAAAACTGCAGGAACTTCAAACCGGCACTAGGAACCAGACTGAGAAACCAGGATAAAAGTTTCTCCTGCAACCCGTTCCTTTGGGCTAAATGAACGAACGTCTCTCCATATACTCAGTTCTGAGAGATAAATGTGTGTGAAAGCCATTCTTCACCTAGCTTGTTGGGAACACAAAGTTTGTTTTCAGTTGCAAAATCCACTCCATACATTTATATGGGGAGGTACTTGCACCAACTCGGTTTTACAGCGAAAACTGCAGGAACTTCAAACCGGCACTACGAAACAGACTGAGAAACCAGAGTAAAAATTTCTCCTGCAACCCGTTCACTTTGTGCTAGATGAACGAACGTCTCTCCACATGCTCAGTTCTGAGAGATAAGTGTGTGAAAGGCGTCCTTCACCTAGCTTGTTGGGAAAACAAAGTTTCTTTTCAGTTGCAAACTCCACTCCATAAATATATATGGGGAGGTACTAGCTCCAACTCGGTTTTACAGTTTTAACTGCAGGAACTTCAAACCGGCACTTGGAAACAGACTGAGAAACAAGAGTAAAAGTTTCTCCTGCAACCCGTTCCCTTTGTGCTAGATGAACGAACGTCTCTCCACATGCTCATTCCTGAGAAATAAGTGTGTGTGAGAGCCGTACTTCACCTAGCTTGTTGGGAACACAAAGATTCTTTTCAGTTGCAAACTCCACTCCAAACATATATATGGGGAGGTACTAGCTCCAACTCGGTTTTACAGTGAAAACTGCAGGAACTTCAAACCGGCACTAGGTAACAGACTGAGAAACCAGAGTAAAAGTTTCTCCTACAACCCGTTCCTTTTGGCTAGATGAACGAACGTCTCTCCACATGCTCAGTTCTGAGAGATAAGTGTGTGTGAAAGCCGATATTCACCTAGCTTGTTGGGAACACAAAGTTTCTTTTCAGTTGCAAACTCCACTCCAAACATATATATGGGGAGGTACTAGCTCCAACTTGGTTTTACAGTGAAAACTGCAGGAACTTCAAACCGGCACTAAGAAACAGACTGAGAAACCAGAGTAAAAGTTTCTCCTGCAACCCGTTCCCTTTCTGCTAGATGAACGAACGTCTCTCCACATGCTCAGTTCTGAGAGATAAGTGTGTGTGAAACCGTCCTTCACCTAGCTTGTTGGGAACACAAAGTTTCTTTTCAGTTGCAAACTCCACTCCATACATATATATAGGCCGGTACTAGCTCCAACTCGGTTTTACAGTGAAAACTGCAGGAACTTTAAACCGGCACTAGGAAACATTCTGAGAAATCAGAGTAAAAGTTTCTCCTGCAAAACTTTCTTTTGGGCTAGATGAACGAACGTCTCTCCACATGCTCAGTTCTGAGAGATAAGTGTGTGTGAAAGCCGTCCTTCACCTAGATTGTTGGGAAAACAAAGTTTCTTTTCAGTTGCAAACTCCAATCCATACATATATATGGGGAGGTACTAGCTCCAACTCGGTTTTACAGTTTAAACTGCAGGAACTTAAATCCGGCACTTGGAAACAGACTGAGAAACAAGAGTAAAAGTTTCTCCTGCAAAACGTTCCCTTTGTGCTAGATGAACGAACGTCTCTCCACATGCTCATTTCTGAGAGATAATGTGTGTGAAAGCCGTACTTCACCTAGCTTGTTGGGAACACAAAGTTTCTTTTCAGTTGCAAACTCCACTCCATACATATATATGGGGAGGTACTAGCTCCAACTTGGTTTTACAGTGAAAACTGCAGGAACTTCAAACCGGCACTTGGTAACAGACTGAGAAACCAGAGTAAAAGTTTCTCCTACAACCCGTTCCTTTTTGCTAGATGAACGAACGTCTCTCCACATGCTCATTTCTGAGAGATAGTGTGTGTGAAAGCCGTCCTTCACCTAGCTTGTTGGGAACACAAAGTATCTTTTCAGTTGCAAACTCCACTCCATACATATATATGGGGAGGTACTAGCTCCAACTCGGTTTTACAGTTAAAACTGCAGGAACTTCAAACCGGCACTAAGAAACAGACTGAGAAACCAGAGTAAAAATTTCTCCTGCAACCCGTTCCCTTTGTGCTAGATGAACGAACGTCTCTCCACATGCTCATTTCTGAGAGATAAGTGTGTGTGAATGCCGTCCTTCACCTAGCTTGTTGGGAACACAAAGTATCTTTTCAGTTGCAAACTCCACTCCATACATATATATGGGGAGGTACTAGCTCCAACTCGGTTTTACAGTGAAAACTGCAGGAACTTCAAACCGGCACTAGGAACCAGACTGAGAAACCAGGATAAAAGTTTCTCCTGCAACCCGTTCCTTTGGGCTAAATGAACGAACGTCTCTCCATATACTTAGTTCTGAGAGATAAATGTGTGTGAAAGCCATTCTTCACCTAGCTTGTTGGGAACACAAAGTTTGTTTTCAGTTGCAAAATCCACTCCATACATTTATATGGGGAGGTACTTGCACCAACTCGGTTTTACAGCGAAAACTGCAGGAACTTCAAACCGGCACTACGAAACAGACTGAGAAACCAGAGTAAAAATTTCTCCTGCAACCCGTTCACTTTGTGCTAGATGAACGAACGTCTCTCCACATGCTCAGTTCTGAGAGATAAGTGTGTGAAAGGCGTCCTTCACCTAGCTTGTTGGGAAAACAAAGTTTCTTTTCAGTTGCAAACTCCACTCCATAAATATATATGGGGAGGTACTAGCTCCAACTCGGTTTTACAGTTTTAACTGCAGGAACTTCAAACCGGCACTTGGAAACAGACTGAGAAACAAGAGTAAAAGTTTCTCCTGCAACCCGTTCCCTTTGTGCTAGATGAACGAACGTCTCTCCACATGCTCATTCCTGAGAAATAAGTGTGTGTGAGAGCCGTACTTCACCTAGCTTGTTGGGAACACAAAGATTCTTTTCAGTTGCAAACTCCACTCCAAACATATATATGGGGAGGTACTAGCTCCAACTCGGTTTTACAGTGAAAACTGCAGGAACTTCAAACCGGCACTAGGTAACAGACTGAGAAACCAGAGTAAAAGTTTCTCCTACAACCCGTTCCTTTTGGCTAGATGAACGAACGTCTCTCCACATGCTCAGTTCTGAGAGATAAGTGTGTGTGAAAGCCGATATTCACCTAGCTTGTTGGGAACACAAAGTTTCTTTTCAGTTGCAAACTCCACTCCAAACATATATATGGGGAGGTACTAGCTCCAACTTGGTTTTACAGTGAAAACTGCAGGAACTTCAAACCGGCACTAAGAAACAGACTGAGAAACCAGAGTAAAAGTTTCTCCTGCAACCCGTTCCCTTTCTGCTAGATGAACGAACGTCTCTCCACATGCTCAGTTCTGAGAGATAAGTGTGTGTGAAACCGTCCTTCACCTAGCTTGTTGGGAACACAAAGTTTCTTTTCAGTTGCAAACTCCACTCCATACATATATATAGGCCGGTACTAGCTCCAACTCGGTTTTACAGTGAAAACTGCAGGAACTTTAAACCGGCACTAGGAAACATTCTGAGAAATCAGAGTAAAAGTTTCTCCTGCAAAACTTTCTTTTGGGCTAGATGAACGAACGTCTCTCCACATGCTCAGTTCTGAGAGATAAGTGTGTGTGAAAGCCGTCCTTCACCTAGATTGTTGGGAAAACAAAGTTTCTTTTCAGTTGCAAACTCCAATCCATACATATATATGGGGAGGTACTAGCTCCAACTCGGTTTTACAGTTTAAACTGCAGGAACTTAAATCCGGCACTTGGAAACAGACTGAGAAACAAGAGTAAAAGTTTCTCCTGCAAAACGTTCCCTTTGTGCTAGATGAACGAACGTCTCTCCACATGCTCATTTCTGAGAGATAATGTGTGTGAAAGCCGTACTTCACCTAGCTTGTTGGGAACACAAAGTTTCTTTTCAGTTGCAAACTCCACTTCATACATATATATGGGGAGGTACTAGCTCCAACTTGGTTTTACAGTGAAAACTGCAGGAACTTCAAACCGGCACTTGGTAACAGACTGAGAAACCAGAGTAAAAGTTTCTCCTACAACCCGTTCCTTTTTGCTAGATGAACGAACGTCTCTCCACATGCTCATTTCTGAGAGATAGTGTGTGTGAAAGCCGTCCTTCACCTAGCTTGTTGGGAACACAAAGTATCTTTTCAGTTGCAAACTCCACTCCATACATATATATGGGGAGGTACTAGCTCCAACTCGGTTTTACAGTTAAAACTGCAGGAACTTCAAACCGGCACTAAGAAACAGACTGAGAAACCAGAGTAAAAGTTTCTCCTGCAACCCGTTCCCTTTGTGCTAGATGAACGAACGTCTCTCCACATGCTCATTTCTGAGAGATAATTGTGTGTGAATGCCGTCCTTCACCTAGCTTGTTGGGAACACAAAGTATCTTTTCAGTTGCAAACTCCACTCCATACATATATATGGGGAGGTACTAGCTCCAACTCGGTTTTACAGTGAAAACTGCAGGAACTTCAAACCGGCACTAGGAACCAGACTGAGAAACCAGAGTAAAAGTTTCTCCTGCAACCCGTTCCTTTGGGCTAAATGAACGAACGTCTCTCCATATACTCAGTTCTGAGAGATAAATGTGTGTGAAAGCCATTCTTCACCTAACTTGTTGGGAACACAAAGTTTGTTTTCAGTTGCAAAATCCACTCCATACATTTATATGGGGAGGTACTTGCACCAACTCGGTTTTACAGCGAAAACTGCAGGAACTTCAAACCGGCACTACGAAACAGACTGAGAAACCAGAGTAAAAATTTCTCCTGCAACCCGTTCACTTTGTGCTAGATGAACGAACGTCTCTCCACATGCTCAGTTCTGAGAGATAAGTGTGTGAAAGGCGTCCTTCAAGTAGCTTGTTGGGAAAACAAAGTTTCTTTTCAGTTGCAAACTCCACTCCATAAATATATATGGGGAGGTACTAGCTCCAACTCGGTTTTACAGTTTTAACTGCAGGAACTTCAAACCGGCACTTGGAAACAGACTGAGAAACAAGAGTAAAAGTTTCTCCTGCAACCCGTTCCCTTTGTGCTAGATGAACGAACGTCTCTCCACATGCTCATTCCTGAGAAATAAGTGTGTGTGAGAGCCGTACTTCACCTAGCTTGTTGGGAACACAAAGATTCTTTTCAGTTGCAAACTCCACTCCAAACATATATATGGGGAGGTACTAGCTCCAACTCGGTTTTACAGTGAAAACTGCAGGAACTTCAAACCGGCACTAGGAAACAGACTGAGAAACCAGAGTAAAAGTTTCTCCTACAACCCGTTCCTTTTGGCTAGATGAACGAACGTCTCTCCACATGCTCAGTTCTGAGAGATAAGTGTGTGTGAAAGCCGATATTCACCTAGCTTGTTGGGAACACAAAGTTTCTTTTCAGTTGCAAACTCCACTCCAAACATATATATGGGGAGGTACTAGCTCCAACTTGGTTTTACAGTGAAAACTGCAGGAACTTCAAACCGGCACTAAGAAACAGACTGAGAAACCAGAGTAAAAGTTTCTCCTGCAACCCGTTCCCTTTCTGCTAGATGAACGAACGTCACTCCACATGCTCAGTTCTGAGAGATAAGTGTGTGTGAAACCGTCCTTCACCTAGCTTGTTGGGAACACAAAGTTTCTTTTCAGTTGCAAACTCCACTCCATACATATATATAGGCCGGTACTAGCTCCAACTCGGTTTTACAGTGAAAACTGCAGGAACTTTAAACCGGCACTAGGAAACATTCTGAGAAATCAGAGTAAAAGTTTCTCCTGCAAAACTTTCTTTTGGGCTAGATGAACGAACGTCTCTCCACATGCTCAGTTCTGAGAGATAAGTGTGTGTGAAAGCCGTCCTTCACCTAGATTGTTGGGAAAACAAAGTTTCTTTTCAGTTGCAAACTCCAATCCATACATATATATGGGGAGGTACTAGCTCCAACTCGGTTTTACAGTTTAAACTGCAGGAACTTAAATCCGGCACTTGGAAACAGACTGAGAAACAAGAGTAAAAGTTTCTCCTGCAAAACGTTCCCTTTGTGCTAGATGAACGAACGTCTCTCCACATGCTCATTTCTGAGAGATAATGTGTGTGAAAGCCGTACTTCACCTAGCTTGTTGGGAACACAAAGTTTCTTTTCAGTTGCAAACTCCACTCCATACATATATATGGGGAGGTACTAGCTCCAACTTGGTTTTACAGTGAAAACTGCAGGAACTTCAAACCGGCACTTGGTAACAGACTGAGAAACCAGAGTAAAAGTTTCTCCTACAACCCGTTCCTTTTTGCTAGATGAACGAACGTCTCTCCACATGCTCATTTCTGAGAGATAGTTTGTGTGAAAGCCGTCCTTCACCTAGCTTGTTGGGAACACAAAGTATCTTTTCAGTTGCAAACTCCACTCCATACATATATATGGGGAGGTACTAGCTCCAACTCGGTTTTACAGTTAAAACTGCAGGAACTTCAAACCGGCACTAAGAAACAGACTGAGAAACCAGAGTAAAAATTTCTCCTGCAACCCGTTCCCTTTGTGCTAGATGAACGAACGTCTCTCCACATGCTCATTTCTGAGAGATAAGTGTGTGTGAATGCCGTCCTTCACCTAGCTTGTTGGGAACACAAAGTATCTTTTCAGTTGCAAACTCCACTCCATACATATATATGGGGAGGTACTAGCTCCAACTCGGTTTTACAGTGAAAACTGCAGGAACTTCAAACCGGCACTAGGAACCAGACTGAGAAACCAGGATAAAAGTTTCTCCTGCAACCCGTTCCTTTGGGCTAAATGAACGAACGTCTCTCCATATACTCAGTTCTGAGAGATAAATGTGTGTGAAAGCCATTCTTCACCTAGCTTGTTGGGAACACAAAGTTTGTTTTCAGTTGCAAAATCCACTCCATACATTTATATGGGGAGGTACTTGCACCAACTCGGTTTTACAGCGAAAACTGCAGGAACTTCAAACCGGCACTACGAAACAGACTGAGAAACCAGAGTAAAAATTTCTCCTGCAACCCGTTCACTTTGTGCTAGATGAACGAACGTCTCTCCACATGCTCAGTTCTGAGAGATAAGTGTGTGAAAGGCGTCCTTCACCTAGCTTGTTGGGAAAACAAAGTTTCTTTTCAGTTGCAAACTCCACTCCATAAATATATATGGGGAGGTACTAGCTCCAACTCGGTTTTACAGTTTTAACTGCAGGAACTTCAAACCGGCACTTGGAAACAGACTGAGAAACAAGAGTAAAAGTTTCTCCTGCAACCCGTTCCCTTTGTGCTAGATGAACGAACGTCTCTCCACATGCTCATTCCTGAGAAATAAGTGTGTGTGAGAGCCGTACTTCACCTAGCTTGTTGGGAACACAAAGATTCTTTTCAGTTGCAAACTCCACTCCAAACAT
Organism: Camelus bactrianus; assembly: GCF_048773025.1. Lineage (NCBI taxonomy): Eukaryota > Metazoa > Chordata > Mammalia > Artiodactyla > Camelidae > Camelus > Camelus bactrianus. The sequence goes on along the minus strand of NW_027413948.1, from coordinate 2,768,448 downwards.
ATATATGGGGAGGTACTAGCTCCAACTCGGTTTTACAGTGAAAACTGCAGGAACTTCAAACCGGCACTAGGTAACAGACTGAGAAACCAGAGTAAAAGTTTCTCCTACAACCCGTTCCTTTTGGCTAGATGAACGAACGTCTCTCCACATGCTCAGTTCTGAGAGATAAGTGTGTGTGAAAGCCGATATTCACCTAGCTTGTTGGGAACACAAAGTTTCTTTTCAGTTGCAAACTCCACTCCAAACATATATATGGGGAGGTACTAGCTCCAACTTGGTTTTACAGTGAAAACTGCAGGAACTTCAAACCGGCACTAAGAAACAGACTGAGAAACCAGAGTAAAAGTTTCTCCTGCAACCCGTTCCCTTTCTGCTAGATGAACGAACGTCACTCCACATGCTCAGTTCTGAGAGATAAGTGTGTGTGAAACCGTCCTTCACCTAGCTTGTTGGGAACACAAAGTTTCTTTTCAGTTGCAAACTCCACTCCATACATATATATAGGCCGGTACTAGCTCCAACTCGGTTTTACAGTGAAAACTGCAGGAACTTTAAACCGGCACTAGGAAACATTCTGAGAAATCAGAGTAAAAGTTTCTCCTGCAAAACTTTCTTTTGGGCTAGATGAACGAACGTCTCTCCACATGCTCAGTTCTGAGAGATAAGTGTGTGTGAAAGCCGTCCTTCACCTAGATTGTTGGGAAAACAAAGTTTCTTTTCAGTTGCAAACTCCAATCCATACATATATATGGGGAGGTACTAGCTCCAACTCGGTTTTACAGTTTAAACTGCAGGAACTTAAATCCGGCACTTGGAAACAGACTGAGAAACAAGAGTAAAAGTTTCTCCTGCAAAACGTTCCCTTTGTGCTAGATGAACGAACGTCTCTCCACATGCTCATTTCTGAGAGATAATGTGTGTGAAAGCCGTACTTCACCTAGCTTGTTGGGAACACAAAGTTTCTTTTCAGTTGCAAACTCCACTCCATACATATATATGGGGAGGTACTAGCTCCAACTTGGTTTTACAGTGAAAACTGCAGGAACTTCAAACCGGCACTTGGTAACAGACTGAGAAACCAGAGTAAAAGTTTCTCCTACAACCCGTTCCTTTTTGCTAGATGAACGAACGTCTCTCCACATGCTCATTTCTGAGAGATAGTTTGTGTGAAAGCCGTCCTTCACCTAGCTTGTTGGGAACACAAAGTATCTTTTCAGTTGCAAACTCCACTCCATACATATATATGGGGAGGTACTAGCTCCAACTCGGTTTTACAGTTAAAACTGCAGGAACTTCAAACCGGCACTAAGAAACAGACTGAGAAACCAGAGTAAAAATTTCTCCTGCAACCCGTTCCCTTTGTGCTAGATGAACGAACGTCTCTCCACATGCTCATTTCTGAGAGATAAGTGTGTGTGAATGCCGTCCTTCACCTAGCTTGTTGGGAACACAAAGTATCTTTTCAGTTGCAAACTCCACTCCATACATATATATGGGGAGGTACTAGCTCCAACTCGGTTTTACAGTGAAAACTGCAGGAACTTCAAACCGGCACTAGGAACCAGACTGAGAAACCAGGATAAAAGTTTCTCCTGCAACCCGTTCCTTTGGGCTAAATGAACGAACGTCTCTCCATATACTCAGTTCTGAGAGATAAATGTGTGTGAAAGCCATTCTTCACCTAGCTTGTTGGGAACACAAAGTTTGTTTTCAGTTGCAAAATCCACTCCATACATTTATATGGGGAGGTACTTGCACCAACTCGGTTTTACAGCGAAAACTGCAGGAACTTCAAACCGGCACTACGAAACAGACTGAGAAACCAGAGTAAAAATTTCTCCTGCAACCCGTTCACTTTGTGCTAGATGAACGAACGTCTCTCCACATGCTCAGTTCTGAGAGATAAGTGTGTGAAAGGCGTCCTTCACCTAGCTTGTTGGGAAAACAAAGTTTCTTTTCAGTTGCAAACTCCACTCCATAAATATATATGGGGAGGTACTAGCTCCAACTCGGTTTTACAGTTTTAACTGCAGGAACTTCAAACCGGCACTTGGAAACAGACTGAGAAACAAGAGTAAAAGTTTCTCCTGCAACCCGTTCCCTTTGTGCTAGATGAACGAACGTCTCTCCACATGCTCATTCCTGAGAAATAAGTGTGTGTGAGAGCCGTACTTCACCTAGCTTGTTGGGAACACAAAGATTCTTTTCAGTTGCAAACTCCACTCCAAACATATATATGGGGAGGTACTAGCTCCAACTCGGTTTTACAGTGAAAACTGCAGGAACTTCAAACCGGCACTAGGTAACAGACTGAGAAACCAGAGTAAAAGTTTCTCCTACAACCCGTTCCTTTTGGCTAGATGAACGAACGTCTCTCCACATGCTCAGTTCTGAGAGATAAGTGTGTGTGAAAGCCGATATTCACCTAGCTTGTTGGGAACACAAAGTTTCTTTTCAGTTGCAAACTCCACTCCAAACATATATATGGGGAGGTACTAGCTCCAACTTGGTTTTACAGTGAAAACTGCAGGAACTTCAAACCGGCACTAAGAAACAGACTGAGAAACCAGAGTAAAAGTTTCTCCTGCAACCCGTTCCCTTTCTGCTAGATGAACGAACGTCTCTCCACATGCTCAGTTCTGAGAGATAAGTGTGTGTGAAACCGTCCTTCACCTAGCTTGTTGGGAACACAAAGTTTCTTTTCAGTTGCAAACTCCACTCCATACATATATATAGGCCGGTACTAGCTCCAACTCGGTTTTACAGTGAAAACTGCAGGAACTTTAAACCGGCACTAGGAAACATTCTGAGAAATCAGAGTAAAAGTTTCTCCTGCAAAACTTTCTTTTGGGCTAGATGAACGAACGTCTCTCCACATGCTCAGTTCTGAGAGATAAGTGTGTGTGAAAGCCGTCCTTCACCTAGATTGTTGGGAAAACAAAGTTTCTTTTCAGTTGCAAACTCCAATCCATACATATATATGGGGAGGTACTAGCTCCAACTCGGTTTTACAGTTTAAACTGCAGGAACTTAAATCCGGCACTTGGAAACAGACTGAGAAACAAGAGTAAAAGTTTCTCCTGCAAAACGTTCCCTTTGTGCTAGATGAACGAACGTCTCTCCACATGCTCATTTCTGAGAGATAATGTGTGTGAAAGCCGTACTTCACCTAGCTTGTTGGGAACACAAAGTTTCTTTTCAGTTGCAAACTCCACTTCATACATATATATGGGGAGGTACTAGCTCCAACTTGGTTTTACAGTGAAAACTGCAGGAACTTCAAACCGGCACTTGGTAACAGACTGAGAAACCAGAGTAAAAGTTTCTCCTACAACCCGTTCCTTTTTGCTAGATGAACGAACGTCTCTCCACATGCTCATTTCTGAGAGATAGTGTGTGTGAAAGCCGTCCTTCACCTAGCTTGTTGGGAACACAAAGTATCTTTTCAGTTGCAAACTCCACTCCATACATATATATGGGGAGGTACTAGCTCCAACTCGGTTTTACAGTTAAAACTGCAGGAACTTCAAACCGGCACTAAGAAACAGACTGAGAAACCAGAGTAAAAGTTTCTCCTGCAACCCGTTCCCTTTGTGCTAGATGAACGAACGTCTCTCCACATGCTCATTTCTGAGAGATAATTGTGTGTGAATGCCGTCCTTCACCTAGCTTGTTGGGAACACAAAGTATCTTTTCAGTTGCAAACTCCACTCCATACATATATATGGGGAGGTACTAGCTCCAACTCGGTTTTACAGTGAAAACTGCAGGAACTTCAAACCGGCACTAGGAACCAGACTGAGAAACCAGAGTAAAAGTTTCTCCTGCAACCCGTTCCTTTGGGCTAAATGAACGAACGTCTCTCCATATACTCAGTTCTGAGAGATAAATGTGTGTGAAAGCCATTCTTCACCTAACTTGTTGGGAACACAAAGTTTGTTTTCAGTTGCAAAATCCACTCCATACATTTATATGGGGAGGTACTTGCACCAACTCGGTTTTACAGCGAAAACTGCAGGAACTTCAAACCGGCACTACGAAACAGACTGAGAAACCAGAGTAAAAATTTCTCCTGCAACCCGTTCACTTTGTGCTAGATGAACGAACGTCTCTCCACATGCTCAGTTCTGAGAGATAAGTGTGTGAAAGGCGTCCTTCACGTAGCTTGTTGGGAAAACAAAGTTTCTTTTCAGTTGCAATCTCCACTCCATAAATATATATGGGGAGGTACTAGCTCCAACTCGGTTTTACAGTTTTAACTGCAGGAACTTCAAACCGGCACTTGGAAACAGACTGAGAAACAAGAGTAAAAGTTTCTCCTGCAACCCGTTCCCTTTGTGCTAGATGAACGAACGTCTCTCCACATGCTCATTCCTGAGAAATAAGTGTGTGTGAGAGCCGTACTTCACCTAGCTTGTTGGGAACACAAAGATTCTTTTCAGTTGCAAACTCCACTCCAAACATATATATGGGGAGGTACTAGCTCCAACTCGGTTTTACAGTGAAAACTGCAGGAACTTCAAACCGGCACTAGGTAACAGACTGAGAAACCAGAGTAAAAGTTTCTCCTACAACCCGTTCCTTTTGGCTAGATGAACGAACGTCTCTCCACATGCTCAGTTCTGAGAGATAAGTGTGTGTGAAAGCCGATATTCACCTAGCTTGTTGGGAACACAAAGTTTCTTTTCAGTTGCAAACTCCACTCCAAACATATATATGGGGAGGTACTAGCTCCAACTTGGTTTTACAGTGAAAACTGCAGGAACTTCAAACCGGCACTAAGAAACAGACTGAGAAACCAGAGTAAAAGTTTCTCCTGCAACCCGTTCCCTTTCTGCTAGATGAACGAACGTCTCTCCACATGCTCAGTTCTGAGAGATAAGTGTGTGTGAAACCGTCCTTCACCTAGCTTGTTGGGAACACAAAGTTTCTTTTCAGTTGCAAACTCCACTCCATACATATATATAGGCCGGTACTAGCTCCAACTCGGTTTTACAGTGAAAACTGCAGGAACTTTAAACCGGCACTAGGAAACATTCTGAGAAATCAGAGTAAAAGTTTCTCCTGCAAAACTTTCTTTTGGGCTAGATGAACGAACGTCTCTCCACATGCTCAGTTCTGAGAGATAAGTGTGTGTGAAAGCCGTCCTTCACCTAGCTTGTTGGGAACACAAAGTTTCTTTTCAGTTGCAAACTCCACTCCATACATATATATGGGGAGGTACTAGCTCCAACTTGGTTTTACAGTGAAAACTGCAGGAACTTCAAACCGGCACTTGGTAACAGACTGAGAAACCAGAGTAAAAGTTTCTCCTACAACCCGTTCCTTTTTGCTAGATGAACGAACGTCTCTCCACATGCTCATTTCTGAGAGATAGTGTGTGTGAAAGCCGTCCTTCACCTAGCTTGTTGGGAACACAAAGTATCTTTTCAGTTGCAAACTCCACTCCATACATATATATGGGGAGGTACTAGCTCCAACTCGGTTTTACAGTTAAAACTGCAGGAACTTCAAACCGGCACTAAGAAACAGACTGAGAAACCAGAGTAAAAGTTTCTCCTGCAACCCGTTCCCTTTCTGCTAGATGAACGAACGTCTCTCCACATGCTCAGTTCTGAGAGATAAGTGTGTGTGAAAGCCGTCCTTCACCTAGCTTGTTGGGAACACAAAGCTTCTTTTAAGTAGCAAACTCCACTCCATACATATATAGGGGAGGTACTAGCTCCAACTCGGTTTTACAGTGATAACTGCAGGAACTTCAACCCGGCACTAGGTAACAGACTGAGAAACCAGAGTAAAATTTCTCCTACAACCCGTTCCTTTGGGCTAGATGAACGAACGTCTCTCCACATGCTCAGTTCTGAGAGATAAGTGTGTGTGAAAGCCGTCCTTCACCTAGCTTGTTGGGAACACAAAGATTCTTTTCAGTTGCAAACTCCACTCCATATATATACATGGGTAGGTACTAGCTCCAACTCCGATTTACAGTGAAAACTGCAGGAACTTCAAACAGGCACAAGGAAACAGACTGAGAAACCAGAGTAAAAGATTCTCCTTCAATCCGTTCCCTTTGAGCTATATGAACGAACGTCTCTCCAGATGCTCAGTTCTGAGAGAAAAGTTTGTGTGAATGCCGTACTTCACCCAGCTTGTTGGGAACACAAAGTTTCTTTTCAGTTGCAAACTACACTCCATACATATATATGGGGAGGTACTAGTTCCAAATAGGTTTTACAGTGAAAACTGCAGGAACTTCAAACCGGCACTAGGAAACGGACTGAGAATCCAGAGTAAAATTTTCTCCTGCAACCCGTTACTTTGGGCTAGATGAACGAACGTCTCTCCACATGCTCAGTTCTGAGAGATAAGTGTGTGTGAAAGCCGTCCTTCACATAGCTTGTTGGGACACAAAGTTTCTTTTCAGTTGCAAACTCCACTCCATACATTTATATGGGGAGGTACTTGCTCCAAATCTGCTTTACAGTGAAAACTGCAGGAACTTCAACCCGGCACTAGGAAACAGACTGAGAAACCAGAGTAAATGTTTTTCCTGCAACACGTTCCTTTGTGCTAGATGAACGAACGTCTATCCACATGCTCAGTTCTAAGATATAATTGTGTGAGAAAGCTGTCCTTCACATAGCTTGTTGGGAACACAAAGTTTCTTTTCAGTTGCAAACTCCACTCCATACTTATATATGGGGAGGTACTATCTCCAACTCGGTTTTATAGTGAAAACTGCAGGAACTTCAAACCGGCACTAGGAAACTGACTGAGAAACCAGAGTAAAAGTTTCTCCTGCAACCCGTTCCTTTGGGCTAGATGAACGAACGTCTCTCCATATACTCAGGTCTGAGAGATAAATGTGTGTGAAAGCCATTCTTCACCTTGCTTGTTGGGAACACAAAGTTTCTTTTCAGTTGCAAACTCCACTCCATACATTTATATTGGGAGGTACTTGCTCCAACTCGGTTTTACAGCGAAAACTGCAGGAACTTCAAACCGGCACTTAATAAACAGACTGAGAAACCAGAGTAAAAATTTCTGCTGCAACCCGTTCCCTTTGTGCTAGATGAACGAACGTCTCTCCACATACTCAGTTCTGAGAGATAAGTGTGTGTGAAAGCCGTCCTTCACCTAGCTTGTTGGGAAAACAAAGTTTCTTTTCAGTTGCAAACTCCACTCCATACATATATATGGGGAGGTACTAGCTCCAACTCGGTTTTACAGTTTAAACTGCAGGAACCTCAAACCGGCACTAGGAAACAGACTGAGAAACCAGAGTAAATGTTTCTCCTACAAACCGTTCCCTTTGTGCTAGATGAACGAAAGTCTCTCCACATGCTCAGTTCTGAGAGATAAGTGTGTGTGAAAGCCGTCCTTCACCTAGCTTGTTGGGAACACAAAGCTTCTTTTCAGTTGCAAACTCCACTCCATACATATATATGGGGAGGTACTAGCTCCAACTCGGTTTTACAGTGAAAACTGCAGGAACATCAAACCGGCACTAGGTAACAGACTGAGAAACCAGAGTAAAAGTTTCTCCTACAACCAGTTCCTTTGGGCTAGATGAACGAAAGTCTCTCCACATGCTCAGATCTGAGAGATAAGTGTGTGTGAAAGCCGTCCTTCACCTAGCTTGTTGGGAACACAAAGTTTCTTTTCAGATGCAAACTTCACTCCATACATATATATGGGGAGGTACTAGCTCCAAATCTGTTTTACAGTGAAAACTGCAGGAACATCAACCCGGCAATAGGAAACAGACTGAGAAACCAGAGTAAATGTTTTTCCTGCAACACGTTCCTTTGTGCTAGATGAACGAACGTCTATCCACATGCTCAGTTCTAAGATATAATTGTGTGTGAAAGCTGTACTTCACATAGCTTGTTGGGAACACAAAGTTTCTTTTCAGTTGCAAACTCCACTCCATACATATATATGGGGAGGTACTATCTCCAACTCGGTTTTACAGTGAAAACTGCAGGAACTTCAAACCGGCACTAGGAAACAGACGGAGAAACCAGAGTAAAAGTTTCTCCTGCAACCCGTTCCTTTGGGCTAGATGAACGAACGTCTCTCCATATACTCAGGTCTGAGAGATAAATGTGTGTGAAAGCCATTCTTCACCTAGCTTGTTGGGAACACAAAGTTTCTTTTCAGTTGCAAACTCCACTCCATACATTTATATGGGGAGGTACTTGCTCCAACTCGGTTTTACAGCGAAAACTGCAGGAACTTCAAACCGGCACTTAATAAACAGACTGAGAAACCAGAGTAAAAATTTCTGCTGCAACCCGTTCCCTTTGTGCTAGATGAACGAACGTCTCTCCACATGCTCAGTTCTGAGAGATAAGTGTGTGTGAAAGCCGTCCTTCACCTAGCTTTTTGGGAACACAAAGTTTCTTTTCAGTTGCAAACTCCACTCCATACATATATATTGGGAGGTACTAGCTCCAACTAGGTTTTACAGTGAAAACTGCAGGAACTTCAAACCGGCACTAGGAAACAGACTGAGAAACCAGAGTAAAAGTTTCTCCTGCAACCCGTTCCTTTGGGCTAGATGAACGAACGTCTCTCCATATACTCAGGTCTGAGAGATAAATGTGTGTGAAAGCCATTCTTCACCTAGCTTGTTGGGAACACAAAGTTTCTTTTCAGTTGCAAACTCCACTCCTTACATTTATATGGGGAGGTATTTGCTCCAACTCCGTTTTACAGCGAAAACTGCAGGAACTTCAAACCGGCACTAGGAAACAGACTGAGAAACCAGAGAAAAATTTCTCCTGCAACGCGTTCCCTTTGTGCTAGATGAACGAACGTCTCTCCACATGCTCAGTTCTGAGAGATAAGTGTGTGTGAAAGCCGTCCTTCACCTAGCTTGTTGGGAAAACAAAGCTTCTTTTCAGTTGCAAACTCCACTCCATACATATATATGGGGAGGTACTAGCTCCAACTAGGTTTTACAGTTTAAACTGCAGGAACCTCAAACCGGCTCTAGGAAACAGACTGAGAAACCAGAGTAAATGTTTCTCCTACAAACCATTCCCTTTGTGCTAGATGAACGAACGTCTCTCCACATGCTCAGTTCTGAGAGATAAGTGTGTGTGAAAGCCGTACTTCACCTAGCTTGTTGGGAAAACAAAGTTTCTTTTCAGTTGCAAACTCCACTCCATACATATATATGGGGAGGTACTAGCTCCAACTAGGTTTTACAGTTTAAACTGCAGGAACCTCAAACCGGCACTAGGAAACAGACTGAGAAACCAGAGTAAATGTTTCTCCTAGAAACCGTTCCCTTTGTGCTAGATGAACGAACGTCTCTCCACATGCTCAGTTCTGAGAGATAAGTGTGTGTGAAAGCCGTTCTTCACCTAGCTTGTTGGGAACACAAAGCTTCTTTTCAGTTGCAAACTCCACTCCATACATATATATGGGGAGGTACTAGCTCCAACTCGGTTTTACAGTGAAAACTGCAGGAACTTCAAACCGGCACTAGGTAACAGACTGAGAAACCAGAGTAAAAGTTTCTCCTACAACCAGTTCCTTGGGGCTAGATGAACGAACGTCTCTCCACATGCTCAGTTCTAAGAGATAAGTGTGTGTGAAAGCCGTCCTTCACCTAGCTTGTTGGGAACACAAAGTTTCTTTTCAGTTGCAAACTCCACTCCATACATTTATATGGGGAGGTACTTGCTCCCGCTCGGTTTTACAGCGAAAACTGCAGGAACTTCAAACAGGCACTAGGAAACAGACTGAGAAACCAGAGTAAAAAATTCTCCTGCAACCCGTTCATTTTGTGCTAGATGAACGAACGTCTCTCCACATGCTCAGTTCTGAGAGATAAGTGTGTGTGAAAGCCGTCCTTCACCTAGCTTGTTGGGAACACAAAGTTTCCTTTCAGTTGCAAACTCCACTCCATACATTTATATGGGCATGTACTTGCTCCAACTCCGTTTTACAGCGAAAACTGCAGGAACTTCAAACCGGCACTTAATAAACAGACTGAGAAACCAGAGTAAAACTTTCTGCTGCAACCCGTTCCCTTTGGGATAGATGAACGAACGTCTCTCCACATGCTCAGTTCTGAGAGATAAGTGTGTGTGAAAGCCGTCCTTCACCTAGCTTTTTGGGAACACAAAGTTTCTTTTCAGTTGCAAACTCCACTCCATACATATATATTGGGAGGTACTAGCTCCAACTCGGTTTTACAGTGAAAACTGCAGGAACTTCAAACCGGCACTAGGAAACAGACTGAGAAACCAGAGTAAAAGTTTCTCCTGCAACCCGTTCCTTTGGGCTAGATGAACGAACGTCTCTCCATATACTCAGGTCTGAGAGATAAATGTGTGTGAAAGCCATTCTTCACCTAGCTTGTTGGGAACACAAAGTTTCTTTTCAGTTGCAAACTCCACTCCTTACATTTATATGGGGAGGTATTTGCTCCAACTCGGTTTTACAGCGAAAACTGCAGGAACTTCAAACCGGCACTAGGAAACAGACTGAGAAACCAGAGAAAAATTTCTCCTGCAACGCGTTCCCTTTGTGCTAGATGAACGAACGTCTCTCCACATGCTCAGTTCTGAGAGATAAGTGTGTGTGAAAGCCGTCCTTCACCTAGCTTGTTGGGAAAACAAAGCTTCTTTTCAGTTGCAAACTCCACTCCATACATATATATGGGGAGGTACTAGCTCCAACTAGGTTTTACAGTTTAAACTGCAGGAACCTCAAACCGGCTCTAGGAAACAGACTGAGAAACCAGAGTAAATGTTTCTCCTACAAACCATTCCCTTTGTGCTAGATGAACGAACGTCTCTCCACATGCTCAGTTCTGAGAGATAAGTGTGTGTGAAAGCCGCCTTCACCTAGCTTGTTGGGAACACAAAGCTTCTTTTCAGTTGCAAACTCCACTCCATACATATATATGGGGAGGTACTAGCTTCAACTCGGTTTTACAGTGAAAACTGCAGGAACTTCAAACCGGCACTTAATAAACAGACTGAGAAACCAGAGAAAAATTTCTGCTGCAACCCGTTCCCTTTGTGCTAGATGAACGAACGTCTCTCCACATGCTCAGTTTTGAGAGATAAGTGTGTGTGAAAGCCGTCCTTCACCTAGCTTGTTGGGAAAACAAAGTTTCTTTTCAGTTGCAAACTCCACTCCATACATATATATGGGGAGGTACTAGCTCCAACTAGGTTTTACAGTTTAAACTGAAGGAACCTCAAACCGGCACTAGGAAACAGACTGAGAAACCAGGGTAAATGTTTCTCCTACAAACCGTTCCCTTTGTGCTAGATGAACGAACGTCTCTCAACATGCTCAGTTCTGAGAGATAAGTGTGTGTGAAAGCCGTCCTTCACCTAGCTTGTTGGGAAAACAAAGTTTCTTTTCAGTTGCAAACTCCACTCCATACATATATATGGGGAGGTACTAGCTCCAACTCGGTTTTACAGTGAAAACTGCAGGAACTTCAAACCGGCACTTGGTAACAGACTGAGAAACCAGAGTAAAAGTTTCTCCTACAACCAGTTCCTTTGTGCTAGATGAACGAACGTCTCTCCACATGCTCAGTTCTGAGAGATAAGTGTGTGTGAAAGCCGTCCTTCACCTAGCTTGTTGGGAACACAAAGTTTCTTTTCAGTTGCAAACTTCACTCCATACATATATATGGGAAGGTACTAGCTCCAAATCTGTTTTACAGTGAAAACTGCAGGAACTTCAAACCGGCACTAGGAAACAGACTGAGAAACCAGAGTAAAAGTTTCTCCTGCAACCCGTTCTTTGGGCTAGATGAACGAACGTCTCTCCATATACTCAGGTCTGAGAGATAAATGTGTGTGAAAGCCATTCTTCAACTAGCTTGTTGGGAACACAAAGTTTCTTTTCAGTTGCAAACTCCAATCCATACATTTATATGGGGAGGTACTTGCTCCAACTCGGTTTTACAGCGAAAACTGCAGGAACTTCAAACCGGCACTTAATAAAAAGACTGAGAAACCAGAGTAAAAATTTCTGCTGCAACCCGTTCCCTTTGTGCTAGATGAACGAACGTCTCTCCACATGCTCAGTTCTGAGAGATAAGTGTGTGTGAAAGCCGCCCTTCACCTAGCTTGTTGGGAAAACAAAGTTTCTTTTCAGTTGCAAACTCCACTCCATACATATATATGGGGAGGTACTAGCTCCAACTCGGTTTTACAGTTTAAACTGCAGGAACCTCAAACCGGCACTAGGAAACAGACTGAGAAACCAGAGTAAATGTTTCTCCTACAAACCGTTCCATTTGTGCTAGATGAACGAACTTCTCTCCACATGCTCAGTTCTGAGAGATAAGTGTGTGTGAAAGCCGTCCTTCACCTAGCTTTTTGGGAACACAAAGCTTCTTTTCAGTTGCAAACTCCACTCCATACATATATATGGGGAGGTACTAGCTCCAACTCGGTTTTACAGTGAAAACTGCAGGAACTTCAAACCGGCACTTGGTAACAGACTGAGAAACCAGAGTAAAAGTTTCTCCTACAACCAGTTCCTTTGTGCTAGATGAACGAACGTCTCTCCACATGCTCAGTTCTGAGAGATAAGTGTGTGTGAAAGCCGTCCTTCACCTAGCTTGTTGGGAACACAAAGCTTCTTTTCAGTTGCAAACTCCACTCCATACATATATATGGGGAGGTACTAGCTTCAACTCGGTTTTACAGTGAAAACTGCAGGAACTTCAAACCGGCACTTAATAAACAGACTGAGAAACCAGAGAAAAATTTCTGCTGCAACCCGTTCCCTTTGTGCTAGATGAACGAACGTCTCTCCACATGCTCAGTTTTGAGAGATAAGTGTGTGTGAAAGCCGTCCTTCACCTAGCTTGTTGGGAAAACAAAGTTTCTTTTCAGTTGCAAACTCCACTCCATACATATATATGGGGAGGTACTAGCTCCAACTAGGTTTTACAGTTTAAACTGAAGGAACCTCAAACCGGCACTAGGAAACAGACTGAGAAACCAGAGTAAATGTTTCTCCTACAAACCGTTCCCTTTGTGCTAGATGAACGAACGTCTCTCAACATGCTCAGTTCTGAGAGATAAGTGTGTGTGAAAGCCGTCCTTCACCTAGCTTGTTGGGAAAACAAAGTTTCTTTTCAGTTGCAAACTCCACTCCATACATATATATGGGGAGGTACTAGCTCCAACTCGGTTTTACAGTGAAAACTGCAGGAACTTCAAACCGGCACTTGGTAACAGACTGAGAAACCAGAGTAAAAGTTTCTCCTACAACCAGTTCCTTTGTGCTAGATGAACGAACGTCTCTCCACATGCTCAGTTCTGAGAGATAAGTGTGTGTGAAAGCCGTCCTTCACCTAGCTTGTTGGGAACACAAAGTTTCTTTTCAGTTGCAAACTTCACTCCATACATATATATGGGAAGGTACTAGCTCCAAATCTGTTTTACAGTGAAAACTGCAGGAACTTCAAACCGGCACTAGGAAACAGACTGAGAAACCAGAGTAAAAGTTTCTCCTGCAACCCGTTCTTTGGGCTAGATGAACGAACGTCTCTCCATATACTCAGGTCTGAGAGATAAATGTGTGTGAAAGCCATTCTTCAACTAGCTTGTTGGGAACACAAAGTTTCTTTTCAGTTGCAAACTCCAATCCATACATTTATATGGGGAGGTACTTGCTCCAACTCGGTTTTACAGCGAAAACTGCAGGAACTTCAAACCGGCACTTAATAAAAAGACTGAGAAACCAGAGTAAAAATTTCTGCTGCAACCCGTTCCCTTTGTGCTAGATGAACGAACGTCTCTCCACATGCTCAGTTCTGAGAGATAAGTGTGTGTGAAAGCCGCCCTTCACCTAGCTTGTTGGGAAAACAAAGTTTCTTTTCAGTTGCAAACTCCACTCCATACATATATATGGGGAGGTACTAGCTCCAACTCGGTTTTACAGTTTAAACTGCAGGAACCTCAAACCGGCACTAGGAAACAGACTGAGAAACCAGAGTAAATGTTTCTCCTACAAACCGTTCCATTTGTGCTAGATGAACGAACTTCTCTCCACATGCTCAGTTCTGAGAGATAAGTGTGTGTGAAAGCCGTCCTTCACCTAGCTTTTTGGGAACACAAAGCTTCTTTTCAGTTGCAAACTCCACTCCATACATATATATGGGGAGGTACTAGCTCCAAATCTGTTTTACAGTGAAAACTGCAGGAACTTCAAACCGGCACTAGGAACCAGACTGAGAAACCAGAGTAAAAGTTTTCCTGCAACCCGTTCCTTTGGGATAGATGAACGAACGTCTCTCCATATACTCAGTTCTGAGAGATAAATGTGTGAAAGCCATCCTTCACCTAGCTTGTTGGGAACACAAAGTTTCTTTTCAGTTGCAAACTCCACTCCATACATTTATATGGGGAGGTACTTGCTCCAGCTCGGTTTTACAGCGAAAACTGCAGGAACTTCAAACCGGCACTAGGAAACAGACTGAGAAACCAGAGTAAAAAATTCTCCTGCAACCCGTTCATTTTGTGCTTGATGAACGAACGTCTCTCCACATGCTCAGTTCTGAGAGATAAGTGTGTGTGAAAGCCGTCCTTCACCTAGCTTGTTGGGAACACAAAGTTTCCTTTCAGTTGCAAACTCCACTCCATACATTTATATGGGCAGGTACTTGCTCCAACTCGGTTTTACAGCGAAAAGTGCAGGAACTTCAAACCGGCACTTAATAAACAGACTGAGAAACCAGAGTAAAAATTTCTGCTGCAACCCGTTCCATTTTTGCTAGATGAACGAACGTCTCTCCACATGCTCAGTTCTGAGAGATAAGTGTGTGTGAAAGCCGTCCTTCACCTAGCTTTTTGGGAACACAAAGTTTCTTTTCAGTTGCAAACTCCACTCCATACATATATATTGGGAGGTACTAGCTCCAACTCGGTTTTACAGTGAAAACTGCAGGAACTTCAAACCGGCACTAGGAAACAGACTGAGAAACCAGAGTAAAAGTTTCTCCTGCAACCCGTTCTTTTGGGCTAGATGAAAGAACGTCTCTCCATATACTCAGGTCTGAGAGATAAATGTGTGTGAAAGCCATTCTTCACCTAGCTTGTTGGGAACACAAAGTTTCTTTTCAGTAGCAAACTCCACTCCTTACATTTATATGGGGAGGTATTTGCTCCAACTCGGTTTTACAGCGAAAACTGCAGGAACTTCAAACCGGCACTTAATAAACAGACTGAGAAACCAGAGTAATAATTTCTGCTGCAACACATTCCCTTTTTGCTAGATGAACGAACGTCTCTCCACATGCTCAGTTCTGAGAGATAAGTGTGTGTGAAAGCCGTCCTTCACCTAGCTTGTTGGGAAAACAAAGTTTCTTTTCAGTTGCCAACTCCACTCCATACATATATATGGGGAGGTACTAGCTCCAACTAAGTTTTACAGTTTAAACTGCAGGAACCTCAAACCGGCACTAGGAAACAGACTGAGAAACCAGAGTAAATGTTTCTCCTACAAACCGTTCCCTTTGTGCTAGATGAACGAACGTCTCTCCACATGCTCAGTTCTGAGAGATAAGTGTGTGTGAAAGCCGTCCTTCACCTAGCTTGTTGGGAACACAAAGTTTCTTTTCAGTTGCAAACTCCACTAAATACATATATATGGGGAGGTACTAGCTCCAACTCGGTTTTACACTGAAATCTGCAGGAACTTCAAACCGGCACTAGGTAACAGACTGAGAAACCAGAGTAAAAGTTTCTCCTACAACCCGTTCCTTTGGGCTAGATGAACGAACGTCTCTCCACATGCTCAGTTCTGAGAGATAAGTGTGTGTGAAAGCCGTCCTTCACCTAGCTTTTTGGGAACACAAAGTTTCTTTTCAGTTGCAAACTCCACTCCATACATATATATTGGGAGGTACTAGCTCCAACTCGGTTTTACAGTGAAAACTGCAGGAACTTCAAACCGGCACTAGGAAACAGACTGAGAAACCAGAGTAAAAGTTTCTCCTGCAACCCGTTCCTTTGGGCTAGATGAACGAACGTCTCTCCATATACTCAGGTCTGAGAGATAAATGTGTGTGAAAGCCATTCTTCACCTAGCTTGTTGGGAACACAAAGTTTCTTTTCAGTTGCAAACTCCACTCCTTACATTTATATGGGGAGGTATTTGCTCCAACTCGGTTTTACAGCGAAAACTGCAGGAACTTCAAACCGGCACTTAATAAACAGACTGAGAAACCAGAGTAAAAATTTCTGCTGCAACACATTCCCTTTTTGCTAGATGAACGAACGTCTCTCCAAATGCTCAGTTCTGAGAGATAAGTGTGTGTGAAAGCCGTCCTTCACCTAGCTTGTTGGGAAAACAAAGTTTCTTTTCAGTTGCAAACTCCACTCCATACATATATATTGGGAGGTACTAGCTCCAACTAGGTTTTACAGTTTAAACTGAAGGAACCCCAAACCGGCACTAGGAAACAGACTGAGAAACCAGAGTAAATGTTTCTCCTACAAACCGTTCCCTTTGTGCTAGATGAACGAACGTCTCTCCACATGCTCAGTTCTGAGAGATAAGTGTGTGTGAAAGCCGTCCTTCACCTAGCTTGTTGGGAACACAAAGTTTCTTTTCAGTTGCAAACTCCACTCCATACATATATATGGGGAAGTACTAGCTCCAACTCGGTTTTACAGTGAAAACTGCTGGAACTTCAAACAGGCACTAGGTAACAGACTGAGAAACCAGAGTAAAAGTTTCTCCTAAAACCCGTTCCTTTGGGCTAGATGAACGAACGTCTCTCCACATGCTCAGTTCTGAGAGATAAGTGTGTGTTAAAGCCTTCCATCACCTAGCTTGTTGGGAAAACAAAGTTTCTTTTCAGTTGCAAACTCCACTCCATACATATAAATGGGGAGGTACTAGCTCCAACTAGGTTTTACAGTTTAAACTGCAGGAACCTCAAACCGGCACTAGGAAACAGACTGAGAAACCAGAGTAAATGTTTCTCCTACAAACCGTTCCCTTTGTGCTAGATGAACGAACGTCTCTCCACATGCTCAGTTCTGAGAGATAAGTGTGTGTGAAAGCCGTCCTTCACATAGCTTGTTGGGAACACAAAGTTTCTTTTCAGTTGCAAACTCCACTCCATACATATATATGGGGAAGTACTAGCTCCAACTCGGTTTTACAGTGAAAACTGCAGGAACTTCAAACAGGCACTAGGTAACAGACTGAGAAACCAGAGTAAAAGTTTCTCCTACAACCCGTTCCTTTGGGCTAGATGAACGAACGTCTCTCCACATGCTCAGTTCTGAGAGATAAGTGAGTGTGAAAGCCGTCCTTCACCTAGCTTGTTGGGAACACAAAGTTTCTTTTCAGTTGCAAACTTCACTCCATACATTTATATGGGGAGGTACTAGCTCCAAATCGGTTTTACAGTGAAAACTTCAGGAACTTCAAACCGGCACTAGGAACCAGACTGAGAAACCAGAGTAAAAGTTTCTCCTGCAACCCGTTCCTTTGGGCTAGATGAACGAACGTCTCTCCATATACTCAGTTCTGAGATATAAATGTGTGTGAAAGCCATCCTTCACCTAGCTTGTTGGGAACACAAAGTTTCTTTTCAGTTGCAAACTCCACTCCATACATTTATATGGGGAGGTACTTGCTCCAACTCGGTTTTACAGCGAAAACTGCAGGAACTTCAAACCGGCACTAGGAAACAGAATGAGAAACCAGAGTAAAAATTTCTCCTGCAACGCGTTCCCTTTGTGCTAGATGAACGAACGTCTCTCCACATGCTCAGTTCTGAGAGATAAGTGTGTGTGAAAGCCGTCCTTCACCTAGCTTGTTGGGAACACAAAGCTTCTTTTCAGTTGCAAACTCCACTCCATACGTATATATGGTTTGGTACAAGCTCCAACTCGGTTTTACAGTTTAAACTGCAGGAACTTCAATCCGGCACTTGGAAACAGACTGAGAAACCAGAGTAAAAGTTTCTCCTGCAACCCTTTCCCTTTGTGCTAGATGAACGAACGTGTCTCCACATGCTCAGTTCTGTGAGATAAGTGTGTGTGAAAGCCGTCCTTCACCTAGCTTGTTGGGAACACAAAGCTTCTTTTCAGTTGCAAACTCCACTCCGTACATATATAGGGGAGGTACTAGCTCCAACACGGTTTTACAGTGAAAACTGCAGGAACTTCAAACCGACACTAGGTAACAGACTGAGAAACCAGAGTAAAATTTCTCCTACAACCCGTTCCTTTGGGCTAGATGAACGAACGTCTCTCCACATGCTCAGTTCTGAGAGATAATTGTGTGTGAAAGCCTTCCTTCAACTAGCTTGTTGGGAACACAAAGATTCTTTTCAGTTGCAAACTCCACTCTATATATATATATGGGTAGATACTAGCTCCAACTCCGATTTACAGTGAAAACTGCAGGAACTTCAAACAGGCACAAGGAAACAGACTGAGAAACCAGAGTAAAAGATTCTTCTTCAACCCGTTCCCTTTGTGCTATATGAACGAACGTCTCTCCAGATGCTCATGTCTGAGAGAAAAGTGTGTGTGAATGCCGTCCTTCACCTAGCTTGTTGGGAACACAAAGTCTCTTTTCAGTTGCAAACTACACTCCATACATATATATGGGGAGGTACTAGTTCCAAATCGGTTTTACAGTGAAAACTGCAGGAACTTCAAACTGGCACTAGGAAACAGACTGAGAAACCAGAGTAAAAGTTTCTCCTGCAACCCGTTCCCTTTGTGCTAGATGAACGAACGTCTCTCCACATGCTAAGTTCTGAGAGATAAGTGTGTGTGAAAGCCGTCCTTCACCTAGCTTGTTGGGAACACAAAGTTTCTTTTCAGTTGCAAACTCCAATCCATACATATATATGGGGAAGTACTAGCTCCAAATCGGTTTTACAGTGAAAACTGCAGGAACTTCAAACCGGCACTAGGAAACGGACTGAGAATCCAGAGTAAAAGTTTCTGCTGCAACCCGTTATTTTGAGCTAGATGAACGAACGTCTCTCCACATGCTCAGTTCTGAGAGATAAGTGTGTGTGAAAGCCGTCCTTCACCTAGCTTGTTGGGAACACAAAGTTTCCTTTCAGTTGCAAACTCCACTCCATAAATATATATGGGCAGGTATTAGCTCCAACTCGATTTTACAGTGAAAACTGCAGGAACTTCAAACCGGCACTAGGAAACAGACTGAGAAACCAGAGTAAAATTTTCTCCTGCAACCCGTTCCCTTTGTGCTAGATGAACGAACGTCTCTCCACATGCTCAGTTCTGAGAGATAAATGTGTGTGAAAGCCATTCTTCACCTATCTTGTTGGGAACACAAAGTTTCTTTTCAGTTGCAAACTCCACTCCTTACATTTATATGGGGAGGTACTAGCTCCAACTCGGTTTTACAGTGAAAACTGCAGGAACTTCAAACCGGCACTAGGTAACAGACTGAGAAACCAGAGTAAAATTTCTCCTACAACCCGTTCCTTTGGGCTAGATGAACGAACGTCTCTCCACATGCTCAGTTCTGAGAGATAAGTTTGTGTGAAAGCCGTCCTTCACCTAGCTTGTTGGGAACACAAAGTTTCTTTTCAGTTGCAAACTTCACTCCATACATATATATGGGGAGGTACTAGCTCCAAATCTGTTTTACAGCGAAAACTGCAGGAACTTCAAACCGGCACTAGGAACCAGACTGAGAAACCAGAGTAAAAGTTTCTCCTGCAACCCGGTCCTTTGGGCTAGATGAACGAACGTCTCTCCATATACTCAGTTCTGAGAGATAAATGTGTGTGAAAGCCATCCTTCACCTAGCTTGTTGGGAACACAAAGTTTCTTTTCAGTTGCAAACTCCACTCCATACATATATATGGGGAGGTACTTGCTCCAACTCGGTTTTACAGTTTAAACTGCAGGAACTTCAAACCGGCACTTGGAAACAGACTGAGAAAGCAGAGTAAAAGTTTCTCCTGCAACCGTTTCCCTTTGTGCTAGATGAACGAACGTGTCTCCACATGCTCAGTTCTGTGAGATAAGTGTGTGTGAAAGCCGTCCTTCACCTAGCTTGTTGGGAACACAAAGCTTCTTTTCAGTTGCAAACTCCACTCCGTACATATATACGGGAGGTACTAGCTCCAACTAGGTTTTACAGTGAAAACTGCAGGAACTTCAAACCGACACTAGGTAACAGACTGAGAAACCAGAGTAAAAGTTTCTCCTACAACCCGTTCTTTGGGCTAGATGAACGAACGTCTCTCCACATGCTCAGTTCTGAGAGATAATTGTGTGTGAAAGCCTTCCTTCACCTAGCTTGTTGGGAACACATAGATTCTTTTCAGTTGCAAACTCCACTCCATATATATATATGGGTAGGTACTAGCTCCAACTCCGATTTACAGTGAAAACTGCAGGAACTTCAAAGAGGCACAAGGAAACAGACTGAGAAACCAGAGTAAAAGATTCTCCTTCAACCCGTTCCCTTTGTGCTATATGAACGAACGTCTCTCCAGATGCTCAGGTCTGAGAGAAAAGTGTGGGTGAATGCCGTCCTTCACCTAGCTTGTTGGGAACACAAAGTCTCTTTTCAGTTGCAAACTACACTCCATACATATATATGGGGAGGTACTAGTTCCAAATCGGTTTTACAGTGAAAACTGCAGGTACTTCAAACTGGCACTAGGAAATAGACTGAGAAACCAGAGTAAAAGTTTCTCCTGCAACCCGTTCCCTTTGTGCTAGATGAACGAACGTCTCTCCACATGCTCAGTTCTGAGAGATAAGTGTGTGTGAAAGCCGTCCTTCACCTAGATTGTTGGGAACACAAAGTTACTTTTCAGTTGCAAACTCCAATCCATACATATATATGGGGAAGTTCTAGCTCCAAATCGGTTTTACAGTGAAAACTGCAGGAACTTCAAACCGGCACTAGGAAACGGACTGAGAATCCAGAGTAAAAGTTTCTCCTGCAACCCGTTATTTTGAGCTAGATGAACGAACGTCTCTCCACATGCTCAGTTCTGAGAGATAAGTGTGTGTGAAAGCCGTCCTTCACCTAACTTGTTGGGAACACAAAGTTTCCTTTCAGTTGCAAATTCCACTCCATACATATATAAGGGCAGGTACTAGCTCCAACTCGATTTTACAGTGAAAACTGCAGGAACTTCAAACCGGCACTAGGAAACAGACTGAGAAACCAGAGTAAAATTTTCTCCTGCAACCCGTTCCCTTTGTGCTAGATGAACGAAAGTCTCTCCACATGCTCAGTTCTGAGAGATAAGTGTGTGTGAAAGCCGTCCTTCACCTAGCTTTTTGGGAACACAAAGTTTCTTTTCAGTTTCAAACTTCACTCCATACATATATATGGGGAGGTACTAGCACCAAATCTGTTTTACAGTGAAAACTGCAGGAACTTCAAACCGGCACTAGGAACCAGACTGAGAAACCAGAGTAAAAATTTCTCCTGCAACCCGTTCCTTTGGGCTAGATGAACGAACGTCTCTCCATATACTCAGTTCTGAGAGATCAATGTGTGTGAAAGCCATCCTTCACCTAGCTTGTTGGGAACACAAAGTTTCTTTTCAGTTGCAAACTCCACTCCATACATTTATATGGGGAGGTACTTGCTCCAAATCGGTTTTACAGCGAAAACTGCAGGAACTTCAAACTGGCACTAGGAAACAGACTGAGAATCCAGAGTAAAAATTTCTCCTGCAACCCGTTCCCTTTGTGCTAGATGAACGAACGTCTCTCCACATGCTCAGTTCTGAGAGATAAGTGTGTGTGAAAGCCGTCCTTCACCTAGCTTGTTGGGAACACAAATTTTCTTTTCAGTTGCAAACTCCACTCCATAAATATATATGGGGAGGTACAAGCTCCAAATCGGTTTTACAGTTTAAACTGCAGTAACTTCAAACCGGCACTTGGAACCAGACTGAGAAACCAGAGTAAAAGTTTCTCCTGCAACCCTTTCCCTTTGTGCTAGATGAACGAACGTGTCTCCACATGCTAGGTTCTGAGAGATAAGTGTGTGTGAAAGCCGCCTTTCACCTAGCTTTTTGGGAACACAAAGCTTCTTTTCAGTTGCAAACTCCACTCCATACATATATAGGGGAGGTACTAGCTCCAACTCGGTTTTACAGTGAAAACTGCAGGAACTTCAAACCGGCACTAGGTAACAGAGTGAGAAACCAGAGTAAAAGTTTCTCCTACAACCCGTTCCTTTGTGCTAGATGAACGAACGTCTCTCCACATGCTCAGTTCTGAGAGATAAGTGTGTGTGAAAGCCGTCCTTCACCTAGTTTGTTGGGAACACAAAGATTCTTTTCAGTTGCAAACACCACTCCATATATATATATGGGTAGGTACTAGCTCCAACTCCGATTTACAGTGAAAACTGCAGGAACTTCAAACAGGCACAAGGAAACAGACTGAGAAACCAGAGTAAAAGATTCTCCTTCAACCAGTTCCCTTTGTGCTATATGAACGAACGTCTATCCAGATGCTCAGGTCTGAGAAAAAGTGTGTGTGAATGCCGTCCTTCACCTAGCTTGTTGGGAACACAAAGTTTCTTTTCAGTTGCAAACTCCACTCCTTACATTTATATGGGGATGTATTTGCTCCAACTCGGTTTTACAGCGAAAACTGCAGGAACTTCAAACCGGCACTTAATAAAAAGACTGAGAAACCAGAGTAATAATTTCTGCTGCAACACATTCCCTTTTTGCTAGATGAACGAACGTCTCTCCAAATGCTCAGTTCTGAGAGATAAGTGTGTGTGAAAGCCGTCCTTCACCTAGCTTGTTGGGAAAACAAAGTTTCTTTTCAGTTGCAAACTCCACTCCATACATATATATGGGGAGGTACTAGCTCCAACTAGGTTTTACAGTTTAAACTGAAGGAACCCCAAACCGGCACTAGGAAACAGACTGAGAAACCAGAGTAAATGTTTCTCCTACAAACCGTTCCCTTTGTGCTAGATGAACGAACGTCTCTCCACATGCTCAGTTCTGAGAGATAAGTGTGTGTGAAAGCCGTCCTTCACCTAGCTTGTTGGGAACACAAAGTTTCTTTTCAGTTGCAAACTCCACTCCATACATATATATGGGGAAGTACTAGCTCCAACTCGGTTTTACAGTGAAAACTGCAGGAACTTCAAACAGGCACTAGGTAACAGACTGAGAAACCAGAGTAAAAGTTTCTCCTACAACCAGTTCTTTGGGCTAGATGAACGAACGTCTCTCCACATGCTCAGTTCTGAGAGATAAGTGAGTGTGAAAGCCGTCCTTCACCTAGCTTGTTGGGAACACAAAGTTTCTTTTCAGTTGCAAACTTCACTCCATACATATATATGGGGAGGTACTAGCTCCAAATCGGTTTTACAGTGAAAACTGCAGGAACTTCAAACCGGCACTAGGAACCAGACTGAGAAACCAGAGTAAAAGTTTCTCCTGCAACCTGTTCCTTTGGGCTAGATGAACGAACGTCTCTCCATATACTCAGTTCTGAGATATAAATGTGTGTGAAAGCCATCCTTCACCTAGCTTTTTGGGAACACAAAGTTTCTTTTCAGTTGCAAACTCCACTCCATACATTTATATGGGGAGGTACTTGCTCCAACTCGGTTTTACAGCGAAAACTGCAGGAACTTCAAACCGGCACTAGGAAACAGAATGAGAAACCAGAGTAAAAATTTCTCCTGCAACGCGTTCCCTTTGTGCTAGATGAACGAACGTCTCTCCATATACTCAGTTCTGAGAGATAAGTGTGTGTGAAAGCCGTCCTTCACCTAGCTTGTTGGGAACACAAAGTTTCTTTTCAGTTGCAAACTTCACTCCATACATATATATGGGAAGGTACTAGCCCCAAATCTGTTTTACATTGAAAACTGCAGGAACTTCAAACCGGCACTAGGAACCAGACTGAGAAACCAGAGTAAAAGTTTCTCTTGCAACCCGTTCCTTTGGGCTAGATGAACGAACGTCTCTCCATATACTCATTTCTGAGAGATAAATGTGTGTGAAAGCCATCCTTCACCTAGCTTGTTGGGAACACAAAGTTTCTTTTCAGTTGCAAACTCCAATCCATACATTTATATGGGGAGGTACTTGCTCCAACTCGGTTTTACAGCGAAAACTGCAGGAACTTCAAACCGGCACTAGGAAACAGACTGAGAAACCAGAGTAAAAATTTCTCCTGCAACCCGTTCATTTTGTGCTAGATGAACGAACGTCTCTCCACATGCTCAGTTCTGAGAGATAAGTGTGTGTGAAAGCCGTCCTTCATCTAGCTTGTTGGGAACACAAAGCTTCTTTTCAGTTGCAAACTCCACTCCATACGTATATATGGTTTGGTACAAGCTCCAACTCGGTTTTACAGTTTAAACTGCAGGAACTTCAATCCGGCACTTGGAAACAGACTGAGAAACCAGAGTAAAAGTTTCTCCTGCAACCCTTTCCCTTTGTGCTAGATGAACGAACGTGTCTCCACATGCTCAGTTCTGTGAGATAAGTGTGTGTGAAAGCCGTCCTTCACCTAGCTTGTTGGGAACACAAAGCTTCTTTTCAGTTGCAAACTCCACTCCGTACATATATAGGGGAGGTACAAGCTCCAACACGGTTTTACAGTGAAAACTGCAGGAACTTCAAACCGACAGTAGGTAACAGACTGAGAAACCAGAGTAAAAGTTTCTCCTACAACCCGTTCTTTGGGCAAGATGAACGAACGTCTCTCCACATGCTCAGTTCTGAGAGATAATTGTGTGTGAAAGCCTTCCTTCAACTAGCTTGTTGGGAACACAAAGATTCTTTTCAGTTGCAAACTCCACTCCATATATATATATGGGTAGATACTAGCTCCAACTCCGATTTACAGTGAAAACTGCAGGAACTTCAAACAGGCACAAGGAAACAGACTGAGAAACCAGAGTAAAAGATTCTCCTTCAACCCGTTCCCTTTGTGCTATATGAACGAACGTCTCTCCAGATGCTCAGGTCTGAGAGAAAAGTGTGTGTGAATGCCGTCCTTCACCTAGCTTGTTGGGAACACAAAGTCTCTTTTCAGTTGCAAACTACACTCCATACATATATATGGGGAGGTACTAGTTCCAAATCGGTTTTACAGTGAAAACTGCAGGAACTTCAAACTGGCACTAGGAAACAGACTGAGAAACCAGAGTAAAAGTTTCTCCTGCAACCCGTTCCCTTTGTGCTAGATGAACGAACGTCTCTCCACATGCTCAGTTCTGAGAGATAAGTGTGTGTGAAAGCCGTCCTTCACCTAGCTTGTTGGGAACACAAAGTTTCTTTTCAGTTGCAAACTCCAATCCATACATATATATGGGGAAGTACTAGCTCCAAATCGGTTTTACAGTGAAAACTGCAGGAACTTCAAACCGGCACTAGGAAACGGACTGAGAATCCAGAGTAAAAGTTTCTGCTGCAACCCGTTATTTTGAGCTAGATGAACGAACGTCTCTCCACATGCTCAGTTCTGAGAGATAAGTGTGTGTGAAAGCCGTCCTTCACCTAGCTTGTTGGGAACACAAAGTTTCCTTTCAGTTGCAAACTCCACTCCATAAATATATATGGGCAGGTACTAGCTCCAACTCGATTTATCAGTGAAAACTGCAGGAACTTCAAACCGGCACTAGGAAACAGACTGAGAAACCAGAGTAAAATTTTCTCCTGCAACCCGTTCCCTTTGTGCTAGATGAACGAACGTCTCTCCACATGCTCAGTTCTGAGAGATAAATGTGTGTGAAAGCCATTCTTCACCTATCTTGTTGGGAACACAAAGTTTCTTTTCAGTTGCAAACTCCACTCCTTACATTTATATGGGGAGGTACTTGCTCCAACTCGGTTTTACAGTGAAAACTGCAGGAACTTCAAACCGGCACTAGGTAACAGACTGAGAAACCAGAGTAAAATTTCTCCTACAACCCGTTCCTTTGGGCTAGATGAACGAACGTCTCTCCACATGCTCAGTTCTGAGAGATAAGTTTGTGTGAAAGCCGTCCTTCACCTAGCTTGTTGGGAACACAAAGTTTCTTTTCAGTTGCAATCTTCACTCCATACATATATATGGGGAGGTACTTGCTCCAACTCGGTTTTACAGTTTAAACTGCAGGAACTTCAAACCGGCACTTGGAAACAGACTGAGAAAGCAGAGTAAAAGTTTCTCCTGCAACCGTTTCCCTTTGTGCTAGATGAACGAACGTGTCTCCACATGCTCAGTTCTGTGAGATAAGTGTGTGTGAAAGCCGTCCTTCACCTAGCTTGTTGGGAACACAAATTTTCTTTTCAGTTGCAAACTCCACTCCATACATATATATGGGGAGGTACAAGCTCCAAATCGGTTTTACAGTTTAAACTGCAGTAACTTCAAACCGGCACTTGGAACCAGACTGAGAAACCAGAGTAAAAGTTTCTCCTGCAACCCTTTCCCTTTGTGCTAGATGAACGAACGTGTCTCCACATGCTAGGTTCTGAGAGATAAGTGTGTGTGAAAGCCGCCTTTCACCTAGCTTGTTGGGAACACAAAGCTTCTTTTCAGTTGCAAACTCCACTCCATACATATATAGGGGAGGTACTAGCTCCAACTCGGTTTTACAGTGAAAACTGCAGGAACTTCAAACCGGCACTAGGTAACAGAGTGAGAAACCAGAGTAAAAGTTTCTCCTACAACCCGTTCCTTTGGGCTAGATGAACGAACGTCTCTCCACATGCTCAGTTCTGAGAGATAAGTGTGTGTGAAAGCCGTCCTTCACCTAGCTTGTTGGGAACACAAAGATTCTTTTCAGTTGCAAACACCACTCCATATATATATATATGGGTAGGTACTAGCTCCAACTCCGATTTACAGTGAAAACTGCAGGAACTTCAAACAGGCACAAGGAAACAGACTGAGAAACCAGAGTAAAAGATTCTCCTTCAACCAGTTCCCATTGTGCTATATGAACGAACGTCTCTCCAGATGCTCAGGTCTGAGAAAAAGTGTGTGTGAATGCCGTCCTTCAACTAGCTTGTTGGGAACACAAAGTTTCTTTTCAGTTGCAATCTACACTCCATACATATATATGGGGAGGTACAAGTTCCAAATCGGTTTTACAGTGAAAACTGCAGGAACTTCAACCTGGCACTAGGAAACAGACTGAGAAACCAGAGTAATAGTTTCTCCAGCAACCCGTTCCCTTTGTGCTAGATGAACGAACGTCTCTCCACATGCTCAGTTCTGAGAGATAAGTGTGTGTGAAAGCCGTCCTTCACCTAGCTTGTTGGGAACACAAAGTTTCTTTTCAGTTGCAAACTCCAATCCATACATATATATGGGGAAGTACTAGCTCCAAATCGGTTTTACAGTGAAAACTGCAGGAACTTCAAACCGACACTAGGAAACGGACTGAGAATCCAGAGTAAAAGTTTCCCCTGCAACCCGTTAATTTGGGCTAGATGAACGAACGTCTCTCCATATGCTAAGTTCTGAGAGATAAGTGTGTGTGAAAGCCGTCCTTCACCTAGCTTGTTTTGAACACAAAGTATCTTTTCAGTTGCAAACTCCACTCCATACATATATATGGGCAGGTACTAGCTCCAACTCTGTTTTACAGTGAAAACTGCAGGAATTTCAAACCGGGAGGAGGAAACAGACTGAGAAACCAGAGTAAAAGTTTCTCCTGCAACCCGTTCCTTTGTGCTAGATGAACGAACGTCTCTCCACATGCTCAGTTGTGAGAGATAAGTGTGTGTTAAAGCCGTCCTTCACATAGCTTGTTGGGAACACAAAGTTTCTTTTCAGTTGCAAACTCCACTCCATACATATATATGAGGAGGTACTAGCTCCAAATCTGTTTTACAGTGAAAACTTCAGGAACTTCAACCCGGCACTAGGAAACAGACTGAGAATCCAGAGTAAATGTTTTTCCTGCAACACGTTCCTTTGTGCTAGATGAACGAACGTCTATCCACATGCTCAGTTCTAAGATATAATTGTGTGTGAAAGTTGTCCTTTACCTAGCTTGTTGGGAACACAAAGTTTCTTTTAAGTGGCAAACTCCACTCCATACATATATATGGGTAGGTACTAGCTCCAACACGGTTTTACAGAGAAAACTGCAGGAACTTCAAACCGGCACTAGGAAACAGACTGAGAAACCAGAGTAAAAGTTTCTCTTGCAACCCGTTCCTTTGGCCTAGATGAACGAACGTCTCTCCATATACTCAGGTCTGAGAGATAAATGTGTGTGAAAGCCATTCTTCATCAAGCTTGTTGGGAACACAAAGTTTCTTTTCAGTTGCAAACTCCACTCCATACATTTATATGGGGAGGTACTTGCTCCAACTCGGTTTTACAGCAAAAACTGCAGGAACTTCAAACCGGCATTTAATAAACAGACTGAGAAACCAGAGTAAAAATTTCTGCTGCAACCCGTTCCCTTTGTGCTAGATGAACGAACGTCTCTCCACATGCTCAGTTCTGAGAGATAAGTGTGTGTGAAAGCCGTCCTTCACCTTGCTTGTTGGGAAAACAAAGTTTCTTTTCAGTTGCAAACTCCACTCCATACATATATATGGAGAGGTACTAGCTCCAAGTAGGTTTTACAGTTTAAACTGCAGGAACCTCAAACCGGCACTAGGAAACAGATTGAGAAACCAAAGTAAATGTTACTCCTACAAACGGTTCCCTTTGTGCTAGATGAACGAACGTCTCTCCACATGCTGAGTTCTGAGAGATAAGTGTGTGTTAAAGCCGTACTTCAGCTAGCTTGTTGGAAACACAAAGTTTCTTTTCAGTTGCAAACTCCACTCCATACATATATATGGGGAGGTACTAGCTCCAACTCGGTTTTACAGTGAAAACTGCAGGAACTTCAAACCGGCACTAGGTAACAGACTGAGAAACCAGAGTAAAAGTTTCTCCTACAACCCGTTCCTTTGGGCTAGATGAACGAACGTCTCTCCACATGCTCAGTTCTGAGAGATAAGTGTGTGTGAAAGCCGTCCTTCACCTAGCTTGTTGGGAACACAAAGTTTCTTTTCAGATGCAAACTTCACTCCATACATATATATGGGGAGGTACTAGCTCCAAATAGGTTTTACAGTGAAAACTGCAGGAACTTCAAACCGGCACTAGGAAAAAGACTGAGAAACCAGAGTAAAAGTTTCTCCTGCAACCCGTTCCCTTTGTTCTAGATGAACGAACGTCTCTCCACATGCTCAGTTCTGAGAGGTAAGTGTGTGTGAATGCCTTCCTTCACCTAGCTTGTTGGGAAATCATAGTTTTTTTCCAGTTGCAAACTCCTATCCATACATATATATGGGGAGGTAGATGCTCCAACTCGCTTTTACAGTGAAAACTGCAGGAATATCAAACCGTCACTACGAAAAAGACTGAGAAACCATAGTAAAATTTCTCTTGCAACACATTCCCTTTGTGCTAGATGAACGAACGTCTCTCCACATGCTCAGTTCTGAGAGATAAGTGTGTGTGAAAGCCGTCCTTCACATAGCTTGTTGGGAACACAAAGTTTCTTTTAGGTTGCAAAATCCACTCCATACATATATATGGGGAGGTTCTAGCTAAAACTCGCCTTTACAGTGAAAACTGCAGGAACTTCAAACCGGCAATAGGAAACAGACTGAGAAACCAGATTAAAAGTTTCTCCTGCAACCCGTTCCCTTTGTGCTAAATGAAAAAACTTCTCTCCAAATGCTCAGTTCTGAGAGATAAGTGTGTGTGAATGCCGTCCTTCACCTAGCATGTTGGGAACACCAAGTTTCTTTTCAGTTGCAAACTCCAATCCATACATATATATGGGGAGGTACTAGCTCCAACTCGCTTTTACAGTGAAAACTGCAGGAACTTCAAACCGGCACTAGGAAACAGACTGAGAAACCAGAGAAGAAGATACTCTTGCAACCCGTTTCTTAAGGCTAGATGAACGAACGTCTCTCCACATGCTCAGTTCTGAGAGATAAGTGTGTGTGAAAGCTGTCCTTCACCTAGCTTGTTGGGAACACAAAGTCTCTTTTCAGTTGCAAACTCCACTCCATACATATATAGGGGATGTACTAGCTCCAACTGGTTTTACAGTGAAAACTGCAGGAACTTCAAAACGGCAGTAGGAAACAGACTGAGAAACCAGAGGAAATGTTTACCTGCAACGCAGTCCCTTTGTGCTAGATGAACGAAAGTTTCTCCACATGCTCGTTTCTGAGAGATAAGTGTGTGTGAAAGCCGTCCTTCACCTAGCTTGTTGGGAACACAAAGTTTCTTTTTAGTTGCAAACTCCACTCCATACATATATATGGGGAGGTACTAGCTCCAACTCGATTTTACAGTGAAAACTGCAGGAACTTCAAAACGGCAGTAGGAAACAGACTGAGAAACCAGAGTAAAAGTTTACCTGCAACGCGGTCCATTCGTGCTAGATGAACGAACGTCTCTCCACATGCTCAGTTCTGAGAGATAAGTGTGTGTGAAAGCCGTCCTTCACATAGCTTGTTGGGAACACAAAGTTTCTTTTTAGTTTCAAACTCCACTCCATACATATATATGGGGAGGTACTAGCTCCAACTCGATTTTACAGTGAAAACTGCAGGAACTTCTAAACGGCACTAGGAAACATACTGAGAAACCACAGTAAAAGTTTACCTGCAACGTGGTCCCTTTGTGCTAGATGAACGAACGTCTCTCCACATGCTCAGTTCTGAGAGATAAGTGTGTGTGAAAGCCATCCTTCACCTAGCTTGTTGGGAACACAAAGTTTCTTTTAAGTTGCAAACTCCATTCCATACATATATATGGGGAGGTACTAGCTCCAACACTTTTGTACAGTGAAAACTGCAGGAACTTGAAACCTGCACTAGGAAACAGACTGAGAAACCAGAGAAAATGTTTCTCCTGCAACCCGTTCCCTTTGTGCTAGATGAACGATCGTCTCTCCACATTCTCAGTTCTGAGGGATATGTGTGTGTGAAATCCGTCCTTCACCTATATTGTTGGGAACTCAAAGTTTCTTTTCAGTTGCAAACTCCACTCCAAACATATATATGGGGAGGTATTAGTTCCAACTCGCTTTTACAGTGAAAACTGCAGGAACTTAAAACCGGCACTACGAAAAAGACTGAGAAACCAGAGTAAAAGTTTCTCCTGCAACACGTTCATGTGGGGTAGATGAACGAACATCTCTCCACATGCTCAGTTCGGAGAGATAAGTGTGTGTGAAAGCCGTCCTTCACATAGCTTGTTGGGAACACAAACTTTCTTTTAGGTTGCAAACTCCACTCCATACATATATATGGGGAGGTACTAGCTCCAACTCTGTTTTACATTGAAAACTGCAGGAACTTCAAAACGGCACTAGGAAACAGACTGAGAAACCAGAGTAAAAGATACTCTTGCTACCCGTTCCTTAGGGCTAGATGAACGAACGTCTCTCCACATGCTCAGTTCTGAGAGATAATTGTGTCTGAAAGCCGTCGTTCACTTGCTTGTTGGGAACACAAAGTTTCTTTTCAGTTGCAAACACCACTCCATACATATATATGGGGAGGTACTAACTCCAACTCGGTTTTAGAGTGAAAACAGCAGGAACTTCAAACCGGCACTAGGAAACAGACTCAGAATTCAGAGTAAAATTTTCCCTGCAAACCGTTCGTTTGGGCTCGATGAACGAACGTCTCTCCACATGCTCAATTCTGAGAGATAAGTGTGTGTGAAAGCTGTCCTTGAAATAGCTTGTTGGGAACACAAAGTTTCTTTTAACTTGCAAACTCCATTCCATACATATATATGGGGAGGTTCTAGCTCCAACTCGGTTTTACAGTGAAAACTGCAAGAACTTCAAAACGGCACTAGGGAACAGACTGAGAAACCAGAGAAAATTTTCAACTGCAACCCGTTCCCTTTGTGCTAGATGAACGAACGTCTCTCCACATGCTCTGTTCTGAGCGATAATTGTGTGTGAAAACCGTCCTTAACCTAGCTTGTTGGGAACACAAAGTTTCTTTTCAGAAGCAAACACCTCTCCTTACATATATATGGGGAGGTACAAGCTCCATCTCGGTTTTACAGTGAAAACTGCAGGAACTTCAAACAGGCACTAGATAACAGACTGAGAAACCAGAGTAAAAGTTCCCCCTGCAACCCTTTCTTTTTGTGCTAGATGAACAAACGTCTCTCCACTTGCTCAGTTCTGAGAGATAAGTGTGTGTGAAAGCCGTCCTTCACCTAGCTTGTTGGTAACACAAAGTTTCTTTTAATATGCAAACTCCATTCCATAAATATATATGGGGAGGTACTAGCTACAACTCTGTTGTACAGTGAAAACTGCAGGAACTTGAAACCTGCACTAGGAAACAGACTGAGAAACCAGAGAAAATGTTTCTCCTGCAACCCGTTCCCTTTGTGCTAGATGAACGAACGTCTCTCCACATGCTCAGTTCTGTGAGATAAGTGTGTGTGAAAGCCGTCCTTCACCTAGATTGTTGGGAACTCAAAGTTTCTTTTCAGTTGCAAACTCCACTCCATACATATATATGGGGAGGTATTAGCTCCAACTCTCTTTTACAGTGAAAACTGCAGGAACTTAAAAACGGCACTACGAAAAAGACTGAGAAACCAGAGTAAAAGTTTCTACTGCAACACGTTCATGTGGGCTAGATGAACGAACATCTCTCCACATGCTCAGTTCTGAGAGATAAGTGTGTATGAAAGCCGTCCTTCACATAGTTTGTTGGGAACACAAACTTTCTTTTAGGTTGCAAACTCCACTCCATACATATATATGGGGAGGTACAAGCTCCAACTCTGTTTTACATTGAAAACTGCAGGAACTTCAAAACGGCACTAGGAAACATACTGAGAAGCCACAGTAAAAGATACACTTGCAACCCGTTCCTTAGGGCTAGATGAACGAACGTCTCTCCACATGCTCAGTTCTGAGAGATAATTGTGTCTGAAAGCCGTCCTTCACCTAGCTTGTTGGGAACACAAAGTTTCTTTTCAGTTGCAAACACCAATCCATACATATATATGGGGAGGTAGTAGCTCCAACTCTGTTTTACAGTGAAAACTACAGGAACTTCAAACCGGCACGAGGAAACAGACTCAGATTCCAGAGTAAAAGTTTCTCCTGCAAACCGTTCGTTTGGGCTAGATGAACGAACGTCTCTCCAGATGCTCAATTCTGAGAGATAAGTGTGTGTGAAAGCCGTCCTTCAAATAGCTTGTTGGGAACACAAAGTTTCTTTTAAGTTGCAAACTCCATTCGATACATATATATGGGGAGGTTCTATCTCCAACTCGGTTTTACAGTGAAAACTGCAGGAACTACAAACCGGCACTAGGAAACAGACTGAGAAACCAGAGTAAAAGTTTCTCCTGCAACCCGTTCCCTTTGTGCTAGATGAACGAACGTCTCTACACATGCTCAGTTCTGAGAGATAAGTGTGTGTGAAAGCCGTCCTTCACGTAGCTTGTTGGGAACACAAAGTTCCTTTTCAGTTGCAAACACCACTCCATACATATATATGGGGAGGTACAAGCTCCAACTCGGTTTTACAGTGAAAACTGCAGGAACTTCAAACCGGCACTAGGAAACAGACTGAGAAACCAGAGTAAAAGTTCCCCCTGCAACCCGTTATTTTTGTGCTAGATGAAAAAACGTCTCTCCACTTGCTCAGTTCTGAGAGATAAGTGTGTGTGGAAGCTTCCTTCACATAGCTTGTTGGGAACACAGAGTATCTTTTCAGTTGCAAACTCCACTCCGTACATATATATGGGAGGAACTAGCTCCAACTCGGTTTTACAGTGAAAACTGCAGGAACTTCAAACCAGCACTAGGAAACAGAATTAGAAACCAGAGTAAATGTTTCTCCTGCAACACGTTCATTTGGGCAAGATGAACGAGCGTCTCTCCACATGCTCAGTTCTGATAGATAAGTGTGTGTGAAAGCCTTCCTTCCCCTAGATTGCTGGGAACACAAAGTTTCTTTTCAGTTGCAAACTTCACTGCATATATATATATATCGGTAGGTACTAGCTCAAACTAGGTTTTACAGTGAAATCTGCAGGAATTTCAAACAGTCAGTAGTAAACAGACTGAGTATCCAGAGTCAAAGTTCCTCCTGTAACCACTTCATTTGTGCTAGATGAACGAAAGTCTCTCCAAATGCTCAGTTCTGAGAGATAAGTGTGTGTGAAAGCCTTCCTTCCCCTAGATTGCTGGGAACACAAAGTTTCTTTTCAGTTGCAAACTCCAATGCATATATATATATATCGGTAGGTACTAGCTAAAACTAGGTTTTACAGTGAAATCTGCAGGAATTTCAAACAGTCTGTAGTAATCAGACTGAGAATCCAGAGTCAAAGTTCCTCCTGCAACCACTTCCTTTGTGCTAGATGAACGAAAGTCTCTCCAAATGCTCAGTTCTGAGAGATAAGTGTGTGTGAAAGCCGTCTTCACCTAGCTTGTTGGGAACACAAAGTTTCTTTTAAGTTGCAAACTCCACCCCAAACATATAAATGGGGAGGTTAGCTCCAACTCGCTTTTACAGTGAAAACTGCAGGAACTTCAAACCGGCACTAGGAAACAGACTGAGAAACCAGAGTAAAAGTTTCTCCTGCAACCCGTTCCCTTTTTGCTAGATGAACGAACGTCTCTCCACATGCTCAGTTCTGATAGATATTTGTTTGTGAAAGCCGTCCTTCACCTAGCTTGTTGGGAACACAAAGTCTCTTTTAAGTTGCAAACTCCACTCCATACATATATATGGGGAGGTACTAGCTCCAACTCGAATTTACAGTGAAAACTGCAGGAACTTCAAAACGGCAGTAGGAATCAGACTGCGAAACCAGAGTAAAAGTTTTCCTGCAACGCGTTCCCTTTGTGCTAGATGAACGAACGTCTCTCCACATGCTCAGTTCTGAGAGATAAGTGTGTGTGAAAGCCGTCCTTCACCTAGCTTGTTGGGAACACAAAGTTTCTTTTAAGTTGCAAACTCCATTCCATACATATATAAGGGGAGGTGCTAGCTCCAAGTCTATTGTACAGTGAAAACTGCAGGAACTTCAAACCTGCACTAGGAAACAGACTGAGAAACCAGAGATAAAGTTTCTCCTGCAACCCATTCATTTGTGCTAGATGAACGAACGTCTCTCCACTTGCTCAGTTCTGAGAGATAAGTGTGTGTGAAAGCCGTCTTCACCTAGCTTGTTGGGAACACAAAGTTTCTTTTCAGTTGCAAACTCCACTCCATACATATATATGGGGAGGTACTAGCTCCAACTCGCTTTTACAGTGAATACTGCAGGAACGTGAAATCGGCATTAGGAAAAAACCTGAGAAACCAGAGTAAAAGTTTCTCTTGCAACCCGTTCCCTTGGTGCTAGATGAACGAACGTCTCTCCACATGCTCAGTTCTGAGAGATAAGTGTGTGTGAAAGACGTCCTTCACCTCGCTTGTTGGGAACACAAAGATTCTTTTCAGTTTGAAACTCCACTCCATACATATATATGGGTAGGTACTAGCTCCAACTCGCTTTTACAGTGAAAACTGCAGGAACTTCAAACCGGCACTAGGAAACAGACTGAGAAACCAGAGTAAAAGTTTCTCCTGCAACCCGTTCCCTTTGTGCTAGATGAACGAACGTCTCTCCACATGCTCGGTTCTGAGAGATAATTGTGTGTGAAAGCTGTCCTTCACCTAGCTTGTTGGGAAAACAAAGTTTCTTTTCAGTTGCAAACTCCACTCCTTACATATATAAGGGGAGGTACTAGCTCCAACTCGATTTTACAGTGAAACCTGCAGGAACTTCAAAACGGCACTAGGAAACAGACTGAGAAACCAGAGAAAAAGTTTCTCCTGCAACCCGTTCCCTTTGTGCTAGATGAACGAACGTCTCTCCACATGCTCAGTTCTGAGAGATAAGTGTGTGTGAAAGCCGTCCTTCACCTAGATTTTTGGGAACTCAAAGTTTCCTTTCAGTTGCAAACTCCACTCCATACATATATATGGGGAGGTATTATCTCCAACTCGCTTTTACAGTGAAAACTGCAGGAACTTCAAACCGGCACTACGAAAAAGACTGAGAAACCAGAGTAAAAGTTTCTCCTGCAACCCGTTCCCTTTGTGCTAGATGAACGAACGTCTCTCCACATGCTCGGTTCTGAGAGATAATTGTGTGTGAAAGCTGTCCTTCACCTAGCTTGTTGGGAAAACAAAGTTTCTTTTAGGTTGCAAACTCCACTCCATACATATATATGGGGAGGTACAAGCTCCATCTCTGTTTTACATTGAAAACTGCAGGAAATTCAAAACGGCACTAGGAAACAGACTGAGAAACCACAGTAAAATATACACTTGCAACCCGTTCCTTAGGGCTAGATGAACGAACGTCTCTCCACATGCTCAATTCTGAGAGATAATTGTGTTTGAAAGCTGTCCTTCACCTAGCTTGTTGGGAACACAAAGTTTCTTTTAAGTTGCAAACTCCACCCCAAACATATAAATGGGGAGGTTAGCTCCAACTCGCTTTTACAGTGAAAACTGCAGGAACTTCAAACCGGCACTAGGAAACAGACTGAGAAACCAGAGTAAAAGTTTCTCCTGCAACCCGTTCCCTTTGTGCTAGATGAACGAACGTCTCTCCACATGCTCAGTTCTGATAGATATTTATTTGTGAAAGCCGTCCTTCACCTAGCTTGTTGGGAACACAAAGTCTCTTTTAAGTTGCAAACTCCATTCCATACATATATATGGGGAGGTACTAGCTCCAACTCGAATTTACAGTGAAAACTGCAGGAACTTCAAAACGGCAGTAGGAATCAGACTGCGAAACCAGAGTAAAAGTTTTCCTGCAACGCGTTCCCTTTGTGCTAGATGAACGAACGTCTCTCCACATGCTCAGTTCTGAGAGATAAGTGTGTGTGAAAGCCGTCCTTCACCTAGCTTGTTGGGAACACAAAGTTTCTTTTAAGTTGCAAACTCCATTCCATACATATATAAGGGGAGGTGCTAGCTCCAAGTCTATTGTACAGTGAAAACTGCAGGAACTTCAAACCTGCACTAGGAAACAGACTGAGAAACCAGAGAAAATGTTTCTCCTGCAACCCATTCATTTGTGCTAGATGAACGAACGTCTCTCCACTTGCTCAGTTCTGAGAGATAAGTGTGTGTGAAAGCCGTCTTCACCTAGCTTGTTGGGAACACAAAGTTTCTTTTCAGTTGCAAACTCCACTCCATACATATATATGGGGAGGTACTAGCTCCAACTCGCTTTTACAGTGAATACTGCAGGAACGTGAAATCGGCATTAGGAAAAAACTTGAGAAACCAGAGTAAAAGTTTCTCTTGCAACCGGTTCCCTTTGTGCTTGATGAACGAACGTCTCTCCACATGCTCAGTTCTGAGAGATACGTGTGTGTGAAAGACGTCCTTCACCTCGCTTGTTGGGAACACAAAGATTCTTTTCAGTTTGAAACTCCACTCCATACATATATATGGGTAGGTACTCGCTCCAACTCGCTTTTACAGTGAAAACTGCAGGAACTTCAAACCGGCACTAGGAAACAGACTGAGAAACCAGAGTAAAAGTTTCTCCTGCAACCCGTTCCCTTTGTGCTAGATGAACGAACGTCTCTCCACATGCTCGGTTCTGAGAGATAATTGTGTGTGAAAGCTGTCCTTCACCTAGCTTGTTGGGAAAACAAAGTTTCTTTTCAGTTGCAAACTCCACTCCTTACATATATAAGGGGAGGTACTAGCTCCAACTCGATTTTACAGTGAAAACTGCAGGAACTTCAAAACGGCAGTAGGAAACAGACTGAGAAACCAGAGTAAAAGTTTACCTGAAACGCGATCCCTTTGTGCTAGATGAACGAACGTTTCTCCACATGCTCAGTTCTGAGAGATAAGTGTGTGTGAAAGCCGTCCTTAAACTACCTTGTTGGGAACACAAAGTTTCTTTTTAGTTGCAAACTTCAATCCATACATATATATGGGGAGGTACTAGCTCCAACTCGATTTTACAGTGAAAACTGCAGGAACTTCAAAACGGCACTAGGAAACAGACTGAGAATCCAGAGTAAAAGTTTACCTGCAACGCGGTCCCTATGTGCTAGATGAACGAAAGTCTCTCCACATGCTCAGTTCTGAGAGATAACTGTGTGTGAATGCCGTCCTTCACCTAGCATGTTGGGAACACAAAGTTTCTTTTAATTTGCAAACTCCATTCCATACATATATATGGGGAGGAACTAGCTCCAACCCTGCTGTACAGTGAAAACTGCAGGAACTTCAAACCTGCACTAGGAAACAGACTGAGAAACCAGAGAAAAAGTTTCTCCTGCAACCCGTTCCCTTTGTGCTAGATGAACGAACGTCTCTCCACATGCTCAGTTCTGAGAGATAAGTGTGTGTGAAAGCCGTCCTTCACCTAGATTTTTGGGAACTCAAAGTTTCCTTTCAGTTGCAAACTCCACTCCATACATATATATGGGGAGGTATTATCTCCAACTCGCTTTTACAGTGAAAACTGCAGGAACTTCAAAACGGCACTACGAAAAAGACTGAGAAACCAGAGTAAAAGTTTCTCCTGAAACACGTTCATGTGGGCTAGATGAACGAACATCTCTCCACATGCTCAGTTCTGAGAGTTAAGTGTGTGTGAAAGCCGTCCTTCACATAGCTTGTTGGGAACACAAAGTTTCTTTTAGGTTGCAAACTCCACTCCATACATATATATGGGGAGGTACAAGCTCCATCTCTGTTTTACATTGAAAACTGCAGGAAATTCAAAACGGCACTAGGAAACAGACTGAGAAACCACAGTAAAATATACACTTGCAACCCGTTCCTTAGGGCTAGATGAACGAACGTCTCTCCACATGCTCAATTCTGAGAGATAATTGTGTTTGAAAGCTGTCCTTCACCTAGCTTGTTGGGAACACAAAGTTTCTTTTCAGTTGCAAACACCACTCCATACATATATATGGGGAGGTACTAGCTCCAACTCTGTTTTACAGTGAAAACTGCAGGAATTTCAAACCGGCACTAGGAAACAGACTCAGAATCCAGAGTAAAAGTTTCTCCTGCAAACCTTTCGTTTGGGCTAGATGAAGGAACGTCTCTCCACATGCTCAATTCTGAGAGATAAGTGTGTGTGAAAGCCGTCCTTCAAATAGCTTGTTGGGAACACAAAGTTATTTTCAGTTGCAAACACCACTCCATACATATATATGGGGAGGTACAAGCTCCATCTCGGTTTTACAGTGAAAACTGCAGGAAGTTCAAACCGGCATTAGGAAACAGACTGAGAAACCAGAGTTAAAGTTCCCCCTGCAACCCGTTCTTTTTGTGCTAGATGAACAAACGTCTCTCCAAATGCTCAGTTCTGAGAGATAAGTGTGTGTGAAAGCCGTCCTTCAACTATCTTGTTGGGAACACAAAGATTCTTTTCAGTTGCAAACTCCTGTCCATACAAATATATGGGGAGTTACTAGCTCCAAATCGCTTTTACAGTGAAAACTGCAGGAACTTCAAACCGGCACTAGGAAACAGACTCAGAAACCAGAGTAATAGTTTCTCCTGCAACCCGTTCCCTTTGTGCTAGATGAACGAACGTCTCTCCACATGCTCAGTTCTGAGAGGTAAGTGTGTGTGAAAGACGTCCTTCACCTAGCTTGTTGGGAAAACAAAGTCTCTTTTCTGTTGCAAACACCAATCCATAAATATATATGGGGAGGTACTAGCTCCAACTCGGTTTTACAGTGAAAACTGCAGGAACTTCAAACCGGCACTAGGAAACATACTGAGAAACAAGAGAAAAAGTTTCTCCTGCAACCCTTTCCCTTTGTGCTAAGTGAACGAACGTCTCTCCACATGCTCAGTTCTTAGAGATGTTTGTGTGTGAAAGCCATCCATCACCCAGCTTGTTGGGAACACAAAGTTGTTTTTTAGTTGCAAACTCCACTCCATATATATAAATGGGGAGGTACTACCTCCAACTCGCTTTTACAGAGAAATCTGTAAGAACTTCAAACCGGCACTAGGAAACACACTGAGAAACCAGAGTAAAAGTTTCTCCTGCAACCCGTTCATTTGGGCTAGATGAACGAACGTCTCTCCACATGCTCAGTTCTGAGAGATAAGTGTGTGTGAAAGCCGTCCTTCACCTAGCTTCTTGGGAACACAAAGTTTCTTTTCAGTTGCAAACTCCACTCCATACATATATATGGGGAGGTTCTAGCTCCAACTCGGTTTTACAGTGAAAACTGCAGGAACTTCAAACCGGCTCTAGGAAACAGACTGAGAAACCAGGGTAAATGTTACTCCTGCAACACGTTCCTTAGTTCTAGATGAACGAACGTCTCTCCACATGCTCAGTTCTGAGAGATAAGTGTGTGTGAAACCCGTCCTTCACAAAGCTTGTTGGGAACACAAAGTTTCTTTTCAGTTGCAAACTCCAATCCATACATATATATGGGGAGGTAGTAGTTCGAACTCGGTTTTACAGTGAAAACTGCAGGAACTTCAAACCGGCACTAGGAAACAGACTGAGAATCCATAGTTAATGTTTCTCCTGCAACCCGTTCTTTGGGCTAGATGAACGAACGTCTCTCCACATGCTCAGTTCTGAGAGATAAGTGTGCGTGAAAGCTGCCCTTCACCTAGCTTGTTGGGAACACAAAGTTTCTTTTCAGTTCAAACTCCATTCCATACATATATATGGGAAGGTACTAGCACCAACTCGGTTTTACAGTAAAAACTGCAGGAACTACAAACCGGCAATAGGAAACAGACTGAGAAACCAGAGTAAAAGTTTCTCCTGCAACCCGTTCCCTTTGTGCTAGATGAACGAAAGTCTCTCCACATGCTCAGTTCTGAGAGATAAGTGTGTGTGAAAGCTGTCCTTCACCTAGCTTGTTGGGAACACAAAGTTTCTTTTTAGTTCAAACTCCATTCCATATATATATATGGGAAGGTACTAGCTCCAACTCGGTTTTACAGTGAAAACTGCAGGAACTACAAACCGGCAATAGGAAACAGACTGAGAAACCAGAGTAAAAGTTTCTCCTGCAACCCGTTCCCTTTGTGCTAGATGAACGAAAGTCTCTCCACATGCTCAGTTCTGAGAGGTAAGTGTGTGTGAATGCCTTCCTTCACCTAGCTTGTTGGGAACTCATAGTTTTTTTCCAGTTGCAAACTCCACTCCATACATATATATGGGGAGGTAGATGCTCCAACTCGCTTTTACAGT
The DNA here is from genome assembly GCF_048773025.1 of Camelus bactrianus. Taxonomy (NCBI): domain Eukaryota; kingdom Metazoa; phylum Chordata; class Mammalia; order Artiodactyla; family Camelidae; genus Camelus; species Camelus bactrianus. The sequence goes on along the minus strand of NW_027413948.1, from coordinate 2,727,193 downwards.
GAAAACTGCAGGAACATCAAACCGTCACTACGAAAAAGACTGAGAAACCATAGTAAAATTTCCTTTGCAACACATTCCCTTTGTGCTAGATGAACGAACGTCTCTCCACATGCTCAGTTCTGAGAGATAAGTGTGTGTGAAAGCCGTCCTTCACATAGCTTGTTGGGAACACAAAGTTTCTTTTAGGTTGCAAAATCCACTCCATACATATATATGGGGAGGTTCTAGCTCCAACTCGCCTTTACAGTGAAAACTGCAGGAACTTCAAACCGGCAATAGGAAACAGACTGAGAAACCAGATTAAAAGTTTCTCCTGCAACCCGTTCCCTTTGTGCTAAATGAACAAAATTCTCTCCAAATGCTCAGTTCTGAGAGATAAGTGTGTGTGAATGCCGTCCTTCACCTAGCATGTTGGGAACACCAAGTTTCTTTTCAGTTGCAAACTCCAATCCATACATATATATGGGGAGGTACTAGCTCCAACTCGCTTTTACAGTGAAAACTGCAGGAACTTCAAACCGGCACTAAGAAACAGACTGAGAAACCAGAGTAGAAGATACTCTTGCAACCCGTTTCTTAAGGCTAGATGAACGAACGTCTCTCCACATGCTCAGTTCTGAGAGATAAGTGTGTGTGAAAGCTGTTCTTCACCTAGCTTGTTGGGAACACAAAGTCTCTTTTCAGTTGCAAACTCCACTCCATACATATATATGGGGATGTACTAGCTCCAACTGGTTTTACAGTGAAAACTGCAGGAACTTCAAAACGGCAGTAGGAAACAGACTGAGAAACCAGAGTAAATGTTTACCTGCAACGCGGTCCCTTTGTGCTAGATGAACGAAAGTTTCTCCACATGCTCGTTTCTGAGAGATAAGTGTGTGTGAAAGCCGTCCTTCACCTAGCTTGTTGGGAACACAAAGTTTCTTTTTAGTTGCAAACTCCACTCCATACATATATATGGGGAGGTACTAGCTCCAACTCGATTTTACAGTGAAAACTGCAGGAACTTCAAAACGGCACTAGGAAACAGACTGAGAAACCAGAGTAAAAGTTTACCTGCAACGCGGTCCATTCGTGCTAGATGAACGAACGTCTCTCCACATGCTCAGTTCTGAGAGATAAGTGTGTGTGAAAGCCGTCCTTCACATAGCTTGTTGGGAACACAAAGTTTCTTTTTAGTTTCAAACTCCACTCCATACATATATATGGGGAGGTACTAGCTCCAACTCGATTTTACAGTGAAAACTGCAGGAACTTCTAAACGGCACTAGGAAACATACTGAGAAACCACAGTAAAAGTTTACCTGCAACGTGGTCCCTTTGTGCTAGATGAACGAACGTCTCTCCACATGCTCAGTTCTGAGAGATAAGTGTGTGTGAAAGCCATCCTTCACCTAGCTTGTTGGGAACACAAAGTTTCTTTTAAGTTGCAAACTCCATTCCATACATATATATGGGGAGGTACTAGCTCCAACACTTTTGTACAGTGAAAACTGCAGGAACTTGAAACCTGCACTAGGAAACAGACTGAGAAACCAGAGAAAATGTTTCTCCTGCAACCCGTTCCCTTTGTGCTAGATGAACGAACGTCTCTCCACATTCTCAGTTCTGAGGGATATGTGTGTGTGAAATCCGTCCTTCACCTATATTGTTGGGAACTCAAAGTTTCTTTTCAGTTGCAAACTCCACTCCAAACATATATATGGGGAGGTATTAGTTCCAACTCGCTTTTACAGTGAAAACTGCAGGAACTTAAAACCGGCACTACGAAAAAGACTGAGAAACCAGAGTAAAAGTTTCTCCTGCAACACGTTCATGTGGGGTAGATGAACGAATATCTCTCCACATGCTCAGTTCGGAGAGATAAGTGTGTGTGAAAGCCGTCCTTCACATAGCTTGTTGGGAACACAAACTTTCTTTTAGGTTGCAAACTCCACTCCATACATATATATGGGGAGGTACTAGCTCCAACTCTGTTTTACATTGAAAACTGCAGGAACTTCAAAACGGCACTAGGAAACAGACTGAGAAACCAGAGTAAAAGATACACTTGCAACCCGTTCCTTAGGGCTAGATGAACGAACGTCTCTCCACATGCTCAGTTCTGAGAGATAATTGTGTCTGAAAGCCGTCCTTCACTTGCTTGTTGGGAACACAAAGTTTCTTTTCAGTTGCAAACACCACTCCATACATATATATGGGGAGGTACTAACTCCAACTCGGTTTTAGAGTGAAAACAGCAGGAACTTCAAACCGGCACTAGGAAACAGACTCAGAATTCAGAGTAAAATTTTCCCTGCAAACCGTTCGTTTGGGCTCGATGAACGAACGTCTCTCCACATGCTCAATTCTGAGAGATAAGTGTGTGTGAAAGCCGTCCTTGAAATAGCTTGTTGGGAACACAAAGTTTCTTTTAAGTTGCAAACTCCATTCCATACATATATATGGGGAGGTTCTAGCTCCAACTCGGTTTTACAGTGAAAACTGCAAGAACTTCAAACCGGCACTAGGGAACAGACTGAGAAACCAGAGAAAATGTTTCTCCTGCAACCCGTTCCCTTTGTGCTAGATGAACGAACGTCTCTCCACATGCTCAGTTCTGTGAGATAAGTGTGTGTGAAAGCCGTACTTCACCTAGATTGTTGGGAACTCAAAGTTTCTTTTCAGTTGCAAACTCCACTCCATACATATATATGGGTAGGTATTAGCTCCAACTCTCTTTTACAGTGAAAACTGCAGGAACTTAAAAACGGCACTACGAAAAAGACTGAGAAACCAGAGTAAAAGTTTCTACTGCAACACGTTCATGTGGGCTAGATGAACGAACATCTCTCCACATGCTCAGTTCTGAGAGATAAGTGTGTATGAAAGCCGTCCTTCACATAGTTTGTTGGGAACACAAACTTTCTTTTAGGTTGCAAACTCCACTCCATACATATATATGGGGAGGTACAAGCTCCAACTCTGTTTTACATTGAAAACTGCAGGAACTTCAAAACGGCACTAGGAAACATACTGAGAAGCCACAGTAAAAGATACACTTGCAACCCGTTCCTTAGGGCTAGATGAACGAACGTCTCTCCACATGCTCAGTTCTGAGAGATAATTGTGTCTGAAAGCCGTCCTTCACCTAGCTTGTTGGGAACACAAAGTTTCTTTTGAGTTGCAAACACCAATCCATACATATATATGGGGAGGTAGTAGCTCCAACTCTGTTTTACAGTGAAAACTACAGGAACTTCAAACCGGCACGAGGAAACAGACTCAGAATCCAGAGTAAAAGTTTCTCCTGCAAACCGTTCGTTTGGGCTAGATGAACGAACGTCTCTCCAGATGCTCAATTCTGAGAGATAAGTGTGTGTGAAAGCCGTCCTTCAAATAGCTTGTTGGGATCACAAAGTTTCTTTTAAGTTGCAAACTCCATTCGATACATATATATGGGGAGGTTCTATCTCCAACTCGGTTTTACAGTGAAAACTGCAGGAACTACAAACCGGCACTAGGAAACAGACTGAGAAACCAGAGTAAAAGTTTCTCCTGCAACCCGTTCCCTTTGTGCTAGATGAACGAACGTCTCTACACATGCTCAGTTCTGAGCGATAAGTGTGTGTGAAAGCCGTCCTTCACGTAGCTTGTTGGGAACACAAAGTTCCTTTTCAGTTGCAAACACCACTCCATACATATATATGGGGAGGTACAAGCTCCAACTCGGTTTTACAGTGAAAACTGCAGGAACTTCAAACCGGCACTAGGAAACAGACTGAGAATCCAGAGTAAAAGTTCCCCCTGCAACCCGTTATTTTTGTGCTAGATGAACAAACGTCTCTCCACTTGCTCAGTTCTGAGAGATAAGTGTGTGTGAAAGCTTCCTTCACATATCTTGTTGGGAACACAGAGTATCTTTTCAGTTGCAAACTCCACTCCGTACATATATATGGGAGGAACTAGCTCCAACTCGGTTTTACAGTGAAAACTGCAGGAACTTCAAACCAGCACTAGGAAACAGAATTAGAAACCAGAGTAAAAGTTTCTCCTGCAACACGTTCATTTGGGCAAGATGAACGAGCGTCTCTCCACATGCTCAGTTCTGATAGATAAGTGTGTGTGAAAGCCTTCCTTCCCCTAGATTGCTGGGAACACAAAGTTTCTTTTCAGTTGCAAACTTCACTGCATATATATATATATATCGGTAGGTACTAGCTCAAACTAGGTTTTACAGTGAAATCTGCAGGAATTTCAAACAGTCAGTAGTAAACAGACTGAGTATCCAGAGTCAAAGTTCCTCCTGTAACCACTTCATTTGTGCTAGATGAACGAAAGTCTCTCCAAATGCTCAGTTCTGAGAGATAAGTGTGTGTGAAAGCCTTCCTTCCCCTAGATTGCTGGGAACACAAAGTTTCTTTTCAGTTGCAAACTCCAATGCATATATATATATATCGGTAGGTACTAGCTCAAACTAGGTTTTACAGTGAAATCTGCAGGAATTTCAAACAGTCTGTAGTAATCAGACTGAGAATCCAGAGTCAAAGTTCCTCCTGCAACCACTTCCTTTGTGCTAGATGAACGAAAGTCTCTCCAAATGCTCAGTTCTGAGAGATAAGTGTGTGTGAAAGCCGTCTTCACCTAGCTTGTTGGGAACACAAAGTTTCTTTTAAATTGCAAACTCCACCCCAAACATATAAATGGGGAGGTTAGCTCCAACTCGCTTTTACAGTGAAAACTGCAGGAACTTCAAACCGGCACTAGGAAACAGACTGAGAAACCAGAGTAAAAGTTTCTCCTGCAACCCGTTCCCTTTGTGCTAGATGAACGAACGTCTCTCCACATGCTCAGTTCTGATAGATAATTGTTTGTGAAAGCCGTCCTTCACCTAGCTTGTTGGGAACACAAAGTCTCTTTTAAGTTGCAAACTCCACTCCATACATATATATGGGGAGGTACTAGCTCCAACTCGAATTTACAGTGAAAACTGCAGGAACTTCAAAACGGCAGTAGGAATCAGACTGCGAAACCAGAGTAAAAGTTTTCCTGCAACGCGTTCCCTTTGTGCTAGATGAACGAACGTCTCTCCACATGCTCAGTTCTGAGAGATAAGTGTGTGTGAAAGCCGTCCTTCACCTAGCTTGTTGGGAACACAAAGTTTCTTTTAAGTTGCAAAGTCCATTCCATACATATATAAGGGGAGGTGCTAGCTCCAAGTCTATTGTACAGTGAAAACTGCAGGAACTTCAAACCTGCACTAGGAAACAGACTGAGAAACCAGAGAAAAAGTTTCTCCTGCAACCCATTCATTTGTGCTAGATGAACGAACGTCTCTCCACTTGCTCAGTTCTGAGAGATAAGTGTGTGTGAAAGCCGTCTTCACCTAGCTTGTTGGGAACACAAAGTTTCTTTTCAGTTGCAAACTCCACTCCATACATATATATGGGGAGGTACTAGCTCCAACTCGCTTTTACAGTGAATACTGCAGGAACGTGAAATCGGCATTAGGAAAAAACTTGAGAAACCAGAGTAAAAGTTTCTCTTGCAACCGGTTCCCTTTGTGCTTGATGAACGAACGTCTCTCCACATGCTCAGTTCTGAGAGATAAGTGTGTGTGAAAGACGTCCTTCACCTCGCTTGTTGGGAACACAAAGATTCTTTTCAGTTTGAAACTCCACTCCATACATATATATGGGTAGGTACAAGCTCCAACTCGCTTTTACAGTGAAAACTGCAGGAACATCAAAACGGCACTAGGAAACAGACTGAGAAACCAGAGTAAAAGTTTTCCTGCAACGCGTTCCCTTTGTGCTAGATGAACGAACGTCTCTCCACATGCTCAGTTCTGAGAGATAAGTGTGTGTGAAAGCCGTCCTTCACCTAGCTTGTTGGGAACACAAAGTTTCTTTTAAGTTGCAAACTCCATTCCATACATATATAAGGGGAGGTGCTAGCTCCAAGTCTATTGTACAGTGAAAACTGCAGGAACTTCAAACCTGCACTAGGAAACAGACTGAGAAACCAGAGAAAAAGTTTCTCCTGCAACCCATTCATTTGTGCTAGATGAACGAACGTCTCTCCACTTGCTCAGTTCTGAGAGATAATTGTGTGTGAAAGCCGTCTTCACCTAGCTTGTTGGGAACACAAAGTTTCTTTTCAGTTGCAAACTCCACTCCATACATATATATGGGGAGGTACTAGCTCCAACTCGCTTTTACAGTGAATACTGCAGGAACGTGAAATCGGCATTAGGAAAAAACTTGAGAAACCAGAGTAAAAGTTTCTCTTGCAACCGGTTCCCTTTGTGCTTGATGAACGAACGTCTCTCCACATGCTCAGTTCTGAGAGATAAGTGTGTGTGAAAGACGTCCTTCAACTCGCTTGTTGGGAACACAAAGTTTCTTTTCAGTTGCAAACTCCACTCCATACATATATATGGGTAGGTACTAGCTCCAACTCGCTTTTACAGTGAAAACTGCAGGAACTTCAAACCGGCACTAGGAAACAGACTGAGAAACCAGAGTAAAAGTTTCTCCTGCAACCCGTTCCATTTGTGCTAGATGAACGAACGTCTCTCCACATGCTCGGTTCTGAGAGATAATTGTGTGTGAAAGCTGTCCTTCACCTAGCTTGTTGGGAAAACAAAGTTTCTTTTCAGTTGCAAACTCCACTCCTTACATATATAAGGGGAGGTACTAGCTCCAACTCGATTTTACAGTGAAAACAGCAGGAACTTCAAAACGGCAGTAGGAAACAGACTGAGAAACCAGAGTAAAAGTTTACCTGAAACGCGGCCCTTTGTGCTAGATGAACGAACGTTTCTCCACATGCTCAGTTCTGAGAGATAAGTGTGTGTGAAAGCCGTCCTTAAACTACCTTGTTGGGAACACAAAGTTTCTTTTTAGTTGCAAACTTCAATCCATACATATATATGGGGAGGTACTAGCTCCAACTCGATTTTACAGTGAAAACTGCAGGAACTTCAAAACGGCACTAGGAAACAGACTGAGAATCCAGAGTAAAAGTTTACCTGCAACGCGGTCCCTATGTGCTAGATGAACGAAAGTCTCTCCACATGCTCAGTTCTGAGAGATAACTGTGTGTGAATGCCGTCCTTCACCTAGCTTGTTGGGAACACAAAGTTTCTTTTAATTTGCAAACTCCATTCCATACATATATATGGGGAGGAACTAGCTCCAACCCTGCTGTACAGTGAAAACTGCAGGAACTTCAAACCTGCACTAGGAAACAGACTGAGAAACCAGAGAAAAAGTTTCTCCTGCAACCCGTTCCCTTTGTGCTAGATGAACGAACGTCTCTCCACATGCTCAATTCTGAGAGATAAGTGTGTGTGAAAGCCGTCCTTCACCTAGATTTTTGGGAACTCAAAGTTTCCTTTCAGTTGCAAACTCCACTCCATACATATATATGGGGAGGTATTATCTCCAACTCGCTTTTACAGTGAAAACTGCAGGAACTTCAAAACGGCACTACGAAAAAGACTGAGAAACCAGAGTAAAAGTTTCTCCTGCAACACGTTCATGTGGGCTAGATGAACGAACATCTCTCCACATGCTCAGTTCTGAGATTTAAGTGTGTGTGAAAGCCGTCCTTCACATAGCTTGTTGGGAACACAAAGTTTCTTTTAGGTTGCAAACTCCACTCCATACATATATATGGGGAGGTACAAGCTCCATCTCTGTTTTACATTGAAAACTGCAGGAACTTCAAAACGGCACTAGGAAACAGACTGAGAAACCACAGTAAAATATACACTTGCAACCCGTTCCTTAGGGCTAGATGAACGAACGTCTCTCCACATGCTCAATTCTGAGAGATAATTGTGTTTGAAAGCTGTCCTTCACCTAGCTTGTTGGGAACACAAAGATTCTTTTCAGTTGCAAACACCACTCCATACATATATATGGGGAGGTACTAGCTCCAACTCTGTTTTACAGTGAAAACTGCAGGAATTTCAAACCGGCACTAGGAAACAGACTCAGAATCCAGAGTAAAAGTTTCTCCTGCAACCCGTTCCCTTTTTGCTAGATGAACGAACGTCTCTCCACTTGCTCAGTTCTGAGAGATAAATGTGTGTGAAAGCTTCCTTCACATAGCTTGTTGGGAACACAAAGTATTTTTTCAGTTGCAAACTCCACTCCGTACATATATATGGGAGGAACTATCTCCAACTCGGTTTTACAGTGAAAACTGCAGGAACTTCAAACCGGCACTAGGAAACAGACTGAGAAACCAGAATAAAAGTTTTTCCTGCAACCCGTTCCCTATGTGCTAGATGAACAATCGTCTCTCCAAATGCTCGGTTCTGAGAGATAAGTGTGTGTGAATGCCTTCCTTCACCTAGCTTGTTGGGAACACCAAGTTTCTTTTCAGTTGCATACTCCAATCCATACATATATATGGGGAGGTACTAGCTTCAACTCGGTTTTACAGTGAAAACTGCAGGAACTTCAAACCGGCACTATGAAACAGACTGAGAAACCAGAATTAAAGTTTGTCCTGCAACCCGTTCATTTGGGCTAGATGAACGAACGTCTCTCCTCATGCTCATTTCTGAGAGATAAGTGTGTGTGAAAGCCGTCCTTCACCTAGCTTGTTGGGAACACAAAGTTTCTTTTCAGTTGCAAACTCCACTCCATACATATAAATGGGGTCGTACTAGCTCCAAATCGATTTTACAGTGAATACTGCAGGAATTTCAAACCGGCACTAGGAAACAGACTGAGAAACCAGAGTAAAATTTTCTCCTGCAACACGTTCATTTGGGCTAGATGAACGAACGTCTCTCCACATGCTCAGTTCAAAGAGATAAGTGTGTGTGAAAGCCTTCCTTCCCCTAGATTGCTGGGAACACAAAGTTTCTTTCCGGTTGCAAACTACACTGCATATATATATAAGGGTAGGTACTAGATCAAACTCGGTTTTACAGTGAAATCTGCAGGAAATTCAAACCGGCACTATGAAACAGACTGAGAATACAGAGTCAAAGTTTCTCCTGCAACCCCTTCCTTTGGGGTAGATGAACGAAAGTCTCTCCAAATGCTCAGTTCTGAGAGATACGTGTGTGTGAAAGCCGACCTTCACCTAGTTTATTCGGAACACAAAGTTTCTTTTCAGTTGCAAACTCCACTGCATACATATATATGGGGAGGTACTAGTTCCAACTCGGTTTTACAGTGAAAACTGCAGGAACTTCAAACCGGCAGTAGTAAACAGACTGAGAATCCAAAGTAAAAGTTTCTCCTGCAACCACTTCCTTTGGGCTTGATAAACGAAAGTCTCTCCAAATGCTCAGTTCTGAGAGATACGTGTGTGTGAAAGCCGTACTTCACCTAATTTATTGGGAACACAGGGATTCGTTTCAGTTGCAAACTCCATTCCATACATATATATGGGAAGGTACTAGCTCCAACTCGGTTTTACAGTGAAAACTGCAAGAACTTCAAACCGGCACTAGGAAACAGACTGAGAAACCAGAGTAAAAGTTACTCCTGCTACCCTTTCCTTAGGGCTAGATGAACGAAAGTCTCTCCACATGCTCAGTTCTGAGAGATAAGTGTGTGTGAAAGCCGTCCTTCACCTAGCTTGTTGGGAACAAAAAGTTTCTTTTCAGTTGCACACTACACTCAATACATGTATATGGGGAGGTACTAGCTCCAACTCGGTTTTACAGTGAAAACTGCAGGAACTTCAAACCGGCACTACTAAACAGACTGAGAAACCAGAGTAAAAGTTTCTCCTGCAACCCGTTCCTTTGTGCTAGATGAACAAATGTCTCTCCAAAAGCTCAGTTCTGAGAGATACGTGTGTGTGAAAGCTGTCCTTCACCTAGCTTGTTGGGAACACAAAGTTTCTTTTTAGTTGCAAACTCCATTCAATACATATATATGGGGAGGTACTAGCTCCAACTCGGTTTTACAGTGAAAACTGCAGGAACTTCAAACCGGCACTAGGAAACAGACTGAGAAACCAGAGTAAAAGTTTCTCCTGCAACCCGTTCCATTTGTGCTAGATGAACGAACGTCTCTCCACATGCTCAGTTCTGAGAGATAAGTGTGTGTGAAAGCCGTCCTTCACCTAGCTTGTTGGGAACACAAAGTTTCTTTTCAGTTGCAAAATCCACTCCATATATATATATAGGGAGGTACTAGCTCCAACTCGGTTTTACAGTGAAAACTGCATGAACTTCAAACCGGCACAAGGAAACAGACTGAGTAACCAGAGTAAAAGTTTCTCCTGCCACCCGTTCCCATTGTGCTAGATGAACGAACGTCTCTCCACATTCTCAGTTCTGAGAGATAAGTGTGTGTGAAAGCCGCCCTTCACTTTGCTTGCTGGGAACACAAAGTTTCTTTTCAGTTGCAAACTCCACTGCATACATATATATGGGTAGGTACAAGCTCCAACTCGGTTTTACAGTGAAAACTGCAGGAACTTCAAACCGGCAGTAGTAAACAGACTGAGAATCCAGAGTAAAAGTTTCTCCTGCAACCCCTTCCTTTGGGCAAGATGAACGAACGTCTCTCCACATGCTCATGTCTGAGAGAAAAGTGTGTGTGAAAGCCGTCCTTCAACTAGCTTGCTGGGAACACAAAGTTTCTTTTAAGTTGCAAACTACATTCCATAAATATATATGGGGAGGCACTAGCTCCAACTCTGTTGTACAGTGAAAACTGCAGGAACTTCAAACCTGCACTAGGAAACAGACTGAGAAACCAGAGAAAAAGTTTCTCCTGCAAACCGTTCGTTTGGGCTAGATGAACGAACGTCTCTCCACATGCTCAATTCTGAGAGATAAGTGTGTGTGAAAGCCGTCCTTAAAATAGCTGGTTGGGAACACAAAGTTCTTTTAATTTGCAAACTCCATTCCATACATATATATGGGTAGGTTCTAGCTTCATCTCGGTTTTACAGTGAAAACTGCAGGAATTTCAAAACGGCACTAGGAAACAGACTGAGAAACCAGAGTAAAACTTTCTCCTGCAACCAGTTCCCTTTTTGCTAGATGAACGAACGTCTCTCCACATGCTCAGTTCTGAGCGATAAGTGTGTGTGAATGCCGTCCTTCAACTTGCTTGTTGGGAACACAAAGTTTCTTTTCAGTTGTAAACACCACTCCATACATATATATGGGGAGGTACAAGCTCCATCTCGGTTTTACAGTGAAAACTGCAGGAACTTCAAACCGGCACTAGGAAACAGACTGAGAAACCAGAGTAAAAGTTCCCCCTGCAACCCGGTCTTTTTGTGCTAGATGAACAAACGTCTCTCCACTTGCTGAGTTCTGAGAGATAAGTGTGTGTGAAAGCTTCCTTCACATAGCTTGTTGGGAACACAAAGTATTTTTTCAGTTGCAAACTCCACTCCGTACATATATATGGGAGGAACTATCTCCAACTCGGTTTTACAGTGAAAACTGCAGGAACTTCAATCCGGCACTAGGAAACAGACTGAGAAACCAGAGTATAAGTTACTCCTGCTACCCTTTCCTTAGGGCTAGATGAACGAAAGTCTCTCCACATGCTCAGTTCTGAGAGATAAGTGTGTGTGAAAGCCGTCCTTCACCTAGCTTGTTGGGAACAAAAAGTTTCTTTTCAGTTGCACACTACACTCAATACATGTATATGGGGAGGTACTAGCTCCAACTCGGTTTTACAGTGAAAACTGCAGGAACTTCAAACCGGCAGTAGTAAACAGACTGAGAATCCAAAGTAAAAGTTTCTCCTGCAACCACTTCCTTTGGGCTTGATAAACGAAAGTCTCTCCAAATGCTCAGTTCTGAGAGATACGTGTGTGTGAAAGCCGTACTTCACCTAATTTATTGGGAACACAGAGATTCTTTTCAGTTGCAAACTCCATTCCATACATATATATGGGAAGGTACTAGCTCCAACTCGGTTTTACAGTGAAAAGTGCAAGAACTTCAAACCGGCACTAGGAAACAGACTGAGAAACCAGAGTAAAAGTTACTCCTGCTACCCTTTCCTTAGGGCTAGATGAACGAAAGTCTCTCCACATGCACAGTTCTGAGAGATTAGTGTGTGTGAAAGCCGTCCTTCACCTAGCTTGTTGGGAACAAAAAGTTTCTTTTCAGTTGCACACTACACTCAATACATGTATATGGGGAGGTACTAGCTCCAACTCGGTTTTACAGTGAAAACTGCAGGAACTTCAAACCGGCACTACTAAACAGACTGAGAAACCAGAGTAAAAGTTTCTCCTGCAACCCGTTCCCTTTGTGCTAGATGAACAAATGTCTCTCCAAATGCTCAGTTCTGAGAGATAAGTGTGTGTGAAAGCCGTACTTCACCTAGCTTGTTGGGAACACAAAGTTTCTTTTCAGTTGCAAACTCCACTCCATACATATATATGGGGAGGTTCTAGCTCCAAACCGGTTTTACAGTGAAAACTGCAGGAACTTCAAACCGGCACTAGGAAACAGACTGAGAAACCAGAGTAAATGCTAATCCTGCAACCCTTTCCTTAGTTCTAGATGAACCAACGTCTCTCCACATGCTCAGTTCTGAGAGATAAGTGTGTGTGAAAGCCGTCCTTCACCTAGCTTGTTGGGAACACAAAGTTTCTTTTCAGTTGCAAACTCCACTCCATACATATATATGGGGAGGTAGTAGCTCGAACTCGGTTTTACAGTGAAAACTGCAGGAACTTAAAACCGGCACTAGGAAACAGACTGAGAACCCAGAGTTAAAGTTTCTCCTGCAAATCTTTCTTTGGGCTAGATGAACGAACGTCTCTCCACATGCTCAGTTCTGAGAGATAAGTGTGTGTGAAAGCTGTCCTTCACCTAGCTTGTTGGGAACACAAAGTTTCTTTTTAGTTGCAAACTCCATTCCATACATATATATGGGGAGGTACTAGCTCCAACTCGGTTTTACAGTGAAAACTGCAGGAACTTCAAACCGGCACTAGGAAACAGACTGAGAAACCAGAGTAAATGTTTCTCCTGCAATCCGTTCCATTTGTGCTAGATGAACGAACGTCTCTCCACATGCTCAGTTCTGAGAGATAAGTGTGTGTGAAAGCCGTCCTTCACCTAGCTTGTTGGGAACACAAAGTTTCTTTTCAGTTGCAAAATCCACTCCATATATATATATAGGTAGGTACTAGCTCCAACTCGGTTTTACAGTGAAAACTGCATGAACTTCAAAATGGCACAAGGAAACAGAATGAGTAACCAGAGTAAAAGTTTCTCCTGCCACCCGTTCCCTTTGTGCTAGATGAACGAACGTCTCTCCACATGCTCAGTTCTGAGAGATAAGTGTGTGTGAAAGCCGCCATTCACTTTGCTTGCTGGGAACACAAAGTTTCTTTTCAGTTGCAAACTCCACTCCATACATATATATTTGGAGGTTCTAGCTCCAACCCCGTTTTAAGGTGAAAACTGCAGGAACTTCAAACCGGCACTAGGAAACAGACTGAGAAACCAGAGTAAATGCTAATCCTGCAACCCTTTCCTTAGTTCTAGATGAACCAACGTCTCTCCACATGCTCAGTTCTGAGAGATAAGTGTGTGTGAAAGCCGTCCTTCACCTAGCTTGTTGGGAACACAAAGTTTCTTTTCAGTTGCAAACTCCACTGCATACATATATATGGGTAGGTACAAGCTCCAACTCGGTTTTACAGTGAAAACTGCAGGAATTTCAAACCGGCAGTAGTAAACAGACTGAGAATCCAGAGTAAAAGTTTCTCCTGCAACCCCTTCCTTTGGGCAAGATGAACGAACGTCTCTCCACATGCTCAGGTCTGAGAGAAAAGTGTGTGTGAAAGCCGTCCTTCAACTAGCTTGCTGGGAACACAACGTTTCTTTTAAGTTGCAAACTACATTCCATAAATATATATGGGGAGGCACTAGCTCCAACTCTGTTGTACAGTGAAAACTGCAGGAACTTCAAACCTGCACTAGGAAACAGACTGAGAAACCAGAGAAAAAGTTTCTCCTGCAAACCGTTCGTTTGGGCTAGATGAACGAACGTCTCTCCACATGCTCAATTCTGAGAGATAAGTGTGTGTGAAAGCCGTCCTTAAAATAGCTGGTTGGGAACACAAAGTTGTTTTAATTTGCAAACTCCATTCCATACATATATATGGGTAGGTTCTAGCTTCATCTCGGTTTTACAGTGAAAACTGCAGGAACTTCAAAACGGCACTAGGAAACAGACTGAGAAACCAGAGTAAAACTTTCTCCTGCAACCAGTTCCCTTTTTGCTAGATGAACGAACGTCTCTCCACATGCTCAGTTCTGAGCGATAAGTGTGTGTGAATGCCGTCCTTCAACTTGCTTGTTGGGAACACAAAGTTTCTTTTCAGTTGCAAACACCACTCCATACATATATATGGGGAGGTACAAGCTCCATATCGATTTTACAGTGAAAACTGCAGGAACATCAACCCGGCAGTAGGAAACAGACTGAGAAAGCAGAGTAAAAGTTCCCCCTGCAACCCGTTCTTTTTGTGCTAGATGAACAAACGTCTCTCCACTTGCTCAGTTCTGAGAGATAAGTGTGTGTGAAAGCTTCCTTCACATAGCTTGTTGGGAACACAAAGTATTTTTTCAGTTGCAAACTCCACTCCGTACATATATATGGGAGGAACTATCTCCAACTCGGTTTTACAGTGAAAACTGCAGGAACTTCAAACCGGCACTAGGAAACAGACTGAGAAACCAGAATAAAAGTTTTTCCTGCAACCCGTTCCCTATGTGCTAGATGAGCAAACGTCTCTCCAAATGGTCAGTTCTGAGAGATAAGTGTGTGTGAATGCCGTCCTTCACCTAGCTTGTTGGGAACACCAAGTTTCTTTTCAGTTGCATACTCCAATCCATACATATATATGGGGAGGAACTAGCTTCAACTCGGTTTTACAGTAAAAACTGCAGGAACTTCAAACCGGCACTATGAAACAGACTGAGAAACCAGAATTAAAGTTTGTCCTGCAACCCGTTCATTTGGGCTAGATGAACGAACGTCTCTCCACATGCTCAGTTCTGAGAGATAAGTGTGTGTGAAAGACGTCCTTCACCTCGCTTGTTGGGAACACAAAGTTTCTTTTCAGTTTGAAACTCCACTCCATACATATATATGGGGAGGTACTAGCTCCAACTCGCTTTTACAGTGAAAACTGCAGGAACTTCAAACTGGCACTAGGAAAAATACTGAGAAACCGGAGTAAAAGTTTCTCCTGCAACCCGTTCCCTTTGTTCTAGATGAACGAACGTCTCTCCACATGCTCAGTTCTGAGAGGTAAGTGTGTGTGAATGCCTTCCTTCATCTAGCTTGTTGGGAACTCATAGTTTTTTTTCAGTTGCAAACTCCACTCCATACATATATATGGGGAGGTAGATGCTCCAACTCGCTTTTACAGTGAAAACTGCAGGAACATCAAACCGTCACTACGAAAAAGACTGAGAAACCACAGTAAAATTTCTCCTGCAACACGTTCCCTTTGTGCTAGATGAACGAACGTCTCTCCACATGCTCAGTTCTGAGAGATAAGTGTGTGTGAAAGCCGTCCTTCACATAGCTTGTTGGGAACACAAAGTTGCTTTTAGGTTGCAAACTCCGCTCCATACATATATATGGGGAGGTACTAGCTCCAACTAGGTTTTACAGTGAAAAATGCAGGAACTTCAAAATGGCACTAGGAAACATACTGAGAAACCAGAGTAAAAGATCCACTTGCAACCCGTTCCTTAGGGCTAGATGAAAGAACGTCTCTCCACATGCTCAGTTCTGAGAGATAAGTGTGTGTTAAAGCCGTCCTTCACATAGCTTGTTGGGAACACAAAGTTTCTTTTAGGTTGCAAAATCCACTCCATACATATATATGGGGAGGTTCTAGCTCCAACTCGCCTTTACAGTGAAAACTGCAGGAACTTCAAACCGGCACTAGGAAACAGACTGAGAAACCAGATTAAAAGTTTCTCCTGCAACCAGTTCCCTTTGTGCTAAATGAAAAAACTTCTCTCCAAATGCTAAGTTCTGAGAGATAAGTGTGTGTGAATGCCGTCCTTCACCTAGCATGTTGGGAACACCAAGTTTCTTTTCAGTTGCAAACTCCAATCCATACATATATATCTTGAGGTACTAGCTCCAACTCGCTTTTACAGTGAAAACTGCAGGAACTTCAAACCGGCACTAGGAAACAGACTGAGAAACCAGAGTAGAAGTTATTCTTGCAACCCGTTTCTTAAGGCTAGATGAACGAACGTCTCTCCACATGCTCAGTTCTGAGAGATAAGTGTGTGTGAAAGCTGTCCTTCACCTATCTTGTTGGGAACACAAAGTTTCTTTTCAGTTGCAAACTCCAATCCATACATATATATGGGGAGGTACTAGCTCCAACTCACTTTTACAGTGAAAACTGCAGGAACTTCAAACCGGCAGTAGGAAACAGACTGAGAATCCAGAGTAAAAGTTTCTCCTGCAACGCGGTCCCTTTGTGCTAGATGAACGAACGTCTCCCCACATGCTCAGTTCTGATAGATAATTGTGTGTGAAAGCTGACCTTCTCCTAGCTTGTTGGGAACACAAAGTTTCTTTTCAGTTGCAAACTCTACTCCATACATATATATGGGGGGGTACTAGCTCCAACTGATTTTACAGTGAAAACTGCAGGAACTTCAAAACGGCAGTAGGAAACAGACTGAGAAACCAGAGTAAATGTTTACCTGCAACGCGGTCCCTTTGTGCTAGATGAACGAAAGTTTCTCCACATGCTCATTTCTGAGAGATAAGTGTGTGTGAAAGCCGTCCTTCACCTAGCTTGTTGGGAACACAAAGATTCTTTTTAGTTGCAAACTCCACTCCATACATATATATGGGGAGGTACTAGCTCCAAATCTATTTTACAGTGAAAACTGCAGGAACTTCAAAACGGCACTAGGAAACAGACTGAGAAACCAGAGTAAAAGTTTACCTGCAACGCGGTCCATTCGTGCTAGATGAACGAACGTCTCTCCACATGCTCAGATCTGAGAGAAAAGTGGGTGTGAAAGCCGTCCTTCACCTAGCTTGTTTGGAACACAAAGTTTCTTTAAAGTTGCCAACTCCATTCCATACATATATATGGGGAGGTACTAGCTCCAACTCTGTTTTACATTGAAAACTGCAGAAACTTCAAAACGGCACTAGGAAACAGACTGAGAAACCACAGTAAAAGATACTCTTGCAACCCGTTCCTTAGGGCTAGATGAACGAACGTCCCTCCACATGCTCAGTTCTGAGAGATAACTGTGTCTGAAAGCCGTCCTTCACCTAGCTTGTTGGAAACACAAAGTTTCTTTTCAGTTGCTAACTCCACTCCATACATATATATGGGGAGGTACAAGATCCAAATCGCTTTTACAGTGAAAACTGCAGGAACTTCAAACCGGCACTAGGAAACAGACTGAGAAACCAGAGTAAAAGTTTCTCCTGCAACCCTTTCCATTTGTGCTAGATGAACGAACGTCTCTCCACATGCTCAGTTCTGAGAGATAAGTGTGTGTGAAAGCCGTCTTCAACTAGCTTGTTGGGAACACATAGTTTCTTTTCAGTTGCTAACTACACTCCATACATATATATGGGGAGGTACTAGCTCCAACTCGCTTTTACAGTGAAAACTGCAGGAACGTGAAATCGGCATTAGGAAAAAACCTGAGAAACCAGAGTAAAAGTTTCACTTGCTAATGGTTCCCTTTGTGCTAGATGAACGAACGTCTCTCCACATGCTCAGTTCTGAGAGATAAGTGTGTCTGAAAGCCGTCCTTCACTTAGCTTGTTTGAAACACAAAGTTTCTTTTCAGTTGCAAACTCCACTCCATACATATATATGGGGAGGTACTAGCTCCAAATCGCTTTTACAGTGAAAACTGCAGGAACTTCAAACCGGCACTAGGAAACAGACTGAGAAACCAGAGTAAAAGTTTCTCCTGCAACCCGTTCCATTTGTGCTAGATGAACGAACGTCTCTCCACATGCTCAGTTCTGAGAGATAAGTGTGTGTGAAAGCCGTCTTCAACTAGCTTGTTGGGAACTCATAGTTTCTTTTCAGTTGCTAACTCCACTCCATACATATATATGGGGAGGTACTAGCTCCAACTCGCTTTTACAGTGAAAACTGCAGGAACGTGAAATCGGCATTAGGAAAAAACCTGAGAAACCAGAGTAAAAGTTTCACTTGCAACTGGTTCCCTTTGTGCTAGATGAACGAACGTCTCTCCACATGCTCAGTTCTGAGAGATAAGTGTGTGTGAAAGACGTCCTTCACCTCGCTTTTTGGGAACACAAAGTTTCTATTCAGTTTGAAAATCCACTCCATACATATATATGGGGAGGTACTAGCTCCAACTCTGTTGTACAGTGAAAACTGCAGGAACTTGAAACCTGCACTAGGAAACAGACTGAGAAACCAGAGAAAATGTTTCTCCTGCAACCCGTTCCCTTTGTGCTAGATGAACGAACGTCTCTCCACATGCTCAGTTCTGAGGGATAAGTGTGTGTGAAAGCCGTCCTTCACCTATATTGTTGGGAACTCAAAGTTTCTTTTCAGTTGCAAACTCCACTCCAAACATATATATGGGGAGGTATTAGTTCCAACTCGCTTTTACAGTGAAAACTGCAGGAACTTAAAACCGGCACTACGAAAAATACTGAGATACCAGAGTAAAAGTTTCTCCTGCAACACGTTCATGTGGGCTAGATGAACGAACATCTCTCCACATGCTCAGTTCGGAGAGATAAGTGTGTTTGAAAGCCGTCCTTCACCTAGCTTGTTGGGAACACAAAGTTTCTTTTAATATGCAAACTCCATTCCATACATATATATGGGGAGGTACTAGCTCCAACTCTGTTGTACAGTGAAAACTGCAGGAACTTGAAACCTGCACTAGGAAACAGACTGAGAAACCAGAGAAAATGTTTCTCCTGCAACCCGTTCCCTTTGTGCTAGATAAACGAACGTCTCTCCACATGCTCAGTTCTGAGGGATAAGTGTGTGTGAAAGCCGTCTTTCACCTATATTGTTGGGAACTCAAAGTTTCTTTTCAGTTGCAAACTCCACTCCAAACATATATATGGGGAGGTATTAGTTCCAACTCGCTTTTACAGTGAAAACTGCAGGAACTTAAAACCGGAACTACGAAAAAGACTGAGATACCAGAGTAAAAGTTTCTCCTGCAACACGTTCATGTGGGCTAGATGAACGAACATCTCTCCACATGCTCAGTTCGGAGAGATAAGTGTGTGTGAAAGCCGTCCTTCACATAGCTTGTTGGGAACACAAACTTTCTTTTAGGTTGCAAACTCCACTCCATACATATATATGGGGAGGTACTACCTCCAACTCTGTTTACATTGAAAACTGCAGGAACTTCAAAACGGCACTAGGAAACAGACTGAGAAACCAGAGTAAAAGATACTCTTGCAACCCGTTCCTTAGGGCTAGATGAACGAACGTCTCTCCACATGCTCAGTTCTGAGGGATAAGTGTGTGTGAAAGCTGTCCTTCACCTATATTGTTGGGAACTCAAAGTTTCTTTTCAGTTGCAAACTCCACTCCAAACATATATATGGGGAGGTATTAGTTCCAACTCGCTTTTACAGTGAAAACTGCAGGAACTTAAAACCGGCACTACGAAAAAGACTGAGATACCAGAGTAAAAGTTTCTCCTGCAACACGTTCATGTGGGCTAGATGAACGAACATCTCTCCACATGCTCAGTTCGGAGAGATAAGTGTGTGTGAAAGCCGTCCTTCAAATAGCTTGTTGGGAACACAAAGTTTCTTTTAAGTTGCAAACTCCATTCCATACATATATATGGGGAGGTTCTAGCTCCAACTCGGTTTTACAGTGAAAACTGCAGGAACTTCAAACCGGCACTAGGAAACAGACTGAGAAACCAGAGTAAAACATACTCTTGCAACCCGTTCCTTAGGGCTAGATGAACGAACGTCTCTCCACATGCTCAGTTCTGAGGGATAAGTGTGTGTGAAAGCCGTCCTTCACCTATATTGTTGGGAACTCAAAGTTTCTTTTCAGTTGCAAACTCCACTCCAAACATATATATGGGGAGGTATTAGTTCCAACACGCTTTTACAGTGAAAACTGCAGGAACTTAAAACGGGCACTACGAAAAAGACTGAGATACCAGAGTAAAAGTTTCTCCTGCAACACGTTCATGTGGGCTAGATGAACGAACATCTCTCCTCATGCTCAGTTCGGAGAGATAAGTGTGTGTGAAAGCCGTCCTTCAAATAGCTTGTTGGGAACACAAAGTTTCTTTTAAGTTGCAAACTCCATTCCATACATATATATGGGGAGGTTCAAGCTCCAACTCGGTTTTACAGTGAAATCTGCAGGAACTTCAAACCGGCACTAGGAAACAGACTGAGAAACCAGAGAAAAATTTTCAACTGCAACCCGTTCCCTTTGTGCTAGATGAACGAACGTCTCTCCACATGCTCTGTTCTGAGCGATAATTGTGTGTGAAAACCGTCCTTAACCTAGCTTGTTGGGAACACAAAGTTTCTTTTCAGTAGCAAACACCACTCCATACATATATATGGGTAGGTACAAGCTCCATCTCGGTTTTACAGTGAAAACTGCAGGAACTTCAAACAGGCACTAGATAACAGACTGAGAAACCAGAGTAAAAGTTCCCCCTGCAACCCGTTCTTTTTGTGCTAGATGAACAAACGTCTCTCCACTTGCTAAGTTCTGAGAGATAAGTGTGCATGAAAGCCGTCCTTCACCTAGCTTGTTGGGAACACAAAGTTTCTTTTAATATGCAAACTCCATTCCATACATATATATGGGTAGGTACCAGCTACAACTCTGTTGTACATTGAAAACTGCAGGAACTTCAAACCTGCACTAGGAAACAGACTGAGAAACCAGAGAAAATGTTTCTCCTGCAACCCGTTCCCTTTGTGCTAGATGAACGAACGTCTCTCCACATGCTCAGTTCTGAGAGATAAGTGTGTGTGAAAGCCGTCCTTCACCTAGATTGTTGGGAACTCAAAGTTTCTTTTCAGTTGCAAACTCCACTCCATACATATATATGGGGAGGTATTAGCTCCAACTCGCTTTTACAGTGAAAACTGCAGAAACTTAAAAACGGCACTACGAAAAAGACTGAGAAACCAGAGTAAAAGTTTCTACTGCAACACGTTCATGTGGGCTAGATGAACGAACATCTCTCCACATGCTCAGTTCTGAGAGATAAGTGTGTATTAAAGCCGTCCTTCACATAGCTTGTTGGGAACACAAACTTACTTTTAGGTGGCAAACTCCACTCCATACATATATATGGGGAGGTACTAGCTCCAACTCTGTTTTACATTGAAAGCTGCAGGAACTTCAAAACGGCACTAGGAAACATACTGAGAAGCCACAGTAAAAGATACACTTGCAACCCGTTCCTTAGGGCTAGATGAACGAACGTCTCTCCACATGCTCAGTTCTGAGAGATAATTGTGTCTGAAAGCCGTCCTTCACCTAGCTTGTTGGGAACACAAAGTTTCTTTTCAGTTGCAAACACCAATCCATACATATATATGGGGAGGTTGTAGCTCCAACTCTGTTTTACAGTGAAAACTACAGGAACTTCAAACCGGCACGAGGAAACAGACTCAGAATCCAGAGTAAAAATTTCTCCTGCAAACCGTTCGTTTGGGCTAGATGAACGAACGTCTCTCCAGATGCTCAATTCTGAGAGATAAGTGTGTGTGAAAGCCGTCCTTCAAATAGCTTGTTGGGAACACAAAGTTTCTTTTAAGTTGCAAACTCCATTCGATACATATATATGGGGAGGTTCTATCTCCAACTCTGTTTTACAGTGAAAACTGCAGGAACTACAAACCGGCACTAGGAAACAGACTGAGAAACCAGAGTAAAAGTTTCTCCTGCAACCCGTTCCCTTTGTGCTAGATGAACGAACGTCTCTCCACATGCTCAGTTCTGAGCGATAAGTGTGTGTGAAAGCCGTCCTTCACGTAGCTTGTTGGGAACACAAAGTTTCTTTTCAGTTGCAAACACCACTCCATACATATATATGTGGAGGTACAAGCTCCAACTCGGTTTTACAGTGAAAACTGCAGGAACTTCAAACCGGCCCTAGGAAACAGACTGAGAAACCAGAGTAAAAGTTCCCCCTGCAACCCGTTATTTTTGTTCTAGATGAACAAACGTCTCTCCACTTGCTCAGTTCTGAGAGATAAGTGTGTGTGAAAGCTTCCTTCACATAGCTTGTTGGGAACACAGAGTATCTTTTCAGTTGCAAACTCCACTCCGTACATATATATGGGAGGAACTAGCTCCAACTCGGTTTTACAGTGAAAACTGCAGGAACTTCAAACCAGCACTAGGAAACAGAATTAGAAACCAGAGTAAAAGTTTCTCCTGCAACACATTCATTTGGGCTAGATGAACGAACGTCTCTCCACATGCTCAGTTCTGATAGATAAGTGTGTGTGAAAGCCTTCCTTCCCCTAGATTGCTGGGAACACAAAGTTTCTTTTCAGTTGCAAACTTCACTGCATATATATATATATCGGTAGGTACTAGCTCAAACTAGGTTTTAGAGTGAAATCTGCAGGAATTTCAAACAGTCAGTAGTAAACACACTGAGAATCCAGAGTCAAAGTTCCTCCTGTAACCACTTCATTTGTGCTAGATGAACGAAAGTCTCTCCAAATGCTCAGTTCTGAGAGATAAGTGTCTGTGAAAGCCTTCCTTCCCCTAGATTGCTGGGAACACAAAGTTTCTTTTCAGTTGCAAACTCCAATGCATATATATATATATCGGTAGGTACTAGCTCAAACTATGTTTTACAGTGAAATCTGCAGGAATTTCAAACAGTCTGTAGTAATCAGACTGAGAATCCAGAGTCAAAGTTCCTCCTGCAACCACTTCCTTTGTGCTAGATGAACGAAAGTCTCTCCAAATGCTCAGTTCTGAGAGAAAAGTGTGTGTGAAAGCCGTCTTCACCTAGCTTGTTGGGAACACAAAGTTTCTTTTCAGTTGCATACTCCACCCCAAACATATAAATGGGGAGGTTAGCTCCAACTCGCTTTTACAGTGAAAACTGCAGGAACTTCAAACCGGCACTAGGAAACAGAGTGAGAATCCAGAGTAAAAGTTTCTCCTGCAACCCGTTCCCTTTGTGCTAGATGAACGAACGTCTCTCCACATGCTCAGTTCTGATAGATAATTGTTTGTGAAAGCCGTCCTTCACCTAGCTTGTTGGGAACACAAAGTCTCTTTTAAGTTGCAAACTCCACTCCATACATATATATGGGGAGGTACTAGCTCCAACTCGAATTTGCAGTGAAAACTGCAGGAACTTCAAAACGGCAGTTGGAATCAGACTGAGAAACCAGAGTAAAAGTTTTCCTGCAACGCGTTCCCTTTGTGCTAGATGAACGAACGTCTCTCCACATGCTCAGTTCTGAGAGATAAGTGTGTGTGAAAGCCGTCCTTCACCTAGCTTGTTGGGAACACAAAGTTTCTTTTAAGTTGCAAACTCCATTCCATACATATATATGGGGAGGTACTAGCTCCAAGTCTATTGTACAGTGAAAACTGCAGGAACTTCAAACCTGCACTAGGAAACAGACTGAGAAACCAGAGAAAAAGTTTCTCTTGCAACCCATTCATTTGTGCTAGATGAACGAACGTCTCTCCACTTGCTCAGTTCTGAGAGATAAGTGTGTGTGAAAGCCGTCTTCACCTAGCTTGTTGGGAACACAAAGTTTCTTTTCAGTTGCAAACTCCACTCCATACATATATATGGGGAGGTACTAGCTCCAACTCGCTTTTACAGTGAATACTGCAGGAACGTGAAATCGGCATTAGGAAAAAACCTGAGAAACCAGAGTAAAAGTTTCTCTTGCAACCGGTTCCCTTTGTGCTTGATGAACGAACGTCTCTCCACATGCTCAGTTCTGAGAGATAAGTGTGTGTGAAAGACGTCCTTCACCTCGCTTGTTGGGAAAACAAAGATTCTTTTCAGTTTGAAACTCCACTCCATACATATATATGGGTAGGTACTAGCTCCAACTCGCTTTTACAGTGAAAACTGCAGGAACTTCAAACCGGCACTAGGAAACAGACTGAGAAACCAGAGTAAAAGTTTCTCCTGCAACCGGTTCCCTTTGTGCTAGATGAACGAAAGTCTCTCCACATGCTCAGTTCTGAGAGATAAGTGTGTGTGAAAGCCGTCCTTCACCTAGCTTCTTGGGAACACAAAGTTTCTTTTCAGTTGCAAACTCCACTCCATACATATATATGGGGAGGTACTAGCTCCAACTCGGTTTTACAGTGAAAACTGCCGGAACTACAAACCGGCAATAGGAAACAGACTGAGAAACCAGAGTTAAAGTTTCTCCTGCAACCCGTTCCCTTTTGCTAGATGAACGAAAGTCTCTCCACATGCTCAGTTCTGAGAGATAAGTGTGTGTGAAAGCCGTCCTTCACCTAGGTTGTTGGGAACACAAAGTTTCTTTTCAGTTGCAAACTCCAGTCCATACATATATATGGGGCGGTACTAGCTCCAACTCGGTTTTACAGTGAAAACTGCAGGAACTTCAAACCGGCACTAGGAAACAGACTGAGAAACAAGAGAAAAAGTTTCTCCTGCAACCCTTTCCCTTTGTGCTAAGTGAACGAACGTCTCTCCACATGCTCAGTTCTTAGAGTTGTTTGTGTGTGAAAGCCATCCATCACCCAGCTTGTTGGGAACACAAAGTTACTTTTCATTTGCAAACTCCACTCCATATATATAAATGGGGAGGTACTACCTCCAACTCGCTTTTACAGAGAAATCTGTAAGAACTTCAAACCGGCACTAGGAAACAGACTGAGAAACCAGAGTAAAAGTTTCTCCTGCAACCCGTTTATTTGGGCTAGATGAACGAACGTCTCTCCACATGCTCAGTTCTGAGAGATAAGTGTGTGTGAAAGCCGTCCTTCACCTAGCTTCTTGGGAACACAAATTTTCTTTTCAGTTGCAAACTCCACTCCATACATATATATGGGGAGGTTCTAGCTCCAACTCGGTTTTACAGTGAAAACTGCAGGAATTTCAAACCGGCACTAGGAAACAGACTGAGAAACCAGAAATAAAGTTTGTCCTGCAACCCGTTCCCTTTTGTGCTAGATGAACGAATGTCTCTCCACAAGCTCAGTTCTGAGAGAAAATTGTGTGTGAAAGCCGTTATTCACCTAGCTTGTTGGGAACACAAAGTTTCTTTTCAGTTGCAAACTCCAATCCATACATATATATGGGGAGGTACTAGCTCCAACTCGGTTTTACAGTGAAAACTGCAGGAACTTCAAACCGGCACTAGGAAACACACTGAGAAACCAGAGTAAAATATACTCTTGCAACACGTTCCTTAGGGCTAGATGAACGAACATCTCTCCACATGCTCAGTTCTGAGAGGTAATTGTGTCTGAAAGCCGTCCTTCACCTAGCTTGTTGGGAACACAAAGTTTCTTTTCAGTTGCAAACTCCAATCCATACATATATATGGAGAGGTACTAGCTCCAACTCGGTTTTACAGTGAAAACTGCAGGAACTTCATACCGGCACTAGGAAACAGACTCAGAATCCAGAGTAAAAGTTTCTCCTGCAAACCTTTCGTTTGGGCTAGATGAACGAACGTCTCTCCACATGCTCAATTCTGAGAGATAAGTGTGTGTGAAAGCCGTCCTTAAAATAGCTGGTTGGGAACACAAAGTTCTTTTAATTTGCAAACTCCATTCCATATATATATATGGGTAGGTTCTAGCTTCATCTCGGTTTTACAGTGAAAACTGCAGGAACTTCAAAACGGCACTAGGAAACAGACTGAGAAACCAGAGTAAAACTTTCTCCTGCAACCAGTTCCCATTTTGCTAGATGAACGAACGTCTCTCCACATGCTCAGTTCTGAGAGATAAATGTGTGTGAAAGCTTCCTTTACATAGCTTGTTGGGAACACAAAGTATTTTTTCAGTTGCAAACTCCACTCCGTACATATATATGGGAGGAACTATCTCCAACTCGGTTTTACAGTGAAAACTGCAGGAACTTCAAACCGGCACTAGGAAACAGACTGAGAAACCAGAATAAAAGTTTTTCCTGCAACCCGTTCCCTATGTGCTAGATGAACAAACGTCTCTCCAAATGCTCAGTTCTGAGAGATCAGTGTGTGTGAATGCCGTCCTTCACCTAGCTTGTTGGGAAAACCAAGTTTCTTTTCAGTTGCATACTCCAATCCATACATATATATGGGGAGGTACTAGCTTCAACTCGGTTTTACAGTGAAAACTGCATGAACTTCAAAACGGCACTAGGAAACAGACTGAGAAACCAGAGTAAACTTTCTCCTGCAACCAGTTCCCTTTTTGCTAGATGAAGGAACGTCTCTCCACATGCTCAGTTCTGAGAGATAAATGTGTGTGAAAGCTTCCTTCACATAGCTTGTTGGGATCACAAAGTATTTTTTCAGTTGCAAACTCCACTCCGTACATATATATGGGAGGAACTATCTCCAACTCGGTTTTACAGTGAAAACTGCAGGAACTTCAAACCGGCACTAGGAAACAGACTGAGAAACCAGAGTTAAAGTTCCCCCTGCAACCCGTTCTTTTTGTGCTAGATGAACAAACGTCTCTCCACTTGCTAAGTTCTGAGAGATAAGTGTGTGTGAAAGCTTCCTTCACATAGCTTGTTGGGAACACAAAGTATCTTTTCAGTTGCAAATTCCACTCCATACATATATATGGGGAGGTACTAGCTCTAACTCGTTTTACAGTGAAAACTGCAGGAAATTCAAACCTGCACTAGGAAACAGACTGAGAAACCAGAGTAAAAGTTTCTCCTGCAACCCGTTCCCTTTGTGCTAGATGAACAAACGTCTCTCCAAATGCTCAGTTCTGAGAGATAAATGTGTGTGAAAGCCGTCCTTCAACTATCTTGTTGGGAACACAAAGATTCTTTTCAGTTGCAAACTCCTGTCCATACAAATATATGGGGAGTTACTAGCTCCAAATCGCTTTTACAGTGAAAACTGCAGGAACTTCAAACCGGCACTAGGAAACAGACTGAGAAACCAGAGTAATAGTTTCTCCTGCAACCCGTTCCCTTTTTGCAAGATGAACGAACGTCTCTCCACATGCTCAGTTCTGAGAGGTAAGTGTGTGTGAAAGACGTCCTTCACCTAGCTTGTTGGGAAAACAAAGTCTCTTTTCAGTTGCAAACACCAATCCATAAATATATATGGGGAGGTACTAGCTCCAACTCGGTTTTACAGTGAAAACTGCAGGAACTTCAAACCGGCACTAGGAAACAGAGTGAGAAACAAGAGAAAAAGTTTCTCCTGCAACCCTTTCCCTTTGTGCTAAGTGAACGAACGTCTCTCCACATGCTCAGTTCTTAGAGATGTTTGTGTGTGAAAGCCATCCATCACCCAGCTTGTTGGGAACACAAAGTTACTTTTCTGTTGCAAACTCCACTCCATATATATAAATGGGTATGTACTACCTCCAACTCGCTTTTACAGAGAAATCTGTAAGAACATCATACCGGCACTAGGAAACAGACTGAGAAACCAGAGTAAAAGTTTCTCCTGCAACCCGTTCATTTGGGCTAGATGAACGAAAGTCTCTCCACATGCTCAGTTCTGAGAGATAAGTGTGTGTGAAAGCCGTCCTTCACCTAGCTTCTTGGGAACACAAAGTTTCTTTTCAGTTGCAAACTCCACTCCATACATATATATGGGGAGGTACTAGCTCCAACTCGGTTTTACAGTGAAAACTGCCGGAACTACAAACCGGCAATAGGAAACAGACTGAGAAACCAGAGTTAAAGTTTCTCCTGCAACCCGTTCCCTTTTGCTAGATGAACGAAAGTCTCTCCACATGCTCAGTTCTGAGAGATAAGTGTGTGTGAAAGCCGTCCTTCACCTAGGTTGTTGGGAACACAAAGTTTCTTTTCAGTTGCAAACTCCAGTCCATACATATATATGGGGCGGTACTAGCTCCAACTCGGTTTTACAGTGAAAACTGCAGGAACTTCAAACCGGCACTAGGAAACAGACTGAGAAACAAGAGAAAAAGTTTCTCCTGCAACCCTTTCCCTTTGTGCTAAGTGAACGAACGTCTCTCCACATGCTCAGTTCTTAGAGTTGTTTGTGTGTGAAAGCCATCCATCACCCAGCTTGTTGGGAACACAAAGTTACTTTTCAGTTGCAAACTCCACTCCATATATATAAATGGGGAGGTACTACCTCCAACTCGCTTTTACAGAGAAATCTGTAAGAACTTCAAACCGGCACTAGGAAACAGACTGAGAAACCAGAGTAAAAGTTTCTCCTGCAACCCGTTTATTTGGGCTAGATGAACGAACGTCTCTCCACATGCTCAGTTCTGAGAGATAAGTGTGTGTGAAAGCCGTCCTTCACCTAGCTTCTTGGGAACACAAATTTTCTTTTCAGTTGCAAACTCCACTCCATACATATATATGGGGAGGTTCTAGCTCCAACTCGGTTTTACAGTGAAAACTGCAGGAATTTCAAACCGGCACTAGGAAACAGACTGAGAAACCAGAAATAAAGTTTGTCCTGCAACCCGTTCCCTTTTGTGCTAGATGAACGAATGTCTCTCCACAAGCTCAGTTCTGAGAGAAAATTGTGTGTGAAAGCCGTTATTCACCTAGCTTGTTGGGAACACAAAGTTTCTTTTCAGTTGCAAACTCCAATCCATACATATATATGGGGAGGTACTAGCTCCAACTCGGTTTTACAGTGAAAACTGCAGGAACTTCAAACCGGCACTAGGAAACACACTGAGAAACCAGAGTAAAATATACTCTTGCAACACGTTCCTTAGGGCTAGATGAACGAACATCTCTCCACATGCTCAGTTCTGAGAGGTAATTGTGTCTGAAAGCCGTCCTTCACCTAGCTTGTTGGGAACACAAAGTTTCTTTTCAGTTGCAAACTCCAATCCATACATATATATGGGGAGGTACTAGCTCCAACTCGGTTTTACAGTGAAAACTGCAGGAACTTCATACCGGCACTAGGAAACAGACTCAGAATCCAGAGTAAAAGTTTCTCCTGCAAACCTTTCGTTTGGGCTAGATGAACGAACGTCTCTCCACATGCTCAATTCTGAGAGATAAGTGTGTGTGAAAGCCGTCCTTAAAATAGCTGGTTGGGAACACAAAGTTCTTTTAATTTGCAAACTCCATTCCATATATATATATGGGTAGGTTCTAGCTTCATCTCGGTTTTACAGTGAAAACTGCAGGAACTTCAAAACGGCACTAGGAAACAGACTGAGAAACCAGAGTAAAACTTTCTCCTGCAACCAGTTCCCATTTTGCTAGATGAACGAACGTCTCTCCACATGCTCAGTTCTGAGAGATAAATGTGTGTGAAAGCTTCCTTTACATAGCTTGTTGGGAACACAAAGTATTTTTTCAGTTGCAAACTCCACTCCGTACATATATATGGGAGGAACTATCTCCAACTCGGTTTTACAGTGAAAACTGCAGGAACTTCAAACCGGCACTAGGAAACAGACTGAGAAACCAGAATAAAAGTTTTTCCTGCAACCCGTTCCCTATGTGCTAGATGAACAAACGTCTCTCCAAATGCTCAGTTCTGAGAGATCAGTGTGTGTGAATGCCGTCCTTCACCTAGCTTGTTGGGAAAACCAAGTTTCTTTTCAGTTGCATACTCCAATCCATACATATATATGGGGAGGTACTAGCTTCAACTCGGTTTTACAGTGAAAACTGCATGAACTTCAAAACGGCACTAGGAAACAGACTGAGAAACCAGAGTAAACTTTCTCCTGCAACCAGTTCCCTTTTTGCTAGATGAAGGAACGTCTCTCCACATGCTCAGTTCTGAGAGATAAATGTGTGTGAAAGCTTCCTTCACATAGCTTGTTGGGATCACAAAGTATTTTTTCAGTTGCAAACTCCACTCCGTACATATATATGGGAGGAACTATCTCCAACTCGGTTTTACAGTGAAAACTGCAGGAACTTCAAACCGGCACTAGGAAACAGACTGAGAATCCAGAATAAAAGTTTTTCCTGCAACCCGTTCCCTATGTGCTAGATGAACAAACGTCTCTCCAAATGCTCAGTTCTGAGAGATAAGTGTGTGTGAATGCCGTCCTTCACCTAGCTTGTTGGGAACACCAAGTTTCTTTTCAGTTGCATACTCCAATCCATACATATATATGTGGTGGTACAAGCTTCAACTCGGTTTTACAGTGAAAACTGCAGGAACTTCAAACCGGCACTATGAAACAGACTGAGAAACCAGAATTAAAGTTTGTCCTGCAACCCGTTCATTTGGGCTAGATGAACGAACGTCTCTCCACATGCTCATTTCTGAGAGATAAGTGTGTGTGAAAGCCGTCCTTCACCTAGCTTGTTGGGAACACAAAGTTTCTTTTCAGTTGCAAACTCCACTCCATACATATAAATGGGGAGGTACTAGCTCCAAATCGATTTTACAGTGAAAACTGCAGGAATTTCAAACCGGCACTAGGAAACAGACTGAGAAACCAGAGTAAAATTTTCTCCTGCAACACGTTCATTTGGGCTAGATGAACGAACGTCTCTCCACATGCTCAGTTCAAAGAGATAAGTGTGTGTGAAAGCCTTCCTTCCCCTAGATTGCTGGGAACACAAAGTTTCTTTTCGGTTGCAAACTACACTGCATATATATATAAGGGTAGGTACTAGATCAAACTCGGTTTTACAGTGAAATCTGCAGGAAATTCAAACCGGCACTATGAAACAGACTGAGAATCCAGAGTCAAAGTTTCTCCTGCAACCCCTTCCTTTGGGCTAGATGAACGAAAGTCTCTCCAAATGCTCAGTTCTGAGAGATACGTGTGTGTGAAAGCCGTCCTTCACCTAGTTTATTCGGAACACAAAGTTTCTTTTCAGTTGCAAACTCCAGTGCATACATATATATGGGGAGGTACTAGTTCCAACTCGGTTTTACAGTGAAAACTGCAGGAACTTCAAACCGGCAGTAGTAAACAGACTGAGAATCCAAAGTAAAAGTTTCTCCTGCAACCACTTCCTTTGGGCTTGATAAACGAAAGTCTCTCCAAATGCTCAGTTCTGAGAGATACGTGTGTGTGAAAGCCGTACTTCACCTAATTTATTGGGAACACAGAGATTCGTTTCAGTTGCAAACACCATTCCATACATATATATGGGAAGGTACTAGCTCCAACTCGGTTTTACAGTGAAAACTGCAAGAACTTCAAACCGGCACTAGGAAACAGACTGAGAAACCAGAGTAAAAGTTACCCCTGCTACCCTTTCCTTAGGGCTAGATGAACGAAAGTCTCTCCACATGCTCAGTTCTGAGAGATAAGTGTGTGTGAAAGCCGTCCTTCACCTAGCTTGTTGGGAACAAAAAGTTTCTTTTCAGTTGCACACTACACTCAATACATGTATATGGGGAGGTACTAGCTCCAACTCGGTTTTACAGTGAAAACTGCAGGAACTTCAAACCGGCACTACTAAACAGACTGAGAAACCAGAGTAAAAGTTTCTCCTGCAACCCGTTCCCTTTGTGCTAGATGAACAAATGTCTCTCCAAATGCTCAGTTCTGAGAGATAAGTGTGTGTGAAAGCCGTCCTTCACCTAGCTTGTTGGGAACACAAAGTTTCTTTTCAGTTGCAAACTCCACTCCATACATACATATGGGGAGGTTCTAGCTCCAAACCGGTTTTACAGTGAAAACTGCAGGAACTTCAAACCGGCACTAGTAAACAGACTGAGAAACCAGAATAAATGCTAATCCTGCAACACTTTCCTTAGTTCTAGATGAACCAACGTCTCTCCACATGCTCAGTTCTGAGAGATAATTGTGTGTGAAAGCCGTCCTTCACTTAGCTTGTTGGGAACACAAAGTTTCTTTTTAGTTGCAAACTCCACTGCATACATATATATGGGGAGGTACTAGCTCCAACTCTGTTGTACAGTGAAAACTGCAGGAACTTGAAACCTGCACTAGGAAACAGACTGAGAAACCAGAGAAAATGTTTCTCCTGCAACCCGTTCCCTTTGTGCTAGATGAACGAACGTCTCTCCACATGCTCAGTTCTGAGGGATAAGTGTGTGTGAAAGCCGTCCTTCACCTATATTGTTGGGAACTCAAAGTTTCTTTTCAGTTGCAAACTCCACTCCAAACATATATATGAGGAGGTATTAGTTCCAACTCGCTTTTACAGTGAAAACTGCAGGAACTTAAAACCGGAACTACGAAAAAGACTGAGATACCAGAGTAAAAGTTTCTCCTGCAACACGTTCATGTGGGCTAGATGAACGAACATCTCTCCACATGCTCAGTTCGGAGAGATAAGTGTGTGTGAAAGCCGTCCTTCACATAGCTTGTTGGGAACACAAACTTTCTTTTAGTTTGCAAACTCCACTCCATACATATATATGGGGAGGTACTAGCTCAAACTCTGTTTACATTGAAAACTGCAGGAACTTCAAAACGGCACTAGGAAACAGACTGAGAAACCAGAGTAAAAGATACTCTTGCAACCCGTTCCTTAGGGCTAGATGAACGATCGTCTCTCCACATGCTCAGTTCTGAGGGATAAGTGTGTGTGAAAGCCGTCCTTCACCTATATTGTTGGGAACTCAAAGTTTCTTTTCAGTTGCAAACTCCACTCCAAACATATATATGGGGAGGTATTAGTTCCAACTCGCTTTTACAGTGAAAACTGCAGGAACTTAAAACCGGCACTACGAAAAAGACTGAGATACCAGAGTAAAAGTTTCTCCTGCAACACGTTCATGTGGGCTAGATGAACGAACATCTCTCCACATGCTCAGTTCGGAGAGATAAGTGTGTGTGAAAGCCGTCCTTCAAATAGCTTGTTGGGAACACAAAGTTTCTTTTAAGTTGCAAACTCCATTCCATACATATATATGGGGAGGTTCTAGCTCCAACTCGGTTTTACAGTGAAAACTGCAGGAACTTCAAACCGGCACTAGGAAACAGACTGAGAAACCAGAGAAAAAGTTTCAACTGCAACCCGTTCCCTTTGTGCTAGATGAACGAACGTCTCTCCACATGCTCTGTTCTGAGCGATAATTGTGTGTGAAAACCGTCCTTAACCTAGCTTGTTGGGAACACAAAGTTTCTTTTCAGTAGCAAACACCACTCCATACATATATATGGGTAGGTACAAGCTCCATCTCGGTTTTACAGTGAAAACTGCAGGAACTTCAAACAGGCACTAGATATCAGACTGAGAAACCAGAGTAAAAGTTCCCCCTGCAACCCGTTCTTTTTGTGCTAGATGAACAAACGTCTCTCCACTTGCTAAGTTCTGAGAGATAAGTGTGTATGAAAGCCGTCCTTCACCTAGCTTGTTGGGAACACAAAGTTTC
The DNA here is from genome assembly GCF_048773025.1 of Camelus bactrianus. Taxonomy (NCBI): domain Eukaryota; kingdom Metazoa; phylum Chordata; class Mammalia; order Artiodactyla; family Camelidae; genus Camelus; species Camelus bactrianus. The sequence goes on along the minus strand of NW_027413948.1, from coordinate 2,693,756 downwards.
TTTTAATATGCAAACTCCATTCCATACATATATATGGGGAGGTACTAGCAACAACTCTGTTGTACAGTGAAAACTGAAGGAACTTCAAACCTGCACTAGGAAACAGACTGAGAAACCAGAGAAAATGTTTCTCCTGCAAACCGTTCCCTTTGTGCTAGATGAACGAACGTCTCTCCACATGCTCAGTTCTGAGAGATAAGTGTGTGTGAAAGCCGTCCTTCACCTAGATTGTTGGGAATTCAAAGTTTCTTTTCAGTTGCAAACTCCACTCCATACATATATATGGGGAGGTATTAGCTCCAACTCGCCTTTACAGTGAAAATTGCAGGAACTTAAAAACGGCACTACGAAAAAGACTGAGAAACCAGAGTAAAAGTTTCTATTGCAACACGTTCATGTGGGCTAGATGAACGAACATCTCTCCACATGCTCAGTTCTGAGAGATAAGTGTGTATGAAAGCCGTCCTTCACATAGCTTGTTGGGAACACAAACTTTCTTTTAGGTTGCAAACTCCACTCCATACATATATATGGGGAGGTACTAGCTCCAACTCTGTTTTACATTGAAAACTGCAGGAACTTCAAAACGGCACTAGGAAACATACTGAGAAGCCACAGTAAAAGATACACTTGCAACCCGTTCCTTAGGGCTAGATGAATGAACGTCTCTCCACATGCTCAGTTCTGAGAGATAATTGTGTCTGAAAGCCGTCCTTCACATAGCTTGTTGGGAACACAAAGTTTCTTTTCAGTTGCAAACACCAATCCATACATATATATGGGGAGTTAGTAGCTCCAACTCTGTTTTACAGTGAAAACTACAGGAACTTCAAACCGGCACGAGGAAACAGACTCAGAATCCAGAGTAAAAGTTTCTCCTGCAAACCGTTCGTTTGGGCTAGATGAACGAACGTCTCTCCACATGCTCAATTCTGAGAGATAAGTGTGTGTGAAAGCCGTCCTTCAAATAGCTTGTTGGGAACACAAAGTGTCTTTTAAGTTGCAAACTCCATTCGATACATATATATGGGGAGGTTCTATCTCCAACTCGGTTTTACAGTGAAAACTGCAGGAACTACAAACCGGCACTAGGAAACAGACTGAGAAACCAGAGTAAAAGTTTCTCCTGCAAACCGTTCCCTTTGTGCTAGATGAACGAACGTCTCTCCACATGCTCAGTTCTGAGAGATAAGTGTGTGTGAAAGCCGTCCTTCACGTAGCTTGTTGGGAACACAAAGTTTCTTTTCAGTTGCAAACACCACTCCATACATATATATGGGGAGGTACAAGCTCCAACTCGGTTTTACAGTGAAAACTGCAGGAACTTCAAACCGGCACTAGGAAACAGACTGAGAAACCAGAGTAAAAGTTCCCCCTGCAACCCGTTATTTTTGTTCTAGATGAACAAACGTCTCTCCACTTGCTCAGTTCTGAGAGATAAGTGTGTGTGAAAGCTTCCTTCACATAGCTTGTTGGGAACACAGAGTATCTTTTCAGTTGCAAACTCCACTCCGTACATATATATGGGAGGAACTAGCTCCAACTTGGTTTTACAGTGAAAACTGCAGGAAATTCAAACCAGCACTAGGAAACAGAATTACAAACCAGAGTAAAAGTTTCTCCTGCAACACATTCATTTGGGCTAGATGAACGAACGTCTCTCCACATGCTCAGTTCTGATAGATAAGTGTGTGTGAAAGCCTTCCTTCCCCTAGAATGCTGGGAACACAAAGTTTCTTTTCAGTTGCAAACTTCACTGCATATATATATATATCGGTAGGTACTAGCTCAAACTAGGTTTTACAGTGAAATCTGCAGGAATTTCAAACAGTCAGTAGTAAACAGACTGAGAATCCAGAGTCAAAGTTCCTCCTGTAACCACTTCATTTGTGCTAGATGAACGAAAGTCTCTCCAAATGCTCAGTTCTGAGAGATAAGTGTGTGTGAAAGCCTTCCTTCCCCTAGATTGCTGGGAACACAAAGTTTCTTTTAAGTTGCAAACTCCATTCCATACATATATATGGGGAGGTACTAGCTCCAAGTCTATTGTATAGTGAAAACTGCAGGAACTTCAAACCTGCACTAGGAAGCAGACTGAGAAACCAGAGAAAAAGTTTCTCCTGCAACCCATTCATTTGTGCTAGATGAACGAACGTCTCTCCACTTGCTCAGTTCTGAGAGATAAGTGTGTGTGAAAGCCGTCTTCACCTAGCTTGTTGGGAACACAAAGTTTCTTTTCAGTTGCAAACTCCTGTCCATACAAATATATGGGGAGTTACTAGCTCCAAATCGCTTTTACAGTGAAAACTGCAGGAACTTCAAACCGGAACTAGGAAACAGAATGAGAAACCAGAGTAATAGTTTCTCCTGCAACCCGTTCCCTTTGTGCTAGATGAACGAACGTCTCTCCACATGCTCAGTTCTGAGAGGTAAGTGTGTGTGAAAGACGTCCTTCACCTAGCTTGTTGGGAAAACAAAGTCTCTTTTCAGTTGCAAACACCAATCCATAAATATATATGGGGAGGTACTAGCTCCAACTCGGTTTTACAGTGAAAACTGCAGGAACTTCAAACCGGCACTAGGAAACAGACTGAGAAACAAGAGAAAAAGTTTCTCCTGCAACCCTTTCCCTTTGTGCTAAGTGAACGAACGTCTCTCCACATGCTCAGTTCTTAGAGATGTTTGTGTGTGAAAGCCATCCATCACCCAGCTTGTTGGGAACACAAAGTTACTTTTCAGTTGCAAACTCCACTCCATATATATAAATGGGGATGTACTACCTCCAACTCGCTTTTACAGAGAAATCTGTAAGAACTTCAAACCGGCACTAGGAAACAGACTGAGAAACCAGAGTAAAAGTTTCTCCTGCAACACGTTCATTTGGGCTAGATGAACGAAAGTCTCTCCACATGCTCAGTTCTGAGAGGTAATTGTGTCTGAAAGCCGTCCTTCACCTAGCTTGTTGGGAACACAAAGTTTCTTTTCAGTTGCAAACTCCAATCCATACATATATATGGGGAGGTACTAGCTCCAACTCGGTTTTACAGTGAAAACTGCAGGAACTTCATACCGGCACTAGGAAACAGACTCAGAATCCAGAGTAAAAGTTTCTCCTGCAAACCGTTCGTTTGGGCTAGATGAACGAACGTCTCTCCACATGCTCAATTCTGAGAGATAAGTGTGTGTGAAAGCCGTCCTTAAAATAGCTGGTTGGGAACACAAAGTTCTTTTAATTTGCAAACTCCATTCCATACATATATATGGGTAGGTTCTAGCTTCATCTCGGTTTTACAGTGAAAACTTCAGGAACTTCAAAACGGCACTAGGAAACAGACTGAGAAACCAGAGTAAAACTTTCTCCTGCAACCAGTTCCCTTTTTGCTAGATGAACGAACGTCTCTCCACATGCTCAGTTCTGAGAGATAAATGTGTGTGAAAGCTTCCTTCACATAGCTTGTTGGGAACACAAAGTATTTTTTCAGTTGCAAACTCCACTCCGTACATATATATGGGAGGAACTATCTCCAACTCGGTTTTACAGTGAAAACTGCAGGAACTTCAAACCGGCACTAGGAAACAGACTGAGAAACCAGAATAAAAGTTTTTCCTGCAACCCGTTCCCTATGTGCTAGATGAACAAACGTCTCTCCAAATGCTCAGTTCTGAGAGATCAGTGTGTGTGAATGCCGTCCTTCACCTAGCTTGTTGGGAACACCAAGTTTCTTTTCAGTTGCATACTCCAATCCATACATATATATGGTGAGGTACTAGCTTCAACTCGGTTTTACAGTGAAAACTGCCGGAACTTCAAAACGGCACTAGGAAACAGACTGAGAAACCAGAGTAAATCTTTCTCCTGCAACCAGTTCCCTTTTTGCTAGATGAACGAACGTCTCTCCACATGCTCAGTTCTGAGAGATAAATGTGTGTGAAAGCTTCCTTCACATAGCTTGTTGGGAACACAAAGTATTTTTTCAGTTGCAAACTCCACTCCGTACATATATATGGGAGGAACTATCTCCAACTAGGTTTTACAGTGAAAACTGCAGGAACTTCAAACCGGCACTAGGAAACTGACTGAGAAACCAGAATAAAAGTTTTTCCTGCAACCCGTTCCCTATGTGCTAGATGAACAAACGTCTCTCCAAATGCTCAGTTCTGAGAGATAAGTGTGTGTGAATGCCGTCCTTCACCTAGCTTGTTGGGAACACCAAGTTTCTTTTCAGTTGCATACTCCAATCCATACATATAAATGGGGAGGTACTAGCTTCAACTCGGTTTTACAGTGAAAACTGCAGGAACTTCAAAACGGCACTAGGAAACAGACTGAGAAACCAGAGTAAAACTTTCTCCTGCAACCAGTTCCCTTTTTGCTAGATGAACGAACGTCTCTCCACATGCTCAGTTCTGAGAGATAAATGTGTGTGAAAGCTTCCTTCACATAGCTTGTTGGGAACACAAAGTATTTTTTCAGTTGCAAACTCCACTCCGTACATATATATGGGAGGAACTATCTCCAACTCGGTTTTACAGTGAAAACTGCAGGAACTTCAAACCGGCACTAGGAAACAGACTGAGAAACCAGAATAAAAGTTTTTCCTGCAACCCGTTCCCTATGTGCTAGATGAACAAACGTCTCTCCAAATGCTCAGTTCTGAGAGATAAGTGTGTGTGAATGCCGTCCTTCACCTAGCTTGTTGGGAACACCAAGTTTCTTTTCAGTTGCATACTCCAATCCATACATATATATGGGGAGGTACTAGCTTCAACTCGGTTTTACAGTGAAAACTGCAGGAACTTCAAAACGGCACTAGGAAACAGACTGAGAAACCAGAGTAAAACTTTCTCCTGCAACCAGTTCCCTTTTTGCTAGATGAACGAACGTCTCTCCACATGCTCAGTTCTGAGAGATAAATGTGTGTGAAAGCTTCCTTCACATAACTTGTTGGGAACACAAAGTATTTTTTCAGTTGCAAACTCCACTCCGTACATATATATGGGAGGAACTATCTCCAACTCGGTTTTACAGTGAAAACTGCAGGAACTTCAAACCGGCACTAGGAAACAGACTGAGAAACCAGAATAAAAGTTTTTCCTGCAACCCGTTCCCTATGTGCTAGATGAACAAACGTCTCTCCAAATGCTCAGTTCTGAGAGATAAGTGTGTGTGAATGCCGTCCTTCACCTAGCTTGTTGGGAACACCAAGTTTCTTTTCAGTTGCATACTCCAATCCATACATATATATGGGGAGGTACTAGCTTCAACTCGGTTTTACAGTGAAAACTGCAGGAACTTCAAAACGGCACTAGGAAACAGACTGAGAAACCAGAGTAAAACTTTCTCCTGCAACCAGTTCCCTTTTTGCTAGATGAACGAACGTCTCTCCACATGCTCAGTTCTGAGAGATAAATGTGTGTGAAAGCTTCCTTCACATAGCTTGTTGGGAACACAAAGTATTTTTTCAGTTGCAAACTCCACTCCGTACATATATATGGGAGGAACTATCTCCAACTCGGTTTTACAGTGAAAACTGCAGGAACTTCAAACCGGCACTAGGAAACAGACTGAGAAACCAGAATAAAAGTTTTTCCTGCAACCCGTTCCCTATGTGCTAGATGAACAAACGTCTCTCCAAATGCTCAGTTCTGAGAGATAAATGTGTGTGAATGCCGTCCTTCACCTAGCTTGTTGGGAACACCAAGTTTCTTTTCAGTTGCATACTCCAATCCATACATATATATGGGGAGGTACTAGCTTCAACTCGGTTTTACAGTGAAAACTGCAGGAACTTCAAACCGGCACTATGAAACAGACTGAGAAACCAGAATTAAAGTTTGTCCTACAACCCGTTCATTTGGGCTAGATGAACGAACGTCTCTCCACATGCTCATTTCTGAGAGATAAGTGTGTGTGAAAGCCGTCCTTCACCTAGCTTGTTGGGAACACAAAGTTTCTTTTCAGTTGCAAACTCCACTCCATACATATAAATGGGGAGGTACTAGCTCCAAATCGATTTTACAGTGAAAACTGCAGGAATTTCAAACCGGCACTAGGAAACAGACTGAGAAACCAGAGTAAAATTTTCTCCTGCAACACGTTCATTTGGGCTAGATGAACGAACGTCTCTCCACATGCTCAGTTCAAAGAGATAAGTGTGTGTGAAAGCCTTCCTTCCCCTAGATTGCTGGGAACACAAAGTTTCTTTTCGGTTGCAAACTACACTGCATATATATATAAGGGTAGGTACTAGATCAAACTCGGTTTTACAGTGAAATCTGCAGGAAATTCAAACCGGCACTATGAAACAGACTGAGAATCCAGAGTCAAAGTTTCTCCTGCAACCCCTTCCTTTGGGCTAGATGAACGAAAGTCTCTCCAAATGCTCAGTTCTGAGAGATACGTGTGTGTGAAAGCCGTCCTTCACCTAGTTTATTCGGAACACAAAGTTTCTTTTCAGTTGCAAACTCCAGTGCATACATATATATGGGGAGGTACTAGTTCCAACTCGGTTTTACAGTGAAAACTGCAGGAACTTCAAACCGGCAGTAGTAAACAGACTGAGAATCCAAAGTAAAAGTTTCTCCTGCAACCACTTCCTTTGGGCTTGGTAAACGAAAGTCTCTCCAAATGCTCAGTTCTGAGAGATACGTGTGTGTGAAAGCCGTACTTCACCTAATTTATTGGGAACACAGAGATTCGTTTCAGTTGCAAACTCCATTCCATACATATATATGGGAAGGTACTAGCTCCAACTCGGTTTTACAGTGAAAACTGCAAGAACTTCAAACCGGCACTAGGAAACAGACTGAGAAACCAGAGTAAAAGTTACTCCTGCTACCCTTTCCTTAGGGCTAGATGAACGAAAGTCTCTCCACATGCTCAGTTCTGAGAGATAAGTGTGTGTGAAAGCCGTCCTTCACCTAGCTTGCTGGGAACACAAAGTTTCTTTTAAGTTGCAAACTACATTCCATAAATATATATGGGGAGGCACTAGCTCCAACTCTGTTGTACAGTGAAAACTGCAGGAACTTCAAACCTGCACTAGGAAACAGACTGAGAAACCAGAGAAAAAGTTTCTCCTGCAAACCGTTCGTTTGGGCTAGATGAACGAACGTCTCTCCACATGCTCAATTCTGAGAGATAAGTGTGTGTGAAAGCCGTCCTTAAAATAGCTGGTTGGGAACACAAAGTTCTTTTAATTTGCAGAATCCATTCCATACATATATATGGGTAGGTTCTAGCTTCATCTCGGTTTTACAGTGAAAACTGCAGGAACTTCAATACGGCACTAGGAAACAGACTGAGAAACCAGAGTAAAACTTTCTCCTGCAACCAGTTCCCTTTTTTGCTAGATGAACGAACGTCTCTCCACATGCTCAGTTCTGAGCGATAAGTGTGTGTGAATGCCGTCCTTCAACTTGCTTGTTGGGAACACAAAGTTTCTTTTCGGTTGCAAACTACACTGCATATATATATAAGGGTAGGTACTAGATCAAACTCGGTTTTACAGTGAAATCTGCAGGAAATTCAAACCGGCACTATGAAACAGACTGAGAATCCAGAGTCAAAGTTTCTCCTGCAACCCCTTCCTTTGGGCTAGATGAACGAAAGTCTCTCCAAATGCTCAGTTCTGAGAGATACGTGTGTGTGAAAGCCGTCCTTCACCTAGTTTATTCGGAACACAAAGTTTCTTTTCAGTTGCAAACTCCAGTGCATACATATATATGGGGAGGTACTAGTTCCAACTCGGTTTTACAGTGAAAACTGCAGGAACTTCAAACCGGCAGTAGTAAACAGACTGAGAATCCAAAGTAAAAGTTTCTCCTGCAACCACTTCCTTTGGGCTTGGTAAACGAAAGTCTCTCCAAATGCTCAGTTCTGAGAGATACGTGTGTGTGAAAGCCGTACTTCACCTAATTTATTGGGAACACAGAGATTCGTTTCAGTTGCAAACTGCATTCCATACATATATATGGGAAGGTACTAGCTCCAACTCGGTTTTACAGTGAAAACTGCAAGAACTTCAAACCGGCACTAGGAAACAGACTGAGAAACCAGAGTAAAAGTTACTCCTGCTACCCTTTCCTTAGGGCTAGATGAACGAAAGTTTCTCCACATGCTCAGTTCTGAGAGATAAGTGTGTGTGAAAGCCGTCCTTCACCTAGCTTGCTGGGAACACAAAGTTTCTTTTAAGTTGCAAACTACATTCCATAAATATATATGGGGAGGCACTAGCTCCAACTCTGTTGTACAGTGAAAACTGCAGGAACTTCAAACCGGCACTACTAAACAGACTGAGAAACCAGAGTAAAAGTTTCTCCTGCAACCCGTTCCATTTGTGCTAGATGAACAAATGTCTCTCCAAATGCTCAGTTCTGAGAGATAAGTGTGTGTGAAAGCCGTCCTTCACCTAGCTTGTTGGGAACACAAAGTTTCTTTTCAGTTGCAAACTCCACTCCGTACATATATATGGGGAGGTTCTAGCTCCAAACCGGTTTTACAGTGAAAACTGCATGAACTTCAAACCGGCACAAGGAAACAGACTGAGTAACCAGAGTAAAAGTTTCTCCTGCCACCCGTTCCCTTTGTGCTAGATGAACGAAAGTCTCTCCACATGCTCAGTTCTGAGAGATAAGTGTGTGTGAAAGCCGTCCTTCACCTAGCTTGTTGGGAACACAAAGTTTCTTTTCAGTTGCAAACTCCATTCCATACATATATATGGGGAGGTACTAGCTCCAACTCGGTTTTACAGTGAAAACTGCAGGAACTTCAAACCGGCAGTAGTAAACAGACTGAGAATCCAAAGTAAAAGTTTCTCCTGCAACCACTTCCTTTGGGCTAGATGAACGAACGTCTCTCCACATGCTCAGTTCTGAGAGAAAAGTGTGTGTTAAAGCTGTCCTTCACCTAGCTTGTTGGGAACACAAAGGTTCTTTTTAGTTGCAAACTCCATTCCATACATATATATGGGGAGGTACTAGCTCCAACTCGGTTTTACAGTGAAAACTGCAGGAACTTCAAACCGGCACTAGGAAACAGACTGAGAAACCAGAGTAAAAGTTTCTCCTGCAACCTGTTCCATTTGTGCTGGATGAACGAACGTCTCTCCACATGCTCAGTTCTGAGAGATAAGTGTGTGTGAAAGCCGTCCTTCACCTAGCTTGTTGGGAACACAAAGTTTCTTTTCAGTTGCAAAATCCACTCCATATATATATATAGGTAGGTACTAGCTCCAACTCGGTTTTACAGTGAAAACTGCATGAACTTCAAACCGGCACAAGGAAACAGACTGAGTAACCAGAGTAAAAGTTTCTCCTGCCACCCGTTCCCTTTGTGCTAGATGAACGAAAGTCTCTCCACATGCTCAGTTCTGAGAGATAAGTGTGTGTGAAAGCCGTCCTTCACCTAGCTTGTTGGGAACACAAAGTTTCTTTTCAGTTGCAAACTCCACTGCATACATATATATGGGTAGGTACAAGCTCCAACTCGGTTTTACAGTGAAAACTGCAGGAACTTAAAACCGGCAGTAGTAAACAGACTGAGAATCCAGAGTAAAAGTTTCTCCTGCAAACCGTTCGTTTGGGCTAGATGAACAAACGTCTCTCCACATGCTCAATTCTGAGAGATAAGTGTGTGTGAAAGCCGTCCTTAAAATAGCTGGTTGGGAACACAAAGTTCTTTTAATTTGCAAACTCCTTTCCATACATATATATGGGTAGGTTCTAGCTTCATCTCGGTTTTACAGTGAAAACTGCAGGAACTTCAAAACAGCACTAGGAAACAGACTGAGAAACCAGAGTAAAACTTTCTCCTGCAACCAGTTCCCTTTTTGCTAGATGAACGAACGTCTCTCCACATGCTCAGTTCTGAGCGATAAGTGTGTGTGAATGCCGTCCTTCAACTTGCTTGTTGGGAACACAAAGTTTCTTTTCAGTTGCAAACACCACTCCATACATATATATGGGGAGGTACAAGCTCCATCTCGGTTTTACAGTTAAAACTGCAGGAACTTCAAACCGGCAGTAGGAAACAGACTGAGAAACCAGAGTAAAATTTCCCCCTGCAACCCGTTCTTTTTGTGCTAGATGAACAAACGTCACTCCACTTGCTCAGTTCTGAGAGATAAGTGTGTGTGAAAGCTTCCTTCACATAGCTTGTTGGGAACACAAAGTATTTTTTCAGTTGCAAACTCCACTCCGTACATATATATGGGAGGAACTATCTCCAACTCGGTTTTACAGTGAAAACTGCAGGAACTTCAAACCGGCACTAGGAAACAGACTGAGAAACCAGAATAAAAGTTTTTCCTGCAACCCGTTCCCTATGTGCTAGATGAACAAACGTCTCTCCAAATGCTCAGTTCTGAGAGATAAGTGTGTGTGAATGCCGTCCTTCACCTAGCTTGTTGGGAACACCAATTTTCTTTTAAGTTGCATACTCCAATCCATACATATATATGGGGAGGAACTAGCTTCAACTCGGTTTTACAGTGAAAACTGCAGGAACTTAAAACCGGCACTAGGAAACAGACTGAGAAACCAGAGTTAAAGTTTCTCCTGCAAATCTTTCTTTGGGCTAGATGAACGAACGTCTCTCCACATGCTCAGTTCTGAGAGATAAGTGTGTGTGAAAGCTGTCCTTCACCTAGCTTGTTGGGAACACAAAGTTTCTTTTTAGTTGCAAACTCCATTCCATACATATATATGGGGAGGTACTAGCTCCAACTCGGTTTTACAGTGAAAACTGCAGGAACTTCAAACCGGCACTAGGAAACAGACTGAGAAACCAGAGTAAAAGTTTCTCCTGCAACCTGTTCCATTTGTGCTAGATGAAAGAACGTCTCTCCACATGCTCAGTTCTTAGAGATAAGTGTGTGTGAAAGCCGTCCTTCACCTAGCTTGTTGGGAACACAAAGTTTCTTTTCAGTTGCAAAATCCACTCCATATATATATATAGGGGGGTACTAGCTCCAACTCGGTTTTACAGTGAAAACTGCATGAACTTCAAACCGGCACAAGGAAACAGACTGAGTAACCAGAGTAAAAGTTTCTCCTGCAACCCGTTCCCTTTGTGCTAGATGAACGAACGTCTCTCCACATGCTCAGTTCTGAGAGATAAGTGTGTGTGAAAGCCGCCCTTCACTTTGCTTGATGGTAACACAAAGTTTCTTTTCAGTTGCAAACTCCACTCCATACATATATATTTGGAGGTTCTAGCTCCAACCCGGTTTTAAGGTGAAAACTGCAGGAACTTCAAACCGGCACTAGGAAACAGACTGAGAAACCAGAGTAAATGCTAATCCTGCAAACCTTTCCTTAGTTCTAGATGAACCAACGTCTCTCCACAACCTCAGTTCTGAGAGATAAGTGTGTGTGAAAGCCGTCCTTCACCTAGCTTGTTGGGAACACAAAGTTTCTTTTCAGTTGCAAACTCCACTGCATACAAATATCTGGGTAGGTACAAGCTCAAACTCGGTTTTACAGTGAAAACTGCAGGAACTTAAAACCGGCACTACGAAAAAGACTGAGATACAAGAGTAAAAGTTTCTCCTGCAACACGTTCATGTGGGCTAGATGAACGAACATCTCTCCACATGCTCAGTTCGGAGAGATAAGTGTGTGTGAAAGCCGTCCTTCACCTAGCTTGTTGGGAACACAAAGTTTCTTTTAATATGCAAACTCCATTCCATACATATATATGGGGAGGTACTAGCTCCCACTCTGTTGTACAGTGAAAACTGCAGGAACTTGAAACCTGCACTAGGAAACAGACTGAGAAACCAGAGAAAATGTTTCTTCTGCAACCCGTTCCCTTTGTGCTAGATGAACGAACGTCTCTCCACATGCTCAGTTCTGAGGGATAAGTGTGTGTGAAAGCCGTCCATCACCTATATTGTTGGGAACTCAAAGTTTCTTTTCAGTTGCAAACTCCACTCCAAACATATATATGGGGAGGTATTAGTTCCAACTCGCTTTTACAGTGAAAACTGCAGGAACTTAAAACCGGCACTACGAAAAAAACTGAGATACCAGAGTAAAAGTTTCTCCTGCAACACGTTCATGTGGGCTAGATGAACGAACATCTCTCCACATGCTCAGTTCGGAGAGATAAGTGTGTGTGAAAGCCGTCCTTCACATAGCTTGTTGGGAACACAAACTTTCTTTTAGTTTGCAAACTCCACTCCATACATATATATGGGGAGGTACTAGCTCCAACTCTGTTTACATTGAAAACTGCAGGAACTTCAAAACGGCACTAGGAAACAGACTGAGAAACCAGAGTAAAAGTTCCCCCTGCAACCCGTTCTTTTTGTGCTAGATGAACAAACGTCTCTCCACTTGCTAAGTTCTGAGAGATAAGTGTGTATGAAAGCCGTCCTTCACCTAGCTTGTTGGGAACACAAAGTTTCTTTTAATATGCAAACTCCATTCCATACATATATATGGGGAGGTACTAGCTACAACTCTGTTGTACAGTGAAAACTGCAGGAACTTCAAACCTGCACTAGGAAACAGACTGAGAAACCAGAGAAATTGTTTCTCCTGCAACCCGTTCCCTTTGTGCTAGATGAACGAACGTCTCTCCACATGCTCAGTTCTGTGAGATAAGTGTGTGTGAAAGCCGTCCTTCACCTAGATTGTTGGGAACTCAAAGTTTCTTTTCAGTTGCAAACTCCACTCCATACTTATATATGGGGAGGTACTAGCTCCAACTCGCTTTTACAGTGAAAACTGCAGGAACTTCAAACCGGCACTAGGAAACAGACTGAGAAACCAGAGAAAAAGTTTCTCCTGCAACCCGTTCCCTTTGTGCTAGATGAACGAACGTCTCTCCACATGCTCAGTTCTGAGAGATAATTGTGTGTGAAAGCTGTCCTTCACCTAGCTTGTTGGGAACGCAAAGTTTCTTTTCAGTTGCAAACTCCACTCCATACATATATATGGGGAGGTACTAGCTCCAACTCGATTTTACAGTGAAAACTGCAGGAACTTCAAAACGGCAGTAGGAAACAGACTGAGAAACCAGAGTAAAAGTTTACCTGCAACTCGGTCCCTTTGTGCTAGATGAACGAACGTTTCTCCACATGATCAGTTCTGAGAGATAAGTGTGTGTGAAAGCCGTCCTTCATCTACCTTGTTGGGAACACAAAGTTTCTTTTTAGTTGCAAACTTCAATCCATACATATATATGGGGAGGTACTAGCTCCAACTCGATTTTACAGTGAAAACTGCAGGAACTTCAAAACGGCACTAGGAAACAGACTGAGAATCCTGAGTAAAAGTTTACCTGCAACGCGGTCCCTTTGTGCTAGATGAACGAAAGTCTCTCCACATGCTCAGTTCTGAGAGATAAGTGTGTGTGAAAGCCGTCTTCAACTAGCTTGTTGGGAACACATAGTTTCTTTTCAGTTGCTAACTCCACTCCATACATATATATGGGGAGGTACTAACTCCAACTCGCTTTTACAGTGAAAACTGCAGGAACGTGAAATCGGCATTAGGAAAAAACCTGAGATACCAGAGTAAAAGTTTCTCCTGCAAGACGTTCATGTGGGCTAGATGAACGAACATCTCTCCACATGCTCAGTTCGGAGAGATAAGTGTGTGTGAAAGCCGTCCTTCACCTAGCTTGTTGGGAACACAAAGTTTCTTTTAATATGCAAACTCCATTCCATACATATATATGGGGAGGTACTAGCTCCCACTCTGTTGTACAGTGAAAACTGCAGGAACTTGAAACCTGCACTAGGAAACAGACTGAGAAACCAGAGAAAATGTTTCTCCTGCAACCCGTTCCCTTTGTGCTAGATGAACGAACGTCTCTCCACATGCTCAGTTCTGAGGGATAAGTGTGTGTGAAAGCCGTCCTTCACCTATATTGTTGGGAACTCAAAGTTTCTTTTCAGTTGCAAACTCCACTCCAAACATATATATGGGGTGGTATTAGTTCCAACTCGCTTTTACTGTGAAAACTGCAGGAACTTAAAACCGGCACTACGAAAAAGACTGAGATACCAGAGTAAAAGTTTCTCCTGCAACACGTTCATGTGGGCTAGATGAACGAACATCTCTCCACATGCTCAGTTCGGAGAGATAAGTGTGTGTGAAAGCCGTCCTTCACATAGCTTGTTGGGAACACAAACTTTCTTTTAGTTTGCAAACTCCACTCCATACATATATATGGGGAGGTACTAGCTCCAACTCTGTTTACATTGAAAACTGCAGGAACTTCAAAAAGGCACTAGGAAACAGACTGAGAAACCAGAGTAAAAGATACTCTTGCAACCCGTTCCTTAGGGCTAGATGAACGAACGTCTCTCCACATGCTCAGTTCTGAGAGATAATTGTGTCTGAAAGCCGTCCTTCACTTGCTTGTTGAGAACACAAAGATTCTTTTTAGTTGCAAACACCACTCCATACATATATATGGGGAGGTACTAACTCCAACTCGGTTTTACAGTGAAAACTGCAGGAAATTCAAACCAGCACTAGGAAACAGACTCAGAATCCAGAGTAAAATTTTCCCTCCAAACAGTTCGTTTGGGCTAGATGAACGAACGTCTCTCCACATGCTCAATTCTGAGAGATAAGTGTGTGTGAAAGCCGTCCTTCAAATAGCTTGTTGGGAACACAAAGTTTCTTTGAAGTTGCAAACTCCATTCCATACATATATATGGGGAGGTTCTAGCTCCAACTCGGTTTTACAGTGAAAACTTCAGGAACTTCAAACCGGCACTAGGAAACAGACTGAGAAACCAGAGAAAATGTTTCAACTGCAACCCGTTCCCTTTGTGCTAGATGAACGAACGTCTCTCCACATGCTGTGTTCTGAGCGATAATTGTGTGTGAAAACCGTCCTTAACCTAGCTTGTTCGGAACACAAAGTTTCTTTTCAGTAGCAAACACCACTCCATACATATATATGGGGAGGTACAAGCTCCATCTCGATTTTACAGTGAAAACTGCAGGAACTTCAAACAGGCACTAGATAACAGACTGAGAAACCAGAGTAAAAGTTCCCCCTGCAACCCGTTCTTTTTGTGCTAGATGAACAAACGTCTCTCCACTTGCTAAGTTCTGAGAGATAAGTGTGTATGAAAGCCGTCCTTCACCTAGCTTGTTGGGAACACAAAGTTTCTTTTAATATGCAAACTCCATTCCATACATATATATGGGGAGGTAATAGCTACAACCCTGTTGTACAGTGAAAACTGCAGGAACTTCAAACCTGCACTAGGAAACAGACTGAGAAACCAGAGAAAATGTTTCTCCTGCAACCCGTTCCCTTTGTGCTAGATGAACGAACGTCTCTCCACATGCTCAGTTCTGTGAGATAAGTGTGTGTGAAAGCCGTCCTTCACCTAGATTGTTGGGAACTCAAAGTTTCTTTTCAGTTGCAAACTCCACTCCGTACATATATATGGGGAGGTACTAGCTCCAACTCGCTTTTACAGTGAATACTGCAGGAACGTGAAATCGGCATTAGGAAAAAACCTGAGAAACCAGAGTAAAAGTTTCTCTTGCAACCGGTTCCCTTTGTGCTTGATGAACGAACGTCTCTCCACATGCTCAGTTCTGAGAGATAATTGTGTGTGAAAGACGTCCTTCACCTCGCTTGTTGGGAACACAAAGATTCTTTTCAGTTTGAAACTCCACTCCATACATATATATGGGTAGGTACTAGCTCCAACTCGCTTTTACAGTGAAAACTGCAGGAACTTCAAACCGGCACTACGAAAAAGACTGAGAATCCAGAGTAAAAGTTTCTCCTGCAACCCATTCATTTGTGCTAGATGAACGAACGTCTCTCCACTTGCTCAGTTCTGAGAGATATGTGTGTGTGAAAGCCGTCTTCAACTAGCTTGTTGGGAACACAAAGTTTCTTTTCAGTTGCAAGCTCCACTCCATACATATATATGGGGATGTACTAGCTCCAACTCGCTTTTACAGTGAATACTGCAGGAACGTGAAATCGGCATTAGGAAAAAACCTGAGAAACCACAGTAAAAGTTTCTCTTGCAACCGGTTCCCTTTGTGCTTGATGAACGAACGTCTCTCCACATGCTCAGTTCTGAGAGATAATTGTGTGTGAAAGACGTCCTTCACCTCGCTTGTTGGGAACACAAAGATTCTTTTCAGTTTGAAACTCCACTCCATACATATATATGGGTAGGTACTAGCTCCAACTCGCTTTTACAGTGAAAACTGCAGGAACTTCAAACATGCACTAGGAAACAGACTGAGAAACCAGAGAAAAAGTTTCTCCTGCAACCCGTTCCCTTTGTGCTAGATGAACGAACGTCTCTCCACATGCTCAGTTCTGAGAGATAATTGTGTGTGAAAGCTGTCCTTCACCTATCTTTTTAGGAACGCAAAGTTTCTTTTCACTTGCAAACTCCACTCCATACATATATATGGGGAGGTACTAGCTCCAACTCGATTTTACAGTGAAAACTGCAGGAAATTCAAAACGGCAGTAGGAAACAGACTGAGAAACCAGAGTAAAAGTTTACCTGCAACGCGGTCCCTTTGTGCTAGATGAACGAACGTCTCTCCACATGCTCAGTTCTGAGAGATAAGTGTGTGTGAAAGCCGTCCTTCACATAGCTTGTTGGGAACACAAAGTTTCTTTTTAGTTGCAAACTCCACTCCATACATATATATGGGGAGGTACTAGCTCCAACTCGATTTTACAGTGAAAACTGCAGGAACTTCTAAACGGCACTAGGACACAGACTGAGAATCCAGAGTAAAAGTTTACCTGAAACACGGTCCCTTTGTGCTAGATGAACGAACGTCTCTCCACTTGCTCAGTTCTGAGAGATAAGTGTGTGTGAAAGCCGTCCTTCACCTAGCTTGTTGGGAACACAAAGTTTCTTTTTAGTTGCAAACCCCACTCCATACATATATATGGGGAGGTACTAGCTCCAACTCTGTTGTACAGTGAAAACTGCAGGAACTTTAAACCTGCATTAGGAAACAGACTGAGAAACCAGAGAAAATGTTTCTCCTGCAACCCGTTCCCTTTGTGCTAGATGAACGAACGTCTCTCCACATGCTCAGTTCTGAGAGGTAAGTGTGTGTGAAAGACGTCCTTCACCTAGCTTGTTGGGAAAACAAAGTCTCTTTTCAGTTGCAAACACCAATCCATAAATATATATGGGGAGGTACTAGCTCCAACTCGGTTTTACAGTGAAAACTGCAGGAACTTCAAACCGGCACTAGGAAACAGACTGAGAAACAAGAGAAAAAGTTTCTCCTGCAACCCTTTCCCTTTGTGCTAAGTGAACGAACGTCTCTCCACATGCTCAGTTCTTAGAGATGTTTGTGTGTGAAAGCCATCCATCACCCAGCTTGTTGGGAACACAAAGTTACTTTTCAGTTGCAAACTCCACTCCATATATATAAATGGGGATGTACTACCTCCAACTCG
This sequence comes from Camelus bactrianus, assembly GCF_048773025.1. NCBI lineage: Eukaryota > Metazoa > Chordata > Mammalia > Artiodactyla > Camelidae > Camelus > Camelus bactrianus. Next base: position 2,676,322 of record NW_027413948.1, on the reverse strand, counting down.
CTTTTACAGAGAAATCTGTAAGAACTTCAAACCGGCACTAGGAAACAGACTGAGAAACCAGAGTAAAAGTTTCTCCTGCAACACGTTCATTTGGGCTAGATGAACGAAAGTCTCTCCACATGCTCAGTTCTGAGAGGTAATTGTGTCTGAAAGCCGTCCTTCACCTAGCTTGTTGGGAACACAAAGTTTCTTTTCAGTTGCAAACTCCAATCCATACATATATATGGGGAGGTACTAGCTCCAACTCGGTTTTACAGTGAAAACTGCAGGAACTTCATACCGGCACTAGGAAACAGACTCAGAATCCAGAGTAAAAGTTTCTCCTGCAAACCGTTCGTTTGGGCTAGATGAACGAACGTCTCTCCACATGCTCAATTCTGAGAGATAAGTGTGTGTGAAAGCCGTCCTTAAAATAGCTGGTTGGGAACACAAAGTTCTTTTAATTTGCAAACTCCATTCCATACATATATATGGGTAGGTTCTAGCTTCATCTCGGTTTTACAGTGAAAACTTCAGGAACTTCAAAACGGCACTAGGAAACAGACTGAGAAACCAGAGTAAAACTTTCTCCTGCAACCATTTCCCTTTTTGCTAGATGAACGAACGTCTCTCCACATGCTCAGTTCTGAGAGATAAATGTGTGTGAAAGCTTCCTTCACATAGCTTGTTGGGAACACAAAGTATTTTTTCAGTTGCAAACTCCACTCCGTACATATATATGGGAGGAACTATCTCCAACTCGGTTTTACAGTGAAAACTGCAGGAACTTCAAACCGGCACTAGGAAACAGACTGAGAAACCAGAATAAAAGTTTTTCCTGCAACCCGTTCCCTATGTGCTAGATGAACAAACGTCTCTCCAAATGCTCAGTTCTGAGAGATCAGTGTGTGTGAATGCCGTCCTTCACCTAGCTTGTTGGGAACACCAAGTTTCTTTTCAGTTGCATACTCCAATCCATACATATATATGGTGAGGTACTAGCTTCAACTCGGTTTTACAGTGAAAACTGCCGGAACTTCAAAACGGCACTAGGAAACAGACTGAGAAACCAGAGTAAAACTTTCTCCTGCAACCAGTTCCCTTTTTGCTAGATGAACGAACGTCTCTCCACATGCTCAGTTCTGAGAGATAAATGTGTGTGAAAGCTTCCTTCACATAGCTTGTTGGGAACACAAAGTATTTTTTCAGTTGCAAACTCCACTCCGTACATATATATGGGAGGAACTATCTCCAACTAGGTTTTACAGTGAAAACTGCAGGAACTTCAAACCGGCACTAGGAAACTGACTGAGAAACCAGAATAAAAGTTTTTCCTGCAACCCGTTCCCTATGTGCTAGATGAACAAACGTCTCTCCAAATGCTCAGTTCTGAGAGATAAGTGTGTGTGAATGCCGTCCTTCACCTAGCTTGTTGGGAACACCAAGTTTCCTTTCAGTTGCATACTCCAATCCATACATATAAATGGGGAGGTACTAGCTTCAACTCGGTTTTACAGTGAAAACTGCAGGAACTTCAAAACGGCACTAGGAAACAGACTGAGAAACCAGAGTAAAACTTTCTCCTGCAACCAGTTCCCTTTTTGCTAGATGAACGAACGTCTCTCCACATGCTCAGTTCTGAGAGATAAATGTGTGTGAAAGCTTCCTTCACATAGCTTGTTGGGAACACAAAGTATTTTTTCAGTTGCAAACTCCACTCCGTACATATATATGGGAGGAACTATCTCCAACTCGGTTTTACAGTGAAAACTGCAGGAACTTCAAACCGGCACTAGGAAACAGACTGAGAATCCTGAGTAAAAGTTTACCTGCAACGCGGTCCCTTTGTGCTAGATGAACGAAAGTCTCTCCACATGCTCAGTTCTGAGAGATAAGTGTGTGTGAAAGCCGTCTTCAACTAGCTTGTTGGGAACACATAGTTTCTTTTCAGTTGCTAACTCCACTCCATACATATATATGGGGAGGTACTAACTCCAACTCGCTTTTACAGTGAAAACTGCAGGAACGTGAAATCGGCATTAGGAAAAAACCTGAGATACCAGAGTAAAAGTTTCTCCTGCAAGACGTTCATGTGGGCTAGATGAACGAACATCTCTCCACATGCTCAGTTCGGAGAGATAAGTGTGTGTGAAAGCCGTCCTTCACCTAGCTTGTTGGGAACACAAAGTTTCTTTTAATATGCAAACTCCATTCCATACATATATATGGGGAGGTACTAGCTCCCACTCTGTTGTACAGTGAAAACTGCAGGAACTTGAAACCTGCACTAGGAAACAGACTGAGAAACCAGAATAAAAGTTTTTCCTGCAACCCGTTCCCTATGTGCTAGATGAACAAACGTCTCTCCAAATGCTCAGTTCTGAGAGATAAGTGTGTGTGAATGCCGTCCTTCACCTAGCTTGTTGGGAACACCAATTTTCTTTTAAGTTGCATACTCCAATCCATACATATATATGGGGAGGAACTAGCTTCAACTCGGTTTTACAGTGAAAACTGCAGGAACTTAAAACCGGCACTAGGAAACAGACTGAGAAACCAGAGTTAAAGTTTGTCCTGCAACCCGTTCATTTGGGCTAGATGAACGAACGTCTCTCCAAATGCTCAGTTCTGAGAGATACGTGTGTGTGAAAGCCGTCCTTCACCTAGTTTATTCGGAACACAAAGTTTCTTTTCAGTTGCAAACTCCAGTGCATACATATATATGGGGAGGTACTAGTTCCAACTCGGTTTTACAGTGAAAACTGCAGGAACTTCAAACCGGCAGTAGTAAACAGACTGAGAATCCAAAGTAAAAGTTTCTCCTGCAACCACTTCCTTTGGGCTTGGTAAACGAAAGTCTCTCCAAATGCTCAGTTCTGAGAGATACGTGTGTGTGAAAGCCGTACTTCACCTAATTTATTGGGAACACAGAGATTCGTTTCAGTTGCAAACTCCATTCCATACATATATATGGGAAGGTACTAGCTCCAACTCGGTTTTACAGTGAAAACTGCAAGAACTTCAAACCGGCACTAGGAAACAGACTGAGAAACCAGAGTAAAAGTTACTCCTGCTACCCTTTCCTTAGGGCTAGATGAACGAAAGTTTCTCCACATGCTCAGTTCTGAGAGATAAGTGTGTGTGAAAGCCGTCCTTCACCTAGCTTGCTGGGAACACAAAGTTTCTTTTAATATGCAAACTCCATTCCATACATATATATGGGGAGGTAATAGCTACAACCCTGTTGTACAGTGAAAACTGCAGGAACTTCAAACCTGCACTAGGAAACAGACTGAGAAACCAGAGAAAATGTTTCTCCTGCAACCCGTTCCCTTTGTGCTAGATGAACGAACGTCTCTCCACATGCTCAGTTCTGTGAGATAAGTGTGTGTGAAAGCCGTCCTTCACCTAGATTGTTGGGAACTCAAAGTTTCTTTTCAGTTGCAAACTCCACTCCGTACATATATATGGGGAGGTACTAGCTCCAACTCGCTTTTACAGTGAATACTGCAGGAACGTGAAATCGGCATTAGGAAAAAACCTGAGAAACCAGAGTAAAAGTTTCTCTTGCAACCGGTTCCCTTTGTGCTTGATGAACGAACGTCTCTCCACATGCTCAGTTCTGAGAGATAATTGTGTGTGAAAGACGTCCTTCACCTCGCTTGTTGGGAACACAAAGATTCTTTTCAGTTTGAAACTCCACTCCATACATATATATGGGTAGGTACTAGCTCCAACTCGCTTTTACAGTGAAAACTGCAGGAACTTCAAACCGGCACTACGAAAAAGACTGAGAATCCAGAGTAAAAGTTTCTCCTGCAACCCATTCATTTGTGCTAGATGAACGAACGTCTCTCCACTTGCTCAGTTCTGAGAGATATGTGTGTGTGAAAGCCGTCTTCAACTAGCTTGTTGGGAACACAAAGTTTCTTTTCAGTTGCAAGCTCCACTCCATACATATATATGGGGATGTACTAGCTCCAACTCGCTTTTACAGTGAATACTGCAGGAACGTGAAATCGGCATTAGGAAAAAACCTGAGAAACCACAGTAAAAGTTTCTCTTGCAACCGGTTCCCTTTGTGCTTGATGAACGAACGTCTCTCCACATGCTCAGTTCTGAGAGATAATTGTGTGTGAAAGACGTCCTTCACCTCGCTTGTTGGGAACACAAAGATTCTTTTCAGTTTGAAACTCCACTCCATACATATATATGGGTAGGTACTAGCTCCAACTCGCTTTTACAGTGAAAACTGCAGGAACTTCAAACATGCACTAGGAAACAGACTGAGAAACCAGAGAAAAAGTTTCTCCTGCAACCCGTTCCCTTTGTGCTAGATGAACGAACGTCTCTCCACATGCTCAGTTCTGAGAGATAATTGTGTGTGAAAGCTGTCCTTCACCTATCTTTTTAGGAACGCAAAGTTTCTTTTCACTTGCAAACTCCACTCCATACATATATATGGGGAGGTACTAGCTCCAACTCGATTTTACAGTGAAAACTGCAGGAAATTCAAAACGGCAGTAGGAAACAGACTGAGAAACCAGAGTAAAAGTTTACCTGCAACGCGGTCCCTTTGTGCTAGATGAACGAACGTCTCTCCACATGCTCAGTTCTGAGAGATAAGTGTGTGTGAAAGCCGTCCTTCACATAGCTTGTTGGGAACACAAAGTTTCTTTTTAGTTGCAAACTCCACTCCATACATATATATGGGGAGGTACTAGCTCCAACTCGATTTTACAGTGAAAACTGCAGGAACTTCTAAACGGCACTAGGACACAGACTGAGAATCCAGAGTAAAAGTTTACCTGAAACACGGTCCCTTTGTGCTAGATGAACGAACGTCTCTCCACTTGCTCAGTTCTGAGAGATAAGTGTGTGTGAAAGCCGTCCTTCACCTAGCTTGTTGGGAACACAAAGTTTCTTTTTAGTTGCAAACCCCACTCCATACATATATATGGGGAGGTACTAGCTCCAACTCTGTTGTACAGTGAAAACTGCAGGAACTTTAAACCTGCATTAGGAAACAGACTGAGAAACCAGAGAAAATGTTTCTCCTGCAACCCGTTCCCTTTGTGCTAGATGAACGAACGTCTCTCCACATGCTCAGTTCTGAGAGGTAAGTGTGTGTGAAAGACGTCCTTCACCTAGCTTGTTGGGAAAACAAAGTCTCTTTTCAGTTGCAAACACCAATCCATAAATATATATGGGGAGGTACTAGCTCCAACTCGGTTTTACAGTGAAAACTGCAGGAACTTCAAACCGGCACTAGGAAACAGACTGAGAAACAAGAGAAAAAGTTTCTCCTGCAACCCTTTCCCTTTGTGCTAAGTGAACGAACGTCTCTCCACATGCTCAGTTCTTAGAGATGTTTGTGTGTGAAAGCCATCCATCACCCAGCTTGTTGGGAACACAAAGTTACTTTTCAGTTGCAAACTCCACTCCATATATATAAATGGGGATGTACTACCTCCAACTCGCTTTTACAGAGAAATCTGTAAGAACTTCAAACCGGCACTAGGAAACAGACTGAGAAACCAGAGTAAAAGTTTCTCCTGCAACACGTTCATTTGGGCTAGATGAACGAAAGTCTCTCCACATGCTCAGTTCTGAGAGGTAATTGTGTCTGAAAGCCGTCCTTCACCTAGCTTGTTGGGAACACAAAGTTTCTTTTCAGTTGCAAACTCCAATCCATACATATATATGGGGAGGTACTAGCTCCAACTCGGTTTTACAGTGAAAACTGCAGGAACTTCATACCGGCACTAGGAAACAGACTCAGAATCCAGAGTAAAAGTTTCTCCTGCAAACCGTTCGTTTGGGCTAGATGAAGGAACGTCTCTCCACATGCTCAATTCTGAGAGATAAGTGTGTGTGAAAGCCGTCCTTAAAATAGCTGGTTGGGAACACAAAGTTCTTTTAATTTGCAAACTCCATTCCATACATATATATGGGTAGGTTCTAGCTTCATCTCGGTTTTACAGTGAAAACTTCAGGAACTTCAAAACGGCACTAGGAAACAGACTGAGAAACCAGAGTAAAACTTTCTCCTGCAACCATTTCCCTTTTTGCTAGATGAACGAACGTCTCTCCACATGCTCAGTTCTGAGAGATAAATGTGTGTGAAAGCTTCCTTCACATAGCTTGTTGGGAACACAAAGTATTTTTTCAGTTGCAAACTCCACTCCGTACATATATATGGGAGGAACTATCTCCAACTCGGTTTTACAGTGAAAACTGCAGGAACTTCAAACCGGCACTAGGAAACAGACTGAGAAACCAGAATAAAAGTTTTTCCTGCAACCCGTTCCCTATGTGCTAGATGAACAAACGTCTCTCCAAATGCTCAGTTCTGAGAGATCAGTGTGTGTGAATGCCGTCCTTCACCTAGCTTGTTGGGAACACCAAGTTTCTTTTCAGTTGCATACTCCAATCCATACATATATATGGTGAGGTACTAGCTTCAACTCGGTTTTACAGTGAAAACTGCCGGAACTTCAAAACGGCACTAGGAAACAGACTGAGAAACCAGAGTAAAACTTTCTCCTGCAACCAGTTCCCTTTTTGCTAGATGAACGAACGTCTCTCCACATGCTCAGTTCTGAGAGATAAATGTGTGTGAAAGCTTCCTTCACATAGCTTGTTGGGAACACAAAGTATTTTTTCAGTTGCAAACTCCACTCCGTACATATATATGGGAGGAACTATCTCCAACTAGGTTTTACAGTGAAAACTGCAGGAACTTCAAACCGGCACTAGGAAACTGACTGAGAAACCAGAATAAAAGTTTTTCCTGCAACCCGTTCCCTATGTGCTAGATGAACAAACGTCTCTCCAAATGCTCAGTTCTGAGAGATAAGTGTGTGTGAATGCCGTCCTTCACCTAGCTTGTTGGGAACACCAAGTTTCCTTTCAGTTGCATACTCCAATCCATACATATAAATGGGGAGGTACTAGCTTCAACTCGGTTTTACAGTGAAAACTGCAGGAACTTCAAAACGGCACTAGGAAACAGACTGAGAAACCAGAGTAAAACTTTCTCCTGCAACCAGTTCCCTTTTTGCTAGATGAACGAACGTCTCTCCACATGCTCAGTTCTGAGAGATAAATGTGTGTGAAAGCTTCCTTCACATAGCTTGTTGGGAACACAAAGTATTTTTTCAGTTGCAAACTCCACTCCGTACATATATATGGGAGGAACTATCTCCAACTCGGTTTTACAGTGAAAACTGCAGGAACTTCAAACCGGCACTAGGAAACAGACTGAGAATCCTGAGTAAAAGTTTACCTGCAACGCGGTCCCTTTGTGCTAGATGAACGAAAGTCTCTCCACATGCTCAGTTCTGAGAGATAAGTGTGTGTGAAAGCCGTCTTCAACTAGCTTGTTGGGAACACATAGTTTCTTTTCAGTTGCTAACTCCACTCCATACATATATATGGGGAGGTACTAACTCCAACTCGCTTTTACAGTGAAAACTGCAGGAACGTGAAATCGGCATTAGGAAAAAACCTGAGATACCAGAGTAAAAGTTTCTCCTGCAAGACGTTCATGTGGGCTAGATGAACGAACATCTCTCCACATGCTCAGTTCGGAGAGATAAGTGTGTGTGAAAGCCGTCCTTCACCTAGCTTGTTGGGAACACAAAGTTTCTTTTAATATGCAAACTCCATTCCATACATATATATGGGGAGGTACTAGCTCCCACTCTGTTGTACAGTGAAAACTGCAGGAACTTGAAACCTGCACTAGGAAACAGACTGAGAAACCAGAATAAAAGTTTTTCCTGCAACCCGTTCCCTATGTGCTAGATGAACAAACGTCTCTCCAAATGCTCAGTTCTGAGAGATAAGTGTGTGTGAATGCCGTCCTTCACCTAGCTTGTTGGGAACACCAATTTTCTTTTAAGTTGCATACTCCAATCCATACATATATATGGGGAGGAACTAGCTTCAACTCGGTTTTACAGTGAAAACTGCAGGAACTTAAAACCGGCACTAGGAAACAGACTGAGAAACCAGAGTTAAAGTTTGTCCTGCAACCCGTTCATTTGGGCTAGATGAACGAACGTCTCTCCAAATGCTCAGTTCTGAGAGATACGTGTGTGTGAAAGCCGTCCTTCACCTAGTTTATTCGGAACACAAAGTTTCTTTTCAGTTGCAAACTCCAGTGCATACATATATATGGGGAGGTACTAGTTCCAACTCGGTTTTACAGTGAAAACTGCAGGAACTTCAAACCGGCAGTAGTAAACAGACTGAGAATCCAAAGTAAAAGTTTCTCCTGCAACCACTTCCTTTGGGCTTGGTAAACGAAAGTCTCTCCAAATGCTCAGTTCTGAGAGATACGTGTGTGTGAAAGCCGTACTTCACCTAATTTATTGGGAACACAGAGATTCGTTTCAGTTGCAAACTCCATTCCATACATATATATGGGAAGGTACTAGCTCCAACTCGGTTTTACAGTGAAAACTGCAAGAACTTCAAACCGGCACTAGGAAACAGACTGAGAAACCAGAGTAAAAGTTACTCCTGCTACCCTTTCCTTAGGGCTAGATGAACGAAAGTCTCTCCACATGCTCAGTTCTGAGAGATAAGTGTGTGTGAAAGCCGTCCTTCACCTAGCTTGCTGGGAACACAAAGTTTCTTTTAAGTTGCAAACTACATTCCATAAATATATATGGGGAGGCACTAGCTCCAACTCTGTTGTACAGTGAAAACTGCAGGAACTTCAAACCTGCACTAGGAAACAGACTGAGAAACCAGAGAAAAAGTTTCTCCTGCAAACCGTTCGTTTGGGCTAGATGAACGAACGTCTCTCCACATGCTCAATTCTGAGAGATAAGTGTGTGTGAAAGCCGTCCTTAAAATAGCTGGTTGGGAACACAAAGTTCTTTTAATTTGCAGAATCCATTCCATACATATATATGGGTAGGTTCTAGCTTCATCTCGGTTTTACAGTGAAAACTGCAGGAACTTCAATACGGCACTAGGAAACAGACTGAGAAACCAGAGTAAAACTTTCTCCTGCAACCAGTTCCCTTTTTTGCTAGATGAACGAACGTCTCTCCACATGCTCAGTTCTGAGCGATAAGTGTGTGTGAATGCCGTCCTTCAACTTGCTTGTTGGGAACACAAAGTTTCTTTTCGGTTGCAAACTACACTGCATATATATATAAGGGTAGGTACTAGATCAAACTCGGTTTTACAGTGAAATCTGCAGGAAATTCAAACCGGCACTATGAAACAGACTGAGAATCCAGAGTCAAAGTTTCTCCTGCAACCCCTTCCTTTGGGCTAGATGAACGAAAGTCTCTCCAAATGCTCAGTTCTGAGAGATACGTGTGTGTGAAAGCCGTCCTTCACCTAGTTTATTCGGAACACAAAGTTTCTTTTCAGTTGCAAACTCCAGTGCATACATATATATGGGGAGGTACTAGTTCCAACTCGGTTTTACAGTGAAAACTGCAGGAACTTCAAACCGGCAGTAGTAAACAGACTGAGAATCCAAAGTAAAAGTTTCTCCTGCAACCACTTCCTTTGGGCTTGGTAAACGAAAGTCTCTCCAAATGCTCAGTTCTGAGAGATACGTGTGTGTGAAAGCCGTACTTCACCTAATTTATTGGGAACACAGAGATTCGTTTCAGTTGCAAACTCCATTCCATACATATATATGGGAAGGTACTAGCTCCAACTCGGTTTTACAGTGAAAACTGCAAGAACTTCAAACCGGCACTAGGAAACAGACTGAGAAACCAGAGTAAAAGTTACTCCTGCTACCCTTTCCTTAGGGCTAGATGAACGAAAGTTTCTCCACATGCTCAGTTCTGAGAGATAAGTGTGTGTGAAAGCCGTCCTTCACCTAGCTTGCTGGGAACACAAAGTTTCTTTTAAGTTGCAAACTACATTCCATAAATATATATGGGGAGGCACTAGCTCCAACTCTGTTGTACAGTGAAAACTGCAGGAACTTCAAACCGGCACTACTAAACAGACTGAGAAACCAGAGTAAAAGTTTCTCCTGCAACCCGTTCCATTTGTGCTAGATGAACAAATGTCTCTCCAAATGCTCAGTTCTGAGAGATAAGTGTGTGTGAAAGCCGTCCTTCACCTAGCTTGTTGGGAACACAAAGTTTCTTTTCAGTTGCAAACTCCACTCCGTACATATATATGGGGAGGTTCTAGCTCCAAACCGGTTTTACAGTGAAAACTGCATGAACTTCAAACCGGCACAAGGAAACAGACTGAGTAACCAGAGTAAAAGTTTCTCCTGCCACCCGTTCCCTTTGTGCTAGATGAACGAAAGTCTCTCCACATGCTCAGTTCTGAGAGATAAGTGTGTGTGAAAGCCGTCCTTCACCTAGCTTGTTGGGAACACAAAGTTTCTTTTCAGTTGCAAACTCCATTCCATACATATATATGGGGAGGTACTAGCTCCAACTCGGTTTTACAGTGAAAACTGCAGGAACTTCAAACCGGCAGTAGTAAACAGACTGAGAATCCAAAGTAAAAGTTTCTCCTGCAACCACTTCCTTTGGGCTAGATGAACGAACGTCTCTCCACATGCTCAGTTCTGAGAGAAAAGTGTGTGTTAAAGCTGTCCTTCACCTAGCTTGTTGGGAACACAAAGGTTCTTTTTAGTTGCAAACTCCATTCCATACATATATATGGGGAGGTACTAGCTCCAACTCGGTTTTACAGTGAAAACTGCAGGAACTTCAAACCGGCACTAGGAAACAGACTGAGAAACCAGAGTAAAAGTTTCTCCTGCAACCTGTTCCATTTGTGCTGGATGAACGAACGTCTCTCCACATGCTCAGTTCTGAGAGATAAGTGTGTGTGAAAGCCGTCCTTCACCTAGCTTGTTGGGAACACAAAGTTTCTTTTCAGTTGCAAAATCCACTCCATATATATATATAGGTAGGTACTAGCTCCAACTCGGTTTTACAGTGAAAACTGCATGAACTTCAAACCGGCACAAGGAAACAGACTGAGTAACCAGAGTAAAAGTTTCTCCTGCCACCCGTTCCCTTTGTGCTAGATGAACGAAAGTCTCTCCACATGCTCAGTTCTGAGAGATAAGTGTGTGTGAAAGCCGTCCTTCACCTAGCTTGTTGGGAACACAAAGTTTCTTTTCAGTTGCAAACTCCACTGCATACATATATATGGGTAGGTACAAGCTCCAACTCGGTTTTACAGTGAAAACTGCAGGAACTTAAAACCGGCAGTAGTAAACAGACTGAGAATCCAGAGTAAAAGTTTCTCCTGCAAACCGTTCGTTTGGGCTAGATGAACAAACGTCTCTCCACATGCTCAATTCTGAGAGATAAGTGTGTGTGAAAGCCGTCCTTAAAATAGCTGGTTGGGAACACAAAGTTCTTTTAATTTGCAAACTCCTTTCCATACATATATATGGGTAGGTTCTAGCTTCATCTCGGTTTTACAGTGAAAACTGCAGGAACTTCAAAACAGCACTAGGAAACAGACTGAGAAACCAGAGTAAAACTTTCTCCTGCAACCAGTTCCCTTTTTGCTAGATGAACGAACGTCTCTCCACATGCTCAGTTCTGAGCGATAAGTGTGTGTGAATGCCGTCCTTCAACTTGCTTGTTGGGAACACAAAGTTTCTTTTCAGTTGCAAACACCACTCCATACATATATATGGGGAGGTACAAGCTCCATCTCGGTTTTACAGTTAAAACTGCAGGAACTTCAAACCGGCAGTAGGAAACAGACTGAGAAACCAGAGTAAAATTTCCCCCTGCAACCCGTTCTTTTTGTGCTAGATGAACAAACGTCACTCCACTTGCTCAGTTCTGAGAGATAAGTGTGTGTGAAAGCTTCCTTCACATAGCTTGTTGGGAACACAAAGTATTTTTTCAGTTGCAAACTCCACTCCGTACATATATATGGGAGGAACTATCTCCAACTCGGTTTTACAGTGAAAACTGCAGGAACTTCAAACCGGCACTAGGAAACAGACTGAGAAACCAGAATAAAAGTTTTTCCTGCAACCCGTTCCCTATGTGCTAGATGAACAAACGTCTCTCCAAATGCTCAGTTCTGAGAGATAAGTGTGTGTGAATGCCGTCCTTCACCTAGCTTGTTGGGAACACCAATTTTCTTTTAAGTTGCATACTCCAATCCATACATATATATGGGGAGGAACTAGCTTCAACTCGGTTTTACAGTGAAAACTGCAGGAACTTAAAACCGGCACTAGGAAACAGACTGAGAAACCAGAGTTAAAGTTTCTCCTGCAAATCTTTCTTTGGGCTAGATGAACGAACGTCTCTCCACATGCTCAGTTCTGAGAGATAAGTGTGTGTGAAAGCTGTCCTTCACCTAGCTTGTTGGGAACACAAAGTTTCTTTTTAGTTGCAAACTCCATTCCATACATATATATGGGGAGGTACTAGCTCCAACTCGGTTTTACAGTGAAAACTGCAGGAACTTCAAACCGGCACTAGGAAACAGACTGAGAAACCAGAGTAAAAGTTTCTCCTGCAACCTGTTCCATTTGTGCTAGATGAAAGAACGTCTCTCCACATGCTCAGTTCTGAGAGATAAGTGTGTGTGAAAGCCGTCCTTCACCTAGCTTGTTGGGAACACAAAGTTTCTTTTCAGTTGCAAAATCCACTCCATATATATATATAGGGGGGTACTAGCTCCAACTCGGTTTTACAGTGAAAACTGCATGAACTTCAAACCGGCACAAGGAAACAGACTGAGTAACCAGAGTAAAAGTTTCTCCTGCAACCCGTTCCCTTTGTGCTAGATGAACGAACGTCTCTCCACATGCTCAGTTCTGAGAGATAAGTGTGTGTGAAAGCCGCCCTTCACTTTGCTTGATGGTAACACAAAGTTTCTTTTCAGTTGCAAACTCCACTCCATACATATATATTTGGAGGTTCTAGCTCCAACCCGGTTTTAAGGTGAAAACTGCAGGAACTTCAAACCGGCACTAGGAAACAGACTGAGAAACCAGAGTAAATGCTAATCCTGCAAACCTTTCCTTAGTTCTAGATGAACCAACGTCTCTCCACAACCTCAGTTCTGAGAGATAAGTGTGTGTGAAAGCCGTCCTTCACCTAGCTTGTTGGGAACACAAAGTTTCTTTTCAGTTGCAAACTCCACTGCATACAAATATCTGGGTAGGTACAAGCTCAAACTCGGTTTTACAGTGAAAACTGCAGGAACTTAAAACCGGCACTACGAAAAAGACTGAGATACAAGAGTAAAAGTTTCTCCTGCAACACGTTCATGTGGGCTAGATGAACGAACATCTCTCCACATGCTCAGTTCGGAGAGATAAGTGTGTGTGAAAGCCGTCCTTCACCTAGCTTGTTGGGAACACAAAGTTTCTTTTAATATGCAAACTCCATTCCATACATATATATGGGGAGGTACTAGCTCCCACTCTGTTGTACAGTGAAAACTGCAGGAACTTGAAACCTGCACTAGGAAACAGACTGAGAAACCAGAGAAAATGTTTCTTCTGCAACCCGTTCCCTTTGTGCTAGATGAACGAACGTCTCTCCACATGCTCAGTTCTGAGGGATAAGTGTGTGTGAAAGCCGTCCATCACCTATATTGTTGGGAACTCAAAGTTTCTTTTCAGTTGCAAACTCCACTCCAAACATATATATGGGGAGGTATTAGTTCCAACTCGCTTTTACAGTGAAAACTGCAGGAACTTAAAACCGGCACTACGAAAAAAACTGAGATACCAGAGTAAAAGTTTCTCCTGCAACACGTTCATGTGGGCTAGATGAACGAACATCTCTCCACATGCTCAGTTCGGAGAGATAAGTGTGTGTGAAAGCCGTCCTTCACATAGCTTGTTGGGAACACAAACTTTCTTTTAGTTTGCAAACTCCACTCCATACATATATATGGGGAGGTACTAGCTCCAACTCTGTTTACATTGAAAACTGCAGGAACTTCAAAACGGCACTAGGAAACAGACTGAGAAACCAGAGTAAAAGTTCCCCCTGCAACCCGTTCTTTTTGTGCTAGATGAACAAACGTCTCTCCACTTGCTAAGTTCTGAGAGATAAGTGTGTATGAAAGCCGTCCTTCACCTAGCTTGTTGGGAACACAAAGTTTCTTTTAATATGCAAACTCCATTCCATACATATATATGGGGAGGTACTAGCTACAACTCTGTTGTACAGTGAAAACTGCAGGAACTTCAAACCTGCACTAGGAAACAGACTGAGAAACCAGAGAAATTGTTTCTCCTGCAACCCGTTCCCTTTGTGCTAGATGAACGAACGTCTCTCCACATGCTCAGTTCTGTGAGATAAGTGTGTGTGAAAGCCGTCCTTCACCTAGATTGTTGGGAACTCAAAGTTTCTTTTCAGTTGCAAACTCCACTCCATACTTATATATGGGGAGGTACTAGCTCCAACTCGCTTTTACAGTGAAAACTGCAGGAACTTCAAACCGGCACTAGGAAACAGACTGAGAAACCAGAGAAAAAGTTTCTCCTGCAACCCGTTCCCTTTGTGCTAGATGAACGAACGTCTCTCCACATGCTCAGTTCTGAGAGATAATTGTGTGTGAAAGCTGTCCTTCACCTAGCTTGTTGGGAACGCAAAGTTTCTTTTCAGTTGCAAACTCCACTCCATACATATATATGGGGAGGTACTAGCTCCAACTCGATTTTACAGTGAAAACTGCAGGAACTTCAAAACGGCAGTAGGAAACAGACTGAGAAACCAGAGTAAAAGTTTACCTGCAACTCGGTCCCTTTGTGCTAGATGAACGAACGTTTCTCCACATGATCAGTTCTGAGAGATAAGTGTGTGTGAAAGCCGTCCTTCATCTACCTTGTTGGGAACACAAAGGTTCTTTTTAGTTGCAAACTCCATTCCATACATATATATGGGGAGGTACTAGCTCCAACTCGGTTTTACAGTGAAAACTGCAGGAACTTCAAACCGGCACTAGGAAACAGACTGAGAAACCAGAGTAAAAGTTTCTCCTGCAACCTGTTCCATTTGTGCTGGATGAACGAACGTCTCTCCACATGCTCAGTTCTGAGAGATAAGTGTGTGTGAAAGCCGTCCTTCACCTAGCTTGTTGGGAACACAAAGTTTCTTTTCAGTTGCAAAATCCACTCCATATATATATATAGGTAGGTACTAGCTCCAACTCGGTTTTACAGTGAAAACTGCATGAACTTCAAACCGGCACAAGGAAACAGACTGAGTAACCAGAGTAAAAGTTTCTCCTGCCACCCGTTCCCTTTGTGCTAGATGAACGAAAGTCTCTCCACATGCTCAGTTCTGAGAGATAAGTGTGTGTGAAAGCCGTCCTTCACCTAGCTTGTTGGGAACACAAAGTTTCTTTTCAGTTGCAAACTCCACTGCATACATATATATGGGTAGGTACAAGCTCCAACTCGGTTTTACAGTGAAAACTGCAGGAACTTAAAACCGGCAGTAGTAAACAGACTGAGAATCCAGAGTAAAAGTTTCTCCTGCAAACCGTTCGTTTGGGCTAGATGAACAAACGTCTCTCCACATGCTCAATTCTGAGAGATAAGTGTGTGTGAAAGCCGTCCTTAAAATAGCTGGTTGGGAACACAAAGTTCTTTTAATTTGCAAACTCCTTTCCATACATATATATGGGTAGGTTCTAGCTTCATCTCGGTTTTACAGTGAAAACTGCAGGAACTTCAAAACAGCACTAGGAAACAGACTGAGAAACCAGAGTAAAACTTTCTCCTGCAACCAGTTCCCTTTTTGCTAGATGAACGAACGTCTCTCCACATGCTCAGTTCTGAGCGATAAGTGTGTGTGAATGCCGTCCTTCAACTTGCTTGTTGGGAACACAAAGTTTCTTTTCAGTTGCAAACACCACTCCATACATATATATGGGGAGGTACAAGCTCCATCTCGGTTTTACAGTTAAAACTGCAGGAACTTCAAACCGGCAGTAGGAAACAGACTGAGAAACCAGAGTAAAATTTCCCCCTGCAACCCGTTCTTTTTGTGCTAGATGAACAAACGTCACTCCACTTGCTCAGTTCTGAGAGATAAGTGTGTGTGAAAGCTTCCTTCACATAGCTTGTTGGGAACACAAAGTATTTTTTCAGTTGCAAACTCCACTCCGTACATATATATGGGAGGAACTATCTCCAACTCGGTTTTACAGTGAAAACTGCAGGAACTTCAAACCGGCACTAGGAAACAGACTGAGAAACCAGAATAAAAGTTTTTCCTGCAACCCGTTCCCTATGTGCTAGATGAACAAACGTCTCTCCAAATGCTCAGTTCTGAGAGATAAGTGTGTGTGAATGCCGTCCTTCACCTAGCTTGTTGGGAACACCAATTTTCTTTTAAGTTGCATACTCCAATCCATACATATATATGGGGAGGAACTAGCTTCAACTCGGTTTTACAGTGAAAACTGCAGGAACTTAAAACCGGCACTAGGAAACAGACTGAGAAACCAGAGTTAAAGTTTCTCCTGCAAATCTTTCTTTGGGCTAGATGAACGAACGTCTCTCCACATGCTCAGTTCTGAGAGATAAGTGTGTGTGAAAGCTGTCCTTCACCTAGCTTGTTGGGAACACAAAGTTTCTTTTTAGTTGCAAACTCCATTCCATACATATATATGGGGAGGTACTAGCTCCAACTCGGTTTTACAGTGAAAACTGCAGGAACTTCAAACCGGCACTAGGAAACAGACTGAGAAACCAGAGTAAAAGTTTCTCCTGCAACCTGTTCCATTTGTGCTAGATGAAAGAACGTCTCTCCACATGCTCAGTTCTGAGAGATAAGTGTGTGTGAAAGCCGTCCTTCACCTAGCTTGTTGGGAACACAAAGTTTCTTTTCAGTTGCAAAATCCACTCCATATATATATATAGGGGGGTACTAGCTCCAACTCGGTTTTACAGTGAAAACTGCATGAACTTCAAACCGGCACAAGGAAACAGACTGAGTAACCAGAGTAAAAGTTTCTCCTGCAACCCGTTCCCTTTGTGCTAGATGAACGAACGTCTCTCCACATGCTCAGTTCTGAGAGATAAGTGTGTGTGAAAGCCGCCCTTCACTTTGCTTGATGGTAACACAAAGTTTCTTTTCAGTTGCAAACTCCACTCCATACATATATATTTGGAGGTTCTAGCTCCAACCCGGTTTTAAGGTGAAAACTGCAGGAACTTCAAACCGGCACTAGGAAACAGACTGAGAAACCAGAGTAAATGCTAATCCTGCAAACCTTTCCTTAGTTCTAGATGAACCAACGTCTCTCCACAACCTCAGTTCTGAGAGATAAGTGTGTGTGAAAGCCGTCCTTCACCTAGCTTGTTGGGAACACAAAGTTTCTTTTCAGTTGCAAACTCCACTGCATACAAATATCTGGGTAGGTACAAGCTCAAACTCGGTTTTACAGTGAAAACTGCAGGAACTTAAAACCGGCACTACGAAAAAGACTGAGATACAAGAGTAAAAGTTTCTCCTGCAACACGTTCATGTGGGCTAGATGAACGAACATCTCTCCACATGCTCAGTTCGGAGAGATAAGTGTGTGTGAAAGCCGTCCTTCACCTAGCTTGTTGGGAACACAAAGTTTCTTTTAATATGCAAACTCCATTCCATACATATATATGGGGAGGTACTAGCTCCCACTCTGTTGTACAGTGAAAACTGCAGGAACTTGAAACCTGCACTAGGAAACAGACTGAGAAACCAGAGAAAATGTTTCTTCTGCAACCCGTTCCCTTTGTGCTAGATGAACGAACGTCTCTCCACATGCTCAGTTCTGAGGGATAAGTGTGTGTGAAAGCCGTCCATCACCTATATTGTTGGGAACTCAAAGTTTCTTTTCAGTTGCAAACTCCACTCCAAACATATATATGGGGAGGTATTAGTTCCAACTCGCTTTTACAGTGAAAACTGCAGGAACTTAAAACCGGCACTACGAAAAAAACTGAGATACCAGAGTAAAAGTTTCTCCTGCAACACGTTCATGTGGGCTAGATGAACGAACATCTCTCCACATGCTCAGTTCGGAGAGATAAGTGTGTGTGAAAGCCGTCCTTCACATAGCTTGTTGGGAACACAAACTTTCTTTTAGTTTGCAAACTCCACTCCATACATATATATGGGGAGGTACTAGCTCCAACTCTGTTTACATTGAAAACTGCAGGAACTTCAAAACGGCACTAGGAAACAGACTGAGAAACCAGAGTAAAAGTTCCCCCTGCAACCCGTTCTTTTTGTGCTAGATGAACAAACGTCTCTCCACTTGCTAAGTTCTGAGAGATAAGTGTGTATGAAAGCCGTCCTTCACCTAGCTTGTTGGGAACACAAAGTTTCTTTTAATATGCAAACTCCATTCCATACATATATATGGGGAGGTACTAGCTACAACTCTGTTGTACAGTGAAAACTGCAGGAACTTCAAACCTGCACTAGGAAACAGACTGAGAAACCAGAGAAATTGTTTCTCCTGCAACCCGTTCCCTTTGTGCTAGATGAACGAACGTCTCTCCACATGCTCAGTTCTGTGAGATAAGTGTGTGTGAAAGCCGTCCTTCACCTAGATTGTTGGGAACTCAAAGTTTCTTTTCAGTTGCAAACTCCACTCCATACTTATATATGGGGAGGTACTAGCTCCAACTCGCTTTTACAGTGAAAACTGCAGGAACTTCAAACCGGCACTAGGAAACAGACTGAGAAACCAGAGAAAAAGTTTCTCCTGCAACCCGTTCCCTTTGTGCTAGATGAACGAACGTCTCTCCACATGCTCAGTTCTGAGAGATAATTGTGTGTGAAAGCTGTCCTTCACCTAGCTTGTTGGGAACGCAAAGTTTCTTTTCAGTTGCAAACTCCACTCCATACATATATATGGGGAGGTACTAGCTCCAACTCGATTTTACAGTGAAAACTGCAGGAACTTCAAAACGGCAGTAGGAAACAGACTGAGAAACCAGAGTAAAAGTTTACCTGCAACTCGGTCCCTTTGTGCTAGATGAACGAACGTTTCTCCACATGATCAGTTCTGAGAGATAAGTGTGTGTGAAAGCCGTCCTTCATCTACCTTGTTGGGAACACAAAGTTTCTTTTTAGTTGCAAACTTCAATCCATACATATATATGGGGAGGTACTAGCTCCAACTCGATTTTACAGTGAAAACTGCAGGAACTTCAAAACGGCACTAGGAAACAGACTGAGAATCCTGAGTAAAAGTTTACCTGCAACGCGGTCCCTTTGTGCTAGATGAACGAAAGTCTCTCCACATGCTCAGTTCTGAGAGATAAGTGTGTGTGAAAGCCGTCTTCAACTAGCTTGTTGGGAACACATAGTTTCTTTTCAGTTGCTAACTCCACTCCATACATATATATGGGGAGGTACTAACTCCAACTCGCTTTTACAGTGAAAACTGCAGGAACGTGAAATCGGCATTAGGAAAAAACCTGAGATACCAGAGTAAAAGTTTCTCCTGCAAGACGTTCATGTGGGCTAGATGAACGAACATCTCTCCACATGCTCAGTTCGGAGAGATAAGTGTGTGTGAAAGCCGTCCTTCACCTAGCTTGTTGGGAACACAAAGTTTCTTTTAATATGCAAACTCCATTCCATACATATATATGGGGAGGTACTAGCTCCCACTCTGTTGTACAGTGAAAACTGCAGGAACTTGAAACCTGCACTAGGAAACAGACTGAGAAACCAGAGAAAATGTTTCTCCTGCAACCCGTTCCCTTTGTGCTAGATGAACGAACGTCTCTCCACATGCTCAGTTCTGAGGGATAAGTGTGTGTGAAAGCCGTCCTTCACCTATATTGTTGGGAACTCAAAGTTTCTTTTCAGTTGCAAACTCCACTCCAAACATATATATGGGGTGGTATTAGTTCCAACTCGCTTTTACTGTGAAAACTGCAGGAACTTAAAACCGGCACTACGAAAAAGACTGAGATACCAGAGTAAAAGTTTCTCCTGCAACACGTTCATGTGGGCTAGATGAACGAACATCTCTCCACATGCTCAGTTCGGAGAGATAAGTGTGTGTGAAAGCCGTCCTTCACATAGCTTGTTGGGAACACAAACTTTCTTTTAGTTTGCAAACTCCACTCCATACATATATATGGGGAGGTACTAGCTCCAACTCTGTTTACATTGAAAACTGCAGGAACTTCAAAAAGGCACTAGGAAACAGACTGAGAAACCAGAGTAAAAGATACTCTTGCAACCCGTTCCTTAGGGCTAGATGAACGAACGTCTCTCCACATGCTCAGTTCTGAGAGATAATTGTGTCTGAAAGCCGTCCTTCACTTGCTTGTTGAGAACACAAAGATTCTTTTCAGTTGCAAACACCACTCCATACATATATATGGGGAGGTACTAACTCCAACTCGGTTTTACAGTGAAAACTGCAGGAAATTCAAACCAGCACTAGGAAACAGACTCAGAATCCAGAGTAAAATTTTCCCTCCAAACAGTTCGTTTGGGCTAGATGAACGAACGTCTCTCCACATGCTCAATTCTGAGAGATAAGTGTGTGTGAAAGCCGTCCTTCAAATAGCTTGTTGGGAACACAAAGTTTCTTTGAAGTTGCAAACTCCATTCCATACATATATATGGGGAGGTTCTAGCTCCAACTCGGTTTTACAGTGAAAACTTCAGGAACTTCAAACCGGCACTAGGAAACAGACTGAGAAACCAGAGAAAATGTTTCAACTGCAACCCGTTCCCTTTGTGCTAGATGAACGAACGTCTCTCCACATGCTGTGTTCTGAGCGATAATTGTGTGTGAAAACCGTCCTTAACCTAGCTTGTTCGGAACACAAAGTTTCTTTTCAGTAGCAAACACCACTCCATACATATATATGGGGAGGTACAAGCTCCATCTCGGTTTTACAGTGAAAACTGCAGGAACTTCAAACAGGCACTAGATAACAGACTGAGAAACCAGAGTAAAAGTTCCCCCTGCAACCCGTTCTTTTTGTGCTAGATGAACAAACGTCTCTCCACTTGCTAAGTTCTGAGAGATAAGTGTGTATGAAAGCCGTCCTTCACCTAGCTTGTTGGGAACACAAAGTTTCTTTTAATATGCAAACTCCATTCCATACATATATATGGGGAGGTAATAGCTACAACCCTGTTGTACAGTGAAAACTGCAGGAACTTCAAACCTGCACTAGGAAACAGACTGAGAAACCAGAGAAAATGTTTCTCCTGCAACCCGTTCCCTTTGTGCTAGATGAACGAACGTCTCTCCACATGCTCAGTTCTGTGAGATAAGTGTGTGTGAAAGCCGTCCTTCACCTAGATTGTTGGGAACTCAAAGTTTCTTTTCAGTTGCAAACTCCACTCCGTACATATATATGGGGAGGTACTAGCTCCAACTCGCTTTTACAGTGAATACTGCAGGAACGTGAAATCGGCATTAGGAAAAAACCTGAGAAACCAGAGTAAAAGTTTCTCTTGCAACCGGTTCCCTTTGTGCTTGATGAACGAACGTCTCTCCACATGCTCAGTTCTGAGAGATAATTGTGTGTGAAAGACGTCCTTCACCTCGCTTGTTGGGAACACAAAGATTCTTTTCAGTTTGAAACTCCACTCCATACATATATATGGGTAGGTACTAGCTCCAACTCGCTTTTACAGTGAAAACTGCAGGAACTTCAAACCGGCACTACGAAAAAGACTGAGAATCCAGAGTAAAAGTTTCTCCTGCAACCCATTCATTTGTGCTAGATGAACGAACGTCTCTCCACTTGCTCAGTTCTGAGAGATATGTGTGTGTGAAAGCCGTCTTCAACTAGCTTGTTGGGAACACAAAGTTTCTTTTCAGTTGCAAGCTCCACTCCATACATATATATGGGGATGTACTAGCTCCAACTCGCTTTTACAGTGAATACTGCAGGAACGTGAAATCGGCATTAGGAAAAAACCTGAGAAACCACAGTAAAAGTTTCTCTTGCAACCGGTTCCCTTTGTGCTTGATGAACGAACGTCTCTCCACATGCTCAGTTCTGAGAGATAATTGTGTGTGAAAGACGTCCTTCACCTCGCTTGTTGGGAACACAAAGATTCTTTTCAGTTTGAAACTCCACTCCATACATATATATGGGTAGGTACTAGCTCCAACTCGCTTTTACAGTGAAAACTGCAGGAACTTCAAACATGCACTAGGAAACAGACTGAGAAACCAGAGAAAAAGTTTCTCCTGCAACCCGTTCCCTTTGTGCTAGATGAACGAACGTCTCTCCACATGCTCAGTTCTGAGAGATAATTGTGTGTGAAAGCTGTCCTTCACCTAGCTTTTTAGGAACGCAAAGTTTCTTTTCACTTGCAAACTCCACTCCATACATATATATGGGGAGGTACTAGCTCCAACTCGATTTTACAGTGAAAACTGCAGGAAATTCAAAACGGCAGTAGGAAACAGACTGAGAAACCAGAGTAAAAGTTTACCTGCAACGCGGTCCCTTTGTGCTAGATGAACGAACGTCTCTCCACATGCTCAGTTCTGAGAGATAAGTGTGTGTGAAAGCCGTCCTTCACATAGCTTGTTGGGAACACAAAGTTTCTTTTTAGTTGCAAACTCCACTCCATACATATATATGGGGAGGTACTAGCTCCAACTCGATTTTACAGTGAAAACTGCAGGAACTTCTAAACGGCACTAGGACACAGACTGAGAATCCAGAGTAAAAGTTTACCTGAAACACGGTCCCTTTGTGCTAGATGAACGAACGTCTCTCCACTTGCTCAGTTCTGAGAGATAAGTGTGTGTGAAAGCCGTCCTTCACCTAGCTTGTTGGGAACACAAAGTTTCTTTTTAGTTGCAAACCCCACTCCATACATATATATGGGGAGGTACTAGCTCCAACTCTGTTGTACAGTGAAAACTGCAGGAACTTTAAACCTGCATTAGGAAACAGACTGAGAAACCAGAGAAAATGTTTCTCCTGCAACCCGTTCCCTTTGTGCTAGATGAACGAACGTCTCTCCACATGCTCAGTTCTGAGGGATAAGTGTGTGTGAAAGCCGTCCTTCACCTATATTGTTGGGAACTCAAAGTTTCTTTTCAGTTGCAAACTCCACTCCAAACATATATATGGGGAGGTATTAGTTCCAACTCGCTTTTACAGTGAAAACTGCAGGAACTTAAAACCGGCACTACGAAAAAGACTGAGATTCCAGAGTAAAAGTTTCTCCTGCAACACGTTCATGTGGGCTAGATGAACGAACATCTCTCCACATGCTCAGTTCGGAGAGATAAGTGTGTGTGAAAGCCTTCCTTCACCTAGCTTGTTGGGAACACAAAGTTTCTTTTAATATGCAAACTCCATTCCATACATATATATGGGGAGGTACTAGCTCCCACTCTGTTGTACAGTGAAAACTGCAGGAACTTGAAACCTGCACTAGGAAACAGACAGAGAAACCAGAGAAAATGTTTCTCCTGCAACCCGTTCCCTTTGTGCTAGATGAACGAACGTCTCTCCACATGCTCAGATCTGAGGGATAAGTGTGTGTGAATGCCGTCCTTCACCTATATTGTTGGGAACTCAAAGTTTCTTTTCAGTTGCAAACTCCACTCCAAACATATATATGGGGAGGTATTAGTTCCAACTCGCTTTTACAGTGAAAACTGCAGGAACTTAAAACCGGCACTACGAAAAAGACTGAGATACCAGAGTAAAAGTTTCTCCTGCAACACGTTCATGTGGGCTAGATGAACGAAAATCTCTCCACATGCTCAGTTCGGAGAGATAAGTGTGTGTGAAAGCCGTCTTCACATAGCTTGTTGGGAACACAAACTTTCTTTTAGTTTGCAAACTCCACTCCATACATATATATGGGGAGGTACTAGCTCCAACTCTGTTTACATTGAAAACTGCAGGAACTTCAAAACGGCACTAGGAAACAGACTGAGAAACCAGAGTAAAAGATACTCTTGCAACCCGTTCCTTAGGGCTAGATGAACGAACGTCTCTCCACATGCTCAGTTCTGAGAGATAATTGTGTCTGAAAGCCGTCCTTCACTTGCTTGTTGAGAACACAAAGATTCTTTTCAGTTGCAAACACCACTCCATACATATATATGGGGAGGTACTAACTCCAACTCGGTTTTACAGTGAAAACTGCAGGAAATTCAAACCAGCACTAGGAAACAGACTCAGAATCCAGAGTAAAATTTTCCCTCCAAACAGTTCGTTTGGGCTAGATGAACGAACGTCTCTCCACATGCTCAATTCTGAGAAATAAGTGTGTGTGAAAGCCGTCCTTCAAATAGCTTGTTGGGAACACAAAGTTTCTTTGAAGTTGCAAACTCCATTCCATACATATATATGGGGAGGTTCTAGCTCCAACTCGGTTTTACAGTGAAAACTTCAGGAAATTCAAACCGGCACTAGGAAACAGACTGAGAAACCAGAGAAAAAGTTTCAACTGCAACCCGTTCCCTTTGTGCTAGATGAACGAACGTCTCTCCACATGCTCTGTTCTGAGCGATAATTGTGTGTGAAAACCGTCCTTAACCTAGCTTGTTCGGAACACAAAGTTTCTTTTCAGTAGCAAACACCACTCCATACATATATATGGGGAGGTACAAGCTCCATCTCGGTTTTACAGTGAAAACTGCAGGAACTTCAAACAGGCACTAGATAACAGACTGAGAACCCAGAGTAAAAGTTCCCCCTGCAACCCGTTCTTTTTGTGCTAGATGAACAAACGTCTCTCCACTTGCTAAGTTCTGAGAGATAAGTGTGTATGAAAGCCGTCCTTCATCTAGCTTGTTGGTAACACAAAGTTTCTTTTAATATGCAAACTCCATTCCATACATATATATGGGGAGGTACTAGCTACAACTCTGTTGTACAGTGAAAACTGCAGGAACTTCAAACCTGCACTAGGAAACAGACTGAGAAACCAGAGAAAATGTTTCTCCTGCAACCCGTTCCCTTTGTGCTAGATGAACGAACGTCTCTCCACATGCTCAGTTCTGTGAGATAAGTGTGTGTGAAAGCCGTCCTTCACCTAGATTTTTGGGAACTCAAAGTTTCTTTTCAGTTGCAAACTCCACTCCATACATATATATGGGGAGGTACTAGCTCCAACTCGCTTTTACAGTGAAAACTGCAGGAACTTCAAACCGGCACTACGAAAAAGACTGAGAATCCAGAGTAAAAGTTTCTCCTGCAACCCATTCATTTGTGCTAGATGAACGAACGTCTCTCCACTTGCTCAGTTCTGAGAGATAACTGTGTGTGAAAGCCGTCTTCAACTAGCTTGTTGGGAACACAAAGTTTCTTTTCAGTTGCAAGCTCCACTCCATACATATATATGGGGAGGTACAAGCTCCTACTCGCTTTTACAGTGAATACTGCAGGAACGTGAAATCGGCATTAGGAAAAAACCTGAGAAACCAGAGTAAAAGTTTCTCTTGCAACCGGTTCCCTTTGTGCTTGATGAACGAACGTCTCTCCACATGCTCAGTTCTGAGAGATAATTGTGTGTGAAAGACGTCCTTCACCTCGCTTGTTGGGAACACAAAGATTCTTTTCAGTTGCAAACTCCACTCCATACATATATATGGGGAGGTACTAGCTCCAACACGATTTTACAGTGAAAACTGCAGGAACTTCAAAACGGCAGTAGGAAACAGACTGAGAAACCAGAGTAAAAGTTTACCTGCAACGCGGTCCCTTTGTGCTAGATGAACGAAAGTTTCTCCACATGATCAGTTCTGAGAGATAAGTGTGTGTGAAAGCCGTCCTTCACCTACCTTGTTGGGAACACAAAGTTTCTTTTTAGTTGCAAACGTCAATCCATACATATATATGGGGAGGTACTAGCTCCAACTCGATTTTACAGTGAAAACTGCAGGAACTTCAAAACGGCACTAGGAAACAGACTGAGAATCCTGAGTAAAAGTTTACCTGCAACGCGGTCCCTTTGTGCTAGATGAACGAAAGTCTCTCCACATGCTCAGTTCTGAGAGATAAGTGTGTGTGAAAGCCGTCCTTCACCTAGCTTGTTGGGAACACAAAGTTTCTTTTAATTTGCAAACTCCATTCCATACATATATATGGGGAGGAACTAGCTCCAACTCTGCTGTACAGTGAAAACTGCAGGAACTTCAAACCTGCACTAGGAAACAGACTGAGAATTCAGAGAAAAAGTTTCCCCTGCAACCCATTCCCTTTGTGCTAGATGAACGAACGTCTCTACACATGCTCAGTTCTGAGAGAAAAGTGTGTGTGAAAGCCGTCCTTCACCTAGATTTTTGGGAACTCAAAGTTTCTTTTCAGTTGCAAACTCCACTCCATACATATATATGGGGAGGTATTAGCTCCAACTCGCTTTTACAGTTAAAACTGCAGGAACTTCAAACCGGCACTACGAAAAAGACTGAGAAACCAGAGTAAAAGTTTCTCCTGCAACACGTTCATGTGGGCTATATGAACGAACATCTCTCCACATGCTCAGTTCTGAGAGTTAAGTGTCTGTGAAAGCCGTCCTTCACATAGCTTGTTGGGAACACAAAGTTTCTTTTAGGTTGCAAACTCCACTCCATACATATATATGGTGAGGTACAAGCTCCAACTCTGTTTTACATTGAAAACTGCAGGAACTTCAAAACGGCACTAGGAAACAGACTGAGAAACCACAGTAAAATATACTCTTGCAACCCGTTCCTTAGGGCTAGATGAACGAACGTCTCTCCACATGCTCAATTCTGAGAGATAATTGTGTCTGAAAGCCGTCCTTCACCTAGCTTGTTGGGAACACAAAGTTTGTTTTCAGTTGCAAACACCACTCCATACATATATATGGGGAGGTACTAGCTCCAACTCTGTTTTACAGTGAAAACTACAGGAACTTCAAACCGGCACTAGGAAACAGACTCAGAATCCAGAGTAAAAGTTTCTCCTGCAAACCGTTCGTTTGGGCTTGATGAACGAACGTCTCTCCACATGCTCAATTCTGAGAGATAAGTGTGTGTGAAAGCCGTCCTTCAACTATCTTGTTGGGAACACAAATATTCTTTTCAGTTGCAAACTCCTGTCCATACAAATATATGGGGAGTTACTAGCTCCAAATCGCTTTTACAGTGAAAACTGCAGGAACTTCAAACCGGCACTAGGAAACAGACTGAGAAACCAGAGTAATAGTTTCTCCTGCAACCCGTTCCCTTTGTGCTAGATGAACGAACGTCTCTCCACATGCTCAGTTCTGAGAGGTAAGTGTGTGTGAAAGACGTCCTTCACCTAGCTTGTTGGGAAAACAAAGTCTCTTTTCAGTTGCAAACACCAATCCATAAATATATATGGGGAGGTACTAGCTCCAACTCGGTTTTACAGTGAAAACTGCAGGAACTTCAAACCGGCACTAGGAAACAGACTGAGAAACAAGAGAAAAAGTTTCTCCTGTAACCCTTTCCCTTTGTGCTAAGTGAACGAACGTCTCTCCACATGCTCAATTCTTAGAGATGTTTGTATGTGCAAGCCATCCATCACCCAGCTTGTTGGGAACACAAAGTTTCTTTTCAGTTGCAAACTCCACTCCATACATATATATGGGGAGGTTCTAGCTCCAAATCGGTTTTACAGTGAAAACTGCAGTAACTTCAAACCGGCACTAGGAAACAGACTGAGAAACCAGAGTAAATGTTACTCCTGCAACACGTTCCTTAGTTCTAGATGAACGAAAGTCTCTCCACATGCTCAGTTCTGAGAGATAAGTGTGTGTGAAAGCTGTCCTTCACCTAGCTTGTTGGGAACACAAAGTTTCTTTTTAGTTCAAACCCCATTCCATACATATATATGGGAAGGTACTAGCTCCAACTCGGTTTTACAGTGAAAACTGCAGGAACTACAAACCGGCAATAGGAAACAGACTGAGAAACCAGAGTAAAAGTTTCTCCTGCAACCCTTTCCCTTTGTGGTAGATGAACGAAAGTCTCTCCACATGCTCAGTTCTGAGAGATAAGTGTGTGTGAAAGCTGTCCTTCACCTAGCTTGTTGGGAACACAAAGTTTCTTTTTAGTTCAAACTCCATTCCATACATATATATGGGAAGGTATTAGCCCCAACTCGGTTTTACAGTGAAAACTGCAGGAACTACAAACCGGCAATAGGAAACAGACTGAGAAACCAGAGTAAAAGTTTCTCCTGCAACCCGTTCCCTTTGTGCTAGATGAACGAAAGTCTCTCCACATGCTCAGTTCTGAGAGATAAGTGTGTGTGAATGCTGTCCTTCATCTTGCTTGTTGGGAACACAAAGTTTCTTTTCAGTTGCAAACTCCACTCCATATATATAAATGGGGAGGTACTACTTCCAACTCGCTTTTACAGAGAAATCTGTAAGAACTTCAAACCGGCACTAGGAAACAGACTGAGAAACCAGAGTAAAAGTTTCTCCTGCAACCCGTTCATTTGGGCTAGATGAACGAACGTCTCTCCACATGCTCAATTCTGAGAGATAATTGTGTCTGAAAGCCGTCCTTCACCTAGCTTGTTGGGAACACATAGTTTCTTTTCAGTTGCAAACACCACTCCATACATATATATGGGGAGGTACTAGCTCCAACTCTGTTTTACAGTGAAAACTACAGGAACTTCCAACCGGCACTAGGAAACAGACTCAGAATCCAGAGTAAAAGTTTCTCCTGCAAACCGTTCGTTTGGGCTAGATGAACGAACGTCTCTCCACATGCTCAATTCTGAGAGATAAGTGTGTGTGAAAGCCGTCCTTCAACTATCTTGTTGGGAACACAAATATTCTTTTCAGTTGCAAACTCCTGTCCATACAAATATATGGGGAGTTACTAGCTCCAAATCGCTTTTACAGTGAAAACTGCAGGAACTTCAAACCGGCACTAGGAAACAGACTGAGAAACCAGAGTAATAGTTTCTCCTGCAACCCGTTCCCTTTG
This sequence comes from Camelus bactrianus, assembly GCF_048773025.1. Classification (NCBI taxonomy): domain Eukaryota; kingdom Metazoa; phylum Chordata; class Mammalia; order Artiodactyla; family Camelidae; genus Camelus; species Camelus bactrianus. The sequence continues at coordinate 2,647,438 of NW_027413948.1, read as the reverse complement.
TGCTAGATGAACGAACGTCTCTCCACATGCTCAGTTCTGAGAGGTAAGTGTGTGTGAAAGACGTCCTTCACCTAGCTTGTTGGGAAAACAAAGTCTCTTTTCAGTTGCAAACACCAATCCATAAATATATATGGGGAGGTACTAGCTCCAACTAGGTTTTACAGTGAAAACTGCAGGAACTTCAAACCGGCACTAGGAAACAGACTGAGAAACAAGAGAAAAAGTTTCTCCTGTAACCCTTTCCCTTTGTGCTAAGTGAACGAACGTCTCTCCACATGCTCAGTTCTTAGAGATGTTTGTATGTGAAAGCCATCCATCACCCAGCTTGTTGGGAACACAAAGTTTCTTTTCAGTTGCAAACTCCACTCCATACATATATATGGGGAGGTTCTAGCTCCAACTCGGTTTTACAGTGGAAACTGCAGGAACTTCAAACCGGCACTAGGAAACAGACTGAGAATCCATAGTTAAAGTTACTCCTGCAACCCGTTTTTTGGGCTAGATGAACGAACGTCTCTCCACATGCTCAGTTCTGAGAGATAAGTGTGTGTGAAAGCTGTCCTTCACCTAGCTTGTTGGGAACACAAAGTTTCTTTTTAGTTCAAACCCCATTCCATACATATATATGGGAAGGTACTAGCTCCAACTCGGTTTTACAGTGAAAACTGCAGGAACTACAAACCGGCAATAGGAAACAGACTGAGAAACCAGAGTAAAAGTTTCTCCTGCAACCCGTTCCCTTTGTGCTAGATGAACGAAAGTCTCTCCACATGCTCAGTTCTGAGAGATAAGTGTGTGTGAAAGCTGTCCTTCACCTTGCTTGTTGGGAACACAAAGTTTCTTTTCAGTTGCAAACTCCACTCCATACATATATATGGGGAGGTACTAGCTCCAACTCGGTTTTACAGTGAAAACTTCAGGAACTACAAACCGGCAATAGGAAACAGACTGAGAAACCAGAGTAAAAGTTTCTCCTGCAGCCCGTTCCCTTTGTGCTAGATGAACGAAAGTCTCTCCACATGCTCAGTTCTGAGAGATAAGTGTGTGTGAATGCTGTCCTTCACCTTGCTTGTTGGGAACACAAAGTTTCTTTTCAGTTGCAAACTCCACTCCATACATATATATGGGGAGGTACTAGCTCCAACTCGGTTTTACAGTGAAAACTGCAGGAACTACAAACCGGCAATAGGAAACAGACTGAGAAACCAGAGTAAAAGTTTCTCCTGCAACCCGTTCCCTTTGTGCTAGATGAACGAAAGTCTCTCCACATGCTCAGTTCTGAGAGATAAGTGTGTGTGAAAGTCGTCCTTCACCTAGGGTGTTGGGAACACAAAGTTTTTTTTCAGTTGCAAAATCCACTCCATATATATATATATAGAGAGATACTAGCTCCAACTATGTTTTACAGTGAAAACTGCAGGAAATTCAAACCGGCACAAGGAAACAGACTGAGAAACCAGAGTAAAAGTTTCTCCTGCAACCCGTTCCCTTTGTGCTAGATGAACGAAAGTCTCTCCACATGCTCAGTTCTGAGAGATAAGTGTGTGTGAATGCTGTATTTCACCTTGCTTGTTGGGAACACAAAGTTTCTTTTCAGTTGCAAACTCCACTCCATACATATATATGGGGAGGTACTAGCTCCAACTCGGTTTTACAGTGAAAACTGCAGGAACTACAAACCGGCAATAGGAAACAGACTGAGAAACCAGAGTAAAAGTTTCTCCTGCAACCCGTTCCCTTTGTGCTAGATGAACGAAAGTCTCTCCACATGCTCAGTTCTGAGAGATAATTGTGTGTGAAAGCCGTCCTTCACCTAGGTTGTTGGGAACACAAAGTTTCTTTTCAGTTGCAAAATCCACTCCATATATATATATAGAGAGAGATAATAGCTCCAACTATGTTTTACAGTGAAAACTGCAGGAACTTCAAACCGGCACAAGGAAACAGACTGAGAAACCAGAGTAAAAGTTTCTCCTGCAACCCGTTCCCTTTGTGCTAGATGAACGAACGTCTCTCCACATGCTGAGTTCTGAGAGATAAGTGTGTGTGAAAGCCGTCCTTCACCTAGCTTGTTTGGAACACAAAGTTTCTTTTCAGTTGCAAACTCCAGTCCATACATATATATGGGGCGGTAGTATCTCCAACTCGGTTTTACAGTGAAAACTGCAGGAAATTCAAACCGGCACTAGGAAACAGACTGAGAAACAAGAGAAAAAGTTTCTCCAGCAACCCTTTCCCTTTGTGCTAAGTGAACGAACGTCTCTCCACATGCTCAGTTCTTAGAGATGTTTGTGTGTGAAAGCCATCCATCACCCAGCTTGTTGGGAACACAAAGTTACTTTTCAGTTGCAAACTCCACTCCATATATATAAATGGGGAGGTACTACCTCCAACTCGCATTTACAGAGAAATCTGTAAGAACTTCAAACCGGCACTAGGAAACAGCCTGAGAAACCAGAATTAAAGTTTGTCCAGCAACCCGTTCCCTTTTGTGCTAGATGAACGAATGTCTCTCCACAAGTTCATTTCTGAGAGAAAATTGTGTGTGAAAGCCATTATTCACATAGATTGTTGGGAACACAAAGTTTCTTTTCAGTTGCAAACCCCACTCCATACATATATATGGGGAGGTTATATCTCCAACACGGTTTTACAGTGAAAACTGCAGGAATTTCAAACCGGGACTAGGAAACACACTGAGAAACCAGAGTAAAAGATACCCTTGCAACACGTTCCTTAGGGTTAGATGAACGAACGTCTCTCCACATGCTCAGTTCTGAGAGATAATTGTGTCTGAAAGCCGTCCTTCACCTAGCTTGTTGGGAACACAAAGTTTCTTTTCAGTTGAAAACTCCAATCCATACATATATATGGGAAGGTAGAAGCTCCAACTCTGTTTTACAGTGAAAACTGCAGGAACTTCAAACCGGCACTAGGAAACAGACTGAGAATCCAGAATTAAAGTTTGTCCTGCAACCCGTTCCCTTTTGTGCTAGATGAACAAACGTCTCTCCACTTGCTCAGTTCTGAGAGATAAGTGTTTGTGAAAGCTACCTTCACATAGCTTGTTGGGAACACAAAGTATTTTTTCAGTTGCAAACTCCACTCCGTACATATATATGGGAGGAACTATCTCCAACTCGGTTTTACAGTGAAAACTGCAGGAACTTCAAACCGGCACTAGGAAACAGACTGAGAAACCAGAAAAAAAGTTTTTCCTGCAACCCGTTCCCTATGTGCTAGATGAACAAACGTCTCTCCAAATGCTCAGTTCTGAGAGATAAGTGTGTGTGAATGCCGTCCTTCACCTAGCTTGTTGGGAACACCAAGTTTCTTTTCAGTTGCATACTCCAATCCATACATATATATGGGGAGGTACTAGCTCCAACTCGGTTTTACAGTGAAAACTGCAGGAACTACAAACCGGCAATAGGAAACAGACTGAGAAACCAGAGTAAAAGTTTCTTCTGCAACCCGTTCCCTTTGTGCTAGATGAACGAAAGTCTCTCCACATGCTCAGTTCTGAGAGATAAGTGTGTGTGAAAGCCGTCCTTCACCTAGGTTGTTGGGAACACAAAGTTTCTTTTCAGTTGCAAACTCCACTCCATATATATAAATGGGTAGGTTCTACCTCCAACTCGCTTTTACAGAGAAATCTGTAAGAACTTCAAACCGGCACTAGGAAACAGACTGAGAAACCAGAGTAAAAGATTCTCCTGCAAACCGTTCATTTGGGCTAGATGAACGAACGTCTCTCCACATGCTCAGTTCTGAGAGATAAGTGTGTGTAAAAGCCGTCCTTCACCTAGCTTCTAGGGAACACAAAGTTTCTTTTCAGTTGCAAACTCCACTCCATACATGTATATGGGGAGGTTCTAGCTCCAACTCGGTTTTACAGTGAAAACTGCAGGAACTTCAAACCGGCACAAGGAAACAAACTGAGAAACCAGAATTAAAGTTTGTACTGCAACCCGTTCCCTTTTGTGCTAGATGAACGAATGTCTCTCCACAAGCTCATTTCTGAGAGAAAATTGTGTGTGAAAGCCGTCCTTCACCTAGGTTGTTGGGAACACAAAGTTTCTTTTCAGTTGCAAACTCCACTCCATATATATAAATGGGGAGGTACTACCTCCAATTCGCATTTACAGAGAAATCTGTAAGAACTTCAAAACGGCACTAGGAAACAGACTGAGAAACCAGAGTAAAATTTTCTCCGGCAACCCGTTCATTTCGGCTAGATGAACGAACGTCTCTCCACATGCTCAGTTCTGAGAGGTAAGTGTGTGTGAAAGACGTCCTTCACCTAGCTTGTTGGGAAAACAAAGTCTCTTTTCAGTTGCAAACACCAATCCATAAATATATATGGGGAGGTACTAGCTCCAACTAGGTTTTACAGTGAAAACTGCAGGAACTTCAAACCGGCACTAGGAAACAGACTGAGAAACAAGAGAAAAAGTTTCTCCTGTAACCCTTTCCCTTTGTGCTAAGTGAACGAACGTCTCTCCACATGCTCAGTTCTGAGAGATAATTGTGTCTGAAAGCCGTCCTTCACCTAGCTTGTTGGGAACACAAAGTTTCTTTTCAGTTGCAAACTCCACTCCATACATATATATGGGGAGGGAGAAGCTCCAACTCTGTTTTACAGTGAAAACTGAAGGAACTTCAAACCGGCACTAGGAAACAGACTCAGAATCCAGAGTAAAAGTTTCTCCTGCAAACCGTTCGTTTGGGCTAGATGAACGAACGTCTCTCCACATGCTCAATTCTGAGAGATAAGTGTGTGTGAAAGCCGTCCTTAAAAGAGCTGGTTGGGAACACAAAGTTCTTTTAATTTGCAAACACCATTCCATACATATATATGGGTAGGTTCTAGCTTCATCTCGGTTTTACAGTGAAAACTGCAGGAACTTCAAAACGGCACTAGGAAACAGACTGAGAAACCAGAGTAAAACATTCTCCTGCAACCAGTTCCCTTTTTGCTAGATGAACGAACGTCTCTCCACATGCTCAGTTCTGAGCGATAAGTGTGTGTGAATGCCGTCCTTCAACTTGCTTGTTGGGAACACAAAGTTTCTTTTCAGTTGCAAACACCACTCCATACATATATATGGGGAGGTACAAGCTCCATCTCGGTTTTACAGTGAAAACTGCAGGAACTTCAAACCGGCACTAGGAAACAGACTGAGAAACCAGAGTAAAAGTTCCCCCTGCAACCCGTTCTTTTTGTGCTAGATGAACAAACGTGTCTCCACTTGCTCAGTTCTGAGAGATAAGTGTGTGTGAAAGCTTCCTTCACATAGCTTGTTGGGAACACAAAGTATTTTTTCAGTTGCAAAATCCACTCCGTACATATATATGGGAGGAACTATCTCCAACTCGGTTTTACAGTAAAAACTGCAGGAACTTCAAACCAGCACTAGGAAACAGACTGAGAAACCAGAATAAAAGTTTTTCCTGCAACCCGTTCCCTATATGCTAGATGAACAAACGTCTCTCCAAATGCTCAGTTCTGAGAGATAAGTGTGTGTGAATGCCGTCCTTCACCTAGCTTGTTGGGAACACCAAGTTTCTTTTCAGTTGCATACTCCAATCCATACATATAAATGGGGAGGTACTAGCTTCAACTCGGTTTTACAGTGAAAACTGCAGGAACTTCAAACCGGCACTATGAAACAGACTGAGAAACCAGAATTAAAGTTTGTCCTGCAACCCGTTCATTTGGGCTAGATGAACGAACGTCTCTCCACATGCTCATTTCTGAGAGATAAGTGTGTGTGAAAGCCGTCCTTCACTTGCTTGTTGGGAACACAAAATTTCTTTTCAGTTGCAAACTCCACTCCATATATATAAATGGGGAGGTAGTAGCTCCAAATCGATTTTACAGTGAAAACTGCAGGAATTTCAAACCGGCACTAGGAAACAGACTGAGAAACCAGAGTAAAATTTTCTCCTACAACACGTTCATTTGGGCTAGATGAACGAACGTCTCTCCACATGCTCAGTTCAAAGAGATAAGTGTGTGTGAAAGCCTTCCTTCCCCTAGATTGCTGGGAACACAAAGTTTCTTTTCGGTTGCAAACTACACTGCATATATATATAAGGGTAGGTACTAGATCAAACTCGCTTTTACAGTGAAATCTGCAGGAACTTCAAACCGGCACTATGAAACAGACTGAGAATCCAGAGTCAAAGTTTCTCCTGCAACCCCTTCCTTTGGGCTAGATGAACGAAAGTCTCTCCAAATGCTCAGTTCTGAGAGATACGTGTGTGTGAAAGCCGTCCTTCACTTAGTTTATTCGGAACACAAAGTTTCTTTTCAGTTGCAAACTCCACTGCATAAATATATATGGGGAGGTACTAGCTCCAACTCGGTTTTACAGTGAAAACTGCAGGAACTTCAAACCAGCAGTAGTAAACAGACTGAGAATCCAAAGTAAAAGTTTCTCCTGCAACCACTTCCTTTGGGCTTGATAAACGAAAGTCTCTCCAAATGCTCAGTTCTGAGAGATACGTGTGTGTGAAAGCCGTACTTCACCTAATTTATTGGGAACACAGAGATTCTTTTCAGTTGCAAACTCCATTCCATACATATATATGGGAAGGTACTAGCTCCAACTCGGTTTTACAGTGAAAACTGCAGGAACTTCAAACCGGCACTACTAAACAGACTGAGAAACCAGAGTAAAAGTTTCCCCTGCAACCCGTTCCGTTGGTGCTAGATGAACAAATGTCTCTCCAAATGCTCAGTTCTGAGAGATAAGTGTGTGTGAAAGCCGTCCTTCACCTAGCTTGTTGGGAACACAAAGTTTCTTTTCAGTTGCAAACTCCACTCCATACATATATATGGGGAGGTTCTAGCTCCAAACCGGTTTTACAGTGAAAACTGCAGGAACTTCAAACCGGCACAGGGAAACAGACTGAGAAACCAGAGTAAAAGTTTCTCCTGCAACCCGTTCCCTTTGTGCTAGATGAACGAACGTCTCTCCACATGCTGAGTTCTGAGAGATATGTGTGTGTGAAAGCCGTCCTTCACCTAGCTTGTTGGGAACACAAAGTTTCTTTTCAGTTGCAAACTCCAGTCCATACATATATATGGGGCGGTACTAGCTCCAACTCGGTTTTACAGTGAAAACTGCAGGAACTTCAAACCGGCACTAGGAAACAGACTGAGAAACAAGAGAAAAAGTTTCTCCTGCAACCCTTTCCCTTTGTGCTAAGTGAACGAAAGTCTCTCCACATGCTCAGTTCTTAGAGATGTTAGTGTGTGAAAGCCATCCATCACCCAGCTTGTTGTGAACACAAAGTTACTTTTCAGTTGCAAACTCCACTCCATATATATAAATGGGGAGGTACTAACTCCAACTCGCTTTTACAGAGAAATCTGTAAGAACTTCAAACCGGCACTAGGAAACAGACTGAGAAACCAGAGTAAAAGTTTCTCCTGCAACCCGTTCATTTGGGCTAGATGAACGAACGTCTCTCCACATGCTCAGTTCTGAGATATAAGTGTGTGTGAAAGCCGTCCTTCACCTAGCTTCTTGGGAACACAAAGTTTCTTTTCAGTTGCAAGCTCCAATCCATACATATATATGGGGAGGTTCTAGCTCCAACTCGTTTTTACAGTGAAAACTGCAGGAACTTCAAACCGGCACTAGGAAACAGACTGAGAAACCAGAATTAAAGTTTGTCCTGCAACCAGTTCCCTTTTGTGCTACATGAACGAATGTCTCTCCACAAGCTCAGTTCTGAGAGAAAATTGTGTGTGAAAGCCGTTATTCACCTAGCTTGTTGGGAACACAAAGTTTCTTTTCAGTTGCAAACCCCACTCCATACATATATATGGGGAGGTAATATCTCCAAAACGGTTTTACAGTGAAAACTGCAGGAATTTCAAACCGGCACTAATAAACACACTGAGAAACCAGAGTAAAATTTTCTCCTGCAAACCGTTCGTTTGGGCTAGATGAACGAACGTCTCTCCACATGCTCAATTCTGAGAGATAAGTGTGTGTGAAAGCCGTCCTTAAAATAGCTGGTTGGGAACACAAAGTTCTTTTAATTTGCAAACTCCATTCCATACATATATATGGGTAGGTTCCAGCTTCATCTCGGTTTTACAGTGAAAACTGCAGGAACTTCAAAACGGCACTAGGAAACAGACTGAGAAACCAGAGTAAAACTTTCTCCTGCAACCAGTTCCCTTTTTGTTAGATGAACGAACGTCTCTCCACATGCTCATTTCTGAGCGATAAGTGTGTGTGAATGCCGTCCTTCAACTTGCTTGTTGGGAACACAAAGTTTCTTTTCAGTTGCAAACACCACTCCATACATATATATGGGGAGGTACAAGCTCCATCTCGGTTTTACAGTGAAAACTGCAGGAACTTCAAACCGGCACTAGGAAACAGACTGAGAAACCAGAGTAAAAGTTCCCCCTGCAACCCTTTCTTTTTGTGCTAGATGAACAAACGTCTCTCCACTTGCTCAGTTCTGAGAGATAAGTGTGTGTGGAAGCTTCCTTCACATAGCTTGTTGGGAACACAAAGTATTTTTTCATTTGCAAACTCCACTCCGTACATATATATGGGAGGAACTATCTCCAAATCGGTTTTACAGTGAAAACTGCAAGAACTTCAAACCAGCACTAGGAAACAGACTGAGAAACCAGAATAAAAGTTTTTCCTGCAACCCGTTCCCTATGTGCTAGATGAAAAAACGTCTCTCCAAATGCTCAGTTCTGAGAGATAAGTGTGTGTGAATGCCGTCCTTCACCTAGCTTGTTGGGAACACCAAGTTTCTTTTCAGTTGCATACTCCAATCCATACATATAAATGGGGAGGTACTAGCTTCAACTCGGTTTTACAGTGAAAACTGCAGGAACTTCAAACCGGCAGTATGAAACAGACTGAGAAACCAGAATTAAAGTTTGTCCTGCAACCCGTTCATTTGGGCTAGATGAACGAACGTCTCTCCACATGCTCATTTCTGAGAGATAAGTGTGTGTTAAAGCCGTCCTTCACCTAGTTTATTCGGAACACAAATTTTCTTTTCAGTTGCAAACTCCACTGCATACATATATATGGGGAGGTACTAGCTCCAACTCGGTTTTACAGTGAAAAATGCAGGAACTTCAAACCGGCAGTAGTAAACAGACTGAGAATCCAAAGTAAAAGTTACTCCTGCAACCACTTCCTTTGGGCTTGATAAACGAAAGTCTCTCCAAATGCTCAGTTCTGAGAGATACGTGTGTGTGAAAGCCGTACTTCACCTTATTTATTGGGAACACAAAGTTTCTTTTCAGTTGCACACTACACTCAATACATGTATATGGGGAGGTACAAGCTCCAACTCTGTTTTACAGTGAAATCTGCAGGAAATTCAAACCGGCACTACTAAACAGACTGAGAAACCAGAGTAAAAGTTTCTCCTGCAACCCGTTCCCTTTGTGCTAGATGAACAAATGTCTCTCCAAATGCTCAGTTCTGAGAGATAAGTGTGTGTGAAAGCCGTCCTTCACCTAGCTTGTTGGGAACACAAAGTTTCTTTTCAGTTGCAAACTTCACTCCATACATATATATGGGGAGGTTCTAGCTCCAAACCGGTTTTACAGTGAAAACTGCAGGAACTTCAAACCGGCACTAGGAAACAGACTGAGAAACCAGAGTAAATGCTAATCCTGCAACCCTTTCCTTAGTTCTAGATGAACCAACGTCTCTCCACATGCTCAGTTCTGAGAGATAAGTGTGTGTGAAAGCCGTCCTTCACCTAGCTTGTTGGGAACACAAAGTTTCTTTTCAGTTGCAAACTCCAGTCCATACATATATATGGGGCGGTACTAGCTCCAACTCGGTTTTACAGTGAAAACTGCAGGAACTTCAAACCGGCACTAGGAAACAGACTGAGAAACAAGAGAAAAAGTTTCTCCTGCAACCCTTTCCCTTTGTGCTAAGTGAACGAACGTCTCTCCACATGCTCAGTTCTTAGAGTTGTTTGTGTGTGAAAGCCATCCATCACCCAGCTTGTTGTGAACACAAAGTTACTTTTCAGTTGCAAACTCCACTCCATATATATAAATGGGGAGGTACTACCTCCAACTCGCTTTTACAGAGAAATCTGTAAGAACTTCAAACCGGCACTAGGAAACAGACTGAGAAACCAGAGTAAAAGTTTCTCCAGCAACCTGTTCATTTGGGCTAGATGAACGAACGTCTCTCCACATGCTCAGTTCTGAGAGATAAGTGTGTGTGAAAGCCGTCCTTCACCTAGCTTCTTGGGAACACAAAGTTTCTTTTCAGTTGCAAACTCCACTCCATACATGTATATGGGGAGGTTCTAGCTCCAACTCGGTTTTACAGTGAAAACTGCAGGAACTTCAAAGCAGCACTAGGAAACAGCCTGAGAAACCAGAATTAAAGTTTGTCCTGCAACCCGTTCCCTTTTGTGCTAGATGAACGAATGTCTCTCCACAAGTTCAGTTCTGAGAAAAAATTGTGTGTGAAAGCCATTATTCACCTAGCTTGTTGGGAACACAAAGTTTCTTTTCAGTTGCAAACCCCACTCCATACATATATATGGGGAGGTTATATCTCCAACACTGTTTTACAGTGAAAACTGCAGGAATTTCAAACCGGGACTAGGAAACACACTGAGAAACCAGAGTAAAAGATACCCTTGCAATACGTTCCTTAGGGCTAGATGAACGAACGTCTCTCCACATGCTCAGTTCTGAGAGATAATTGTGTCTGAAAGCCGTCCTTCACCTAGCTTGTTGGGAACACAAAGTTTCTTTTCAGTTGAAAACTCCACTCCATACATATATATGGGGAGGTAGAAGCTCCAACTCTGTTTTACAGTGAAAACTGCAGGAACTTCAAACCGGCACTAGGAAACAGACTGAGAATCCAGAATTAAAGTTTGTCCTGCAACCCGTTCCCTTTTGTGCTAGATGAACAAACGTCTCTCCACTTGCTCAGTTCTGAGAGATAAGTGTGTGTGAAAGCAACCTTCACATAGCTTGTTGGGAACACAAAGTATTTTTTCAGTTGCAAACTCCACTCCGTACATATATATGGGAGGAACTATCTCCAACTCGGTTTTACAGTGAAAACTGCAGGAACTTCAAACCGGCACTAGGAAACAGACTGAGAAACCAGAAAAAAAGTTTTTCCTGCAACCCGTTCCCTATGTGCTAGATGAACAAACGTCTCTCCAAATGCTCAGTTCTGAGAGATAAGTGTGTGTGAATGCCGTCCTTCACCTAGCTTGTTGGGAAAACCAAGTTTCTTTTCAGTTGCATACTCCAATCCATACATATATCTGGGGAGGTACTAGCTCCAACTCGGTTTTACAGTGAAAACTGCAGGAACTACAAACCGGCAATAGGAAACAGACTGAGAAACCAGAGTAAAAGTTTCTCCTGCAACCCGTTCCCTTTGTGCTAGATGTACGAAAGTCTCTCCACATGCTCAGTTCTGAGAGATAAGTGTGTCTGAAAGCCGTCCTTCACCTAGGTTGTTGGGAACACAAAGTTTCTTTTCAGTTGCAAACTCTACTCCATATATATAAATGGGGAGGTACTACCTCCAACTCGCTTTTACAGTGAAATCTGTAAGAACTTCAAACCGGCACTAGGAAACAGACTGAGAAACCAGAGTAAAAGATTCTCCTGTAACCCGTTCATTTGGGCTAGATGAACGAACGTCTCTCCACATGCTCAGTTCTGAGAGATAAGTGTGTGTGAAAGCCGTCCTTCACCTAGCTTCTTGGGAACACAAAGTTTCTTTTCAGTTGCAAACTCCACTCCATACATGTATATGGGGAGGTTCTAGCTCCAACTCGGTTTTACAGTGAAAACTGCAGGAACTTCAAACCGGCACTAGGAAACAAACTGAGAAACCAGAATTAAAGTTTGTCCTGCAACCCGTTCCCTATTGTGCTAGATGAACGAATGTCTCTCCACAAGCTCAGTTCTGAGAGAAAATTGTGTGTGAAAGCCGTCCTTCACCTAGGTTGTTGGGAACAGAAAGTTTCTTTTCAGTTGCAAACTCCACTCCATATATATAAATGGGGAGGTACTACCTCCAATTCGCTTTTACAGAGAAATCTGTAAGAACTTCAAACCGGCACTAGGAAACAGACTGAGAAACCAGAGTAAAATTTTCTCCGGCAACCCGTTCATTTGGGCTAGATGAACGAACGTCTCTCCACATGCTCTGTTCTGAGAGATAAGTGTGTGTGAAAGCCGTCCTTCACCTAGCTTCTTGGGAACACAAAGTTTCTTTTCAGTTGCAAACTCCACTCCATACATGTATATGGGGAGGTTCTAGCTCCAACTCGGTTTTACAGTGAAAACTGCAGGAACTTCAAACCGGCACTAGGAAACAGACTGAGAAACCAGAATTAAAGTTTGTCCTGCAACCCATTCCCTTTTGTGCTAGATGAACGAATGTCTCTCCACAAGCTCATTTCTGAGAGAAAATTGTGTGTGAAAGCCGTTATTCACCTAGCTTGTTGGGAACACAAAGTTTCTTTTCATTTGCAAACCCCACTCCATACATATATATGGGGAGGTAATATCTCCAACACGGTTTTACAGTGAAAACTGCAGGAATTTCAAACCGGCACTAGGAAACACACTGAGAAACCAGAGTAAAATATACTCTTGCAACACGTTCCTTAGGGCTAGATGAACGAACGTCTCTCCACATGCTCAGTTCTGAGAGATAATTGTGTCTGAAAGCCGTCCTTCAACTAGCTTGTTGGGAACACAAAGTTTCTTTTCAGTTGCAAACTCCACTACATACATATATACGGGGAGGGAGAAGCTCCAACTCTGTTTTACAGTGAAAACTGCAGGAACTTCAAACCGGCACTAGGAAACAGACTCAGAATCCAGAGTAAAAGTTTCTCCTGCAAACCGTTCGTTTGGGCTAGATGAACGAACGTCTCTCCACATGCTCAATTCTGAGAGATAAGTGTGTGTGAAAGCCGTCCTTAAAATAGCTGGTTGGGAACACAAAGTTCTTTTAATTTGCAAACTCCATTCCATACATATATATGGGTAGGTTCTAGCTTCATCTCGGTTTTACAGTGAAAACTGCAGGAACTTCAAAACGGCACTAGGAAACAGACTGAGAAACCAGAGTAAAACATTCTCCTGCAACCAGTTCCCTTTTTGCTAGATGAACGAACGTCTCTCCACATGCTCAGTTCTGAGCGATAAGTGTGTGTGAATGCCGTCCTTCAACTTGCTTGTTGGGAACACAAAGTTTCTTTTCAGTTGCAAACACCACTCCATACATATATATGGGGAGGTACAAGCTCCATCTCGGTTTTACAGTGAAAACTGCAGGAACTTCAAACCGGCACTAGGAAACAGACTGAGAAACCAGAGTAAAAGTTCCCCCTGCATCCCGTTCTTTTTGTGCTAGATGAACAAACGTCTCTCCACTTGCTCAGTTCTGAGAGATAAGTGTGTGTGAAAGCTTCCTTCACATAGCTTGTTGGGAACACAAAGTATTTTTTCAGTTGCAAAATCCACTCCGTACATATATATGGGAGGAAATATCTCCAACTCGGTTTTACAGTGAAAACTGCAGGAACTTCAAACCAGCACTAGGAAACAGACTGAGAAACCAGAATAAAAGTTTTTCCTGCAACCCGTTCCCTATATGCTAGATGAACAAACGACTCTCCAAATGCTCAGTTCTGAGAGATAAGTGTGTGTGAATGCCGTTCTTCACCTAGCTTGTTGGGAACACCAAGTTTCTTTTCAGTTGCATACACCAATCCATACATATAAATGGGGAGGTACTAGCTTCAACTCGGTTTTACAGTGAAAACTGCAGGAACTTCAAACCGGCACTATGAAACAGACTGAGAAACCAGAATTAAAGTTTGTCCTGCAACCCGTTCATTTGAGCTAGATGAACGAACGTCTCTCCACATGCTCATTTCTGAGAGATAAGTGGGTGTGAAAGCCGTCCTTCACCTAGCTTGTTGGGAACACAAAGTTTCTTTTCAGTTGCAAACTCCACTCCATATATATAAATGGGGAGGTAGTAGCTCCAAATCGATTTTACAGTGAAAACTGCAGGAATTTCAAACCGGCACTAGGAAACAGACTGAGAAACCAGAGTAAATTTTTCTCCTACAACACGTTCATTTGGGCTAGATGAACGAACGTCTCTCCACATGCTCAGTTCAAAGAGATAAGTGTGTGTGAAAGCCTTCCTTCCCCTAGATTGCTGGGAACACAAAGTTTCTTTTCGGTTGCAAACTACACTGCATATATATATAAGGGTAGGTACTAGATCAAACTCGCTTTTACAGTGAAATCTGCAGGAACTTCAAACCGGCACTATGAAACAGACTGAGAATCCAGAGTCAAAGTTTCTCCTGCAACCCCTTCCTTTGGGGTAGATGAACGAAAGTCTCTCCACATGCTCAGTTCTGAGAGATACGTGTGTGTGAAAGCCGTCCTTCACCTAGTTTATTCGGAACACAAAGTTTCTTTTCAGTTGCAAACTCCACTGCATACATATATATGGGGAGGTACTAGCTCCAACTCGGTTTTACAGTGAAAACTGCAGGAACTTCAAACCAGCAGTAGTAAACAGACTGAGAATCCAAAGTAAAAGTTTCTCCTGCAACCACTTCCTTTGGGCTTGATAAACGAAAGTCTCTCCAAATGCTCAGTTCTGAGAGATACGTGTGTGTGAAAGCCGTACTTCACCTAATTTATTGGGAACACAGAGATTCTTTTCAGTTGCAAACTCCATTCCATACATATATATGGGAAGGTACTAGCTCCAACTCGGTTTTACAGTGAAAACTGCAGGAACTTCAAACCGGCACTACTAAACAGACTGAGAAACCAGAGTAAAAGTTTCCCCTGCAACCCGTTCCCTTTGTGCTAGATGAACAAATGTCTCTCCAAATGCTCAGTTCTGAGAGATAAGTGTGTGTGAAAGCCGTCCTTCACCTAGCTTGTTGGGAACACAAAGTTTCTTTTCAGTTGCAAACTCCACTCCATACATATATATGGGGAGGTTCTAGCTCCAAACCGGTTTACAGTGAAAACTGCAGGAACTTCAAACCGGCACAGGGAAACAGACTGAGAAACCAGAGTAAAAGTTTCCCCTGCAACCCGTTCCCTTTGTGCTAGATGAACGATCGTCTCTCCACATGCTGAGTTCTGAGAGATATGTGTGTGTGAAAGCCGTCCTTCACCTAGCTTGTTGGGAACACAAAGTTTCTTTTCAGTTGCAAACTCCAGTCCATACATATATATGGGGCGGTACTAGCTCCAACTCGGTTTTACAGTGAAAACTGCAGGAACTTCAAACCGGCACTAGGAAACAGTCTGAGAAACAAGAGAAAAAGTTTCTCCTGCAACCCTTTCCCTTTGTGCTAAGTGAACGAAAGTCTCTCCACATGCTCAGTTCTTAGAGATGTTTGTGTGTGAAAGCCATCCATCACCCAGCTTGTTGTGAACACAAAGTTACTTTTCAGTTGCAAACTCCACTCCATATATATAAATGGGGATGTACTACCTCCAACTCGCTTTTACAGAGAAATCTGTAAGAACTTCAAACCGGCACTAGGAAACAGACTGAGAAACCAGAGTAAAAGTTACTCCTGCAACCCGTTCATTTGGGCTAGATGAACGAACGTCTCTCCACATGCTCAGTTCTGAGAGATAAGTGTGTGTGAAAGCCGTCCTTCACCTAGCTTGTTGGGAACACAAAGTTTCTTTTCAGTTGCAAACTCCATTCCATACATATATATGGGGAGGTACTAGCTCCAACTCGGTTTGACAGTGAAAACTGCAGGAACTTCAAACCGGCACTAGGAAACAGACTGAGAAACCAGAATTAAAGTTTGTCCTGCAACCAGTTCCCTTTTGTGCTACATGAACGAATGTCTCTCCACAAGCTCAGTTCTGAGAGAAAATTGTGTGTGAAAGCCGTTATTCACCTAGCTTGTTGGGAACACAAAGTTTCTTTTCAGTTGCAAACCCCACTCCATACATATATATGGGGAGGTAATATCTCCAACACGGTTCTACAGTGAAAACTGCAGGAATTTCAAACCGGCACTAGTAAACACACTGAGAAACCAGAGTAAAAGTTTCTCCTGCAAACCGTTCGTTTGGGCTAGATGAACGAACGTCTCTCCACATGCTCAATTCTGAGAGATAAGTGTGTGTGAAAGCCGTCCTTAAAATAGCTGGTTGGGAACACAAAGTTCTTTTAATTTGCAAACTCCATTCCATACATATATATGGGTAGGTTCCAGCTTCATCTCGGTTTTACAGTGAAAACTGCAGGAACTTCAAAACGGCACTAGGAAACAGACTGAGAAACCAGAGTAAAACTTTCTCCTGCAACCAGTTCCCTTTTTGTTAGATGAACGAACGTCTCTCCACATGCTCAGTTCTGAGCGATAAGTGTGTGTGAATGCCGTCCTTCAACTTGCTTGTTGGGAACACAAAGTTTCTTTTCAGTTGCAAACACCACTCCATACATATATATGGGGAGGTACAAGCTCCATCTCGGTTTTACAGTGAAAACTGCAGGAACTTCAAACCGGCACTAGGAAACAGACTGAGAAACCAGAGTAAAAGTTCCCCCTGCAACCCTTTCTTTTTGTGCTAGATGAACAAACGTCTCTCCACTTGCTCAGTTCTGAGAGATAAGTGTGTGTGAAAGCTTCCTTCACATAGCTTGTTGGGAACACAAAGTATTTTTTCATTTGCAAACTCCACTCCGTACATATATATGGGAGGAACTATCTCCAACTCGGTTTTATAGTGAAAACTGCAAGAACTTCAAACCAGCACTAGGAAACAGACTGAGAAACCAGAATAAAAGTTTTTCCTGCAACCCGTTCCCTATGTGCTAGATGAAAAAACGTCTCTCCAAATGCTCAGTTCTGAGAGATAAGTGTGTGTGAATGCCGTCCTTCACATAGCTTGTTGGGAACACCAAGTTTCTTTTCAGTTGCATACTCCAATCCATACATATAAATGGGGAGGTACTAGCTTCAACTCGGTTTTACAGTGAAAACTGCAGGAACTTCAAACCGGCACTATGAAACAGACTGAGAAACCAGAATTAAAGTTTGTCCTGCAACCCGTTCATTTGGGCTAGATGAACGAACGTCTCTCCACATGCTCATTTCTGAGAGATAAGTGTGTGTTAAAGCCGTCCTTCACCTAGCTTGTTGGGAACACAAAGTTTCTTTTCAGTTGCAAACTCCACTCCATACATATAAATGGGGAGGTAGTAGTTCCAAATCGATTTTACAGTGAAAACTGCAGGAATTTCAAACCGGCACTAGGAAACAGACTGAGAAACCAGAGTAAAATTTTCTCCTGCAACACGTTCATTTGGGCTAGATGAACGAACGTCTCTCCACATGATCAGTTCAAAGAGATAAGTGTGTGTGAAAGCCTTCCTTCCCCTAGATTGCTGGGAACACAAAGTTTCTTTTCGGTTGCAAACTACACTGCATATATATATAAGGGTAGGTACTAGATCAAACTCGGTTTTACAGTGAAATCTGCAGGAACTTCAAACCGGCACTATGAAACAGACTGAGAATCCAGAGTCAAAGTTTCTCCTGCAACCCCTTCCTTTGGGGTAGATGAACGAAAGTCTCTCCAAATGCTCAGTTCTTAGAAATACGTGTGTGTGAAAGCCGTCCTTCACCTAGTTTATTCGGAACACAAAGTTTCTTTTCAGTTGCAAACTCCACTGCATACATATATATGGGGAGGTACTAGCTCCAACTCGGTTTTACAGTGAAAACTGCAGGAACTTCAAACCAGCAGTAGTAAACAGACTGAGAATCCAAAGTAAAAGTTTCTCCTGCAACCACTTCCTTTGGGCTTGATAAACGAAAGTCTCTCCAAATGCTCAGTTCTGAGAGATACGTGTGTGTGAAAGCCGTACTTCACCTAATTTATTGGGAACACAGAGATTCTTTTCAGTTGCAAACTCCATTCCATACATATATATGGGAAGGTACTAGCTCCAACTCGGTTTTACAGTGAAAACTGCAAGAAATTCAAACCGGCACTAAGAAACAGACTGAGAAACCAGAGTAAAAGTTACTCCTGCTACACTTTCCTTAGGGCTAGATGAACGAAAGTCTCTCCACATGCTCAGTTCTGAGAGATAAGTGTGTGTGAAAGCCGTCCTTCACCTAGCTTGTTGGGAACAAAAAGTTTCTTTTCAGTTGCACACTACACTCAATACATGTATATGGGGAGGTACTAGCTCCAGCTCGGTTTTACAGTGAAAACTGCAGGAATTTCAAACCGGCACTACTAAACAGACTGAGAAACCAGAGTAAAAGTTTCCCCTGCAACCCGTTCCCTTTGTGCTAGATGAACAAATGTCTCTCCAAATGCTCAGTTCTGAGAGATAAGTGTGTGTGAAAGCCGCCCTTCACCTAGCTTGTTGGGAACACAAAGATTCTTTTCAGTTGCAAACTCCACTCCATACATATATATGGGGAGGTTCTAGCTCCAAACCGGTTTTACAGTGAAAACTGCAGGAACTTCAAACCGGCACTAGGAAACAGACTGAGAAACCAGAGTAAATGCTAATCCTGCAACCCTTTCCTTAGTTCTAGATGAACCAACGTCTCTCCACATGCTCAGTTCTGAGAGATAAGTGTGTGTGAAAGCCGTCCTTCACCTAGCTTGTTGGGAACACAAAGTTTCTTTTCAGTTGCCAACTCCACTCCATACATATATATGGGGATGTATTAGCTCGAACTCGGTTTTACAGTGAAAACTGCAGGAACTTAAAACCGGCACTAGGAAACAGACTGAGAATCCAGAGTTAAAGTTTCTCCTGCAAACCGTTCTTTGGGCTAGATGAACGAACGTCTCCCCACATGCTCAGTTCTGAGAGATAAGTGTGTGTGAAAGCCGTCCTTCACCTAGCTTGTTGGGAACACAAAGTTTCTTTTCAGTTGCAAAATCCACTCCATATATATATATAGGGAGGTACTAGCTCCAACTCGGTTTTACAGTAAAAACTGCATGAACTTCAAACCGGCACAAGGAAACAGACTGAGTAACCAGAGTAAAAGTTTCTCCTGCAACCCGTTCCCATTGTGCTTGTTGAACGAACGTCTCTCCACATGCTCAGTTCTGAGAGATAAGTGTGTGTTAAAGCCGCCCTTCACTTAGCTTGCTGGGAACACAAAGTTTCTTTTCAGTTGCAAACTCCAATCCATACATATATATGGGGATGTACTAGCTCCAACTCGGTTTTACAGTGAAAACTGCAGGAACTTCAAACCGGAACTAGGAAACAGACTCAGAATCCAGAGTAAAAGTTTCTCCTGCAAACTGTTCGTTTGGGCAAGATGAACGAACGTCTCTCCACATGCTCAATTCTGAGAGATAAGTGTGTGTGAAAGCCGTCCGTAAAATAGCTGGTTGGGAACACAAAGTTCTTTTAATTTGCAATCTCCATTCCATACATATATATGGGTAGGTTCTAGCTTCATCTCGGTTTTACAGTGAAAACTGCAGGAACTTCAAAACGGCACTAGGAAACAGACAGAGAAACCAGAGTAAAACTTTCTCCTGCAACCAGTTCCCTTATTGCTAGATGAACGAACGTCTCTCCACATGCTCAGTTCTGAACGATAAGTGTGTGTGAATGCCGTCCTTCAACTTGCTTGTTGGGAACACAAAGTTTCTTTTCAGTTGCAAACACCACTCCATACATATATATGGGGAGGTACAAGCTCCATCTCGGTTTTACAGTGAAAACTGCAGGAACTTCAAACCGGCACTAGGAAACAGACTGAGAAACCAGAGTAAAAGTTCCCCCTGCAACCCGTTCTTTTTGTGCTAGATGAACAAACGTCTCTCCACTTGCTCAGTTCTGAGAGATAAGTGTGTGTGAAAGCTTCCTTCACATAGCTTGTTGGGAACACAAAGTATTTTTTCAGTTGCATACTCCAATCCATACATATATATGGGGAGGTACTAGCTGCAACTCAGTTTTACAGTGAAAACTGCAGGAACTTCAAACCGGCACTATGAAACAGACTGAAAAACCAGAATTAAATTTTGTCCTGCAACCCGTTCATTTGGGCTAGATGAACGAACGTCTCTCCACATGCTCAGTTCTGAGAGATAAGTGTGTGTGAAAGCCGTCCTTCACCTAGCTTGTTGGGAACACAAAGTTTCTTTTCAGTTGCAAACTCCACTCCATACATATAAATGGGGAGGTACTAGTTCCAAATCGATTTTACAGTGAAAACTGCAGGAATTTCAAACCGGCACTAGGAAACAGACTGAGAAACCAGAGTAAAATTTTCTCCTGCAACACGTTCATTTGGGCTAGATGAACGAACGTCTCTCCACATGCTCAGTTCAAAGAGATAAGTGTGTGTGATAGCCTTCCTTCCCCTAGATTGCTGGGAACACAAAGTTTCTTTTCGGTTGCAAACTACACTGCATATATATATAAGGGTAGGTACTAGATCAAACTCGGTTTTACAGTGAAAACTGCAGGAACTTCAAACCGGCACTAGGAAACAGACTGAGAAACCAGAGTAAATGCTAATCCTGCAACCCTTTCCTTAGTTCTAGATGAACCAACGTCTCTCCACATGCTCAGTTCTGAGAGATAGGTGTGTTTGAAAGCCGTCCTTCACCTAGCTTGTTGGGAACACAAAGTTTCTTTTCAGTTGCAAACTCCACTGCATACATATATATGGGTAGGTACAAGCTCCAACTCGGTTTTACTGTGAAAACTGCAGGAACTTCAAACCGGCAGTAGTAAACAGACTGAGAATCCAGAGTAAAAGTTCCTCCTGCAACCCCTTCCTTTGGGCAAGATGAACGAACGTCTCTCCACATGCTCAGGTCTGAGAGAAATGTGTGTGTGAAAGCCGTCCTTCAACTAGCTTGCTGGGAACACAAAGTTTCTTTTAAGTTGCAAACTACATTCCATAAATATATATGGGGAGGCACTAGCTCCAACTCTGTTGTACAGTGATAACTGCAGGAACTTCAAACCTGCAGTAGGAAACAGACTGAGAAACCAGAGAAAAAGTTTCACCTGCAACCCGTTCCCTTTGTGCTAGATGAACGAACGTCTCTCCACATGCTCAGTTCTGAGAGATAAGTGTGTGTGAAAGCCGTCCTTCACCTAGATGGTTGGGAACTCAAAGTTTCTATTCAGTTGAAAACTCCACTCCATAAATATATATGGGGAGATATTAGCTCCAACTCGCTTTTACAGTGAAAACTTCAGGAACTTCAAACCGGCACTACGAAAAAGACTGAGAAACCAGAGTAAAAGTTTCTCCTGCATCACGTTCATTTGGGCTAGATGAACGAACGTCTCTCCACATGCTCAGTTCTGAGAGATTAGTATGTGTGAAAGCAGTCCTTCACATAGCTTGTTGGGAACACAAAGTTTCTTTTAGGATGCAAACTCCACTCCATTCATATATATGGGGAGGTACTAGCTCCAACTCTGTTTTACATTGAAAGCTGCAGGAAATTCAAAACGGCACTAGGAAACAGACTGAGAAACCAGAGTAAATGATACACTTGCAACACGTTCCTTAGGGCTAGATGAACGAACGTCTCTCCACATGCTTAGTTCTGAGAGATAATTGTGTCTGAAAGCCGTCCTTCACCTAGCTTGTTGGGAACACAAAATTTCTTTTCAGTTGCAAACTCCAATCCATACATATATATGGGTAGGTACTAGTTCAAACTCGGTTTTACAGTGAAATCTGCAGGAACTTCAAACCGGCACTATGAAACAGACTGAGAATCCAGAGTCAAAGTTTCTCCTGCAACCCCTTCCTTTGGGCTAGATGAACGAAAGTCTCTCTAAATGCTCAGTTCTGAGAGATACGTGTGTGTGAAAGCCGTCCTTCATCTAGTTTATTGGGAACACAAAGTTTCTTTTCAGTTGCAAACTCCATTCCATACATATATATGGGGAGGTACTAGCTCCAACTCGGTTTTACAGTCAAAAATGCAGGAACTTGAAACCGGCACTAGGAAACATACTGAGAATCCAGAGTAAATGTTACACCTGCTACCCGTTCCTTAGGGCTAGATGAACGAAAGTCTCTCCACATGCTCAGAACTGAGAGATAAGTGTTTGTGAAAGCCGCCCTTCACCTAGCTTGTTGGGAAGTCAAAGTTTCTTTTAAGTTGCAAACTCCACTCCATACATATATATGTCGAGGTAGTAGCTCCAACTCGCTTTTACAATGAAAACTGCAGGAACTTCAAGACGGCACTACGAAAAAGACTGAGAAACCAGAGTAAAAGATACACTTGCAACCCGTTCCTTAGGGCTAGATGAACGAACGTCTCTCCACATGCTCAGTTCTGAGAGATAATTGTGTTTGAAAGCCGTCCTTCACCTAGCTTGTTGGGAACACAAAGTTTCTTTTCAGTTGCAAACACCACTCCATACATATATATGGGGAGGTACAAGCTCCAACTCGGATTTACAGTGAAAACTGCAGGAAATTCAAACCGGCACTAGGAAACAGACTCAGAATCCAGAGTAAAATTTCCCCTGCAACCCGTTCGTTTGGGCTAGATGAACGAACGTCTCTCCACATGCTCAATTCTGAGAGATAAGTGTGAGTGAAAGCCGTCCTTCAAATAGCTTGTTGGGAACACAAAGTTTCTTTTAAGTTGCAAACTCCATTCCATACATATATATGGGGAGGTTCTAGCTCCAACTCGGTTTTACAGTGAAAACTGCAGGAATTTCAAACCGGTACTAGGAAACAGACTGAGAAACCAGAGTAAAAGTTTCTACTGCAAACCGTTCCCTTTGTGCTAGATGAACGAAAGTCTCTCCACATGCTCAGGTCTGAGAGATAAGTGTGTGTTAAAGGTGTCCTTCACCTAGCTTGTTGGGAACACAAAGTTTCTTTTCATTTGCAAACACCACTCCATACATATATACGGGGTGGTACAAGCTCCATCTCGGTTTTACAGTGAAAACTGCAGGAACATCAAACCAGCACTAGGAAACAGACTGAGAAACCAGAGTAAAAGTTTCTCCTGCAACCCGTTCCCTCTGTGCTAGATGAACGAACGTCTCTCCACATGCTCAGTTCTGAGAGATAATTGTGTGTGAAAGCCGTCCTTCACCTAGCTTGTTGGGAACACAAAGTTTCTTTTCAGTTGCAAACACCAGTCCATACATATATATGGGGAGGTACTAACTCCAACTCGGTTTTACAGTGATAACTGCAGGAATTTCAAACCGGCAGTAGGAAACAGATTCAGAATCCAGAGTAAAAGTTTCCCCTGCAACCCGTTCGTTTGGGCTAGATGAACGAACTTCTCTCCACATGCTCAATTCTGAGAGAGAAATGTGTGTGAAAGCCGTCCTTCAAATAGCTTGTTGGGAACACAAAGTTTCTTTTAAGTTGCAATCTCCATTCCATACATATATATGGGGAGGTTCTAGCTCCAACTCGGTTTTACAGTGAAAACTGCAGGAATTTCAAACCGGCACTAGTAAACAGACTGAGAATCCAGAGTAAAATTTTGTCCTGCAAACCGGTCCATTTTTGCTAGATGAACGAAAGTCTCTAAACATGCTCAGGTCTGAGAGATAAGTGTGTGTGAAAGCCGTCCTTCAACTAGCTTGTTGGGAACTCAAACTTTCTTTTCAGTTGCAAACACCACTCCATACTTATATACGGGTAGGTACAAGCTCCATTCCGGTTTTACAGTGAAAACTGCAGGAACTTCAAACCGACGCAAGGAAACAGACTGAGAAACCAGAGTTAAATTTCCTCCTGAACTGGTTCTTTTTGTGCTAGATGAACAAACGTCTCACAACTTGCTCAGTTCTGAGAGATAAGTGTGTGTGAAAGCTCCCTTCATATTGCTTGTTGGGAACACAAAGTATCTTTTAAGTTGCAAAATCCACTCCATAAATATATATGGTGAGGTACTAGCTCCAACTCGATTTTACAGTGAAAAATGCAGGAACTTCAAACCGGCACTAGGAAACAGACTGAGAAACCAGAGTAAAAGTTTCTCCTGCAAACCGTTCCCTTTGTGCTAGATGAACGAACGTCTCTCCAAATGCTCAGTTCTGAGAGATAAGTGTGTGTGAAAGCCGCCCTTCACCTAGCTTGTTGGGAACACAAAGATTCTTTTCAGTTGCAAACTCCACTCCATACATATATATGGGGAGGTTCTAGCTCCAAACCGGTTTTACAGTGAAAACTGCAGGAACTTCAAACCGGCACTAGGAAACAGACTGAGAAACCAGAGTAAATGCTAATCCTGCAACCCTTTCCTTAGTTCTAGATGAACCAACGTCTCTCCACATGCTCAGTTCTGAGAGATAAGTGTGTGTGAAAGCCGTCCTTCACCTAGCTTGTTGGGAACACAAAGTTTCTTTTCAGTTGCCAACTCCACTCCATACATATATATGGGGATGTAGTAGCTCGAACTCGGTTTTACAGTGAAAACTGCAGGAACTTAAAACCGGCACTAGGAAACAGACTGAGAATCCAGAGTTAAAGTTTCTCCTGCAAACCGTTCTTTGGGCTAGATGAACGAACGTCTCCCCACATGCTCAGTTCTGAGAGATAAGTGTGTGTGAAAGCCGTCCTTCACCTAGCTTGTTGGGAACACAAAGTTTCTTTTCAGTTGCAAAATCCACTCCATATATATATATAGGGAGGTACTAGCTCCAACTCGGTTTTACAGTAAAAACTGCATGAACTTCAAACCGGCACAAGGAAACAGACTGAGTAACCAGAGTAAAAGTTTCTCCTGCAAACCGTTCCCATTGTGCTTGTTGAACGAACGTCTCTCCACATGCTCAGTTCTGAGAGATAAGTGTGTGTTAAAGCCGCCCTTCACTTAGCTTGCTGGGAACACAAAGTTTCTTTTCAGTTGCAAACTCCAATCCATACATATATATGGGGATGTACTAGCTCCAACTCGGTTTTACAGTGAAAACTGCAGGAACTTCAAACCGGAACTAGGAAACAGACTCAGAATCCAGAGTAAAAGTTTCTCCTGCAAACCGTTCGTTTGGGCAAGATGAACGAACGTCTCTCCACATGCTCAATTCTGAGAGATAAGTGTGTGTGAAAGCCGTCCGTAAAATAGCTGGTTGGGAACACAATGTTCTTTTAATTTGCAAACTCCATTCCATACATATATATGGGTAGGTTCTAGCTTCATCTCGGTTTTACAGTGAAAACTGCAGGAACTTCAAAACGGCACTAGGAAACAGACAGAGAAACCAGAGTAAAACTTTCTCCTGCAACCAGTTCCCATATTGCTAGATGAACGAACGTCTCTCCACATGCTCAGTTCTGAACGATAAGTGTGTGTGAATGCCGTCCTTCAACTTGCTTGTTGGGAACACAAAGTTTCTTTTCAGTTGCAAACACCACTCCATACATATATATGGGGAGGTACAAGCTCCATCTCGGTTTTACAGTGAAAACTGCAGGAACTTCAAACCGGCACTAGGAAACAGACTGAGAAACCAGAGTAAAAGTTCCCCCTGCAACCCGTTCTTTTTGTGCTAGATGAACAAACGTCTCTCCACTTGCTCAGTTCTGAGAGATAAGTGTGTGTGAAAGCTTCCTTCACATAGCTTGTTGGGAACACAAAGTATTTTTTCAGTTGCATACTCCAATCCATACATATATATGGGGAGGTACTAGCTGCAACTCGGTTTTACAGTGAAAACTGCAGGAACTTCAAACCGGCACTATGAAACAGACTGAAAACCAGAATTAAATTTTGTCCTGCAACCCGTTCATTTGGGCTAGATGAACGAACGTCTCTCCACATGCTCAGTTCTGAGAGATAAGTGTGTGTGAAAGCCGTCCTTCACCTAGCTTGTTGGGAACACAAAGTTTCTTTTCAGTTGCAAACTCCACTCCATACATATAAATGGGGAGGTACTAGTTCCAAATCGATTTTACAGTGAAAACTGCAGGAATTTCAAACCGGCACTAGGAAACAGACTGAGAAACCAGAGTAAAATTTTCTCCTGCAACACGTTCATTTGGGCTAGATGAACGAACGTCTCTCCACATGCTCAGTTCAAAGAGATAAGTGTGTGTGATAGCCTTCCTTCCCCTAGATTGCTGGGAACACAAAGTTTCTTTTCGGTTGCAAACTACACTGCATATATATATAAGGGTAGGTACTAGATCAAACTCGGTTTTACAGTGAAAACTGCAGGAACTTCAAACCGGCACTAGGAAACAGACTGAGAAACCAGAGTAAATGCTAATCCTGCAACCCTTTCCTTAGTTCTAGATGAACCAACGTCTCTCCACATGCTCAGTTCTGAGAGATAGGTGTGTTTGAAAGCCGTCCTTCACCTAGCTTGTTGGGAACACAAAGTTTCTTTTCAGTTGCAAACTCCACTGCATACATATATATGGGTAGGTACAAGCTCCAACTCGGTTTTACTGTGAAAACTGCAGGAACTTCAAACCGGCAGTAGTAAACAGACTGAGAATCCAGAGTAAAAGTTCCTCCTGCAACCCCTTCCTTTGGGCAAGATGAACGAACGTCTCTCCACATGCTCAGGTCTGAGAGAAATGTGTGTGTGAAAGCCGTCCTTCAACTAGCTTGCTGGGAACACAAAGTTTCTTTTAAGTTGCAAACTACATTCCATAAATATATATGGGGAGGCACTAGCTCCAACTCTGTTGTACAGTGATAACTGCAGGAACTTCAAACCTGCAGTAGGAAACAGACTGAGAAACCAGAGAAAAAGTTTCACCTGCAACCCGTTCCCTTTGTGCTAGATGAACGAACGTCTCTCCACATGCTCAGTTCTGAGAGATAAGTGTGTGTGAAAGCCGTCCTTCACCTAGATGGTTGGGAACTCAAAGTTTCTATTCAGTTGAAAACTCCACTCCATAAATATATATGGGGAGATATTAGCTCCAACTCGCTTTTACAGTGAAAACTTCAGGAACTTCAAACCGGCACTACGAAAAAGACTGAGAAACCAGAGTAAAAGTTTCTCCTGCATCACGTTCATTTGGGCTAGATGAACGAACGTCTCTCCACATGCTCAGTTCTGAGAGATTAGTGTGTGTGAAAGCCGTCCTTCACATAGCTTGTTGGGAACCCAAAGTTTCTTTTAGGATGCAAACTCCACTCCATTCATATATATGGGGAGGTACTACCTCCAACTCTGTTTTACATTGAAAGCTGCAGGAAATTCAAAACGGCACTAGGAAACAGACTGAGAAACCAGAGTAAATGATACACTTGCAACACGTTCCTTAGGGCTAGATGAACGAACGTCTCTCCACATGCTTAGTTCTGAGAGATAATTGTGTCTGAAAGCCGTCCTTCACCTAGCTTGTTGGGAACACAAAATTTCTTTTCAGTTGCAAACTCCAATCCATACATATATATGGGTAGGTACTAGTTCAAACTCGGTTTTACAGTGAAATCTGCAGGAACTTCAAACCGGCACTATGAAACAGACTGAGAATCCAGAGTCAAAGTTTCTCCTGCAACCCCTTCCTTTGGGCTAGATGAACGAAAGTCTCTCTAAATGCTCAGTTCTGAGAGATACGTGTGTGTGAAAGCCGTCCTTCATATAGTTTATTGGGAACACAAAGTTTCTTTTCAGTTGCAAACTCCATTCCATACATATATATGGGGAGGTACTAGCTCCAACTCGGTTTTACAGTCAAAACTGCAGGAACTTGAAACCGGCACTAGGAAACAGACTGAGAATCCAGAGTAAATGTTACACCTGCTACCCGTTCCTTAGGGCTAGATGAACGAAAGTCTCTCCACATGCTCAGAACTGAGAGATAAGTGTTTGTGAAAGCCGTCCTTCACCTAGCTTGTTGGGAAGTCAAAGTTTCTTTTAAGTTGCAAACTCCACTCCATACATATATATGTCGAGGTAGTAGCTCCAACTCGCTTTTACAATGAAAACTGCAGGAACTTCAAAACGGCACTACGAAAAAGACTGAGAAACCAGAGTAAAAGATACACTTGCAACCCGTTCCTTAGGGCTAGATGAACGAACGTCTCTCCACATGCTCAGTTCTGAGAGATAATTGTGTTTGAAAGCCGTCCTTCACCTAGCTTGTTGGGAACACAAAGTTTCTTTTCAGTTGCAAACACCACTCCATACATATATATGGGGAGGTACAAGCTCCAACTCGGTTTTACAGTGAAAACTGCAGGAAATTCAAACCGGCACTAGGAAACAGACTCAGAATCCAGAGTAAAATTTCCCCTGCAACCCGTTCGTTTGGGCTAGATGAACGAACGTCTCTCCACATGCTCAATTCTGAGAGATAAGTGTGAGTGAAAGCCGTCCTTCAAATAGCTTGTTGGGAACACAAAGTTTCTTTTAAGTTGCAAACTTCATTCCATACATATATATGGGGAGGTTCTAGCTCCAACTCGGTTTTACAGTGAAAACTGCAGGAATTTCAAACCGGTACTAGGAAACAGACTGAGAAACCAGAGTAAAAGTTTCTACTGCAAACCGTTCCCTTTGTGCTAGATGAACGAAAGTCTCTCCACATGCTCAGGTCTGAGAGATAAGTGTGTGTTAAAGGTGTCCTTCACCTAGCTTGTTGGGAACACAAAGTTTCTTTTCATTTGCAAACACCACTCCATACATATATACGGGGTGGTACAAGCTCCATCTCGGTTTTACAGTGAAAACTGCAGGAACATCAAACCAGCACTAGGAAACAGACTGAGAAACCAGAATAAAAGTTTCTCCTGCAACCCGTTCCCTCTGTGCTAGATGAACGAACGTCTCTCCACATGCTCAGTTCTGAGAGATAATTGTGTGTGAAAGCCGTCCTTCACCTAGCTTGTTGGGAACACAAAGTTTCTTTTCAGTTGCAAACACCAGTCCATACATATATATGGGGAGGTACTAACTCCAACTCGGTTTTACAGTGAAAACTGCAGGAATTTCAAACCGGCACTAGGAAACAGATTCAGAATCCAGAGTAAAAGTTTCCCCTGCAACCCGTTCGTTTGGGCTAGATGAACGAACTTCTCTCCACATGCTCAATTCTGAGAGAGAAGTGTGTGTGAAAGCCGTCCTTCAAATAGCTTGTTGGGAACACAAAGTTTCTTTTAAGTTGCAATCTCCATTCCATACATATATATGGGGAGGTTCTAGCTCCAACTCGGTTTTACAGTGAAAACTGCAGGAATTTCAAACCGGCACTAGTAAACAGACTGAGAATCCAGAGTAAAATTTTGTCCTGCAAACCAGTCCATTTTTGCTAGATGAACGAAAGTCTCTAAACATGCTCAGGTCTGAGAGATAAGTGTGTGTGAAAGCCGTCCTTCAACTAGCTTGTTGGGAACTCAAACTTTCTTTTCAGTTGCAAACACCACTCCATACTTATATACGGGTAGGTACAAGCTCCATTCCGGTTTTACAGTGAAAACTGCAGGAACTTCAAACCGACGCAAGGAAACAGACTGAGAAACCAGAGTTAAATTTCCTCCTGCAACTGGTTCTTTTTGTGCTAGATGAACAAACGTCTCACAACTTGCTCAGTTCTGAGAGATAAGTGTGTGTGAAAGCTCCCTTCATATTGCTTGTTGGGAACACAAAGTATCTTTTAAGTTGCAAAATCCACTCCATAAATATATATGGTGAGGTACTAGCTCCAACTCGATTTTACAGTGAAAACTGCAGGAACTTCAAACCGGCACTAGGAAACAGACTGAGAAACCAGAGTAAAAGTTTCTCCTGCAAACCGTTCCCTTTGTGCTAGATGAACGAACGTCTCTCCAAATGCTCAGTTCTGAGAGATAAGTGTGTGTGAAAGCCGTCTTAAAATAGCTGGTTGGGAACACAAAGTTCTTTTAATTTGCAAACTCCATTCCATGCATATATATGGGTAGGTTCTAGTTTCATCTCGGTTTTACAGTGAAAACTGCAGGAACTTCAAAACGGCACTAGGAAACAGACTGAGAACCCAGAGAAAAACTTTCTCCTGCAACCAGTTCCCTTTTTGCTAGATGAACGAACGTCTCTCCACATGCTCAGTTCTGAGCGATAAGTGTGTGTGAATGCCGTCCTTCAACTTGCTTGTTGGGAACACAAAGTTTCTTTTCAGTTGCAAACACCACTCCATACATATATATGGGGAGGTACAAGCTCCATCTCGGTTTTACAGTGAAAACTGCAGGAACTTCAAACCGGCACTAGGAAACAGACTGAGAATCCAGAGTAAAAGTTCCCCCTGCAACCCGTTATTTTTGTGCTAGATGAAAAAACTTCTCTCCACTTGCTCAGTTCTGAGAGATAAGTGTGTGTGAAAGCTTCTTTCACATAGCTTGTTGGGAACACAAAGTATTTTTTCAGTTGCAAACTCCACTCCGTACATATATATGGGAGGAACTATCTCCAACTCGGTTTACAGTGAAAACTGCAGGAACTTCAAACCGGCACTAGGAAACAGACTGAGAAACCAGAATAAAACTTTTTCCTGCAATCCGTTCCCTATGTGCTAGATGAACAAACGTCTCTCCAAATGCTCAGTTCTGAGAGATAAGTGTGTGTGAATGCCGTCCTTCACCTAGCTTGTTGGGAACACCAAGTTTCTTTTAAGTTGCATACTCCAATCCATACATATAAAAGGGGAGGTACTAGCTTCAACTCGGTTTTACAGTGAAAACTGCAGGAACTTCAAACCGGCACTATGAAACAGACTGAGAAACCAGAATTAAAGTTTGTCCTGCAACCCATTCCCTTTTGTGCTAGATGAACGAATGTCTCTGCACAAGCTCATTTCTGAGAGAAAATTGTGTGTGAAAGCCGTTTTTCACCTAGCTTGTTGGGAACACAAAGTTTCTTTTCATTTGCAAACCCCACTCCATACATATATATGGGGAGGTAATATCTCCAACACGGTTTTACAGTGAAAACTGCAGGAATTTCAAACCGGCACTAGGAAACACACTGAGAAACCAGAGTAAAATATACTCTTGCAACACGTTCCTTAGGGCTAGATGAACGAACGTCTCTCCACATGCTCAGTTCTGAGAGATAATTGTGTCTGAAAGCCGTCCTTCACCTAGCTTGTTGGGAACACAAAGTTTCTTTTCAGTTGCAAACTCCAATCCATACATATATATGGGGAGGGAGAAGCTCCAACTCTGTTTTACAGTGAAAACTGCAGGAATTTCAAACCGGCACTAGGAAACAGACTCAGAATCCAGAGTAAAAGTTTCTCCTGCAAACCGTTCGTTTGGGCTAGATGAACGAACGTCTCTCCACATGCTCAATTCTGAGAGATAAGTGTGTGTGAAAGCCGTCCTTAAAATAGCTGGTTGGGAACACAAAGTTCTTTTAATTTGCAAACTCCATTCCATACATATATATGGGTAGGTTCTAGCTTCATCTCGGTTTTACAGTGAAAACTGCATGAACTTCAAAACGGCACTAGGAAACAGACTGAGAAACAAGAGTAAAACATTCTCCTGCAACCAGTTCCCTTTTTGCTAGATGAACGAACGTCTCTCCACATGCTCAGTTCTGAGCGATAAGTGTGAGTGAATGCCGTCCTTCAACTTGCTTGTTGGGAACACAAAGTTTCTTTTCAGTTGCAAACACCACTCCATACATATATATGGGGAGGTACAAGCTCCATCTCGGTTTTACAGTGAAAACTGCAGGAACTTCAAACCGGCACTAGGAAACAGACTGAGAAACCAGAGTAAAAGTTCCCCCTGCAACCGTTCTTTTTGTGCTAGATGAACAAACGTCTCTCCACTTGCTCAGTTCTGAGAGATAAGTGTGTGTGAAAGCTTCCTTCACATAGCTTGTTGGGAACACAAAGTATTTTTTCAGTTGCAAACTCCACTCCATACATATAAATGGGGAGGTAGTAGCTCCAAATCGATTTTACAGTGAAAACTGCAGGAATTTCAAACCGGCACTAGGAAACAGACTGAGAAACCAGAGTAAAATTTTCTCCTGCAACACGTTCATTTGGGCTAGATGAACGAACGTCTCTCCACATGCTCAGTTCAAAGAGATAAGTGTGTGTGAAAGCCTTCCTTCCCCTAGATTGCTGGGAACACAAAGTTTCTTTTCGGTTGCAAACTACACTGCATATATATATAAGGGTAGGTACTAGATCAAACTCGCTTTTACAGTGAAATCTGCAGGAACTTCAAACCGGCACTATGAAACAGACTGAGAATCCAGAGTCAAAGTTTCTCCTGCAACCCCTTCCTTTGGGCTAGATGAACGAAAGTCTCTCCAAATGCTCAGATCTGAGACATACGTGTGTGTGAAAGCCGTCCTTCACCTAGTTTATTCGGAACACAAAGTTTCTTTTCAGTTGCAAACTCCACTGCATACATATATATGGGGAGGTACTAGCTCCAACTCGGTTTTACAGTGAAAACTGCAGGAACTTCAAACCAGCAGTAGTAAACAGACTGAGAATCCAAAGTAAAAGTTTCTCCTGCAACCACTTCCTTTGGGCTTGATAAACGAAAGTCTCTCCAAATGCTCAGTTCTGAGAGATACGTGTGTGTGAAAGCCGTACTTCACCTAATTTATTGGGAACACAGAGATTCTTTTCAGTTGCAAACTCCATTCCATACATATATATGGGAAGGTACTAGCTCCAACTCGGTTTTACAGTGAAAACTGCAGGAACTTCAAACCGGCACTACTAAACAGACTGAGAAACCAGAGTAAAAGTTTCCCCTGCAACCCGTTTCCTTTGTGCTAGATGAACAAATGTCTCTCCAAATGCTCAGTTCTGAGAGATAAGTGTGTGTGAAAGCCGTCCTTCACCTAGCTTGTTGGGAACACAAAGTTTCTTTTCAGTTGCAAACTCCACTCCATACATATATATGGGGAGGTTCTAGCTCCAAACCGGTTTTACAGTGAAAACTGCAGGAACTTCAAACCGGCACAGGGAAACAGACTGAGAAACCAGAGTAAAAGTTTCTCCTGCAACCCGTTCCCTTTGTGCTAGATGAACGAACGTCTCTCCACATGCTGAGTTCTGAGAGATATGTGTGTGTGAAAGCCGTCCTTCACCTAGCTTGTTGGGAACACAAAGTTTCTTTTCAGTTGCAAACTCCATTCCATACATATATATGGGGCGGTACTAGCTCCAACTCGGTTTTACAGTGAAAACTGCAGGAACTTCAAACCGGCACTAGGAAACAGACTGAGAAACAAGAGAAAAAGTTTCTCCTGCAACCCTTTCCCTTTGTGCTAAGTGAACGAAAGTCTCTCCACATGCTCAGTTCTTAGAGATGTTTGTGTGTGAAAGCCATCCATCACCCAGCTTGTTGGGAACACAAAGTTACTTTTCAGTTGCAAACTCCACTCCATATATATAAATGGGGAGGTACTACCTCCAACTCGCTTTTACAGAGAAATCTGTAAGAACTTCAAACCGGCACTAGGAAACAGACTGAGAAACCAGAGTAAAAGTTTCTCCTGCAACCCGTTCATTTGGGCTAGATGAACGAACGTCTCTCCACATGCTCAGTTCTGAGAGTTAAGTGTGTGTGAAAGCCGTCCTTCACCTAGCTTCTTGGGAACACAAAGTTTCTTTTCAGTTGCAAACTCCAATCCATACATATATATGGGGAGGTTCTAGCTCCAACTCGGTTTTACAGTGAAAACTGCAGGAACTTCAAACCGGCACTAGGAAACAGACTGAGAAACCAGAATTAAAGTTTGTCCTGCAACCAGTTCCCTTTTGTGCTACATGAACGAATGTCTCTCCACAAGCTCAGTTCTGAGAGAAAATTGTGTGTGAAAGCCGTTATTCACCTAGCTTGTTGGGAACACAAAGTTTCTTTTCAGTTGCAAACCCCACTCCATACATATATATGGGGAGGTAATATCTCCAACACGGTTTTACAGTGAAAACTGCAGGAATTTCAAACCGGCACTAGGAAACAGACTGAGAAACCAGAATTAAAGTTTGTCCTGCAACCAGTTCCCTTTTGTGCTACATGAACGAATGTCTCTCCACAAGCTCAGTTCTGAGAGAAAATTGTGTGTGAAAGCCGTTATTCACCTAGCTTGTTGGGAACACAAAGTTTCTTTTCAGTTGCAAACCCCACTCCATACATATATATGGGGAGGTAATATCTCCAACACGGTTTTACAGTGAAAACTGCAGGAATTTCAAACCGGCACTAGGAAACACACTGAGAAACCAGAGTAAAAGTTTCTCCTGCAAACCGTTCGTTTGGGCTAGATGAACAAACGTCTCTCCACTTGCTCAGTTCTGAGAGATAAGTGTGTGTGAAAGCTTCCTTCACATAGCTTGTTGGGAACACAAAGTATTTTTTCAGTTGCATACTCCAATCCATACATATATATGGGGAGGTACTACCTGCAACTCGGTTTTACAGTGAAAACTGCAGGAACTTCAAACCGGCACTATGAAACAGACTGAAAAACCAGAATTAAAGTTTGTCCTGCAACCCGTTCATTTGGGCTAGATGAACGAACGTCTCTCCACATGCTCATTTCTGAGAGATAAGTGTGTGTGAAAGCCGTCCTTCACCTAGCTTGTTGGGAACACAAAGTTTCTTTTCAGTTGCAAACTCCACTCCATACATATAAATGGGGAGGTAGTAGCTCCAAATCGATTTTACAGTGAAAACTGCAGGAATTTCAAACCGGCACTAGGAAACAGACTGAGAAACCAGAGTAAAATTTTCTCCTGCAACACGTTCATTTGGGCTAGATGAACGAACGTCTCTCCACATGCTCAGTTCAAAGAGATAAGTGTGTGTGAAAGCCTTCCTTCCCCTAGATTGCTGGGAACACAAAGTTTCTTTTCGGTTGCAAACTACACTGCATATATATATAAGGGTAGGTACTAGATCAAACTCGCTTTTACAGTGAAATCTGCAGGAACTTCAAACCGGCACTATGAAACAGACTGAGAATCCAGAGTCAAAGTTTCTCCTGCAACCCCTTCCTTTGGGCTAGATGAACGAAAGTCTCTCCAAATGCTCAGATCTGAGACATACGTGTGTGTGAAAGCCGTCCTTCACCTAGTTTATTCGGAACACAAAGTTTCTTTTCAGTTGCAAACTCCACTGCATACATATATATGGGGAGGTACTAGCTCCAACTCGGTTTTACAGTGAAAACTGCAGGAACTTCAAACCAGCAGTAGTAAACAGACTGAGAATCCAAAGTAAAAGTTTCTCCTGCAACCACTTCCTTTGGGCTTGATAAACGAAAGTCTCTCCAAATGCTCAGTTCTGAGAGATACGTGTGTGTGAAAGCCGTACTTCACCTAATTTATTGGGAACACAGAGATTCTTTTCAGTTGCAAACTCCATTCCATACATATATATGGGAAGGTACTAGCTCCAACTCGGTTTTACAGTGAAAACTGCAGGAACTTCAAACCGGCACTATTAAACAGACTGAGAAACCAGAGTAATAGTTTCCCCTGCAACCCGTTCCCTTTGTGCTAGATGAACAAATGTCTCTCCAAATGCTCAGTTCTGAGAGATAAGTGTGTGTGAAAGCCGTCCTTCACCTAGCTTGTTGGGAACACAAAGTTTCTTTTCAGTTGCAAACTCCACTCCATACATATATATGGGGAGGTTCTAGCTCCAAACCGGTTTTACAGTGAAAACTGCAGGAACTTCAAACCGGCACAGGGAAACAGACTGAGAAACCAGAGTAAAAGTTTCTCCTGCAACCCGTTCCCTTTGTGCTAGATGAACGAACGTCTCTCCACATGCTGAGTTCTGAGAGATATGTGTGTGTGAAAGCCGTCCTTCACCTAGCTTGTTGGGAACACAAAGTTTCTTTTCAGTTGCAAACTCCATTCCATACATATATATGGGGCGGTACTAGCTCCAACTCGGTTTTACAGTGAAAACTGCAGGAACTTCAAACCGGCACTAGGAAACAGACTGAGAAACAAGAGAAAAAGTTTCTCCTGCAACCCTTTCCCTTTGTGCTAAGTGAACGAAAGTCTCTCCACATGCTCAGTTCTTAGAGATGTTTGTGTGTGAAAGCCATCCATCACCCAGCTTGTTGGGAACACAAAGTTACTTTTCAGTTGCAAACTCCACTCCATATATATAAATGGGGAGGTACTACCTCCAACTCGCTTTTACAGAGAAATCTGTAAGAACTTCAAACCGGCACTAGGAAACAGACTGAGAAACCAGAGTAAAAGTTTCTCCTGCAACCCGTTCATTTGGGCTAGATGAACGAACGTCTCTCCACATGCTCAGTTCTGAGAGTTAAGTGTGTGTGAAAGCCGTCCTTCACCTAGCTTCTTGGGAACACAAAGTTTCTTTTCAGTTGCAAACTCCAATCCATACATATATATGGGGAGGTTCTAGCTCCAACTCGGTTTTACAGTGAAAACTGCAGGAACTTCAAACCGGCACTAGGAAACAGACTGAGAAACCAGAATTAAAGTTTGTCCTGCAACCAGTTCCCTTTTGTGCTACATGAACGAATGTCTCTCCACAAGCTCAGTTCTGAGAGAAAATTGTGTGTGAAAGCCGTTATTCACCTAGCTTGTTGGGAACACAAAGTTTCTTTTCAGTTGCAAACCCCACTCCATACATATATATGGGGAGGTAATATCTCCAACACGGTTTTACAGTGAAAACTGCAGGAATTTCAAACCGGCACTAGGAAACACACTGAGAAACCAGAGTAAAAGTTTCTCCTGCAAACCGTTCGTTTGGGCTAGATGAACAAATGTCTCTCCACTTGCTCAGTTCTGAGAGATAAGTGTGTGTGAAAGCTTCCTTCACATAGCTTGTTGGGAACACAAAGTATTTTTTCAGTTGCATACTCCAATCCATACATATATATGGGGAGGTACTACCTGCAACTCGGTTTTACAGTGAAAACTGCAGGAACTTCAAACCGGCACTATGAAACAGACTGAAAAACCAGAATTAAAGTTTGTCCTGCAACCCGTTCATTTGGGCTAGATGAACGAACGTCTCTCCACATGCTCATTTCTGAGAGATAAGTGTGTGTGAAAGCCGTCCTTCACCTAGCTTGTTGGGAACACAAAGTTTCTTTTCAGTTGCAAACTCCACTCCATACATATAAATGGGGAGGTAGTAGCTCCAAATCGATTTTACAGTGAAAACTGCAGGAATTTCAAACCGGCACTAGGAAACAGACTGAGAAACCAGAGTAAAATTTTCTCCTGCAACACGTTCATTTGGGCTAGATGAACGAACGTCTCTCCACATGCTCAGTTCAAAGAGATAAGTGTGTGTGAAAGCCTTCCTTCCCCTAGATTGCTGGGAACACAAAGTTTCTTTTCGGTTGCAAACTACACTGCATATATATATAAGGGTAGGTACTAGATCAAACTCGCTTTTACAGTGAAATCTGCAGGAACTTCAAACCGGCACTATGAAACAGACTGAGAATCCAGAGTCAAAGTTTCTCCTGCAACCCCTTCCTTTGGGCTAGATGAACGAAAGTCTCTCCAAATGCTCAGATCTGAGACATACGTGTGTGTGAAAGCCGTCCTTCACCTAGTTTATTCGGAACACAAAGTTTCTTTTCAGTTGCAAACTCCACTGCATACATATATATGGGGAGGTACTAGCTCCAACTCGGTTTTACAGTGAAAACTGCAGGAACTTCAAACCAGCAGTAGTAAACAGACTGAGAATCCAAAGTAAAAGTTTCTCCTGCAACCACTTCCTTTGGGCTTGATAAACGAAAGTCTCTCCAAATGCTCAGTTCTGAGAGATACGTGTGTGTGAAAGCCGTACTTCACCTAATTTATTGGGAACACAGAGATTCTTTTCAGTTGCAAACTCCATTCCATACATATATATGGGAAGGTACTAGCTCCAACTCGGTTTTACAGTGAAAACTGCAGGAACTTCAAACCGGCACTACTAAACAGACTGAGAAACCAGAGTAAAAGTTTCCCCTGCAACCCGTTCCCTTTGTGCTAGATGAACAAATGTCTCTCCAAATGCTCAGTTCTGAGAGATAAGTGTGTGTGAAAGCCGTCCTTCACCTAGCTTGTTGGGAACACAAAGTTTCTTTTCAGTTGCAAACTCCACTCCATACATATATATGGGGAGGTTCTAGCTCCAAACCGGTTTTACAGTGAAAACTGCAGGAACTTCAAACCGGCACAGGGAAACAGACTGAGAAACCAGAGTAAAAGTTTCTCCTGCAACCCGTTCCCTTTGTGCTAGATGAACGAACGTCTCTCCACATGCTGAGTTCTGAGAGATATGTGTGTGTGAAAGCCGTCCTTCACCTAGCTTGTTGGGAACACAAAGTTTCTTTTCAGTTGCAAACTCCATTCCATACATATATATGGGGCGGTACTAGCTCCAACTCGGTTTTACAGTGAAAACTGCAGGAACTTCAAACCGGCACTAGGAAACAGACTGAGAAACAAGAGAAAAAGTTTCTCCTGCAACCCTTTCCCTTTGTGCTAAGTGAACGAAAGTCTCTCCACATGCTCAGTTCTTAGAGATGTTTGTGTGTGAAAGCCATCCATCACCCAGCTTGTTGGGAACACAAAGTTACTTTTCAGTTGCAAACTCCACTCCATATATATAAATGGGGAGGTACTACCTCCAACTCGCTTTTACAGAGAAATCTGTAAGAACTTCAAACCGGCACTAGGAAACAGACTGAGAAACCAGAGTAAAAGTTTCTCCTGCAACCCGTTCATTTGGGCTAGATGAACGAACGTCTCTCCACATGCTCAGTTCTGAGAGTTAAGTGTGTGTGAAAGCCGTCCTTCACCTAGCTTCTTGGGAACACAAAGTTTCTTTTCAGTTGCAAACTCCAATCCATACATATATATGGGGAGGTTCTAGCTCCAACTCGGTTTTACAGTGAAAACTGCAGGAACTTCAAACCGGCACTAGGAAACAGACTGAGAAACCAGAATTAAAGTTTGTCCTGCAACCAGTTCCCTTTTGTGCTACATGAACGAATGTCTCTCCACAAGCTCAGTTCTGAGAGAAAATTGTGTGTGAAAGCCGTTATTCACCTAGCTTGTTGGGAACACAAAGTTTCTTTTCAGTTGCAAACCCCACTCCATACATATATATGGGGAGGTAATATCTCCAACACGGTTTTACAGTGAAAACTGCAGGAATTTCAAACCGGCACTAGGAAACACACTGAGAAACCAGAGTAAAAGTTTCTCCTGCAAACCGTTCGTTTGGGCTAGATGAACAAACGTCTCTCCACTTGCTCAGTTCTGAGAGATAAGTGTGTGTGAAAGCTTCCTTCACATAGCTTGTTGGGAACACAAAGTATTTTTTCAGTTGCATACTCCAATCCATACATATATATGGGGAGGTACTACCTGCAACTCGGTTTTACAGTGAAAACTGCAGGAACTTCAAACCGGCACTATGAAACAGACTGAAAAACCAGAATTAAAGTTTGTCCTGCAACCCGTTCATTTGGGCTAGATGAACGAACGTCTCTCCACATGCTCATTTCTGAGAGATAAGTGTGTGTGAAAGCCGTCCTTCACCTAGCTTGTTGGGAACACAAA
The DNA here is from genome assembly GCF_048773025.1 of Camelus bactrianus. Classification (NCBI taxonomy): domain Eukaryota; kingdom Metazoa; phylum Chordata; class Mammalia; order Artiodactyla; family Camelidae; genus Camelus; species Camelus bactrianus. The sequence continues at coordinate 2,607,859 of NW_027413948.1, read as the reverse complement.
GTTTCTTTTCAGTTGCAAACTCCACTCCATACATATAAATGGGGAGGTAGTAGCTCCAAATCGATTTTACAGTGAAAACTGCAGGAATTTCAAACCGGCACTAGGAAACAGACTGAGAAACCAGAGTAAAATTTTCTCCTGCAACACGTTCATTTGGGCTAGATGAACGAACGTCTCTCCACATGCTCAGTTCAAAGAGATAAGTGTGTGTGAAAGCCTTCCTTCCCCTAGATTGCTGGGAACACAAAGTTTCTTTTCGGTTGCAAACTACACTGCATATATATATAAGGGTAGGTACTAGATCAAACTCGGTTTTACAGTGAAATCTGCAGGAACTTCAAACCGGCACTATGAAACAGACTGAGAATCCAGAGTCAAAGTTTCTCCTGCAACCCCTTCCTTTGGGGTAGATGAACGAAAGTCTCTCCAAATGCTCAGTTCTGAGAGATACGTGTGTGTGAAAGCCGTCCTTCACCTAGTTTATTTGGAACACAAAGTTTCTTTTCAGTTGCAAACTCCACTGCATACATATATATGGGGAGGTACTAGCTCCAACTCGGTTTTACAGTGAAAACTGCAGGAACTTCAAACCAGCAGTAGTAAACAGACTGAGAATCCAAAGTAAAAGTTTCTCCTGCAACCACTTCCTTTGGGCTTGATAAACGAAAGTCTCTCCAAAAGCTCAGTTCTGAGAGATACGTGTGTGTGAAAGCTGTACTTCACCTAATTTATTGGGAACACAGAGATTCTTTTCAGTTGCAAACTCCATTCCATACATATATATGGGAAGGTACTAGCTCCAACTCGGTTTTACAGTGAAAACTGCAAGAAATTCAAACCGGCACTAGGAAACAGACTGAGAAACCAGAGTAAAAGTTACTCCTGCTACACTTTCCTTAGGGCTAGATGAACGAAAGTCTCTCCACATGCTCAGTTCTGAGAGATAAGTGTGTGTGAAAGCCGTCCTTCACCTAGCTTGTTGGGAACAAAAAGTTTCTTTTCAGTTGCACACTACACTCAATACATGTATATGGGGAGGTACTAGCTCCAGCTCGGTTTTACAGTGAAAACTGCAGGAATTTCAAACCGGCACTACTAAACAGACTGAGAAACCAGAGTAAAAGTTTCCCCTGCAACCCGTTCCCTTTGTGCTAGATGAACAAATATCTCTCCAAATGCTCATTTCTGAGAGATAAGTGTGTGTGAAAGCCGCCCTTCACCTAGCTTGTTGGGAACACAAAGTTTCTTATCAGTTGCAAACTCCACTCCATACATATATATGGGGAGGTTCTAGCTCCAAACCGGTTTTACAGTGAAAACTGCAGGAACTTCAAACCGGCACTAGGAAACAGACTGAGAAACCAGAGTAAATGCTAATCCTGCAACCCTTTCCTTAGTTCTAGATGAACCAACGTCTCTCCACATGCTCAGTTCTGAGAGATAAGTGTGTGTGAAAGCCGTCCTTCACCTAGCTTGTTGGGAACACAAAGTTTCTTTTCAGTTGCCAACTCCACTCCATACATATATATGGGGATGTAGTAGCTCGAAGTCGGTTTTACAGTGAAAACTGCAGGAACTTAAAACCGGCACTAGGAAACAGACTGAGAATCCAGAGTTAAAGTTTCTCCTGCAAACCGTTCTTTGGGCTAGATGAACGAACGTCTCCCCACATGCTCAGTTCTGAGAGATAAGTGTGTGTGAAAGCTGTCCTTCACCTAGCTTGTTGGGAACACAAAGTTTCTTTTTATTTGCAAACTCCATTCCGTACATATATATGGGGAGGTACTAGCTCCAACTCGGTTTTACAGTGAAAACTGCAGGAACTTCAAACCGGCACTAGGAAACAGACTGAGAAACCAGAGTAAAAGTTTCTCCTGCAACCCGTTCCATTTGTGCTAGATGAACGAACGTCTCTCCACATGCTCAGTTCTGAGAGATAAGTGTGTGTGAAAGCCGTCCTTCACCTAGCTTGTTGGGAACACAAAGTTTCTTTTCAGTTGCAAAATCCACTCCATATATATATATAGGGAGGTACTAGCTCCAACTCGGTTTTACAGTAAAAACTGCAGGAACTTCAAACCGGCACAAGGAAACAGACTGAGTAACCAGAGTAAAAGTTTCTCCTGCAACCCGTTCCCATTGTGCTAGATGAACGAACGTCTCTCCACATGCTCAGTTCTGAGAGATAAGTGTGTGTTAAAGCCGCCCTTCACTTAGCTTGCTGGGAACACAAAGTTTCTTTTCAGTTGCAAACTCCAATCCATACATATATATGGGGATGTACTAGCTCCAACTCGGTTTTACAGTGAAAACTGCAGGAACTTCAAACCGGCACTAGGAAACAGACTCAGAATCCAGAGTAAAAGTTTCTCCTGCAAACCGTTCGTTTGGGCAAGATGAACGAACGTCTCTCCACATGCTCAATTCTGAGAGATAAGTGTGTGTGAAAGCCGTCCTTCACCTAGCTTGTTGGGAACACAAAGTTTCTTTTCAGTTGCCAACTCCACTCCATACATATATATGGGTAGGTTCTAGCTTCATCTCGGTTTTACAGTGAAAACTGCAGGAACTTCAAAACGGCACTAGGAAACAGACAGAGAAACCAGAGTAAAACTTTCTCCTGCAACCAGTTCCCTTATTGCTAGATGAACGAACGTCTCTCCACATGCTCAGTTCTGAGCGATAAGTGTGTGTGAATGCCGTCCTTCAACTTGCTTGTTGGGAACACAAAGTTTCTTTTCAGTTGCAAACACCACTACATACATAGATATGGGGAGTTACAAGCTCCATCTCGGTTTTACAGTGAAAACTGCAGGAACTTCAAACCGGCACTAGGAAACAGACTGAGAAAGCAGAGTAAAAGTTCCCCCTGCAACCCGTTCTTTTTGTGCTAGATGAACAAACGTCTCTCCACTTGCTCAGTTCTGAGAGATAAGTGTGTGTGAAAGCTTCCTTCACATAGCTTGTTGGGAACACAAAGTATTTTTTCAGTTGCATACTCCAATCCATACATATATATGGGGAGGTACTAGCTGCAACTCGGTTTTACAGTGAAAACTGCAGGAACTTCAAACCGGCACTATGAAACAGACTGAAAAACCAGAATTAAAGTTTGTCCTGCAACCCGTTCATTTGGGCTAGATGAACGAACGTCTCTCCACATGCTCATTTCTGAGAGATAAGTGTGTGTGAAAGCCGTCCTTCACCTAGCTTGTTGGGAACACAAAGTTTCTTTTCAGTTGCAAACTCCACTCCATACATATAAATGGGGAGGTACTAGTTCCAAATCGATTTTACAGTGAAAACTGCAGGAATTTCAAACCGGCACTAGGAAACAGACTGAGAAACCAGAGTAAAATTTTCTCCTGCAACACGTTCATTTGGGCTAGATGAACGAACGTCTCTCCACATGCTCAGTTCAAAGAGATAAGTGTGTGTGATAGCCTTCCTTCCCCTAGATTGCTGGGAACACAAAGTTTCTTTTCGGTTGCAAACTACACTGCATATATATATAAGGGTAGGTACTAGATCAAACTCGGTTTTACAGTGAAAACTGCAGGAACTTCAAACCGGCACTAGGAAACAGACTGAGAAACCAGAGTAAATGCTAATCCTGCAACCCTTTCCTTAGTTCTAGATGAACCAACGTCTCTCCACATGCTCAGTTCTGAGAGATAGGTGTGTTTGAAAGCCGTCCTTCACCTAGCTTGTTGGGAAGACAAAGTTTCTTTTCAGTTGCAAACTCCACTGCATACATATATATGGGTAGGTACAAGCTCCAACTCGGTTTTACAGTGAAAACTGCAGGAACTTCAAACCGGCAGTAGTAAACAGACTGAGAATCCAGAGTAAAAGTTCCTCCAGCAACCCCTTCCTTTGGGCAAGATGAACGAACGTCTCTCCACATGCTCAGTTCTGCGAGATTAGTGTGTGTGAAAGCCGTCCTTCACATAGCTTGTTGGGAACACAAAGTTTCTTTTAGGATGCAAACTCCACTCCATTCATATATATGGGGAGGTACTAGCTCCAACTCTGTTTTACATTGAAAGCTGCAGGAAATTCAAAACGGCACTAGGAAACAGACTGAGAAACCAGAGTAAAAGATACACTTGCAACCCGTTCCTTAGGGCTAGATGAACGAACGTCTCTCCACATGCTTAGTTCTGAGAGATAATTGTGTCTGAAAGCCGTCCTTCACATAGCTTGTTGGGAACACAAAATTTCTTTTCAGTTGCAAACTCCAATCCATACATATATATGGGTAGGTACTAGTTCAAACTCGGTTTTACAGTGAAATCTGCAGGAACTTCAAACCGGCACTATGAAACAGACTGAGAATCCAGAGTCAAAGTTTCTCCTGCAACCCCTTCTTTTGGGCTAGATGAACGAAAGTCTCTCTAAATGCTCAGTTCTGAGAGATACGTGTGTGTGAAAGCCGTCCTTCATCTAGTTTATTGGGAACACAAAGTTTCTTTTCAGTTGCAAACTCCATTCCATACATATATATGGGGAGGTACTAGCTCCAACTCGGTTTTACAGTCAAAACTGCAGGAACTTGAAACCGGCACTAGGAAACAGACTGAGAATCCAGAGTAAATGTTACACCTGCTACACGTTCCTTAGGGCTAGATGAACGAAAGTCTCTCCACATGCTCAGAACTGAGAGATAAGTGTTTGTGAAAGCCGTCCTTCACCTAGCTTGTTGGGAAGTCAAAGTTTCTTTTAAGTTGCAAACTCCACTCCATACATATATATGTCGAGGTAGTAGCTCCAACTCGCTTTTACAGTGAAAACTGCAGGAACTTCAAAACGGCACTACGAAAAAGACTGAGAAACCAGAGTAAAATTTCTCCTGCAACACGTTCATTTGGGCTAGATGAACGAACGTCACTCCACATGCTCAGTTCTGAGAGATAAGTGTGTGTGAATGCCGTCCTTCACATAGCTTGTTGGGAACACAAAGTTTCTTTTAGGTTGCAAAATCCACTCCATACATATATATGGGAAGGTACTAGCTCCAACTAAGTTTTACAGTGAAAACTGCAGGAACTTCAAAACTGCACTAGGAAACAGACTGAGAAACCAGAGTAAAAGATACACTTGCAACCCGTTCCTTAGGGCTAGATGAACGAACGTCTCTCCACATGCTCAGTTCTGAGAGATAAGTGTGTGTGAAAGCCGTCCTTCACCTAGCTTGTTGGGAACACAAAGTATCTTTTCATTTGCAAACTCCAGTCCATACAAATATATGGGTAGGTACTAGCTCCAAATCGCTTTTACAGTGAAAACTGCAGGAACATCAAACCGGCACTAGGAAACAGACTGAGAAACCAGAGTAAAATATACACTTGCAACCCGTTCCTTAGGGCTAGATGAACGAAAGTCTCTCCACATGCTCAGTTCTGAGAGATAATTATGTTTGAAAGCCGTCCTTCACCTAGCTTGTTGGGAACACAAAGTTTCTTTTCAGTTGCAAACACCACTCCATACATATATATGGGGAGGTACAATCTCCAACTCGGTTTTACAGTGAAAACTGCAGGAAATTCAAACCGGCACTAGGAAACAGACTCAGAATCCAGAGTAAAATTTCACCTGCAACCCGTTCGTTTGGGCTAGATGAACGAACGTCTCTCCACATGCTCAATTCTGAGAGATAATTGTGTGTGAAAGCCGTCCTTCAAATAGCTTGTTGGGAACACAAAGTTTCTTTTAAGTTGCAAACTCCATTCCATACATATATATGGGGAGGTTCTAGCTCCAACTCGGTTTTACAGTGAAAACTGCAGGAATTTCAAACCGGCACTAGGAAACAGACTGAGAAACCAGAGTAAAAGTTTTTACTGCAAACCGTTCCCTTTGTGCTAGATGAACGAAATTCTCTCCACATGCTCAGGTCTGAGAGATAAGTGTGTGTGAAAGCCGTCCTTCAAATAGCTTGTTGGGAACACAAAGTTTCTTTTAAGTTGCAAACTCCATTCCATACATATATATGGGTAGGTTCTAGCTCCAACACCATTTTACAGTGAAAACTGCAGGAACTTCAAACCGGCACTAGGAAAAAGACTGAGAAACCAGAGTAAAAGTGTTTCCTGCATACCGTTCCGTTTTGTTAGATGAACGAACGTCTCTCCACATGCTCAGTTCTGAGAGATAAATGTGTGTGAAAGCCGTCCTTCAACTAGCTTGTTGGGAACACAAAGTTTCTTTTAAGTTGCAAACCCCACTCCATATATATATATTGGGAAGTACTAGCTCAAACACTGTTTTACAGTGAAAACTGCAGGAACTTCAAACCGACACTAGGAAACAGACTGAGAAACCAGAGTAAAAGTTTCTCCTTCAACCAGTTCCCTTTGTTCTAGATGAACAAACGTCTCTCCACTTGCTCAGTTCTGAGAGATAAGTGTGTGTGAAACCCAACCTTCACCGAGCTTGTTGGGAACACAAAGTTTCTTTTCATTTGCAAACTCCAATCCATACATGTATATGGGTAGGTACTAGCTCCAAATCGGTTTTAAAGTGGAAATTGCAGGAACTTCAAACCGGCACTAGGAAACAGACTGAGAAACCAGAGTCAATTTACTCCTGCAACCCGTTCCTTAGGGCTAGATGAACGAAAGTCTCTCCACATGCTCAGTTCTGAGAGATAAGTGTGTGTGAAAGCCGCACTTCATTAGCTTGCTGGGAACACAAAGTTTCTTTTCAGTTGCAAACTCCACTCCATATATGTATATGGGGAGGTACTAGATCCAACTCTGTTTTACAGTGAAAACTGCAGGATCATCAAACCGGCACTAGGAAACAGACTGAGAAACCAGAGTAAAAGTTTTTCCTGCAACCCGTTCCCCTTGTGCTAGATGAACGAACGTCTCTCCACATGCTCAGTTCTGAGAGATGTGTGTGTGAAAGCCATACTTCACCTAGCTTGTTGGGAACACAAATTTTCTTTTTAGTTCAAACTCCACTCCATACATATATATGGGGATTTATTAGCTCCAACTCGCTTTTACAGTGAAAACTGCAGGAAATTCAAACCGGCACTACGAAAAAGACTGAGAAACCAGAGTAAAAGTTTCTCCTGCAACACGTTCATGTGGGCTAGATGAACGAACATCTCTCCACATGCTCAGTTCTGAGAGTTAAGTGTGTGTGAAAGCCGTCCTTCAAATAGCTTGTTGGGAACACAAAGTTTCTTTTAGGTTGCAAACACCACTCCATACATATATATGGGGAGGTACAAACTCCAACTCTGTTTTACATTGAAAACTGCAGGAACTTCAAACCGGCACTAGGAAACAGACTGAGAAACCAGAGTAAAAGTTTCTCCTGCAACCCGTTCCCTTTGTGCTAGATGAACAAACGTCTCTCCAAATGCTCAGTTCTGAGAGATAAGTGTGTGTGAAAGCTTACTTCACATAGCTTGTTGGGAACACAAAGTATCTTTTCAGTTGCAAATTCCACTCCATACATATATTTGGGGAGGTACTAGCTCCAAATCTCTTTTACAGTGAAAACTGCAGGAACTTCAAACCGGCACTAGGAAACAGACTGAGAAACCAGAGTAATAGTTTCTCCTGCAACCCGTTCCCTTTGTGCAAGATGAACGAACGTCTCTCCACATGCTCAGTTCTGAGAGGTAAGTGTGTGTGAAAGACGTCCTTCACCTAGCTTGTTGGGAAAACAAAGTCTCTTTTCAGTTGCAAACACCTATCCATAAATATATATGGGGAGGTACTAGCTCCAACTCGGTTTTACAGTGAAAAGTGCAGGAACTTCAAACCGGCACTAGGAAACAGACTGAGAAACAAGAGAAAAAGTTTCTCCTGCAACCTTTCCCTTTGTGCTAAGTGAACGAACGTCTCTCCACATGCTCAGTTCTTAGAGATATTTGTGTGTGAAAGCCATCCATCACCCAGCTTGTTGGGAACACAAAGTTTCTTTTTAGTTCAAACTCCATTCCATACATATATATGTGAAGGTATTAGCTCCAACTCGGTTTTACAGTGAAAACTGCAGGAATACATACCGGCAATAGGAAACAGACTGAGAAACCAGAGTAAAAGTTTCTCCTGCAACCCGTTCATTTCGGCTAGATGAACGAACGTCTCTCCACATGCTCAGTTCTGAGAGATAAGTGTGTGTGAATGCTGTCCTTCACCTAGCTTGTTGGGAACACAAAGTTTCTTTTCAGTTGCAAACTCCACTCCATACATATATATGGGGAGGTACTAGCTCCAACTCGGTTTTACAGTGAAAACTGCAGGAACTACAAACCGGCAATAGGAAACAGACTGAGAAACCAGAGTAAAAGTTTCTCCTGCAACCCGTTCCCTTTGTGCTAGATGAACGAAAGTCTCTCCACATGCTCATTTCTGAGAGATAAGTGTGTGTGAAAGCCGTCCTTCACCTAGGTTGTTGGGAACACAAAGTTTCTTTTCAGTTGCAAACTCCAGTCCATACATATATATGGGGCGGTACTAGCTCCAACGCGGTTTTACAGTGAAAACTGCAGGAACTTCAAACCGGCACTAAGAAACAGACTGAGAAACAAGAGAAAAACTTTCTCCTGCAACCCTTTCCCTTTGTGCTAAGTGAACGAACGTCTCTCCACATGCTCAGTTCTTAGAGATGTTTGTGTGTGAAAGCCATCCATCACCCAGCTTGTTGGGAACACAAAGTTACTTTTCAGTTGCAAACTCCACTCCATATATATAAATGGGGAGGTACTACCTCCAACTCGCTTTTACAGAGAAATCTGTAAGAACTTCAAACCGGCACTAGGAAACAGACTGAGAAACCAGAGTAAAAGTTTCTCCTGCAACCCGTTCATTTCGGCTAGATGAACGAACGTCTCTCCACATGCTCAGTTCTGAGAGATAAGTGTGTGTGAAAGCCGTCCTTCACCAAGCTTCTTGGGAACACAAAGTTTCTTTTCAGATGCAAACTCCACTCCATACATATATATGGGGAGGTTCTAGCTCCAACTCGGTTTTACAGTGAAAACTGCAGGAACTTCAAACCGGCACTAGGAAACAGACTGAGAAACCAGAATTAAAGTTTGTCCTGCAACCCGTTCCCTTTTGTGCTAGATGAACGAATGTCTCTCCACAAGCTCAGTTCTGAGAGAAAATTGTGTGTGAAAGCCGTTATTCACCTAGCTTGTTGGGAACACAAAGTTTCTTTTCAGTTGCAAACCCCACTCCATACATATATATGGGGAGGTAATATCTCCAACACGGTTTTACAGTGAAAACTGCAGGAATTTCAAACCGGCACTAGGAAACACACTGAGAAACCAGAGTAAAAGATACTCTTGCAACACGTTCCTTAGGGCTAGATGAACGAACGTCTCTCCACATGTTCAGTTCTGAGAGATAATTGTGTCTGAAAGCCGTCCTTCACCTAGCTTGTTGGGAACACAAAGTTTCTTTTCAGTTGCAAACTCCACTCCATACATATATATGGGGAGGTAGAAGCTCCAACTCTGTTTTACAGTGAAAACTGCAGGAACTTCAAACCCGCACTAGGAAACAGACTCAGAATCCAGAGTAAAAGTTTCTCCTGCAAACCGTTCGTTTGGGCTAGATGAACGAACGTCTCTCCACATGCTCAATTCTGAGAAATAAGTGTGTGTGAAAGCCGTCCTTAAAATAGCTGGTTGGGAACACAAAGTTCTTTTAATTTGCAAACTCCATTCCATACATATATATGGGTAGGTTCTAGTTTCATCTCGGTTTTACAGTGAAAACTGCAGGAACTTCAAACCGGCACTAGGAAACAGACTGAGAATCCAGAGTAAAAGTTCCCCCTGCAACCGGTTATTTTTGTGCTAGATGAACAAACGTCTCTCCACTTGCTTAATTCTGAGAGATAAGTGTGTGTGAAAGCTACCTTCACATAGCTTGTTGGGAACACAAAGTATTTTTTCAGTTGCAAACTCCACTCCGTACATATATATGGGAGGAACTATCTCCAACTCGGTTTTACAGTGAAAACTGCAGGAACTTCAAACCGGCACTAGGAAACAGACTGAGAAACCAGAATAAAAGTTTTTCCTGCAATCCGTTCCCTATGTGCTAGATGAACAAACGTCTCTCCAAATGCTCAGTTCTGAGAGATAAGTGTGTGTGAATGCCGTCCTTCACCTAGCTTGTTGGGAACACAAAGTTTCTTTTCAGTTGCAAACTCCACTCCATACATATAAATGGGGAGGTTCTAGCTCCAAATCGATTTTACAGTGAAAACTGCAAGAACTTCAAACCGGCACTAGGAAACAGACTGAGAAACCAGAGTAAAATTTACTCCTGCTACCCTTTCTTTAGGGCTAGATGAACGAAAGTCTCTCCACATGCTCAGTTCTGAGAGATAAGTGTGTGTGAAAGCCGTCCTTCACCTAGCTTGTTGGGAACAAAAAGTTTCTTTTCAGTTGCACACTACACTCAATACATGTATATGGGGAGGTACTAGCTCCAACTCGGTTTTACAGTAAAAACTGCAGGAACTTCAAACCGACACTACTAACCAGACTGAGAAACCAGAGTAAAAGTTTCTCCTGCAACCCATTCCCTTTGTGCTAGATGAACAAATGTCTCTCCAAATGCTCAGTTCTGAGAGATAAGTGTGTGTGAAAGCCGTCCTTCACCTAGCTTGTTGGGAACACAAAGTTTCTGTTCAGTTGCAAACTCCACTCCATACATATATATGGGGAGGTTCTAGCTCCAAACCGGTTTTACAGTGAAAACTGCAGGAACTTCAAACAGGCACTAGGAAACAGACTGAGAAACCAGAGTAAATGCTAATCCTGCAACCCTTTCCTTAGTTCTAGATGAACCAACGTCTCTCCAAATGCTCAGTTCTGAGAGATAAGTGTGTGTGAATGCCGTCCTTCACCTAGCTTGTTGGGAACACAAAGTTTCTTTTCAGTTGCAAACTCCACTCCATACATATATATGGGGAGGTAGTAGCTCGAACGCGGTTTTACAGTGAAAACTGCAGGAACTTAAAACCGGCACTAGGAAACAGACTGAGAATCCAGAGTTAAAGTTTCTCCTGTAAACCGTTCTTTGGGCTAGATGAACGAACGTCTCTCCACATGCTCAGTTCTGAGAGATAAGTGTGTGTGAAAGCTGTCCTTCACCTAGCTTGTTGGGAACACAAAGTTTCTTTTCAGTTGTAAATTCCACTCCATATATATATATAGGTAGGTACTAGCTCCAACTCGGTTTTACAGTGAAAACTGCATGAACTTCAAACCGACACAAGGAAACAGACTGAGTAACCAGAGTAAAAGTTTCTCCTGCAACCCGTTCCCATTGTGCTAGATGAACGAACGTCTCTCCACATGCTCAGTTCTGAGAGATAAGTGTGTGTGAAAGCCGCCCTTCACTTAGCTTGCTGGGAACACAAAGTTTCTTTTCAGTTGCAAACTCCACTCCATACATATATATGGGGAGGTTCTAGCTCCAACCCGGTTTTACAGTGAAAATTGCAGGAACTTCAAAACGGCACTAGGAAACAGACTGAGAAACCAGAGTAAATGCTAATCCTGCAACCCTTTCCTTAGTTCTAGATGAACCAACGTCTCTCCACATGCTCAGTTCTGAGAGATAAGTGTGTGTGAAAGCCGTCCTTCACCTAGCTTGTTGGGAACACAAAGTTTCTTTTCAGTTGCAAACTCCACTGCATACATATATATCGGTAGGTACAAGCTCCAACTCGGTTTTACAGTGAAAACTGCAGGAACTTCAAACCGGCAGTAGTAAACAGACTGAGAATCCAGAGTAAAAGTTTCTCCTGCTACCCCTTCCTTTGGGCAAGATGAACGAACGTCTCTCCACATGCTCAGGTCTGAGAGAATAGTGTGTGTGAAAGCCGCCTTCAACTAGCTTGCTGGGAACACAAAGTTTCTTTTAAGTTGCAAACTCCACTCCATACATATATATGGGGAGGCACTAGCTCCAACTCTGTTGTACAGTGAAAACTGCAGGAACTTCAAACCTGCACTAGGAAACAGACTGAGAAACCAGAGAAAAAGTTTCTCCTGCAACCCGTTCCCTTTGTGCTAGATGAACGAACGTCTCTCCACATGCTCAGTTCTGAGAGATAAGTGTGTGTGAAAGCCGTCCTTCACCTTGCTTGTTTGGAACACAAAGTTTCTTTTCAGTTGCAAACTCCAATCCATACATATATATGGGGAGGTACTAGCTCCAACTCGGTTTTACAGTGAAAACTGCAGGAACTTCAAACCGGCACTAGGAAACAGACTCAGAATCCAGAGTAAAGGTTTCTCCTGCAAAACGTTCGTTTGGGCTAGATGAACGAACGTCTCTCCACATGCTCAATTCTGAGAGAAAAGTGTGTGTGAAAGCCGTCCTTAAAATAGCTGGTTGGGAACACAAAGTTCTTTTAATTTGCAAACTCCATTCCATACATATATATGGGTAGGTTCTAGCTTCATCTCGGTTTTACAGTGAAAACTGCAGGAACTTCAAAACGGCACTAGGAAACAGACTGAGAAACCAGAGTAAAACTTTCTCCTGCAACCAGTTCCCTTTTTGCTAGATGAACGAACGTCTCTCCACATGCTCAGTTCTGAGCGATAAGTGTGTGTGAATGCCGTCCTTCAACTTGCTTGTTGGGAACACAAAGTTTCTTTTCAGTTGCAAACACCACTCCATACATATATATGGGGAGGTACAAGCTCCATCTCGGTTTTACAGTGAAAACTGCAGGAACTTCAAACCGGCACTAGGAAACAGACTGAGAAACCAGAGTAAAAGTTCCCCCTGCAACCCGTTCTTTTTGTGCTAGATGAACAAACGTCTCTCCACTTGCTCAGTTCTGAGAGATAAGTGTGTGTGAAAGCTTCCTTCACATAGCTTGTTGGGAACACAAAGTATTTTTTTAAGTTGCAAACTCCACTCCGTACATATATATGGGAGGAACTATCTCCAACTCGGTTTTACAGTGAAAACTGCAGGAACTTCAAACCGGCACTAGGAAACAGACTGAGAAACCAGAATAAAAGTTTTTCCTGCAACCCGTTCATTATGTGCTAAATGAACATACGTCTCTCCAAATGCTCTGTTCTGAGAGATAAGTGTGTGTGAATGCCGTCCTTCACCTAGCTTGTTGGGAACACCAAGTTTCTTTTCAGTTGCATACTCCAATCCATACATATATATGGGGAGGTACTAGCTCCAACTCGGTTTTACAGTGAAAAATGCAAGAACTTATAACCGGCAATAGGAAACAGACTGAGAAACCAGAGTAAAAGTTTCTCCTGCAACCCGTTCCCTTTGTGATAGATGAACGAAAGTCTCTCCACATGCTCAGTTCTGAGAGATAAGTGTGTGTGAAAGCCGTCCTTCACCTAGGTTGTTGGGAACACAAAGTTTCTTTTCAGTTGCAAAATCCACTCCATATATATATATAGGGAGATACTAGCTCCAACTATGTTTTACAGTGAAAACTGCAGGAACTTCAAACCGGCACAAGGAAACAGACTGAGAAACCAGAGTAAAAGTTTCTCCTGCAACCCGTTCCTTTGTGCTAGATGAACGAACGTCTCTCCACATGCTGAGTTCTGAGAAATAAGTGTGTGTGAAAGCCGTCCTTCACCTAGCTTGTTGGGAACACAAAGTTTCTTTTCATTTGCAAACTCCAGTCCATACAAATATATGGGTAGGTACTAGCTCCAAATCGCTTTTACAGTGAAAACGGCAGGAACATCAAACCGGCACTAGGAAACAGACTGAGAAACCAGAGTAAAATATACACTTGCAACCCGTTCCTTAGGGCTAGATGAACGAAAGTCTCTCCACATGCTCAGGTCTGAGAGATAAGTGTGTGTGAAAGCCGTCCTTCACCTAGCTTGTTGGGAACACAAAGTTTCTTTTCATTTGCAAACACCACTCCATACATATATACGGGGAGGTACAAGCTCCATCTCGGTTTTACAGTGAAAACTGCAGGAACATCAAACCGGCACTAGGAAACAGACTGAGAAACCAGAGTAAAAGTTCCTCCTGCATCCCGTTCCCTTTGTGCTTGATGAACGAAAGTCTCTCCACATGCACAGTTCTGAGAGATAATTGTGTGTGAAAGCCGTCCTTCACCTAGGTTGTTGGGAACACAAAGTTTCTTTTCAGTTGCAATATCCACTCCATATATATATATAGGGAGGTACTAGCTCCAACTGTGTTTTACAGTGAAAACTGCAGGAACTTCAAACCGGCACAAGGAAACAGACTGAGAAACCAGAGTAAAAGTTTCTCCTGCAACCCGTTCCCTCTGTGCTAGATGAACGAACGTCTCTCCACATGCTCAGTTCTGAGAGATAATTGTGTGTGAAAGCCGTCCTTCACCTAGCTTGTTGGGAACACAAAGTTTCTTTTCAGTTGCAAACACCAGTCCATACATATATATGGGGAGGTACTAACTCCAACTCGGTTTTACGGTGAAAACTGCAGGAATTTCAAACCGGCACTAGGAAACAGATTCAGAATCCAGAGTAAAAGTTTCCCCTGCAACCCGTTCGTTTGGGCTAGATGAACGAACTTCTCTCCACATGCTCAATTCTGAGAGATAAGTGTGTGTGAAAGCCGTCCTTCAAATAGCTTGTTGGGAACACAAAGTTTCTTTTAAGTTGCAATCTCCATTCCATACATATTTATGGGGAGGTTCTAGCTCCAACTCGGTTTTACAGTGAAAACTGCAGGAATTTCAAACCGGCAGTAGTAAACAGACTGAGAATCCAGAGTAAAATTTTGTCCTGCAAACCGGTCCATTTTTGCTAGATGAACGAAAGTCTCTAAACATGCTCAGGTCTGAGAGATAAGTGTGTGTGAAAGCCGTCCTTCAACTAGCTTGTTGGGAACACAAACTTTCTTTTCAGTTGCAAACACCACTCCATACATATATACGGGTAGGTACAAGCTCCATTCCGGTTTTACAGTGAAAACTGCAGGAACTTCAAACCGACGCAAGGAAACAGACTGAGAAACCAAAGTTAAATTTCCTCCTGCAACCGGTTCTTTTTGTGCTAGATGAACAAACGTCTCACAACTTGCTCAGTTCTGAGAGATAAGTGTGTGTGAAAGCTCCCTTCATATTGCTTGTTGGGAACACAAAGTATCTTTTAAGTTGCAAAATCCACTCCATAAATATATATGGTGAGGTACTAGCTCCAACTCGATTTTACAGTGAAAACTGCAGGAACTTCAAACGGGCACTAGGAAACAGACTGAGAAACCCGAGTAAAAGTTTCTCCTGCAACCCGTTCCCTTTGTGCTAGATGAACAAACGTCTCTCCAAATGCTCAGTTCTGAAAGATAAGTGTGTGTGAAAGCCGTCCTTCACCTAGCTTGTTGGGAACACAAAGTTTCTTTTCAGTTGCAAACTCCAGTCCATACAAATATATGGGTAGGTACTAGCTCCAAATCGCTTTTACAGTGAAAACTGCAGAAACATCAAACCGGCACTAGGAAACAGACTGAGAAACCAGAGTAAAAGTTTCTCCTGCAAACCGTTCCCTTTGTGCTAGATGAACGAACGTCTCTCCACATGCTCAGTTCTGAGAGGTAAGTGTGTGTGAAAGCCGTCCTTCACCTAGCTTGTAGGGAAAACAAAGTTTCTTTTCAGTTGCAAACCCCAAACCATACATAT
The DNA here is from genome assembly GCF_048773025.1 of Camelus bactrianus. Lineage (NCBI taxonomy): Eukaryota > Metazoa > Chordata > Mammalia > Artiodactyla > Camelidae > Camelus > Camelus bactrianus. The sequence goes on along the minus strand of NW_027413948.1, from coordinate 2,592,190 downwards.
ATAAGGGGAGGTACTAGCTCCAACTCGGTTTTACAGTGAAAACTGCAGGAACTTCAAACCGGCACTAGGAAACAGACTGAGAAACCAGAGTAAATGTTTCTCCTTCCACCCGTTCCCTTTGTGCTAAGTGAACGAACGTCTCTCCACATGCTAAGTTCTGAGAGAAAAGTGTGTGTGAAAGCCGTCCTTCACCTAGCTTGTTGGGAACACAAAGTTTCTTTTCAGTTGCAAACTCCACTCCATATATATATATGGGGAGGTACTAGCACCAACACGCTTTTACAGTGAAAACTGCAAGAACTTCAAACCGGCACTAGGAAACAGACTGAGAAACCAGAGTAAAATATACACTTGCAACCCGTTCCTTAGGGCTAGATGAACGAAAGTCTCTCCACATGCTCAGTTCTGAGAGATAATTGTGTTTGAAAGCCGTCCTTCACCTAGCTTGTTGGGAACACAAAGTTTCTTTTCAGTTGCAAACACCACTCCATACATATATATGGGGAGGTACAATCTCCAACTCGGTTTTACAGTGAAAACTGCAGGAAATTCAAACCGGCACTAGGAAACAGACTCAGAATCCAGAGTAAAATTTCACCTGCAACCCGTTCGTTTGGGCTAGATGAACGAACGTCTCTCCACATGCTCAATTCTGAGAGATAATTGTGTGTGAAAGCCGTCCTTCAAATAGCTTGTTGGGAACACAAAGTTTCTTTTAATTTGCAAACTCCATTCCATACATATATATGGGGAGGTTCTAGCTCCAACTCGGTTTTACAGTGAAAACTGCAGGAATTTCTAACCGGCACTAGGAAACAGACTGAGAAACCAGAGTAAAAGTTTTTACTGCAAACCGTTCCCTTTGTGCTAGATGAACGAAATTCTCTCCACATGCTCAGGTCTGAGAGATAAGTGTGTGTGAAAGCCGTCCTTCACCTAGCTTGTTGGGAACACAAAGTTTCTTTTCATTTGCAAACACCACTCCATACATATATACGGGGAGGTACAAGCTCCATCTCGGTTTTACAGTGAAAACTGCAGGAACATCAAACCGGCACTAGGAAACAGACTGAGAAACCAGAGTAAAAGTTCCTCCTGCATCCCGTTCCCTTTGTGCTTGATGAACGAAAGTCTCTCCACATGCACAGTTCTGAGAGATAAGTGTGTGTGAAAGCCGTCCTTCACCTAGGTTGTTGGGAACACAAAGTTTCTTTTCAGTTGCAATATCCACTCCATATATATATATAGGGAGGTACTAGCTCCAACTGTGTTTTACAGTGAAAACTGCAGGAACTTCAAACCGGCACAAGGAAACAGACTGAGAAACCAGAGTAAAAGTTTCTCCTGCAACCCGTTCCCTCTGTGCTAGATGAACGAACGTCTCTCCACATGCTCAGTTCTGAGAGATAATTGTGTGTGAAAGCCGTCCTTCACCTAGCTTGTTGGGAACACAAAGTTTCTTTTCAGTTGCAAACACCAGTCCATACATATATATGGGGAGGTACTAACTCCAACTCGGTTTTACGGTGAAAACTGCAGGAATTTCAAACCGGCACTAGGAAACAGATTCAGAATCCAGAGTAAAAGTTTCCCCTGCAACCCGTTCGTTTGGGCTAGATGAACGAACTTCTCTCCACATGCTCAATTCTGAGAGATAAGTGTGTGTGAAAGCCGTCCTTCAAATAGCTTGTTGGGAACACAAAGTTTCTTTTAAGTTGCAATCTCCATTCCATACATATTTATGGGGAGGTTCTAGCTCCAACTCGGTTTTACAGTGAAAACTGCAGGAATTTCAAACCGGCACTAGTAAACAGACTGAGAATCCAGAGTAAAATTTTGTCCTGCAAACCGGTCCATTTTTGCTAGATGAACGAAAGTCTCTAAACATGCTCAGGTCTGAGAGATAAGTGTGTGTGAAAGCCGTCCTTCAACTAGCTTGTTGGGATCACAAACTTTCTTTTCAGTTGCAAACACCACTCCATACATATATACGGGTAGGTACAAGCTCCATTCCGGTTTTACAGTGAAAACTGCAGGAACTTCAAACCGACGCAAGGAAACAGACTGAGAAACCAAAGTTAAATTTCCTCCTGCAACCGGTTCTTTTTGTGCTAGATGAACAAACGTCTCACAACTTGCTCAGTTCTGAGAGATAAGTGTGTGTGAAAGCTCCCTTCATATTGCTTGTTGGGAACACAAAGTATCTTTTAAGTTGCAAAATCCACTCCATAAATATATATGGTGAGGTACTAGCTCCAACTCGATTTTACAGTGAAAACTGCAGGAACTTCAAACGGGCACTAGGAAACAGACTGAGAAACACGAGTAAAAGTTTCTCCTGCAACCCGTTCCCTTTGTGCTAGATGAACAAACGTCTCTCCAAATGCTCAGTTCTGAAAGATAAGTGTGTGTGAAAGCCGTCCTTCACCTAGCTTGTTGGGAACACAAAGTTTCTTTTAGTTGCAAACTCCAGTCCATACAAATATATGGGTAGGTACTAGCTCCAAATCGCTTTTACAGTGAAAACTGCAGAAACATCAAACCGGCACTAGGAAACAGACTGAGAAACCAGAGTAAAAGTTTCTCCTGCAAACCGTTCCCTTTGTGCTAGATGAACGAACGTCTCTCCACATGCTCAGTTCTGAGAGGTAAGTGTGTGTGAAAGCCGTCCTTCACCTAGCTTGTAGGGAAAACAAAGTTTCTTTTCAGTTGCAAACCCCAAACCATACATATATAAGGGGAGGTACTAGCTCCAACTCGGTTTTACAGTGAAAACTGCAGGAACTTCAAAACGGCACTAGGAAACAGACTGAGAAACCAGAGTAAATGTTTCTCCTTCCACCCGTTCCCTTTGTGCTAAGTGAACGAACGTCTCTCCACATGCTAAGTTCTGAGAGAAAAGTGTGTGTGAAAGCCGTCCTTCACCTAGCTTGTTGGGAACACAAAGTTTCTTTTCAGTTGCAAACTCCACTCCATATATATATATGGGGAGGTACTAGCACCAACACGCTTTTACAGTGAAAACTGCAAGAACTTCAAACCGGCACTAGGAAACAGACTGAGAAACCAGAGTAAAAGTTTCCCCTGCAACCCGTTCCCTTTGTGCTAGATGAACGAACGTCTCTCCACTTGCTAAGTTCTGAGAGATAAGTGTGTGTGCAAGCCATCCTTCACCTAGCTTGTTGGGAACACGGAGTTTCTTTTCAGTTGCAAACCTCACTCCATACATATGTATGGGGAGGTAATATTTCCAACACGGTTTTCAGTGAAAACTGCAGGAATATCAAACCGGCACTACGAAACACACTGAGAAACCAGAGTAAAAGTTTCCCCTGCAACCCGTTCCCTTTGTGCTAGATGAACGAACGTCTCTCCACATGCTCACTTCTGAGAGATAAGTGTGTGTGAAAGCCGTCCTTCACCTAGCTTGTTGGGAACACAAAGTTTCTTTTCATTTGCAAACTCCAGTCCATACAAATATATGGGTAGTTACTAGCTCCAAATCGCTTTTACAGTGAAAACTGCAGGAACATCAAACCGGCACTAGGAAACAGACTGAGAAACCAGAGTAAAAGTTTCTCCTGCAACCCGTTCCCTTTGTGCTAGATGAACGAACGTCTCTCCACATGCTCAGTTCTGAGAGATAATTGTGTGTGAAAGCCGTACTTCACCTAGCTTGTTGGGAACACAAAGTTTCTTTTAAGTTGCAAACTCCACTCCATACATATATATGGGTAGGTTCTAGCTCCAACACGATTTTACAGTGAAAACTGCAGGAACTTCAAACCGGCACTAGGAAAAAGACTGAGAAACCAGAGTAAAAGTGTCTCCAGCATACCGTTCCGTTTTGTTAGATGAACGAACGTCTCTCCACATGCTCAGTTCTGAGAGATAAATGTGTGTGAAAGCCGTCCTTCAACTAGCTTGTTGGGAACACAAAGTTTCTTTTAAGTTGCAAACCCCACTCCATATATATATATTGGGAAGTACTAGCTCAAACACTGTTTTACAGTGAAAACTGCAGGAACTTCAAACCGACACTAGGAAACAGACTGAGAAACCAGAGTAAAAGTTTCTCCTTCAACCAGTTCCCTTTGTTCTAGATGAACAAACGTCTCTCCACTTGCTCAGTTCTGAGAGATAAGTGTGTGTGAAACCCAACCTTCACCGAGCTTGTTGGGAACACAAAGTTTCTTTTCATTTGCAAACTCCAATCCATACATGTATATGGGTAGGTACTAGCTCCAAATCGGTTTTACAGTGGAAATTGCAGGAACGTCAAACCGGCACTAGGAAACAGACTGAGAAACCAGAGTAAAATATACACTTGCAACCCGTTCCTTAGGGCTAGATGAACGAAAGTCTCTCCACATGCTCAGTTCTGAGAGATAATTGTGTTTGAAAGCCGTCCTTCACCTAGCTTGTTGGGAACACAAAGTTTCTTTTCAGTTGCAAACACCACTCCATACATATATATGGGGAGGTACAATCTCCAACTCGGTTTTACAGTGAAAACTGCAGGAAATTCAAACCGGCACTAGGAAACAGACTCAGAATCCAGAGTAAAATTTCACCTGCAACCCGTTCGTTTGGGCTAGATGAACGAACGTCTCTCCACATGCTCAATTCTGAGAGATAATTGTGTGTGAAAGCCGTCCTTCAAATAGCTTGTTGGGAACACAAAGTTTCTTTTAATTTGCAAACTCCATTCCATACATATATATGGGGAGGTTCTAGCTCCAACTCGGTTTTACAGTGAAAACTGCAGGAATTTCTAACCGGCACTAGGAAACAGACTGAGAAACCAGAGTAAAAGTTTTTACTGCAAACCGTTCCCTTTGTGCTAGATGAACGAAATTCTCTCCACATGCTCAGGTCTGAGAGATAAGTGTGTGTGAAAGCCGTCCTTCACCTAGCTTGTTGGGAACACAAAGTTTCTTTTCATTTGCAAACACCACTCCATACATATATACGGGGAGGTACAAGCTCCATCTCGGTTTTACAGTGAAAACTGCAGGAACATCAAACCGGCACTAGGAAACAGACTGAGAAACCAGAGTAAAAGTTCCTCCTGCATCCCGTTCCCTTTGTGCTTGATGAACGAAAGTCTCTCCACATGCACAGTTCTGAGAGATAAGTGTGTGTGAAAGCCGTCCTTCAACTAGCTTGTTGGGATCACAAACTTTCTTTTCAGTTGCAAACACCACTCCATACATATATACGGGTAGGTACAAGCTCCATTCCGGTTTTACAGTGAAAACTGCAGGAACTTCAAACCGACGCAAGGAAACAGACTGAGAAACCAAAGTTAAATTTCCTCCTGCAACCGGTTCTTTTTGTGCTAGATGAACAAACGTCTCACAACTTGCTCAGTTCTGAGAGATAAGTGTGTGTGAAAGCTCCCTTCATATTGCTTGTTGGGAACACAAAGTATCTTTTAAGTTGCAAAATCCACTCCATAAATATATATGGTGAGGTACTAGCTCCAACTCGATTTTACAGTGAAAACTGCAGGAACTTCAAACGGGCACTAGGAAACAGACTGAGAAACACGAGTAAAAGTTTCTCCTGCAACCCGTTCCCTTTGTGCTAGATGAACAAACGTCTCTCCAAATGCTCAGTTCTGAAAGATAAGTGTGTGTGAAAGCCGTCCTTCACCTAGCTTGTTGGGAACACAAAGTTTCTTTTAGTTGCAAACTCCAGTCCATACAAATATATGGGTAGGTACTAGCTCCAAATCGCTTTTACAGTGAAAACTGCAGAAACATCAAACCGGCACTAGGAAACAGACTGAGAAACCAGAGTAAAAGTTTCTCCTGCAAACCGTTCCCTTTGTGCTAGATGAACGAACGTCTCTCCACATGCTCAGTTCTGAGAGGTAAGTGTGTGTGAAAGCCGTCCTTCACCTAGCTTGTAGGGAAAACAAAGTTTCTTTTCAGTTGCAAACCCCAAACCATACATATATAAGGGGAGGTACTAGCTCCAACTCGGTTTTACAGTGAAAACTGCAGGAACTTCAAAACGGCACTAGGAAACAGACTGAGAAACCAGAGTAAATGTTTCTCCTTCCACCCGTTCCCTTTGTGCTAAGTGAACGAACGTCTCTCCACATGCTAAGTTCTGAGAGAAAAGTGTGTGTGAAAGCCGTCCTTCACCTAGCTTGTTGGGAACACAAAGTTTCTTTTCAGTTGCAAACTCCACTCCATATATATATATGGGGAGGTACTAGCACCAACACGCTTTTACAGTGAAAACTGCAAGAACTTCAAACCGGCACTAGGAAACAGACTGAGAAACCAGAGTAAAAGTTTCCCCTGCAACCCGTTCCCTTTGTGCTAGATGAACGAACGTCTCTCCACTTGCTAAGTTCTGAGAGATAAGTGTGTGTGCAAGCCATCCTTCACCTAGCTTGTTGGGAACACGGAGTTTCTTTTCAGTTGCAAACCTCACTCCATACATATGTATGGGGAGGTAATATTTCCAACACGGTTTTCAGTGAAAACTGCAGGAATATCAAACCGGCACTACGAAACACACTGAGAAACCAGAGTAAAAGTTTCCCCTGCAACCCGTTCCCTTTGTGCTAGATGAACGAACGTCTCTCCACATGCTCACTTCTGAGAGATAAGTGTGTGTGAAAGCCGTCCTTCACCTAGCTTGTTGGGAACACAAAGTTTCTTTTCATTTGCAAACTCCAGTCCATACAAATATATGGGTAGTTACTAGCTCCAAATCGCTTTTACAGTGAAAACTGCAGGAACATCAAACCGGCACTAGGAAACAGACTGAGAAACCAGAGTAAAAGTTTCTCCTGCAACCCGTTCCCTTTGTGCTAGATGAACGAACGTCTCTCCACATGCTCAGTTCTGAGAGATAATTGTGTGTGAAAGCCGTACTTCACCTAGCTTGTTGGGAACACAAAGTTTCTTTTAAGTTGCAAACTCCACTCCATACATATATATGGGTAGGTTCTAGCTCCAACACGATTTTACAGTGAAAACTGCAGGAACTTCAAACCGGCACTAGGAAAAAGACTGAGAAACCAGAGTAAAAGTGTCTCCAGCATACCGTTCCGTTTTGTTAGATGAACGAACGTCTCTCCACATGCTCAGTTCTGAGAGATAAATGTGTGTGAAAGCCGTCCTTCAACTAGCTTGTTGGGAACACAAAGTTTCTTTTAAGTTGCAAACCCCACTCCATATATATATATTGGGAAGTACTAGCTCAAACACTGTTTTACAGTGAAAACTGCAGGAACTTCAAACCGACACTAGGAAACAGACTGAGAAACCAGAGTAAAAGTTTCTCCTTCAACCAGTTCCCTTTGTTCTAGATGAACAAACGTCTCTCCACTTGCTCAGTTCTGAGAGATAAGTGTGTGTGAAACCCAACCTTCACCGAGCTTGTTGGGAACACAAAGTTTCTTTTCATTTGCAAACTCCAATCCATACATGTATATGGGTAGGTACTAGCTCCAAATCGGTTTTACAGTGGAAATTGCAGGAACGTCAAACCGGCACTAGGAAACAGACTGAGAAACCAGAGTAAATTTACTCCTGCAACCCGTTCCTTAGGGCTAGATGAACGAAAGTCTCTCCACATGCTCAGTTCTGAGAGATAAGTGTGTGTGAAAGCCGCACTTCATTAGCTTGCTGGGAACACAAAGTTTCTTTTCAGTTGCAAACTCCACTCCATATATGTATATGGGGAGGTACTAGATCCAACTCTGTTTTACAGTGAAAACTGCAGGATCATCAAACCGGCACTAGGAAACAGACTGAGAAATAGAGTAAAAGTTTTTCCTGCAACCGGTTCCCCTTGTGCTAGATGAACGAACGTCTCTCCACATGCTCAGTTCTGAGAGATGTTTGTGTGAAAGCCATACTTCACCTAGCTTGTTGGGAACACAAATTTTCTTTTTAGTTCAAACTCCACTCCATACATATATATGGGGAGGTATTAGCTCCAACTCGCTTTTACAGTGAAAACTGCAGGAACTTCAAACCGGCACTACGAAAAAGACTGAGAAACCAGAGTAAAAGTTTCTCCTGCAAGACGTTCATGTGGGCTAGATGAACGAACATCTCTCCACATGCTCAGTTCTGAGAGTTAAGTGTGTGTGAAAGCCGTCCTTCAAATAGCTTGTTGGGAACACAAAGTTTCTTTTAGGTTGCAAACACCACTCCATACATATATATGGGGAGGTACAAACTCCAACTCTGTTTTACATTGAAAACTGCAGGAACTTCAAACCGGCACTAGGAAACAGACTGAGAAACCAGAGTAAAAGTTTCTCCTGCAACCCGTTCCCTTTGTGCTAGATGAACAAACGTCTCTCCAAATGCTCAGTTCTGAGAGATAAGTGTGTGTGAAAGCTTACTTCACATAGCTTGTTGGGAACACAAAGTATATTTTCAGTTGCAAATTCCACTCCATACATATATTTGGGGAGGTACTAGCTCCAACTCGTTTTACAGTGAAAACTGCAGGAAATTCAAACCTGCACTAGGAAACAGACTGAGAAACCAGAGTAAAAGTTTCTCCTGCAACCCGTTCCCTTTGTGCTAGATGAACAAACGTCTCTCCAAATGCTCAGTTCTGAGAGATAAGTGTGTGTGAAAGCCGTCCTTCAACTATCTTGTTGGGAACACAAAGATTCTTTTCAGTTGCAAACTCCTGTCCATACAAATATATGGGGAGTTACTAGCTCCAAATCGCTTTTACAGTGAAAACTGCAGGAACTTCAAACCGGCACTAGGAAACAGACTGAGAAACCAGAGTAATAGTTTCTCCTGCAACCCGTTCCCTTTGTGCAAGATGAACGAACGTCTCTCCACATGCTCAGTTCTGAGAGGTAAGTGTGTGTGAAAGACGTCCTTCACCTAGCTTGTTGGGAAAACAAAGTCTCTTTTCAGTTGCAAACACCTATCCATAAATATATATGGGGAGGTACTAGCTCCAACTCGGTTTTACAGTGAAAACTGCAGGAACTTCAAACCGGCACTAGGAAACAGACTGAGAAACAAGAGAAAAAGTTTCTCCTGCAACCCTTTCCCTTTGTGCTAAGTGAACGAACGTCTCTCCACATGCTCAGTTCTTAGAGATATTTGTGTGTGAAAGCCATCCATCACCCAGCTTGTTGGGAACACAAAGTTTCTTTTTAGTTCAAACTCCATTCCATACATATATATGTGAAGGTATTAGCTCCAACTCGGTTTTACAGTGAAAACTGCAGGAATACAAACCGGCAATAGGAAACAGACTGAGAAACCAGAGTAAAAGTTTCTCCTGCAACCCGTTCATTTCGGCTAGATGAACGAACGTCTCTCCACATGCTCAGTTCTGAGAGATAAGTGTGTGTGAATACTGTCCTTCACCTAGCTTGTTGGGAACACAAAGTTTCTTTTCAGTTGCAAACTCCACTCCATACATATATATGGGGAGGTACTAGCTCCAACTCGGTTTTACAGTGAAAACTGCAGGAACTACAAACCGGCAATAGGAAACAGACTGAGAAACCAGAGTAAAAGTTTCTCCTGCAACCCGTTCCCTTTGTGCTAGATGAACGAAAGTCTCTCCACATGCTCATTTCTGAGAGATAAGTGTGTGTGAAAGCCGTCCTTCACCTAGCTTGTTGGGAACACAAAGTTTCTTTTCAGTTGCAAACTCCATTCCATACATATATATGGGGAGGTACTAGCTCCAACTCGGTTTGACAGTGAAAACTGCAGGAACTTCAAACCGGCACTAGGAAACAGACTGAGAAAGCAGAGAAAAAGTGTCTCCTGCAACCCGTTCCCTTGGTGCTAGATGAACGAACGTCTCTCCACTTGCTCAGTTCTGAGAGATAAGTGTGTGTGAAAGCCGTCCTTCACCTAGCTTGTTGGGAACACAAAGTTTCTTCTCAGTGGCAAACTCCATTCCATACATATATATGGGGAGGTACTAGCTCCAACTCGGTTTGACAGTGAAATCTGCAGGAACTTCAAACCGGCAGTAGGAAACAGACTGAGAAAGCAGAGAAAAAGTGTCTCCTGCAACCCGTTCCCTTGGTGCTACATGAACGAACGTCTCTCCACTTGCTCAGTTCGGAGAGATAAGTGTGTGTGAAAGCCGTCCTTCACCTAGCTTGTTGGGAACACAAAGTTTCTTTTCACTTGCAAACTCCATTCCATACATATATATGGGGAGGTACTAGCTCCAACTCGGTTTGACAGTGAAAACTGCAGGAACTTCAAACCGGCACTAGGAATCAGACTGAGAAAGCAGAGAAAAAGTGTCTCCTGCAACCCGTTCCCTTGGTGCTAGATGAACGAACGTCTCTCCACTTGCTCAGTTCTGAGAGATAAGTGTGTGTGAAAGCCGTCCTTCACCTAGCTTGTTGGGAACACATAGTTTCTTCTCAGTGGCAAACTCCATTCCATACTTATATATGGGGAGGTAGTAGCGCCAACTCGGTTTGACAGTGAAATCTGCAGGAACTTCAAACCGACACTAGGAAACAGACTGAGAAAGCAGAGAAAAAGTGTCTCCTGCAACCCGTTCCCTTGGTGCTAGATGAACGAACGTCTCTCCACTTGCTCAGTTCTTAGAGATAAGTGTGTGTGAAAGCCGTCCTTCACCTAGCTTGTTGGGAACACAAAGTTTCTTTTCAGTTGCAAACTCCATTCCATACATATATATGGGGAGGTACTAGCTCCAACTCGGTTTGACAGTGAAAACTGCAGGAACTTCAAACCGGCACTAGGAAACAGACTGAGAAAGCAGAGAAAAAGTGTCTCCTGCAACCCGTTCCCTTGGTGCTAGATGAACGAAAGTCTCTCCACTTGCTCAGTTCTGAGAGATAAGTGTGTGTGAAAGCCGTCCTTCACCTAGCTTGTTGGGAACACAAAGTTTCTTTTCAGTTGCAAACTCCATTCCATACATATATTTGAGGAGGTACTAGCTCCAACTCGGTTTGACAGTGAAAACTGCAGGAAATTCAAACCGGCACTAGGAAACAGACTGAGAAAGCAGAGAAAAAGTGTCTCCTGCAACCCGTTCCCTTGGTGCTAGATGAACGAACGTCTCTCCACTTGCTCAGTTCTGAGAGATAAGTGTGTGTGAAAGCCGTCCTTCACCTAGCTTGTTGGGAACACAAAGTTTCTTTTCAGTTGCAAACTCCATTCCATACATATATATGAGGAGGTACTAGCTCCAACTCGTTTTGACAGTGAAAACTGCAGGAACTTCAAACCGGCACTAGGAAACAGACTGAGAAAGCAGAGAAAAAGTGTCTCCTGCAACCCGTTCCCTTGGTGCTAGATGAACGAACGTCTCTCCACTTGCTCAGTTCTGAGAGATAAGTGTGTGTGAAAGCCGTCCTTCACCTAGCTTGTTGGGAACTCAAAGTTTCTTTTCAGTTGCAAACTCCATTCCATACATATATATGGGGAGGTACAAGCTCCAACTCGGTTTGACAGTGAAAACTGCAGGAACTTCAAACCGGCACTAGGAAACAGACTGAGAAAGCAGAGAAAAAGTGTCTCCTGCAACCCGTTCCCTTGGTGCTAGATGAACGAACGTCTCTCCACTTGCTCAGTTCTGAGAGATAAGTGTGTGTGAAAGCCGTCCTTCACCTAGCTTGTTGGGAACACAAAATTTCTTTTCAGTTGCAAACTCCATTCCATACATATATATGAGGAGGGACTAGCTCCAACTCGTTTTGACAGTGAAAACTGCAGGAACTTCAAACCGGCACTAGGAAACAGACTGAGAAAGCAGAGAAAAAGTGTCTCCTGCAACCCGTTCCCTTGGTGCTAGATGAACGAACGTCTCTCCACTTGCTCAGTTCTGAGAGATAAGTGTGTGTGAAAGCCGTCCTTCACCTAGCTTGTTGGGAACACAAAGTTTCTTTTCAGTTGTAAACTCCATTCCATACATATATATGGGGAGGTACTAGCTCCAACTCGGTTTGACAGTGAAAACTGCAGGAACTTCAAACCGGCACTAGGAAACAGACTGAGAAAGCAGAGAAAAAGTGTCTCCTGCAACCCGTTCCCTTGGTGCTAGATGAACGAACGTCTCTCCACTTGCTCAGTTCTGAGAGATAAGTGTGTGTGAAAGCCGTCCTTCACCTAGCTTGTTGGGAACACAAAGTTTCTTTTCAGTTGCAAACTCCATTCCATACATATATATGGGGAGGTACTAGCTCCAACTCGGTTTGACAGTGAAAACTGCAGGAACTTCAAACCGGCACTAGGAAACAGACTGAGAAAGCAGAGAAAAAGTGTCTCCTGCAACCCGTTCCCTTGGTGCTAGATGAACGAAAGTCTCTCCACTTGCTCAGTTCTGAGAGATAAGTGTGTGTGAAAGCCGTCCTTCACCTAGCTTGTTGGGAACACAAAGTTTCTTTTCAGTTGCAAACTCCATTCCATACATATATTTGAGGAGGTACAAGCTCCAACTCGGTTTGACAGTGAAAACTGCAGGAAATTCAAACCGGCACTAGGAAACAGACTGAGAAAGCAGAGAAAAAGTGTCTCCTGCAACCCGTTCCCTTGGTGCTAGATGAACGAACGTCTCTCCACTTGCTCAGTTCTGAGAGATAAGTGTGTGTGAAAGCCGTCCTTCACCTAGCTTGTTGGGAACACAAAGTTTCTTTTCAGTTGCAAACTCCATTCCATACATATATATGAGGAGGTACTAGCTCCAACTCGTTTTGACAGTGAAAACTGCAGGAACTTCAAACCGGCACTAGGAAACAGACTGAGAAAGCAGAGAAAAAGTGTCTCCTGCAACCCGTTCCCTTGGTGCTAGATGAACGAACGTCTCTCCACTTGCTCAGTTCTGAGGGATAAGTGTGTGTGAAAGCCGTCCTTCACCTAGCTTGTTGGGAACTCAAAGTTTCTTTTCAGTTGCAAACTCCATTCCATACATATATATGGGGAGGTACTAGCTCCAACTCGGTTTGACAGTGAAAACTGCAGGAACTTCAAACCGGCACTAGGAAACAGACTGAGAAAGCAGAGAAAAAGTGTCTCCTGCAACCCGTTCCCTTGGTGCTAGATGAACGAACGTCTCTCCACTTGCTCAGTTCTGAGAGATAAGTGTGTGTGAAAGCCGTCCTTAAAATAGCTGGTTGGGAACACAAAGTTCTTTTAATTTGCAAACTCCATTCCATACATATATATGGGTAGGTTCTAGTTTCATCTCGGTTTTACAGTGAAAACTGCAGGAACTTCAAAACGGCACTAGGAAACAGACTGAGAACCCAGAGTAAAACTTTCTCCTGCAACCAGTTCCCTTTTTGCTAGATGAACGAACGTCTCTCCACATGCTCAGTTCTGAGCGATAAATGTGTGTGAATGCCGTCCTTCAACTTGCTTGTTGGGAACACAAAGTTTCTTTTCAGTTGCAAACACCACTCCATACATATATATGGGGAGGTACAAGCTCCATCTCGGTTTTACAGTGAAAACTGCAGGAACTTCAAACCGGCACTAGGAAACAGACTGAGAATCCAGAGTAAAAGTTCCCCCTGCAACCCGTTATTTTTGTGCTAGATGAACAAACGTCTCTCTACTTGCTCAGTTCTGAGAGATAAGTGTGTGTGAAAGCTACCTTCACATAGCTTGTTGGGAACACAAAGTATTTTTTCAGTTGCAAACTCCACTCTGTACATATATATGGGAGGAACTATCTCCAACTCGGTTTTACAGTGAAAACTGCAGGAACTTCAAACCGGCACTAGGAAACAGACTGAGAAACCAGAATAAAAGTTTTTACTGCAATCCGTTCCCTATGTGCTAGATGAACAAACGTCTCTCCAAATGCTCAGTTCTGAGAGATAAGTGTGTGTGAATGCCGTCCTTCACCTAGCTTGTTGGGAACACAAAGTTTCTTTTCAGTTGCAAACTCCACTCCATACATATAAATGGGGAGGTTCTAGCTCCAAATCGATTTTACAGTGAAAACTGCAAGAACTTCAAACCGGCACTAGGAAACAGACTGAGAAACCAGAGTAAAAGTTACTCCTGCTACCCTTTCTTTAGGGCTAGATGAACGAAAGTCTCTCCACATGCTCAGTTCTGAGAGATAAGTGTGTGTGAAAGCCGTCCTTCACCTAGCTTGTTGGGAACAAAAAGTTTCTTTTCAGTTGCACACTACACTCAATACATGTATATGGGGAGGTACTAGCTCCAACTCGGTTTTACAGTGAAAACTGCAGGAACTTCAAACCGACACTACTAAACAGACTGAGAAACCAGAGTAAAAGTTTCTCCTGCAACCCATTCCCTTTGTTCTAGATGAACAAATGTCTCTCCAAATGCTCAGTTCTGAGAGATAAGTGTGTGTGAAAGCCGTCCTTCACCTAGCTTGTTGGGAACACAAAGTTTCTGTTCAGTTGCAAACTCCACTCCATACATATATATGGGGAGGTTCTAGCTCCAAACCGGTTTTACAGTGAAAACTGCAGGAACTTCAAACAGGCACTAGGAAACAGACTGAGAAACCAGAGTAAATGCTAATCCTGCAACCCTTTCCTTAGTTCTAGATGAACCAACGTCTCTCCACATGCTCAGTTCTGAGAGATAAGTGTGTGTGAAAGCCGTCCTTCACCTAGCTTGTTGGGAACACAAAGTTTCTTTTCAGTTGCAAACTCCACTCCATACATATATATGGGGAGGTAGTAGCTCGAACTCGGTTTTACAGTGAAAACTGCAGGAACTTAAAACCGGCACTAGGAAACAGACTGAGAATCCAGAGTTAAAGTTTCTCCTGCAAACCGTTCTTTGGGCTAGATGAACGAACGTCTCTCCACATGCTCAGTTCTGAGAGATAAGTGTGTGTGAAAGCTGTCCTTCACCTAGCTTGTTGGGAACACAAAGTTTCTTTTTATTTGCAAACTCCATTCCATACATATATATGGGGAGGTACTAGCTCCAACTCGGTTTTACAGTGAAAACTGCAGGAACTTCAAACCGGCACTAGGAAACAGACTGAGAAACCAGAGTAAAAGTTTCTCCTGCAACCCGTTCCATTTGTGCTAGATGAACGAACGTCTCTCCACATGCTCAGTTCTGAGAGATAAGTGTGTGTGAAAGCCGTCCTTCACCTAGCATGTTGGGAACACAAAGTTTCTTTTCAGTTGCAAATTCCACTCCATATATATATATAGGTAGGTACTAGCTCCAACTCGGTTTTACAGTGAAAACTGCATGAACTTCAAACCGACACAAGGAAACAGACTGAGTAACCAGAGTAAAAGTTTCTCCTGCAACCCGTTCCCATTGTGCTAGATGAACGAACGTCTCTCCACATGCTCAGTTCTGAGAGATAAGTGTGTGTGAAAGCCGCCCTTCACTTAGCTTGCTGGGAACACAAAGTTTCTTTTCAGTTGCAAACTCCACTCCATACATATATATGGGGAGGTTCTAGCTCCAACCCGGTTTTACAGTGAAAATTGCAGGAACTTCAAAACGGCACTAGGAAACAAACTGAGAAACCAGAGTAAATGCTAATCCTGCAACCCTTTCCTTAGTTCTAGATGAACCAACGTCTCTCCACATGCTCAGTTCTGAGAGATAAGTGTGTGTGAAAGCCGTCCTTCACCTAGCTTGTTGGGAACAGAAAGTTTCTTTTCAGTTGCAAACTCCACTGCATACATATATATCGGTAGGTACAAGCTCCAACTCGGTTTTACAGTGAAAACTGCAGGAACTTCAAACCGGCAGTAGTAAACAGACTGAGAATCCAGAGTAAAAGTTTCTCCTGCTACCCCTTCCTTTGGGCAAGATGAACGAACGTCTCTCCACATGCTCAGGTCTGAGAGAAAAGTGTGTGTGAAAGCCGTCCTTCAACTAGCTTGCTGGGAACACAAAGTTTCTTTTAAGTTGCAAACTCCACTCCATACATATATATGGGGAGGCACTAGCTCCAACTCTGTTGTACAGTGAAAACTGCAGGAACTTCAAACCTGCTCTAGGAAACAGACTGAGAAACCAGAGAAAAAGTTTCTCCTGCAACCCGTTCCCTTTGTGCTAGATGAACGAACGTCTCTCCACATGCTCAGTTCTGAGAGATAAGTGTGTGTGAAAGCCGTCCTTCACCTTGTTTGTTTGGAACACAAAGTTTCTTTTCAGTTGCAAACTCCAATCCATACATATATATTGGGAGGTACTAGCTCCAACTCGGTTTTACAGTGAAAACTGCAGGAAATTCAAACCGGCACTAGGAAACAGACTCAGAATCCAGAGTAAAGGTTTCTCCTGCAAACCGTTCGTTTGGGCTAGATGAACGAACGTCTCTCCACATGCTCAATTCTGAGAGATAAGTGTGTGTGAAAGCCGTCCTTAAAATAGCTGGTTGGGAACACAAAGTTCTTTTAATTTGCAAACTCCATTCCATACATATATATGGGTAGGTTCTAGCTTCATCTCGGTTTTACAGTGAAAACTGCAGGAACTTCAAAACGGCACTAGGAAACAGACTGAGAAACCAGAGTAAAACTTTCTCCTGCAACCAGTTCCCTTTTTGCTAGATGAACGAACGTCTCTCCACATGCTCAGTTCTGAGCGATAATTGTGTGTGAATGCCGTCCTTCAACTTGCTTGTTGGGAACACAAAGTTTCTTTTCACTTGCAAACACCACTCCATACATATATATGGGGAGGTACAAGCTCCATCTCGGTTTTACAGTGAAAACTGCAGGAACTTCAAACCGGCACTAGGAAACAGACTGAGAAACCAGAGTAAAAGTTCCCCCTGCAACCCGTTCTTTTTGTGCTAGATGAACAAACGTCTCTCCACTTGCTCAGTTCTGAGAGATAAGTGTGTGTGAAAGCTTCCTTCACATAGCTTGTTGGGAACACAAAGTATTTTTTCAGTTGCAAACTCCACTCCGTACATATATATGGGAGGAACTATCTCCAACTCGGTTTTACAGTGAAAACTGCAGGAACTTCAAACCGGCACTAGGAAACAGACTGAGAAACCAGAATAAAAGTTTTTCCTGCAACCCGTTCCCTATGTGCTAGATGAACATACGTCTCTCCAAATGCTCAGTTCTGAGAGATAAGTGTGTGTGAATGCCGTCCTTCACCTAGCTTGTTGGGAACACCAAGTTTCTTTTCAGTTGCATACTCCAATCCATACATATATATGGGGAGGTACTAGCTCCAACTCGGTTTTACAGTGAAAAATGCAAGAACTTATAACCGGCAATAGGAAACAGACTGAGAAACCAGAGCAAAAGTTTCTCCTGCAACCCGTTCCCTTTGTGATAGATGAACGAAAGTCTCTCCACATGCTCAGTTCTGAGAGATAAGTGTGTGTGAAAGCCGTCCTTCACCTAGGTTGTTGGGAACACAAAGTTTCTTTTCAGTTGCAAAATCCACTCCATATATATATATAGGGAGATACTAGCTCCAACTATGTTTTACAGTGAAAACTGCAGGAACTTCAAACCGGCACAAGGAAACAGACTGAGAAACCAGAGTAAAAGTTTCTCCTGCAACCAGTTCCTTTGTGCTAGATGAACGAACGTCTCTCCACATGCTGAGTTCTGAGAAATAAGTGTGTGTGAAAGCCGTCCTTCACCTAGCTTGTTGGGAACACAAAGTTTCTTTTCAGTTGCAAACTCCAGTCCATACATATATATGGGGCGGTACTAGCTCCAACTCGGTTTTACAGTGAAAACTGCAGGAACTTCCCACCGGCACTAGGAAACAGACTGAGAAACAAGAGAAAAAGTTTCTCCTGCAACCCTTTCCCTTTGTGCTAAGTGAACGAACGTCTCTCCACATGCTCAGTTCTTAGAAATGTTTGTGTGTGAAAGCCATCCATCACCCAGCTTGTTGTGAACAAAAAGTTACTTTTCAGTTGCAAACTCCACTCCATATATATAAATGGGGAGGTACTACCTCCAACTCGCTTTTACAGAGAAATCTGTAAGAACTTCAAACCGGCACTAGGAAACAGACTGAGAAACCAGAGTAAAAGTTTCTCCTGCAACCCGTTCATTTGGGCTAGATGAACGAACGTCTCTCCACATGCTCAGTTCTGAGAGATAAGTGTGTGTTAAAGCCTTCCTTCACCTAGCTTTTGGGAACACAAAGTTTCTTTTCAGTTGCAAACTCCACTCCATACATGTATATGGGGAGGTTCTAGCTCCAACTCGGTTTTACAGTGAAAACTGCAGGAACTTCAAACCGGCACTAGGAAACAGACTGAGAAACCAGAATTAAAGTTTGTCCTGCAACCCGTAGCCATTTGTGCTAGATGAACGAATGTCTCTCCACAAGCTCATTTCTGAGAGAAAATTGTGTGTGAAAGCCGTTATTCACCTAGCTTGTTGGGAACACAAAGTTTCTTTTCAGTTGCAAACCCCACTCCATACATATATATGGGGAGGTAATATCTCCAACACGGTTTTACAGTGAAAACTGCAGGAATTTCAAACCGGCACTAGGAAACACACTGAGAAACCAGAGTAAAAATACTGTTGCAACACGTTCCTTAGGGCTAGATGAACGAACGTCTCTCCACATGCTCAGTTCTGAGAGATAATTGTGTCTGAAAGCCGTCCTTCACCTAGCTTGTTGGGAACACAAAGTTTCTTTTCAGTAGCAAACTCCACTCCATACATATATATGGGGAGGTAGAAGCTCCAACTCTGTTTTACAGTGAAAACTGCAGGAACTTCAAACCGGCACTAGGAAACAGACTCAGAATCCAGAGTAAAAGTTTCTCCTGCAAACCGTTCGTTTGGGCTAGATGAACGAACGTCTCTCCACATGCTCAATTCTGAGAGATAAGTGTGTGTGAAAGCCGTCCTTAAAATAGCTGGTTGGGAACACAAAGTTCTTTTAATTTGCAAACTCCATTCCATACATATATATGGGTAGGTTCTAGCTTCATCTCGGTTTTACAGTGAAAACTGCAGGAACTTCAAAACGGCACTAGGAAACAGACTGAGAAACCAGAGTAAAACTTTCTCCTGCAACCAGTTCCATTTTTGCTAGATGAACGAACGTCTCTCCACATGCTCAGTTCTGAGCGATAAGTGTGTGTGAATGCCGTCCTTCAACTTGCTTGTTGGGAACACAAAGTTTCTTTTCACTTGCAAACACCACTCCATACATATATATGGGGAGGTACAAGCTCCATCTCGGTTTTACAGTGAAAACTGCAGGAACTTCAAACCGGCACTAGGAACCAGACTGAGAAACCAGAGTAAAAGTTCCCCCTGCAACCGGTTCTTTTTGTGCTACATGAACAAACGTCTCTCCACTTGCTCAGTTCTGAGAGATAAGTGTGTGTGAAAGCTTCCTTCACATAGCTTGTTGGGAACACAAAGTATTTTTTCAGTTGCAAACTCCACTCCGTACATATATATGGGAGGAACTATCTCCAACTCGGTTTTACAGTGAAAACTGCAGGAACTTCAAACCGGCACTAGGAAACAGACTGAGAAACCAGAATAAAAGTTTTTCCTGCAACCCGTTCCCTATGTGCTAGATGAACAAACGTCTCTCCAAATGCTCAGTTCTGAGAGATAAGTGTGTGTGAATGCCGTCCTTCACCTAGCTTGTTGGGAACACCAAGTTTCTTTTCAGTTGCATACTCCAATCCATACATATAAATGGGGAGGTACTAGCTTCAACTCGGTTTTACAGTGAAAACTGCAGGAACTTCAAACCGGCACTATGAAACAGACTGAGAAACCAGAATTAAAGTTTGTCCTGCAACCCGTTCATTTGGGCTAGATGAACGAACGTCTCTCCACATGCTCATTTCTGAGAGATAAGTGTGTGTGAAAGCCGTCCTTCACCTAGCTTGTTGGGAACACAAAGTTTCTTTTCAGTTGCAAACTCCACTCCATACATATAAATGGGGAGGTAGTAGCTCCAAATCGA
The DNA here is from genome assembly GCF_048773025.1 of Camelus bactrianus. Classification (NCBI taxonomy): domain Eukaryota; kingdom Metazoa; phylum Chordata; class Mammalia; order Artiodactyla; family Camelidae; genus Camelus; species Camelus bactrianus. The sequence goes on along the minus strand of NW_027413948.1, from coordinate 2,572,292 downwards.
TTTTACAGTGAAAACTGCAGGAATTTCAAACCGGCACTAGGAAACAGACTGAGAAACCAGAGTAAAATTTTCTCCTGCAACACGTTCATTTGGGCTAGATGAACGAACGTCTCTCCACATGCTCAGTTCAAAGAGATAAGTGTGTGTGAAAGCCTTCCTTCCCCTAGATTGCTGGGAACACGAAGTTTCTTTTCGGTTGCAAACTACACAGCATATATATATAAGGGTAGGTACTAGATCAAACTCGGTTTTACATTGAAATCTGCAGGAACTTCAAACCGGCACTAGGAAACAGACTGAGAAAGCAGAGAAAAAGTGTCTCCTGCAACCCGTTCATTTTGGCTAGATGAACGAACGTCTCTCCACATGCTCAGTTCTGAGAGATAAGTGTGTGTGAATGCCGTCCTTCACCTTGCTTCTTGGGAACACAAAGTTTCTTTTCAGTTGCAAACTCCACTCCATACATGTATATGGGGAGGTTCTAGCTCCAACTCGGTTTTACAGTGAAAACTGCAGGAACTTCAAACCGGCACTAGGAAACAGACTGAGAAACCAGAGTAAAAATACTCTTGCAACACGTTCCTTAGGGCTAGATGAACGAACGTCTCTCCAAATGCTCAGTTCTGAGAGATACGTGTGTGTGAAAGCCGTCGTTCACCTAGTTTATGCGGAACACAAAGTTTCTTTTCAGTTGCAAACTCCACTGCATACATATATATGGGGAGGTACTAGCTCCAACTCGGTTTTACAGTGAAAACTGCAGGAACTTCAAACCAGCAGTAGTAAACAGACTGAGAATCCAAAGTAAAAGTTTCTCCTGCAACCACTTCCTTTGGGCTTGATAAACGAAAGTCTCTACAAATGCTCAGTTCTGAGAGATACGTGTGTGTGAAAGCCGTACTTCACCTAATTTATTGGGAACACAGAGATTCTTTTCAGTTGCAAACTCCATTCCATACATATATATGGGAAGGTACTAGCTCCAACTCGGTTTTACAGTGAAAACTGCAAGAACATCAAACCGGCACTAGGAAACAGACTGAGAAACCAGAGTAAAAGTTACTCCTGCTACTCTTTCCTTAGGGCTAGATGAACGAAAGTCTTTCCACATGCTCAGTTCTGAGAGATAAGTGTGTGTGAAAGCCGTCCTTCACCTAGCTTGTTGGGAACAAAAAGTTTCTTTTCAGTTGCACACTACACTCAATACATGTATACGGGGAGGTACTAGCTCCAACTCGGTTTTACAGTGAAAACTGCAGGAACTTCAAACCGGCACTACTAAACAGACTGAGAAACCAGAGTAAAAGTTTCCCCTGTAACCCGTTCCCTTTGTGCTAGATGAACAAATGTCTCTCCAAATGCTCAGTTCTGAGAGATAAGTGTGTGTGAAAGCCGTTCTTCACCTAGCTTGTTGGGAACACAAAGTTTCTTTTCAGTTGCAAACTCCACTCCATACATATATATGGGGAGGTTCTAGCTCCAAACCGATTTTACAGTGAAAACTGCAGGAACTTCAAACCGGCACAAGGAAACAGACTGAGAAACCAGAGTAAAAGTTTCTCCTGCAACCCGTTCCCTTTGTGCTAGATGAACGAACGTCTCTCCACATGCTGAGTTCTGAGAGATAAGTGTGTGTGAAAGCCGTCCTTCACCTAGCTTGTTGGGAACACAAAGTTTCTTTTCAGTTGCAAACTCCAGTCCATACATATATATGGGGCGGTACTAGCTCCAACTCGGTTTGACAGTGAAAACTGCAGGAACTTCAAACCGGCACTAGGAAACAGACTGAGAAACAAGAGAAAAAGTTTCTCCTGCAACCCTTTCCCTTTGTGCTAAGTGAACGTACATCTCTCCACATGCTCAGTTCTTAGAGATGTTTGTGTGTGAAAGCCATCCATCACCCTGCTTGTTGTGAACACAAAGTTTCTTTTCAGTTGCAAACTCCACTCCATACATATAAATGGGGAGGTTCTAGCTCCAAATCGATTTTACAGTGAAAACTGCAGGAACTTCAAACAGGCACTAGGAAACAGACTGAGAAACCAGAGTAAATGCTAATCCTGCAACCCTTTCCTTAGTTCTAGATGAACCAACGTCTCTCCACATGCTCAGTTCTGAGAGATAAGTGTGTGTGAAAGCCGTCCTTCACCTAGCTTGTTGGGAACACAAAGTTTCTTTTCAGTTGCAAACTCCACTCCATACATATATATGGGGAGGTAGTAGCTCGAACTCGGTTTTACAGTGAAAACTGCAGGAACTTAAAACCGGCACTAGGAAACAGACTGAGAATCCAGAGTTAAAGTTTCTCCTGCAAACCGTTCTTTGGGCTAGATGAACGAACGTCTCTCCACATGCTCAGTTCTGAGAGATAAGTGTGTGTGAAAGCTGTCCTTCACCTAGCTTGTTGGGAACACAAAGTTTCTTTTTATTTGCAAACTCCATTCCATACATATATATGGGGAGGTACTAGCTCCAACTCGGTTTTACAGTGAAAACTGCAGGAACTTCAAACCGGCACTAGGAAACAGACTGAGAAACCAGAGTAAAAGTTTCTCCTGCAACCCGTTCCATTTGTGCTAGATGAACGAACGTCTCTCCACATGCTCAGTTCTGAGAGATAAGTGTGTGTGAAAGCCGTCCTTCACCTAGCATGTTGGGAACACAAAGTTTCTTTTCAGTTGCAAATTCCACTCCATATATATATATAGGTAGGTACTAGCTCCAACTCGGTTTTACAGTGAAAACTGCATGAACTTCAAACCGACACAAGGAAACAGACTGAGTAACCAGAGTAAAAGTTTCTCCTGCAACCCGTTCCCATTGTGCTAGATGAACGAACGTCTCTCCACATGCTCAGTTCTGAGAGATAAGTGTGTGTGAAAGCCGCCCTTCACTTAGCTTGCTGGGAACACAAAGTTTCTTTTCAGTTGCAAACTCCACTCCATACATATATATGGGGAGGTTCTAGCTCCAACCCGGTTTTACAGTGAAAATTGCAGGAACTTCAAAACGGCAGTAGGAAACAGACTGAGAAACCAGAGTAAATGCTAATCCTGCAACCCTTTCCTTAGTTCTAGATGAACCAACGTCTCTCCACATGCTCAGTTCTGAGAGATAAGTGTGTGTGAAAGCCGTCCTTCACCTAGCTTGTTGGGAACACAAAGTTTCTTTTCAGTTGCAAACTCCACTGCATACATATATATCGGTAGGTACAAGCTCCAACTCGGTTTTACAGTGAAAACTGCAGGAACTTCAAACCGGCAGTAGTAAACAGACTGAGAATCCAGAGTAAAAGTTTCTCCTGCTACCCCTTCCTTTGGGCAAGATGAACGAACGTCTCTCCACATGCTCAGGTCTGAGAAAAAAGTGTGTGTGAAAGCCGTCCTTCAACTAGCTTGCTGGGAACACAAAGTTTCTTTTAAGTTGCAAACTGCACTCCATACATATATATGGGGAGGCACTAGCTCCAACTCTGTTGTACAGTGAAAACTGCAGGAACTTCAAACCTGCACTAGGAAACAGACTGAGAAACCAGAGAAAAAGTTTCTCCTGCAACCCGTTCCCTTTGTGCTAGATGAACGAACGTCTCTCCACATGCTCAGTTCTGAGAGATAAGTGTGTGTGAAAGCCGTCCTTCACCTTGTTTGTTTGGAACACAAAGTTTCTTTTCAGTTGCAAACTCCAATCCATACATATATATGGGGAGGTACTAGCTCCAACTCGGTTTTACAGTGAAAACTGCAGGAACTTCAAACCGGCACTAGGAAACAGGCTCAGAATCCAGAGTAAAGGTTTCTCCTGCAAACCGTTCGTTTGGGCTAGATGAACGAACGTCTCTCCACATGCTCAATTCTGAGAGATAAGTGTGTGTGAAAGCCGTCCTTAAAATAGCTGGTTGGGAACACAAAGTTCTTTTAATTTGCAAACTCCATTCCATATATATATATGGGTAGGTTCTAGCTTCATCTCGGTTTTACAGTGAAAACTGCAGGAACTTCAAAACGGCACTAGGAAACAGACTGAGAAACCAGAGTAAAACTTTCTCCTGCAACCAGTTCCCTTTTTGCTAGATGAACGAACGTCTCTCCACATGCTCAGTTCTGAGCGATAATTGTGTGTGAATGCCGTCCTTCAACTTGCTTGTTGGGAACACAAAGTTTCTTTTCACTTGCAAACACCACTCCATACATATATATGGGGAGGTACAAGCTCCATCTCGGTTTTACAGTGAAAACTGCAGGAACTTCAAACCGGCACTAGGAAACAGACTGAGAAACCAGAGTAAAAGTTCCCCCTGCAACCCGTTCTTTTTGTGCTAGATGAACAAACGTCTCTCCACTTGCTCAGTTCTGAGAGATAAGTGTGTGTGAAAGCTTCCTTCACATAGCTTGTTGGGAACACAAAGTATTTTTTCAGTTGCAAACTCCACTCCGTACATATATATGGGAGGAACTATCTCCAACTCGGTTTTACAGTGAAAACTGCAGGAACTTCAAACCGGCACTAGGAAACAGACTGAGAAACCAGAATAAAAGTTTTTCCTGCAACCCGTTCCCTATGTGCTAGATGAACATACGTCTCTCCAAATGCTCAGTTCTGAGAGATAAGTGTGTGTGAATGCCGTCCTTCACCTAGCTTGTTGGGAACACCAAGTTTCTTTTCCGTTGCATACTCCAATCCATACATATATATGGGGAGGTACTAGCTCCAACTCGGTTTTACAGTGAAAAATGCAAGAACTTATAACCGGCAATAGGAAACAGACTGAGAAACCAGAGTAAAAGTTTCTCCTGCAACCCGTTCCCTTTGTGATAGATGAACGAAAGTCTCTCCACATGCTCAGTTCTGAGAGATAAGTGTGTGTGAAAGCTGTCCTTCACCTAGCTTGTTGGGAACACAAAGTTTCTTTTTATTTGCAAACTCCATTCCATACATATATATGGGGAGGTACTAGCTCCAACTCGGTTTTACAGTGAAAACTGCAGGAACTTCAAACCGGCACTAGGAAACAGACTGAGAAACCAGAGTAAAAGTTTCTCCTGCAACCCGTTCCATTTGTGCTAGATGAACGAACGTCTCTCCACATGCTCAGTTCTGAGAGATAAGTGTGTGTGAAAGCCGTCCTTCACCTAGCATGTTGGGAACACAAAGTTTCTTTTCAGTTGCAAATTCCACTCCATATATATATATAGGTAGGTACTAGCTCCAACTCGGTTTTACAGTGAAAACTGCATGAACTTCAAACCGACACAAGGAAACAGACTGAGTAACCAGAGTAAAAGTTTCTCCTGCAACCCGTTCCCATTGTGCTAGATGAACGAACGTCTCTCCACATGCTCAGTTCTGAGAGATAAGTGTGTGTGAAAGCCGCCCTTCACTTAGCTTGCTGGGAACACAAAGTTTCTTTTCAGTTGCAAACTCCACTCCATACATATATATGGGGAGGTTCTAGCTCCAACCCGGTTTTACAGTGAAAATTGCAGGAACTTCAAAACGGCAGTAGGAAACAGACTGAGAAACCAGAGTAAATGCTAATCCTGCAACCCTTTCCTTAGTTCTAGATGAACCAACGTCTCTCCACATGCTCAGTTCTGAGAGATAAGTGTGTGTGAAAGCCGTCCTTCACCTAGCTTGTTGGGAACACAAAGTTTCTTTTCAGTTGCAAACTCCACTGCATACATATATATCGGTAGGTACAAGCTCCAACTCGGTTTTACAGTGAAAACTGCAGGAACTTCAAACCGGCAGTAGTAAACAGACTGAGAATCCAGAGTAAAAGTTTCTCCTGCTACCCCTTCCTTTGGGCAAGATGAACGAACGTCTCTCCACATGCTCAGGTCTGAGAAAAAAGTGTGTGTGAAAGCCGTCCTTCAACTAACTTGCTGGGAACACAAAGTTTCTTTTAAGTTGCAAACTGCACTCCATACATATATATGGGGAGGCACTAGCTCCAACTCTGTTGTACAGTGAAAACTGCAGGAACTTCAAACCTGCACTAGGAAACAGACTGAGAAACCAGAGAAAAAGTTTCTCCTGCAACCCGTTCCCTTTGTGCTAGATGAACGAACGTCTCTCCACATGCTCAGTTCTGAGAGATAAGTGTGTGTGAAAGCCGTCCTTCACCTTGTTTGTTTGGAACACAAAGTTTCTTTTCAGTTGCAAACTCCAATCCATACATATATATGGGGAGGTACTAGCTCCAACTCGGTTTTACAGTGAAAACTGCAGGAACTTCAAACCGGCACTAGGAAACAGGCTCAGAATCCAGAGTAAAGGTTTCTCCTGCAAACCGTTCGTTTGGGCTAGATGAACGAACGTCTCTCCACATGCTCAATTCTGAGAGATAAGTGTGTGTGAAAGCCGTCCTTAAAATAGCTGGTTGGGAACACAAAGTTCTTTTAATTTGCAAACTCCATTCCATATATATATATGGGTAGGTTCTAGCTTCATCTCGGTTTTACAGTGAAAACTGCAGGAACTTCAAAACGGCACTAGGAAACAGACTGAGAAACCAGAGTAAAACTTTCTCCTGCAACCAGTTCCCTTTTTGCTAGATGAACGAACGTCTCTCCACATGCTCAGTTCTGAGCGATAATTGTGTGTGAATGCCGTCCTTCAACTTGCTTGTTGGGAACACAAAGTTTCTTTTCACTTGCAAACACCACTCCATACATATATATGGGGAGGTACAAGCTCCATCTCGGTTTTACAGTGAAAACTGCAGGAACTTCAAACCGGCACTAGGAAACAGACTGAGAAACCAGAGTAAAAGTTCCCCCTGCAACCCGTTCTTTTTGTGCTAGATGAACAAACGTCTCTCCACTTGCTCAGTTCTGAGAGATAAGTGTGTGTGAAAGCTTCCTTCACATAGCTTGTTGGGAACACAAAGTATTTTTTCAGTTGCAAACTCCACTCCGTACATATATATGGGAGGAACTATCTCCAACTCGGTTTTACAGTGAAAACTGCAGGAACTTCAAACCGGCACTAGGAAACAGACTGAGAAACCAGAATAAAAGTTTTTCCTGCAACCCGTTCCCTATGTGCTAGATGAACATACGTCTCTCCAAATGCTCAGTTCTGAGAGATAAGTGTGTGTGAATGCCGTCCTTCACCTAGCTTGTTGGGAACACCAAGTTTCTTTTCCGTTGCATACTCCAATCCATACATATATATGGGGAGGTACTAGCTCCAACTCGGTTTTACAGTGAAAAATGCAAGAACTTATAACCGGCAATAGGAAACAGACTGAGAAACCAGAGTAAAAGTTTCTCCTGCAACCCGTTCCCTTTGTGATAGATGAACGAAAGTCTCTCCACATGCTCAGTTCTGAGAGATAAGTGTGTGTGAAAGCCGTCCTTCACCTAGGTTGTTGGGAACACAAAGTTTCTTTTCAGTTGCAAAATCAACTCCATATATATATATAGGGAGATACTAGCTCCAACTATGTTTTACAGTGAAAACTGCAGGAACTTCAAACCGGCACAAGGAAACAGACTGAGAAACCAGAGTAAAAGTTTCTCCTGCAACCCGTTCCTTTGTGCTAGATGAACGAACGTCTCTCCACATGCTGAGTTCTGAGAAATAAGTGTGTGTGAAAGCCGTCCTTCACCTAGCTTGTTGGGAACACAAAGTTTCTTTTCAGTTGCAAACTCCAGTCCATACATATATATGGGGCTTTACTAGCTCCAACTCGGTTTTACAGTGAAAACTGCAGGAACTTCCCACCGGCACTAGGAAACAGACTGAGAAACAAGAGAAAAAGTTACTCCTGCAACCCTTTCCCTTTGTGCTAAGTGAACGAACGTCTCTCCACATGCTCAGTTCTTAGAGATGAATGTGTGTGAAAGCCATCCATCACCCAGCTTGTTGTGAACAAAAAGTTACTTTTCAGTTGCAAACTCCACTCCATATATATAAAAGGGGAGGTACTACCTCCAACTCGCTTTTACAGAGAAATCTGTAAGAACTTCAAACCGGCACTAGGAAACAGACAGAGAAACCAGAGTAAAAGTTTCTCCTGCAACCCGTTCATTTGGGCTAGATGAACGAACGTCTCTCCACATGCTCAGTTCTGAGAGATAAGTGTGTGTTAAAGCCTTCCTTCACCTAGCTTCTTGGGAACACAAAGTTTCTTTTCAGTTGCAAACTCCACTCCATACATGTATATGGGGAGGTTCTAGCTCCAACTCGGTTTTACAGTGAAAACTGCAGGAATTTCAAACCGGCACTAGGAAACACACTGAGAAACCAGAGTAAAAATACTGTTGCAACACGTTCCTTAGGGCTAGATGAACGAACGTCTCTCCACATGCTCAGTTCTGAGAGATAATTGTGTCTGAAAGCCGTCCTTCACCTAGCTTGTTGGGAACACAAAGTTTCTTTTCAGTAGCAAACTCCACTCCATACATATATATGGGGAGGTAGAAGCTCCAACTCTGTTTTACAGTGAAAACTGCAGGAACTTCAAACCGGCACTAGGAAACAGACTCAGAATCCAGAGTAAAAGTTTCTCCTGCAAACCGTTCGTTTGGGCTAGATGAACGAACGTCTCTCCACATGCTCAATTCTGAGAGATAAGTGTGTGTGAAAGCCGTCCTTAAAAGAGCTGGTTGGGAACACAAAGTTCTTTTAATTTGCAAACTCCATTCCATACATATATATGGGTAGGTTCTAACTTCATCTCGGTTTTACAGTGAAAACTGCAGGAACTTCAAAACGGCACTAGGAAACAGACTGAGAAACCAGAGTAAAACTTTCTCCTGCAACCAGTTCCCTTTTTGCTAGATGAACGAACGTCTCTCCACATGCTCAGTTCTGAGCGATAAGTGTGTGTGAATGCCGTCCTTCAACTTGCTTGTTGGGAACACAAAGTTTCTTTTCACTTGCAAACACCACTCCATACATATATATGGGGAGGTACAAGCTCCATCTCGGTTTTACAGTGAAAACTGCAGGAACTTCAAACCGACACTAGGAACCAGACTGAGAATCCAGAGTAAAAGTTCCCCCTGCAACCCGTTCTTTTTGTGCTACATGAACAAACGTCTCTCCACTTGCTCAGTTCTGAGAGATAAGTGTGTGTGAAAGCTTCCTTCACATAGCTTGTTGGGAACACAAATTATTTTTTCAGTTGCAAACTCCACTCCGTACATATATATGGGAGGAACTATCTCCAACTCGGTTTTACAGTGAAAACTGCAGGAACTTCAAACCGGCACTAGGAAACAGACTGAGAAACCAGAATAAAAGTTTTTCCTGCAACCCGTTCCCTATGTGCTAGATGAACAAACGTCTCTCCAAATGCTCAGTTCTGAGAGATAAGTGTGTGTGAATGCCGTCCTTCACCTAGCTTGTTGGGAACACCAAGTTTCTTTTCAGTTGCATACTCCAATCCATACATATAAATGGGGAGGTACTAGCTTCAACTCGGTTTTACAGTGAAAACTGCAGGAACTTCAAACCGGCACTATGAAACAGACTGAGAAACCAGAATTAAAGTTTGTCCTGCAACCCGTTCATTTGGGCTAGATGAACGAACGTCTCTCCACATGCTCATTTCTGAGAGATAAGTGTGTGTGAAAGCCGTCCTTCACCTAGCTTGTTGGGAACACAAAGTTTCTTTTCAGTTGCAAACTCCACTCCATACATATAAATGGGGAGGTAGTAGCTCCAAATCGATTTTACAGTGAAAACTGCAGGAATTTCAAACCGGCACTAGGAAACAGACTGAGAAACCAGAGTAAAATTTTCTCCTGCAACACGTTCATTTGGGCTAGATGAACGAACGTCTCTCCACATGCTCAGTTCAAAGAGATAAGTGTGTGTGAAAGCCTTCCTTCCCCTAGATTGCTGGGAACACGAAGTTTCTTTTCGGTTGCAAACTACACAGCATATATATATAAGGGTAGGTACTAGATCAAACTCGGTTTTACAGTGAAATCTGCAGGAACTTCAAACCGGCACTAGGAAACAGACTGAGAAACCAGAGTAAAAGTTTCTCCTGCAGCCCGTTCATTTGGGCTAGATGAACGAACGTCTCTCCACATGCTCAGTTCTGAGAGATAAGTGTGTGTGAATGCCGTCCTTCACCTTGCTTCTTGGGAACACAAAGTTTCTTTTCAGTTGCAAACTCCACTCCATACATGTATATGGGGAGGTTCTAGCTCCAACTCGGTTTTACAGTGAAAACTGCAGGAACTTCAAACCGGCACTAGGAAACAGACTGAGAAACCAGAGTAAAAATACTCTTGCAACACGTTCCTTAGGGCTAGATGAACGAACGTCTCTCCAAATGCTCAGTTCGGAGAGATACGTGTGTGTGAAAGCCGTCGTTCACCTAGTTTATTCGGAACACAAAGTTTCTTTTCAGTTGCAAACTCCACTGCATACATATATATGGGGAGGTACTAGCTCCAACTCGGTTTTACAGTGAAAACTGCAGGAACTTCAAACCAGCAGTAGTAAACAGACTGAGAATCCAAAGTAAAAGTTTCTCCTGCAACCACTTCCTTTGGGCTTGATAAACGAAAGTCTCTACAAATGCTCAGTTCTGAGAGATACGTGTGTGTGGAAGCCGTACTTCACATAATTTATTGGGAACACAGAGATTCTTTTCAGTTGCAAACTCCATTCCATACATATATATGGGAAGGTACTAGCTCCAACTCGGTTTTACAGTGAAAACTGCAAGAACTTCAAACCGGCACTAGGAAACAGACTGAGAAACCAGAGTAAAAGTTACTCCTGCTACTCTTTCCTTAGGGCTAGATGAACGAAAGTCTCTCCACATGCTCAGTTCTGAGAGATAAGTGTGTGTGAAAGCCGTCCTTCACCTAGCTTGTTGGGAACAAAAAGTTTCTTTTCAGTTGCACACTACACTCAATACATGTATACGGGGAGGTACTAGCTCCAACTCCGTTTTACAGTGAAAACTGCAGGAACTTCAAACCGGCACTACTAAACAGACTGAGAAACCAGAGTAAAAGTTTCCCCTGTAACCCGTTCCCTTTGTGCTAGATGAACAAATGTCTCTCCAAATGCTCAGTTCTGAGAGATAAGTGTGTGTGAAAGCCGTTCTTCACCTAGCTTGTTGGGAACACAAAGTTTCTTTTCAGTTGCAAACTCCACTCCATACATATATATGGGGAGGTTCTAGCTCCAAACCGGTTTTACAGTGAAAACTGCAGGAACTTCAAACCGGCACAAGGAAACAGACTGAGAAACCAGAGTAAAAGTTTCTCCTGCAACCCGTTCCCTTTGTGCTAGATGAACGAACGTCTCTCCACATGCTGAGTTCTGAGAGATAAGTGTGTGTGAAAGCTTCCTTCACATAGCTTGTTGGGAACACAAAGTATTTTTTCAGTTGCAAACTCCACTCCGTACATATATATGGGAGGAACTATCTCCAACTCGGTTTTACAGTGAAAACTGCAGGAACTTCAAACCGGCACTAGGAAACAGACTGAGAAACCAGAATAAAAGTTTTTCCTGCAACCCGTTCCCTATGTGCTAGATGAACATACGTCTCTCCAAATGCTCAGTTCTGAGAGATAAGTGTGTGTGAATGCCGTCCTTCACCTAGCTTGTTGGGAACACCAAGTTTCTTTTCCGTTGCATACTCCAATCCATACATATATATGGGGAGGTACTAGCTCCAACTCGGTTTTACAGTGAAAAATGCAAGAACTTATAACCGGCAATAGGAAACAGACTGAGAAACCAGAGTAAAAGTTTCTCCTGCAACCCGTTCCCTTTGTGATAGATGAACGAAAGTCTCTCCACATGCTCAGTTCTGAGAGATAAGTGTGTGTGAAAGCCGTCCTTCACCTAGGTTGTTGGGAACACAAAGTTTCTTTTCAGTTGCAAAATCAACTCCATATATATATATAGGGAGATACTAGCTCCAACTATGTTTTACAGTGAAAACTGCAGGAACTTCAAACCGGCACAAGGAAACAGACTGAGAAACCAGAGTAAAAGTTTCTCCTGCAACCCGTTCCTTTGTGCTAGATGAACGAACGTCTCTCCACATGCTGAGTTCTGAGAAATAAGTGTGTGTGAAAGCCGTCCTTCACCTAGCTTGTTGGGAACACAAAGTTTCTTTTCAGTTGCAAACTCCAGTCCATACATATATATGGGGCTTTACTAGCTCCAACTCGGTTTTACAGTGAAAACTGCAGGAACTTCCCACCGGCACTAGGAAACAGACTGAGAAACAAGAGAAAAAGTTACTCCTGCAACCCTTTCCCTTTGTGCTAAGTGAACGAACGTCTCTCCACATGCTCAGTTCTTAGAGATGAATGTGTGTGAAAGCCATCCATCACCCAGCTTGTTGTGAACAAAAAGTTACTTTTCAGTTGCAAACTCCACTCCATATATATAAAAGGGGAGGTACTACCTCCAACTCGCTTTTACAGAGAAATCTGTAAGAACTTCAAACCGGCACTAGGAAACAGACAGAGAAACCAGAGTAAAAGTTTCTCCTGCAACCCGTTCATTTGGGCTAGATGAACGAACGTCTCTCCACATGCTCAGTTCTGAGAGATAAGTGTGTGTTAAAGCCTTCCTTCACCTAGCTTCTTGGGAACACAAAGTTTCTTTTCAGTTGCAAACTCCACTCCATACATGTATATGGGGAGGTTCTAGCTCCAACTCGGTTTTACAGTGAAAACTGCAGGAATTTCAAACCGGCACTAGGAAACACACTGAGAAACCAGAGTAAAAATACTGTTGCAACACGTTCCTTAGGGCTAGATGAACGAACGTCTCTCCACATGCTCAGTTCTGAGAGATAATTGTGTCTGAAAGCCGTCCTTCACCTAGCTTGTTGGGAACACAAAGTTTCTTTTCAGTAGCAAACTCCACTCCATACATATATATGGGGAGGTAGAAGCTCCAACTCTGTTTTACAGTGAAAACTGCAGGAACTTCAAACCGGCACTAGGAAACAGACTCAGAATCCAGAGTAAAAGTTTCTCCTGCAAACCGTTCGTTTGGGCTAGATGAACGAACGTCTCTCCACATGCTCAATTCTGAGAGATAAGTGTGTGTGAAAGCCGTCCTTAAAAGAGCTGGTTGGGAACACAAAGTTCTTTTAATTTGCAAACTCCATTCCATACATATATATGGGTAGGTTCTAACTTCATCTCGGTTTTACAGTGAAAACTGCAGGAACTTCAAAACGGCACTAGGAAACAGACTGAGAAACCAGAGTAAAACTTTCTCCTGCAACCAGTTCCCTTTTTGCTAGATGAACGAACGTCTCTCCACATGCTCAGTTCTGAGCGATAAGTGTGTGTGAATGCCGTCCTTCAACTTGCTTGTTGGGAACACAAAGTTTCTTTTCACTTGCAAACACCACTCCATACATATATATGGGGAGGTACAAGCTCCATCTCGGTTTTACAGTGAAAACTGCAGGAACTTCAAACCGACACTAGGAACCAGACTGAGAATCCAGAGTAAAAGTTCCCCCTGCAACCCGTTCTTTTTGTGCTACATGAACAAACGTCTCTCCACTTGCTCAGTTCTGAGAGATAAGTGTGTGTGAAAGCTTCCTTCACATAGCTTGTTGGGAACACAAATTATTTTTTCAGTTGCAAACTCCACTCCGTACATATATATGGGAGGAACTATCTCCAACTCGGTTTTACAGTGAAAACTGCAGGAACTTCAAACCGGCACTAGGAAACAGACTGAGAAACCAGAATAAAAGTTTTTCCTGCAACCCGTTCCCTATGTGCTAGATGAACAAACGTCTCTCCAAATGCTCAGTTCTGAGAGATAAGTGTGTGTGAATGCCGTCCTTCACCTAGCTTGTTGGGAACACCAAGTTTCTTTTCAGTTGCATACTCCAATCCATACATATAAATGGGGAGGTACTAGCTTCAACTCGGTTTTACAGTGAAAACTGCAGGAACTTCAAACCGGCACTATGAAACAGACTGAGAAACCAGAATTAAAGTTTGTCCTGCAACCCGTTCATTTGGGCTAGATGAACGAACGTCTCTCCACATGCTCATTTCTGAGAGATAAGTGTGTGTGAAAGCCGTCCTTCACCTAGCTTGTTGGGAACACAAAGTTTCTTTTCAGTTGCAAACTCCACTCCATACATATAAATGGGGAGGTAGTAGCTCCAAATCGATTTTACAGTGAAAACTGCAGGAATTTCAAACCGGCACTAGGAAACAGACTGAGAAACCAGAGTAAAATTTTCTCCTGCAACACGTTCATTTGGGCTAGATGAACGAACGTCTCTCCACATGCTCAGTTCAAAGAGATAAGTGTGTGTGAAAGCCTTCCTTCCCCTAGATTGCTGGGAACACGAAGTTTCTTTTCGGTTGCAAACTACACAGCATATATATATAAGGGTAGGTACTAGATCAAACTCGGTTTTACAGTGAAATCTGCAGGAACTTCAAACCGGCACTAGGAAACAGACTGAGAAACCAGAGTAAAAGTTTCTCCTGCAGCCCGTTCATTTGGGCTAGATGAACGAACGTCTCTCCACATGCTCAGTTCTGAGAGATAAGTGTGTGTGAATGCCGTCCTTCACCTTGCTTCTTGGGAACACAAAGTTTCTTTTCAGTTGCAAACTCCACTCCATACATGTATATGGGGAGGTTCTAGCTCCAACTCGGTTTTACAGTGAAAACTGCAGGAACTTCAAACCGGCACTAGGAAACAGACTGAGAAACCAGAGTAAAAATACTCTTGCAACACGTTCCTTAGGGCTAGATGAACGAACGTCTCTCCAAATGCTCAGTTCGGAGAGATACGTGTGTGTGAAAGCCGTCGTTCACCTAGTTTATTCGGAACACAAAGTTTCTTTTCAGTTGCAAACTCCACTGCATTCATATATATGGGGAGGTACTAGCTCCAACTCGGTTTTACAGTGAAAACTGCAGGAACTTCAAACCAGCAGTAGTAAACAGACTGAGAATCCAAAGTAAAAGTTTCTCCTGCAACCACTTCCTTTGGGCTTGATAAACGAAAGTCTCTACAAATGCTCAGTTCTGAGAGATACGTGTGTGTGGAAGCCGTACTTCACATAATTTATTGGGAACACAGAGATTCTTTTCAGTTGCAAACTCCATTCCATACATATATATGGGAAGGTACTAGCTCCAACTCGGTTTTACAGTGAAAACTGCAAGAACTTCAAACCGGCACTAGGAAACAGACTGAGAAACCAGAGTAAAAGTTACTCCTGCTACTCTTTCCTTAGGGCTAGATGAACGAAAGTCTCTCCACATGCTCAGTTCTGAGAGATAAGTGTGTGTGAAAGCCGTCCTTCACCTAGCTTGTTGGGAACAAAAAGTTTCTTTTCAGTTGCACACTACACTCAATACATGTATACGGGGAGGTACTAGCTCCAACTCCGTTTTACAGTGAAAACTGCAGGAACTTCAAACCGGCACTACTAAACAGACTGAGAAACCAGAGTAAAAGTTTCCCCTGTAACCCGTTCCCTTTGTGCTAGATGAACAAATGTCTCTCCAAATGCTCAGTTCTGAGAGATAAGTGTGTGTGAAAGCCGTTCTTCACCTAGCTTGTTGGGAACACAAAGTTTCTTTTCAGTTGCAAACTCCACTCCATACATATATATGGGGAGGTTCTAGCTCCAAACCGGTTTTACAGTGAAAACTGCAGGAACTTCAAACCGGCACAAGGAAACAGACTGAGAAACCAGAGTAAAAGTTTCTCCTGCAACCCGTTCCCTTTGTGCTAGATGAACGAACGTCTCTCCACATGCTGAGTTCTGAGAGATAAGTGTGTGTGAAAGCCGTCCTTCACCTAGCTTGTTGGGAACACAAAGTTTCTTTTCAGTTGCTAACTCCAGTCCATACATATATATGAGGAGGTACTAGCTCCAACACGTTTTGACAGTGAAAACTGCAGGAACTTCAAACCGGCACTAGGAAACAGACTGAGAAACAGAGAAAAAGTGTCTCCTGCAACCCGTTCCCTTGGTGCTAGGTGAACGAACGTCTCTCCACTTGCTCAGTTCTGAGAGATAAGTGTGTGTGAAAGCCGTCCTTCACCTAGCTTGTTGGGAACACAAAGTTTCTTTTCAGTTGCAAACTCCATTCCATACATATATATGGGGAGGTTCTAGCTCCAACTCGGTTTGACAGTGAAAACTGCAGGAACTTCAAACCGGCACTAGGAAACAGACTGAGAAAGCAGAGAAAAAGTGTCTCCTGCAACCCGTTCCCTTGGTGCTAGATGAACGAACGTCTCTCCACTTGCTCAGTTCTGAGAGATAAGTGTGTGTGAAAGCCGTCCTTCACCTAGCTTGTTGGGAACACAAAGTTTCTTCTCAGTGGCAAACTCCATTCCATACATATATATGGGGAGGTACTAGCTCCAACTCGGTTTGACAGTGAAATCTGCAAGAACTTCAAACCGGCACTAGGAAACAGACTGAGAAAGCAGAGAAAAAGTGTCTCCTTCAACCCGTTCCCTTGGTGCTAGATGAACGAACATCTCTCCACTTGCTCAGTTCGGAGAGATAAGTGTGTGTGAAAGCCGTCCTTCACCTAGCTTGTTGGGAACACAAAGTTTCTTTTCAGTGGCAAACTCCATTCCATACATATATATGGGGAGGTACTAGCTCCAACTCGGTTTGACAGTGAAAACTGCAGGAACTTCAAACCGGCACTAGGAAACAGACTGAGAAAGCAGAGAAAAAGTGTCTCCTGCAACCCGTTCCCTTGGTGCTAGATGAACGAACGTCTCTCCACTTGCTCAGATCTGAGAGGTAAGTGTGTGTGAAAGCCGTCCTACACCTAGCTTGTTGGGAACACAAAGTTTCTTTTCAGTGGCAAACTCCATTCCATATATATATATGGGGAGGTACTAGCTCCAAATCGGTTTGACAGTGAAAACTGCAGGAACTTCAAACCGGCACTAGGAAACAGACTGAGAAAGCAGAGAAAAAGTGTCTCCTGCAACCCGTTCCCTTGGTGCTAGATGAACGAACGTCTCTCCACTTGCTCAGTTCTGAGAGATAAGTGTGTGTGAAAGCCGTCCTTCACCTAGCTTGTTGGGAACACAAAGTTTCTTCTCAGTGGCAAACTCCATTCCATACATATATATGGGGAGGTACTAGCTCCAACTCGGTTTGACAGTTAAATCTGCAGGAACTTCAAACCGGCACTAGGAAACAGACTGAGAAAGCAGAGAAAAAGTGTCTCCTGCAACCCGTTCCCTTGGTGCTAGATGAACGAACATCTCTCCACTTGCTCAGTTCTGAGAGATAAGTGTGTGTGAAAGCCGTCCTTCACCTAGCTTGTTGGGAACACAAAGTTTCTTTTCAGTGGCAAACTCCATTCCATACATATATATGGGGAGGTACTAGCTCCAACTCGGTTTGACAGTGAAAACTGCAGGAACTTCAAACCGGCACTAGGAAACAGACTGAGAAAGCAGAGAAAAAGTGTCTCCTGCAACCCGTTCCCTTGGTGCTAGATGAACGAACGTCTCTCCACTTGCTCAGTTCTGAGAGATAAGTGTGTGTGAAAGCCGTCCTTCACCTAGCTTGTTGGGAACACAAAGTTTCTTTTCAGTTGCAAACTCCATTCCATACATATATATGGGGAGGTACTAGCTCCAACTCGGTTTGACAGTGAAAACTGCAGGAACTTCAAACCGGCACTAGGAAACAGACTGAGAAAGCAGAGAAAAAGTGTCTCCTGCAACCCGTTCCCTTGGTGCTAGATGAACGAACGTCTCTCCACTTGCTCAGTTCTGAGAGATAAGTGTGTGTGAAAGCCGTCCTTCACCTAGCTTGTTGGGAACACAAAGTTTCTTTTCAGTTGCAAACTCCATTCCATACATATATATGGGGAGGTTCTAGCTCCAACTCGGTTTGACAGTGAAAACTGCAGGAACTTCAAACCGGCACTAGGAAACAGACTGAGAAAGCAGAGAAAAAGTGTCTCCTGCAACCCGTTCCCTTGGTGCTAGATGAACGAACGTCTCTCCACTTGCTCAGATCTGAGAGGTAAGTGTGTGTGAAAGCCGTCCTACACCTAGCTTGTTGGGAACACAAAGTTTCTTTTCAGTGGCAAACTCCATTCCATATATATATATGGGGAGGTACTAGCTCCAAATCGGTTTGACAGTGAAAACTGCAGGAACTTCAAACCGGCACTAGGAAACAGACTGAGAAAGCAGAGAAAAAGTGTCTCCTGCAACCCGTTCCCTTGGTGCTAGATGAACGAACGTCTCTCCACTTGCTCAGTTCTGAGAGATAAGTGTGTGTGAAAGCCGTCCTTCACCTAGCTTGTTGGGAACACAAAGTTTCTTCTCAGTGGCAAACTCCATTCCATACATATATATGGGGAGGTACTAGCTCCAACTCGGTTTGACAGTGAAATCTGCAGGAACTTCAAACCGGCACTAGGAAACAGACTGAGAAAGCAGAGAAAAAGTGTCTCCTGCAACCCGTTCCCTTGGTGCTAGATGAACGAACATCTCTCCACTTGCTCAGTTCGGAGAGATAAGTGTGTGTGAAAGCCGTCCTTCACCTAGCTTGTTGGGAACACAAAGTTTCTTTTCAGTGGCAAACTCCATTCCATACATATATATGGGGAGGTACTAGCTCCAACTCGGTTTAACAGTGAAAACTGCAGGAACTTCAAACCGGCACTAGGAAACAGACTGAGAAAGCAGAGAAAAAGTGTCTCCTGCAACCCGTTCCCTTGGTGCTAGATGAACGAACGTCTCTCCACTTGCTCAGATCTGAGAGGTAAGTGTGTGTGAAAGCCGTCCTACACCTAGCTTGTTGGGAACACAAAGTTTCTTTTCAGTGGCAAACTCCATTCCATATATATATATGGGGAGGTACTAGCTCCAAATCGGTTGGACAGTGAAAACTGCAGGAACTTCAAACCGGCACTAGGAAACAGACTGAGAAAGCAGAGAAAAAGTGTCTCATGCAACCCGTTCCCTTGGTGCTAGATGAACGAACGTCTCTCCACTTGCTCAGTTCTGAGAGATAAGTGTGTGTGAAAGCCGTCCTTCACCTAGCTTGTTGGGAACACAAAGTTTCTTTTCAGTTGCAAACTCCATTCCATACATATATATGGGGAGGTACTAGCTCCAAGTCGGTTTTACAGTGAAAACTGCAGGAACTTCAAACCGGCACTAAGAAACAGACTGAAAAGCAGAGAAAAAGTGTCTCCTGCAACCCGTTCCCTTGGTGCTAGATGAACGAACGTCTCTCCACTTGCTCAGTTCTGAGAGGTAAGTGTGTGTGAAAGCCGACCTTCACCTAGCTTGTTGGGAACACAAAGTTTCTTTTCAGTGGCAAACTCCATTCCATATATATATATGGGGAGGTACTAGCTCCAACTCGGTTTGACAGTGAAAACTGCAGGAACTTCAAACCGGCACTAAGAAACAGACTGAGAAAGCAGAGAAAAAGTGTCTCCTGCAACCCGTTCCCTTGGTGCTAGATGAACGAACGTCTCTCCACTTGCTCAGTTCTGAGAGGTAAGTGTGTGTGAAAGCCGACCTTCACCTAGCTTGTTGGGAACACAAAGTTTCTTTTCAGTGGCAAACTCCATTCCATATATATATATGGGGAGGTACTAGCTCCAACTCGGTTTGACAGTGAAAACTGCAGGAACTTCAAACCGGCACTAGGAAACAGACTGAGAAAGCAGAGAAAAAGTGTCTCCTGCAACCCGTTCCCTTGGTGCTAGATGAACGAACGTCTCTCCACTTGCTCAGTTCTGAGAGATAAGTGTGTGTGAAAGCCGTCCTTCACCTAGCTTGTTGGGAACACAAAGTTTCTTTTCAGTGGCAAACTCCATTCCATATATATATATGGGGAGGTACTAGCTCCAACTCGGTTTGACAGTGAAAACTGCAGGAACTTCAAACCGGCACTAGGAAACAGACTGAGAAAGCAGAGAAAAAGAGTCTCCTGCAACCCGTTCCCTTGGTGCTAGATGAACGAACGTCTCTCCACTTGCTCAGTTCTGAGAGATAAGTGTGTGTGAAAGCCGTCCTTCACCTAGCTTGTTGGGAACACAAAGTTTCTTTACAGTTGCAAACTCCATTCCATACATATATATGGGGAGGTACTAGCTCCAACTCGGTTTGACAGTGAAAACTGCAGGAACTTCAAACCGGCACTAGGAAACAGACTGAGAAACAGAGAAAAAGTGTCTCCTGCAACCCGTTCCCTTGGTGCTAGATGAACGAACGTCTCTCCACTTGCTCAGTTCTGAGAGATAAGTGTGTGTGAAAGCCGTCCTTCACCTAGCTTGTTGGGAACACAAAGTTTCTTTTCAGTTGCAAACTCCATTCCATACATATATATGGGGAGGTACTAGCTCCAACTCGGTTTGACAGTGAAAACTGCAGGAACTTCAAACCGGCACTAGGAAACAGACTGAGAAAGCAGAGAAAAAGTGTCCCCTGCAACCCGTTCCCTTGGTGCTAGATGAACGAACGTCTCTCCACTTGCTCAGTTCTGAGAGATATGTGTGTGTGAAAGCCGTCCTTCAACTAGCTTGTTGGGAACACAAAGTTTCTTTTCAGTTGCAAACTCCATTCCATACATATATATGGGGAGGTACTATCTCCAACTCGGTTTGACAGTGAAAACTGCAGGAACTTCAAACCGGCACTAGGAAACAGACTGAGAAAGCAGAGAAAAAGTGTCTCCTGCAACCCGTTCCCTTGGTGCTAGATGAACGAACGTCTCTCCACTTGCTCAGTTCTGAGAGATAAGTGTGTGTGAAAGCCGTCCTTCACCAAGCTTGTTGGGAACACAAAGTCTCTTTTCAGTTGAAAACTCCATTCCATACATATATATGGGGAGGTACTAGCTCCAACTCGGTTTGACAGTGAAAACTGCAGGAACTTCAAACCGGCACTAGGAAACAGACTGAGAAAGCAGAGAAAAAGTGTCTCCTGCAACTCGTTCCCTTGGTGCTAGATGAACGAACGTCTCTCCACTTGCTCAGTTCTGAGAGATAAGTGTGTGTGAAAGCCGTCCTTCACCTAGCTTGTTGGGAACACAAAGTTTCTTTTCAGTTGCAAACTCCATTCCATACATATATATGGGGAGGTACTAGCTCCAACTCGGTTTGACAGTGAAAACTGCAGGAACTTCAAACCGGCACTAGGAAACAGACTGAGAAAGCAGAGAAAAAGTGTCTCCTGCAACCCGTTCCCTTGGTGCTAGATGAACGAACGTCTCTCCACTTGCTCAGTTCTGAGAGATAAGTGTGTGTGAAAGCCGTCCTTCACCTAGCTTGTTGGGAACACAAAGTTTCTTTTCAGTTGCAAACTCCATTCCATACATATATATGAGGAGGTACTAGCTCCAACACCTTTTGACAGTGAAAACTGCAGGAACTTCAAATCGGCACTAGGAAACAGACTGAGAAAGCAGAGAAAAAGTGTCTCCTGCAACCCGTTCCCTTGGTGCTAGATGAACGAACGTCTCTCCACTTGCTCAGTTCTGAGAGATAAGTGTGTGTGAAAGCCGTGCTTCACCTAGCTTGTTGGGAACACAAAGTTTCTTTTCAGTTGCAAACTCCATTCCATACATATATATGGGGAGGTACTAGCTCCAACTCGTTTTGACAGTGAAAACTGCAGGAACTTCAAACCGGCACTAGGAAGCAGACTGAGAAAGCAGAGAAAAAGAGTCTCCTGCAACCCGTTCCCTTGGTGCTAGATGAACGAACGTCTCTCCACTTGCTCAGTTCTGAGAGATAAGTGTGTGTGAAAGCCGTCCTTCAACTAGCTTGTTGGGAACACAAAGTTTCTTCTCAGTGGCAAACTCCATTCCATACATATATATGGGGAGGTACTAGCTCCAACTCGGTTTGACAGTGAAATCTTCAGGAACTTCAAACCGGCACTAGGAAACAGACTGAGAAAAAGAGAAAAAGTGTCTCCTGCAACCCGTTCCCTTGGTGCTAGATGAACGAACATCTCTCCACTTGCTCAGTTCGGAGAGATAAATGTGTGTGAAAGCCGTCCTTCACCTAGCTTGTTGGGAACACAAAGTTTCTTTTCATTGGCAAACTCCATTCCATACATATATATGGGGAGGTACTAGCTCCAACTCGGTTTGACAGTGAAAACTGCAGGAACTTCAAACCGGCACTAGGAAACAGACTGAGAAAGCAGAGAAAAAGTGTCTCCTGCAACCCGTTCCCTTGGTGCTAGATGAACGAACGTCTCTCCACTTGCTCAGTTCTGAGAGGTAAGTGTGTGTGAAAGCCGTCCTTCACCTACCTTGTTGGGAACACAAAGTATCTTTTCAGACGCAAACTCCATTCCATATATATATATGGGGAGGTACTAGCTCCAACTCGGTTTGACAGTGAAAACTGCAGGAACTTCAAACCGGCACTAGGAAACAGACTGAGAAAGCAGAGAAAAAGTGTCTCCTGCAACCCGTTCCCTTGGTGCTAGATGAACGAACGTCTCTCCACTTGCTCAGTTCTGAGAGATAAGTGTGTGTGAAAGCCGTCCTTCACCTAGCTTGTTGGGAACACAAAGTTTCTTTTCAGTTGCAAACTGCATTCCATACATATATATGGGGAGGTACTAGCTCCAACTCGGTTTGACAGTGAAAACTGCAGGAACATCTAACCGGCACTAGGAAACAGACTGAGAAAGCAGAGAAAAAGTGTCTCCTGCAAACCGTTCCCTTGGTGCTAGATGAACGAACGTCTCTCCACTTGCTCAGTTCTGAGAGGTAAGTGTGTGTGAAAGCCGTCCTTCACCTAGCTTGTTGGGAACACAAAGTTTCTTTTCAGTCGCAAACTCCATTCCATATATATATATGGGGAGGTACTAGCTCCAACTCGGTTTGACAGTGAAAACTGCAGGAACTTCAAACCGGCACTAGGAAACAGACTGAGAAAGCAGAGAAAAAGTGTCTCCTGCAACCCGTTCCCTTGGTGCTAGATGAACGAACGTCTCTCCACTTGCTCAGTTCTGAGAGGTACGTGTGTGTGAAAGCCGTACTTCACCTAGCTTTTTGGGAACACAAAGTTTCTTTTCAGTGGCAAACTCCATTCCATATATATATATGGGGAGGTACTAGCTCCAACTCAGTTTGACAGTGAAAACTGCAGGAACTTCAAATCGGCACTAGGAAACAGACTGAGAAAGCAGAGAAAAAGAGTCTCCTGCAAACCGTTCCCTTGGTGCTAGATGAACGAACGTCTCTCCACTTGCTCAGTTCTGAGAGATAAGTGTGTGTGAAAGCCGTCCTTCACCTAGCTTGTTGGGAACACAAAGTTTCTTTTCAGTTGCAAACTCCATTCCATACATATATATGGGGAGGTACTAGCT
The DNA here is from genome assembly GCF_048773025.1 of Camelus bactrianus. NCBI lineage: Eukaryota > Metazoa > Chordata > Mammalia > Artiodactyla > Camelidae > Camelus > Camelus bactrianus. Next base: position 2,548,952 of record NW_027413948.1, on the reverse strand, counting down.
CCAACTCGGTTTGACAGTGAAAACTGCAGGAACTTCAAACCGGCACTAGGAAACAGACTGAGAAACAGAGAAAAAGTGTCTCCTGCAACCCGTTCCCTTGGTGCTAGATGAACGAACGTCTCTCCACTTGCTCAGTTCTGAGAGATAAGTGTGTGTGAAAGCCGTCCTTCACCTAGCTTGTTGGGAACACAAAGTTTCTTTTCAGTTGCAAACTCCATTCCATACATATATATGGGGAGGTACTAGCTCCAACTCGGTTTGACAGTGAAATCTGCAGGAACTTCAAATCGGCACTAGGAAACAGACTGAGAAAGCAGAGAAAAATTGTCTCCTGCAACCCGTTCCCTTGGTGCTAGATGAACGAACATCTCTCCACTTGCTCAGTTCGGAGAGATAAGTGTGTGTGAAAGCCGTCCTTCACCTAGCTTGTTGGGAACACAAAGTTTCTTTTCAGTGGCAAACTCCATTCCATACATATATATGGGGAGGTACTAGCTCCAACTCGGTTTGACAGTGAAAACTGCAGGAACTTCAAACCGGCACTAGGAAACAGACTGAGAAAGCAGAGAAAAAGTGTCTCCTGCAACCCGTTCCCTTGGTGCTAGATGAACGAACGTCTCTCCACTTGCTCAGTTCTGAGAGATAAGTGTGTGTGAAAGCCGTCCTTCACCTATCTTGTTGGGAACACAAAGTTTCTTTTCAGTTGCAAACTCCATTCCATACATATATATGGGGAGGTACTATCTCCAACTCGGTTTGACAGTGAAAACTGCAGGAACTTCAAACCGGCACTAGGAAACAGACTGAGAAAGCAGAGAAAAAGTGTCTCCTGCAACCCGTTCCCTTGGTGCTAGATGAACGAACGTCTCTCCACTTGCTCAGTTCTGAGAGATAAGTGTGTGTGAAAGCCGTCCTTCACCTAGCTTGTTGGGAACACAAAGTTTCTTTTCAGTTGCAAACTCCATTCCATACATATATATGAGTAGGTACTAGCTCCAACACGTTTTGACAGTGAAAACTGCAGGAACTTCAAACCGGCACTAGGAAACAGACTGAGAAAGCAGAGAAAAAGTGTCTCCTGCAAACCGTTCCCTTGGTGCTAGATGAACGAACGTCTCTCCACTTGCTCAGTTCGGAGAGATAAGTGTGTGTGAAAGCCGTCCTTCACCTAGATTGTTGGGAACACAAAGTTTCTTCTCAGTGGCAAACTCCATTCCATACATATATATGGGGAGGTACTAGCTCCAACTCGGTTTGACAGTGAAATCTGCAGGAACTTCAAACCGGCAGTAGGAAACAGACTGAGAAAGCAGAGAAAAAGTGTCTCCTGCAACCCGTTCCCTTGGTGCTAGATGAACGAACATCTCTCCACTTGCTCAGTTCGGAGAGATAAGTGTGTGTGAAAGCCGTCCTTCACCTAGCTTGTTGGGAACACAAAGTTTCTTTTCATTGGCAAACTCCATTCCATACATATATATGGGGAGGTACTAGCTCCAACTCGGTTTGACAGTGAAAACTGCAGGAACTTCAAACCGGCACTAGGAAACAGACTGAGAAAGCAGAGAAAAAGTGTCTCCTGCAACCCGTTCCCTTGGTGCTAGATGAACGAACGTCTCTCCACTTGCTCAGTTCTGAGAGGTAAGTGTGTGTGAAAGCCGTCCTTCACCTAGCTTGTTGGGAACACAAAGTTTCTTTTCAGTGGCAAACTCCATTCCATATATATATATGGGGAGGTACTAGCTCCAACTCGGTTTGACAGTGAAAACTGCAGGAACTTCAAACCGGCACTAGGAAACAGACTGAGAAAGCAGAGAAAAAGTGTCTCCTGCAACCAGTTCCCTTCGTGCTAGATGAACGAACGTCTCTCCACTTGCTCAGTTCTGAGAGGTAAGTGTGTGTGAAAGCCGTCCTTCACCTAGCTTGTTGGGAACACAAAGTTTCTTTTCAGTGGCAAACTCCATTCCATATATATATATGGGGAGGTACTATCTCCAACTCGGTTTGACAGTGAAAACTGCAGGAACTTCAAACCGGCACTAGGAAACAGACTGAGAAATCAGAGAAAAAGAGTCTCCTGCAACCCGTTCCCTTGGTGCTAGATGAACGAACGTCCCTCCACTTGCTCAGTTCTGAGAGATAAGTGTGTGTGAAAGCCGTCCTTCACCTAGCTTGTTAGGAACACAAAGTTTCTTTTCAGTTGCAAACTCCATTCCATACATATATATGGGGAGGTACAAGCTCCAACTCGGTTTGACAGTGAAAACTGCAGGAACTTCAAACCGGCACTAGGAAACAGACTGAGAAAGCAGAGAAAAAGTGTCCCCTGCAACCCGTTCCCCTGGTGCTAGATGAACGAACGTCTCTCCACTTGCTCAGTTCTGAGAGATATGTGTGTGTGAAAGCCGTCCTTCAACTAGCTTGTTGGGAACACAAAGTTTCTTTTCAGTTGCAAACTCCATTCCATACATATATATGGGGAGGTACTATCTCCAACTCGGTTTGACAGTGAAAACTGCAGGAACTTCAAACCGGCACTAGGAAACAGACTGAGAAAGCAGAGAAAAAGTGTCTCCTGCAACCCGTTCCCTTGGTGCTAGATGAACGAACGTCTCTCCACTTGCTCAGTTCTGAGAGATAAGTGTGTGTGAAAGCCGTCCTTCACCTAGCTTGTTGGGAACACAAAGTTTCTTCTCAGTGGCAAACTCCATTCCATACATATATATGGGGAGGTACTAGCTCCAACTCGGTTTGACAGTGAAATCTGCAGGAACTTCAAACCGGCAGTAGGAAACAGACTGAGAAAGCAGAGAAAAAGTGTCTCCTGCAACCCGTTCCCTTGGTGCTAGATGAACGAACATCTCTCCACTTGCTCAGTTCGTATAGATAAGTGTGTGTGAAAGCCGTCCTTCACTAGCTTGTTGGGAACACAAAGTTTCTTTTCAGTGGCAAATTCCATTCCATACATATATATGGGGAGGTACTAGCTCCAACTCGGTTTGACAGTGAAAACTGCAGGAACTTCAAACCGGCACTAGGAAACAGACTGAGAAAGCAGAGAAAAAGTGTCTCCTGCAACCCGTTCCCTTGGTGCTAGATGAACGAACGTCTCTCCACTTGCTCAGTTCTGAGAGGTAAGTGTGTGTGAAAGCCGTCCTTCAACTAGCTTGTTGGGAACACAAAGTTTCTTTTCAGTGGCAAACTCCATTCCATATATATATATGGGGAGGTACTAGCTCCAACTCTGTTTGACAGTGAAAACTGCAGGAACATCAAACCGGCACTAGGAAACAGACTGAGAAAGCAGAGAAAATGTATCTCCTGCAACCCGTTCCCTTGGTGCTAGATGAACGAACGTCTCTCCACTTGCTCAGTTCTGAGAGATAAGTGTGTGTGAAAGCCGTCCTTCACCAAGCTTGTTGGGAACACAAAGTTTCTTTTCAGTTGAAAACTCCATTCCATACATATATATGGGGAGGTACTAGCTCCAACTCGGTTTGACAGTGAAAACTGCAGGAACTTTAAACCGGCACTAGGAAACAGACTGAGAAAGCAGAGAAAAAGTGTCTCCTGCAACCCGTTCCCTTGGTGCTAGATGAACGAACGTCTCTCCACTTGCTCAGTTCTGAGAGATAAGTGTGTGTGAAAGCCGTCCTTCACCTAGCTTGTTGGGAACACAAAGTTTCTTTTCAGTTGCAAACTCCATTCCATACATATATATGGGGAGGTACTAGCTCCAACTCGGTTTGACAGTGAAAACTGCAGGAACTTCAAACCGGCACTAGGAAACAGACTGAGAAAGCAGAGAAAAAGTGTCTCCTGCAACCCGTTCCCTTGGTGCTAGATGAACGAACGTCTCTCCACTTGCTCAGTTCTGAGAGATAAGTGTGTGTGAAAGCCGTCCTTCACCTAGCTTGTTGGGAACACAAAGTTTCTTTTCAGTTGCAAACTCCATTCCATACATATATATGAGGAGGTACTAGCTCCAACACCTTTTGACAGTGAAAACTGCAGGAACTTCAAACCGGCACTAGGAAACAGACTGAGAAAGCAGAGAAAAAGTGTCTCCTGCAAACCGTTCCCTTGGTGCTAGATGAACGAACGTCTCGCCACTTGCTCAGTTCTGAGAGATAAGAGTGTGTGAAAGCCGTGCTTCACCTAGCTTGTTGGGAACACAAAGTTTCTTTTCAGTTGCAAACTCCATTCCATACATATATATGGGGAGGTACTAGCTCCAACTCGTTTTGACAGTGAAAACTGCAGGAACTTCAAACCGGCACTAGGAAACAGACTGAGAAAGCAGAGAAAAAGAGTCTCCTGCAACCCGTTCCCTTGGTGCTAGATGAACGAACGTCTCTCCACTTGCTCAGTTCTGAGAGATAAGTGTGTGTGAAAGCCGTCCTTCACCTAGCTTGTTGGGAACACAAAGTTTCTTCTCAGTGGCAAACTCCATTCCATACATATATATGGGGAGGTACTAGCTCCAACTCGGTTTGACAGTGAAATCTTCAGGAACTTCAAACCGGCACTAGGAAACAGACTGAGAAAGCAGAGAAAAAGTGTCTCCTGCAACCCGTTCCCTTGGTGCTAGATGAACGAACATCTCTCCACTTGCTCAGTTCGGAGAGATAAGTGTGTGTGAAAGCCGTCCTTCACTTAGCTTGTTGGGAACACAAAGTTTCTTTTCATTGGCAAACTCCATTCCATACATATATATGGGGAGGTACTAGCTCCAACTCGGTTTGACAGTGAAAACTGCAGGAACTTCAAACCGGCACTAGGAAACAGACTGAGAAAGCAGAGAAAAAGTGTCTCCTGCAACCCGTTCCCTTGGTGCTAGATGAACGAACATCTCTCCACTTGCTCAGTTCTGAGAGGTAAGTGTGTGTGAAAGCCGTCCTTCACCTAGCTTGTTGGGAACACAAAGTATCTTTTCAGTCGCAAACTCCATTCCATATATATATATGGGGAGGTACTAGCTACAACTCGGTTTGACAGTGAAAACTGCAGGAACTTCAAACCGGCACTAGGAAACAGACTGAGAAAGCAGAGAAAAAGTGTCTCCTGCAACCCGTTCCCTTGGTGCTAGATGAACGAACGTCTCTCCACTTGCTCAGTTCTGAGAGGTAAGTGTGTGTGAAAGCCGTCCTTCACCTAGCTTGTTGGGAACACAAAGTTTCTTTTCAGTGGCAAACTCCATTCCATATATATATATGGGGAGGTACTAGCTCCAACTCGGTTTGACAGTGAAAACTGCAGGAACTTCAAACCGGCACTAGGAAACAGACTGAGAAAGCAGAGAAAATGAGTCTCCTGCAACCCGTTCCCTTGGTGCTAGATGAACGAACGTCTCTCCACTTGCTCAGTTCTGAGAGATAAGTGTGTGTGAAAGCCGTCCTTCACCTAGCTTGTTGGGAACACAAAGTTTCTTTTCAGTTGCAAACTGCATTCCATATATATATATGGGGAGGTACTAGCTCCAACTCGGTTTGACAGTGAAAACTGCAGGAACTTCTAACCGGCACTAGGAAACAGACTGAGAAAGCAGAGAAAAAGTGTCTCCTGCAACCCGTTCACTTGGTGCTAGATGAACGAACGTCTCTCCACTTGCTCAGTTCTGAGAGGTAAGTGTGTGTGAAAGCCGTCCTTCACCTAGCTTGTTGGGAACACAAAGTTTCTTTTCAGTCGCAAACTCCATTCCATATATATATATGGGGAGGTACTAGCTCCAACTCGGTTTGACAGTGAAAACTGCAGGAACTTCAAACCGGCACTAGGAAACAGACTGAGAAAGCAGAGAAAAAGTGTCTCCTGCAACCCGTTCCCTTGGTGCTAGATGAACGAAAGTCTCTCCACTTGCTCAGTTCTGAGAGGTAAGTGTGTGTGAAAGCCGTACTTCACCTAGCTTGTTGGGAACACAAAGTTTCTTTTCAGTGGCAAACTCCATTCCATATATATATATGGGGAGGTACTAGCTCCAACTCAGTTTGACAGTGAAAACTGCAGGAACTTCAAACCGGCACTAGGAAACAGACTGAGAAAGCAGAGAAAATGTGTCTCCTGCAACCCGTTCCCTTGGTGCTAGATGAACGAACGTCTCTCCACTTGCTCAGTTCTGAGAGATAAGTGTGTGTGAAAGCCGTCCTTCACCAAGCTTGTTGGGAACACAAAGTTTCTTTTCAGTTGAAAACTCCATTCCATACATATATATGGGGAGGTACTAGCTCCAACTCGGTTTGACAGTGAAAACTGCAGGAACTTCAAACCGGCACTAGGAAACAGACTGAGAAAGCAGAGAAAAAGTGTCTCCTGCAACCCGTTCCCTTGGTGCTAGATGAACGAACGTCTCTCCACTTGCTCAGTTCTGAGAGATAAGTGTGTGTGAAAGCCGTCCTTCACCTAGCTTGTTGGGAACACAAAGTTTCTTTTCAGTTGCAAACTCCATTCCATACATATATATGGGGAGGTACTAGCTCCAACTCGGTTTGACAGTGAAAACTGCAGGAACTTCAAACCGGCACTAGGAAACAGACTGAGAAAGCAGAGAAAAAGTGTCTCCTGCAACCCGTTCCCTTGGTGCTAGATGAACGAACGTCTCTCCACTTGCTCAGTTCTGAGAGATAAGTGTGTGTGAAAGCCGTCCTTCACCTAGCTTGTTGGGAACACAAAGTTTCTTTTCAGTTGCAAACTCCATTCCATACATATATATGAGGAGGTACTAGCTCCAACACCTTTTGACAGTGAAAACTGCAGGAACTTCAAACCGGCACTAGGAAACAGACTGAGAAAGCAGAGAAAAAGTGTCTCCTGCAAACCGTTCCCTTGGTGCTAGATGAACGAACGTCTCGCCACTTGCTCAGTTCTGAGAGATAAGTGTGTGTGAAAGCCGTGCTTCACCTAGCTTGTTGGGAACACAAAGTTTCTTTTCAGTGCAAACTCCATTCCATACATATATATGGGGAGGTACTAGCTCCAACTCGTTTTGACAGTGAAAACTGCAGGAACTTCAAACCGGCACTAGGAAACAGACTGAGAAAGCAGAGAAAAAGAGTCTCCTGCAACCCGTTCCCTTGGTGCTAGATGAACGAACGTCTCTCCACTTGCTCAGTTCTGAGAGATAAGTGTGTGTGAAAGCCGTCCTTCACCTAGCTTGTTGGGAACACAAAGTTTCTTCTCAGTGGCAAACTCCATTCCATACATATATATGGGGAGGTACTAGCTCCAACTCGGTTTGACAGTGAAATCTTCAGGAACTTCAAACCGGCACTAGGAAACAGACTGAGAAAGCAGAGAAAAAGTGTCTCCTGCAACCCGTTCCCTTGGTGCTAGATGAACGAACATCTCTCCACTTGCTCAGTTCGGAGAGATAAGTGTGTGTGAAAGCCGTCCTTCACCTAGCTTGTTGGGAACACAAAGTTTCTTTTCATTGGCAAACTCCATTCCATACATATATATGGGGAGGTACTAGCTCCAACTCGTTTTGACAGTGAAAACTGCAGGAACTTCAAACCGGCACTAGGAAACAGACTGAGAAAGCAGAGAAAAAGTGTCTCCTGCAACCCGTTCCCTTGGTGCTAAATGAACGAACGTCTCTCCACTTGCTCAGTTCTGAGAGGTAAGTGTGTGTGAAAGCCGTCCTTCACCTTGCTTGTTGGGAACACAAAGTATCTTTTCAGTCGCAAACTCCATTCCATATATATATATGGGGAGGTACTAGCTCCAACTCGGTTTGACAGTGAAAACTGCAGGAACTTCAAACCGGCACTAGGAAACAGACTGAGAAAGCAGAGAAAAAGTGTCTCCTGCAACCCGTTCCCTTGGTGCTAGATGAACGAACGTCTCTCCACTTGCTCAGTTCTGAGAGGTAAGTGTGTGTGAAAGCCGTCCTTCACCTAGCTTGTTGGGAACACAAAGTTTCTTTTCAGTGGCAAACTCCATTCCATATATATATATGGGGAGGTACTAGCTCCAACTCGGTTTGACAGTGAAAACTGCAGGAACTTCAAACCGGCACTAGGAAACAGACTGAGAAAGCCGAGAAAATGAGTCTCCTGCAACCCGTTCCCTTGGTGCTAGATGAACGAACGTCTCTCCACTTGCTCAGTTCTGAGAGATAAGTGTGTGTGAAAGCCGTCCTTCACCTAGCTTGTTGGGAACACAAAGTTTCTTTTCAGTTGCAAACTCCATTCCATACATATATATGGGGAGGTACTAGCTCCAACTCGGTTTGACAGTGAAAACTGCAGGAACTTCAAACCGGCACTAGGAATCAGACTGAGAAAGCAGAGAAAAAGTGTCTCCTGCAACCCGTTCCCTTGGTGCTAGATGAACGAACGTCTCTCCACTTGCTCAGTTCTGAGAGATAAGTGTGTGTGAAAGCCGTCCTTCACCTAGCTTGTTGGGAACACATAGTTTCTTCTCAGTGGCAAACTCCATTCCATACTTATATATGGGGAGGTACTAGCTCCAACTCGGTTTGACATTGAAAACTGCAGGAACTTCAAACCGGCACTAGGAAACAGACTGAGAAAGCAGAGAAAAAGTGTCTCCTGCAACCCGTTCCCTTGGTGCTAGTTGAACGAATGTCTCTAAACTTGCTCAGTTCTGAGAGGTAAGTGTGTGTGAAAGCCGTCCTCACCTAGCTTGTTGGGAACACAAAGTTTCTTTTCAGTGGCAAACTCCATTCCATATATATATATGGGGAGGTACAAGCTCCAACTCGGTTTGACAGTGAAAACTGCAGGAACTTCAAACCGGCACTAGGAAACAGACTGAGAAAGCAGAGAAAAAGTGTCTCCTGCAACCCGTTCCCTTGGTGCTAGATGAACGAACGTCTCTCCACTTGCTCAGTTCTGAGAGATAAGTGTGTGTGAAAGCCGTCCTTCATCTAGCTTGTTGGGAACACAAAGTTTCTTTTCAGTTGCAAACTCCATTCCATACATATATATGGGGAGGTACTAGCTCCAACTCGGTTTGACAGTGAAAACTGCAGGAACTTCAAACCGGCACTAGGAAACAGACTGAGAAAGCAGAGAAAAAGTGTCTCCTGCAACCCGTTCCCTTGGTGCTAGTTGAACGAACGTCTCTCCACTTGCTCAGTTCTGAGAGATAAGTGTGTGTGAAAGCCGTCCTTCACCTAGCTTGTTGGGAACACAAAGTTTCTTTTCAGTTGCAAACTCCATTCCATACATATATATGGGGAGGTACTAGCTCCAACTCGGTTTGACAGTGAAAACTGCAGGAACTTCAAACCGGCACTAGGAAACAGACTGAGAAAGCAGAGAAAAAGTGTCTCCTGCAACCCGTTCCCTTGGTGCTAGATGAACGAACGTCTCTCCACTTGCTCAGTTCTGAGAGATAAGTGTGTGTGAAAGCCGTCCTTCACCTAGCTTGTTGGGAACACAAAGTTTCTTCTCAGTGGCAAACTCCATTCCATACATATATATGGGGAGGTACTAGCTACAACTCGGTTTGACAGTGAAATCTGCAGGAACTTCAAACCGGCAGCAGGAAACAGACTGAGAAAGCAGAGAAAAAGTGTCTCCTGCAACCCGTTCCCTTGGTGCTACATGAACGAACATCTCTCCACTTGCTCAGTTCTGAGAGATAAGTGTGTGTGAAAGCCGTCCTTCACCTAGCTTGTTGGGAACACAAAGTTTCTTCTCAGTGGCAAACTCCATTCCATACATATATATGGGGAGGTACTAGCTACAACTCGGTTTGACAGTGAAATCTGCAGGAACTTCAAACCGGCAGTAGGAAACAGACTGAGAAAGCAGAGAAAAAGTGTCTCCTGCAACCCGTTCCCTTGGTGCTACATGAACGAACATCTCTCCACTTGCTCAGTTCGGAGAGATAAGTGTGTGTGAAAGCCGTCCTTCACCTAGCTTGTTGGGAACACAAAGTTTCTTTTCACTTGCAAACTCCATTCCATACATATATATGGGGAGGTACTAGCTCCAACTCGGTTTGACAGTGAAAACTGCAGGAACTTCAAACCGGCACTAGGAATCAGACTGAGAAAGCAGAGAAAAAGTGTCTCCTGCAACCCGTTCCCTTGGTGCTAGATGAACGAACGTCTCTCCACTTGCTCAGTTCTGAGAGATAATTGTGTGTGAAAGCCGTCCTTCACCTAGCTTGTTGGGAACACATAGTTTCTTCTCAGTGGCAAACTCCATTCCATACTTATATATGGGGAGGTACTAGCGCCAACTCGGTTTGACAGTGAAATCTGCAGGAACTTCAAACCGACACTAGGAAACAGACTGAGAAAGCAGAGAAAAAGTGTGTCCTGCAACCCGTTCCCTTGGTGCTAGATGAACGAACATCTCTCCACTTGCTCAGTTCGGAGAGATAAGTGTGTGTGAAAGCCGTCCTTCACCTAGCTTGTTGGGAACACAAAGTTTCTTTTCAGTGGCAATCTCCATTCCATACATATATATGGGGAGGTACTAGCTCCAACTCGGTTTGACAGTGAAAACTGCAGGAACTTCAAACCGGCACTAGGAAACAGACTGAGAAAGCAGAGAAAAAGTGTCTCCTGCAACCCGTTCCCTTGGTGCTAGTTGAACGAATGTCTCTCCACTTGCTCAGTTCTGAGAGGTAAGTGTGTGTGAAAGCCGTCCTTCACCTAGCTTGTTGGGAACACAAAGTTTCTTTTCAGTGGCAAACTCCATTCCATATATATATATGGGGAGGTACTAGCTCCAACTCGGTTTGACAGTGAAAACTGCAGGAACTTCAAACCGGCACTAGGAAACAGACTGAGAAAGCAGAGAAAAAGTGTCTCCTGCAACCCGTTCCCTTGGTGCTAGATGAACGAACGTCTCTCCACTTGCTCAGTTCTGAGAGATAAGTGTGTGTGAAAGCCGTCCTTCACCTAGCTTGTGGGGAACACAAAGTTTCTTTTCAGTTGCAAACTCCATTCCATACATATATATGGGGAGGTACTAGCTCCAACTCGGTTTGACAGTGAAAACTGCAGGAACTTCAAACCGGCACTAGGAAACAGACTGAGAAAGCAGAGAAAAAGTGTCTCCTGCAACCCGTTCCCTTGGTGCTAGATGAACGAACGTCTCTCCACTTGCTCAGTTCTGAGAGATAAGTGTGTGTGAAAGCCGTCATTCACCTAGCTTGTTGGGAACACAAAGTTTCTTTTCAGTTGCAAACTCCATTCCATACATATATATGGGGAGGTACTAGCTCCAACTCGGTTTGACAGTGAAAACTGCAGGAACTTCAAACCGGCACTAGGAAACAGACTGAGAAAGCAGAGAAAAAGTGTCTCCTGCAACCCGTTCCCTTGGTGCTAGATGAACGAAAGTCTCTCCACTTGCTCAGTTCTGAGAGATAAGTGTGTGTGAAAGCCGTCCTTCACCTAGCTTGTTGGGAACACAAAGTTTCTTTTCAGTTGCAAACTCCATTCCATACATATATTTGAGGAGGTACTAGCTCCAACTCGGTTTGACAGTGAAAACTGCAGGAAATTCAAACCGGCACTAGGAAACAGACTGAGAAAGCAGAGAAAAAGTGTCTCCTGCAACCCGTTCCCTTGGTGCTAGATGAACGAACGTCTCTCCACTTGCTCAGTTCTGAGAGATAAGTGTGTGTGAAAGCCGTCCTTCACCTAGCTTGTTGGGAACACAAAGTTTCTTTTCAGTTGCAAACTCCATTCCATACATATATATGAGGAGGTACTAGCTCCAACTCGTTTTGACAGTGAAAACTGCAGGAACTTCAAACCGGCACTAGGAAACAGACTGAGAAAGCAGAGAAAAAGTGTCTCCTGCAACCCGTTCCCTTGGTGCTAGATGAACGAACGTCTCTCCACTTGCTCAGTTCTGAGAGATAAGTGTGTGTGAAAGCCGTCCTTCACCTAGCTTGTTGGGAACTCAAAGTTTCTTTTCAGTTGCAAACTCCATTCCATACATATATATGGGGAGGTACTAGCTCCAACTCGGTTTGACAGTGAAAACTGCAGGAACTTCAAACCGGCACTAGGAAACAGACTGAGAAAGCAGAGAAAAAGTGTCTCCTGCAACGCGTTCCCTTGGTGCTAGATGAACGAACGTCTCTCCACTTGCTCAGTTCTGAGAGATAAGTGTGTGTGAAAGCCGTCCTTCACCTAGCTTGTTGGGAACACAAAATTTCTTTTCAGTTGCAAACTCCATTCCATACATATATATGAGGAGGTACTAGCTCCAACTCGTTTTGACAGAGAAAACTGCAGGAACTTCAAACCGGCACTAGGAAACAGACTGAGAAAGCAGAGAAAAAGTGTCTCCTGCAACCCGTTCCCTTGGTGCTAGATGAACGAACGTCTCTCCACTTGCTCAGTTCTGAGAGATAAGTGTGTGTGAAAGCCGTCCTTCACCTAGCTTGTTGGGAACACAAAGTTTCTTTTCAGTTGCAAACTCCATTCCATACATATATATGGGGAGGTACTAGCTCCAACTCGGTTTGACAGTGAAAACTGCAGGAACTTCAAACCGGCACTAGGAAACAGACTGAGAAAGCAGAGAAAAAGTGTCTCCTGCAACCCGTTCCCTTGGTGCTAGATGAACGAACGTCTCTCCACTTGCTCAGTTCTGAGAGATAAGTGTGTGTGAAAGCCGTCCTTCACCTAGCTTGTTGGGAACACAAAGTTTCTTTTCAGTTGCAAACTCCATTCCATACATATATATGGGGAGGTACTAGCTCCAACTCGGTTTGACAGTGAAAACTGCAGGAACTTCAAACCGGCACTAGAAAACAGACTGAGAAAGCAGAGAAAAAGTGTCTCCTGCAACCCGTTCCCTTGGTGCTAGATGAACGAACGTCTCTCCACTTGCTCAGTTCTGAGAGATAAGTGTGTGTGAAAGCCGTCCTTCACCTAGCTTGTTGGGAACACAAAGTTTCTTTTCAGTTGCAAACTCCATTCCATACATATATATTAGGAGGTACTAGCTCCAACTCGGTTTGACAGTGAAAACTGCAGGAACTTCAAACCGGCACTAGGAAACAGACTGAGAAAGCAGAGAAAAAGTGTCTCCTAAAACCCGTTCCCTTGGTGCTAGATGAACGAACGTCTCTCCACTTGCTCAGTTCTTAGAGATAAGTGTGTGTGAAAGCCGTCGTTCACCTAGCTTGTTGTTAACACAAAGTTTCTTTTCAGTTGCAAACTCCATTCCATACATATATATGAGGAGGTACTAGCTCCAACTCGTTTTGACAGTGAAAACTGCAGGAACTTCAAACCGGCACTAGGAAACAGACTGAGAAAGCAGAGAAAAAGTGTCTCCTTCAACCCGTTCCCTTGGTGCTAGATGAACGAACGTCTCTCCACTTGCTCAGTTCTGAGAGATAAGTGTGTGTGAAAGCCGTCCTTCACATAGCTTGTTGGGAACACAAAGTTTCTTTTCAGTTGCAAACTCCATTCCATACATATATATGGGGAGGTACTAGCTCCAACTCGGTTTGACAGTGAAAACTGCAGGAACTTCAAACCGGCACTAGGAAACAGACTGAGAAAGCAGAGAAAAAGTGTTTCCTGCAACCCGTTCCCTTGGTGCTAGATGAACGAACGTCTCTCCACTTGCTCAGTTCTGAGAGATAAGTGTGTGTGAAAGCCGTCTTTCACCTAGCTTGTTGGGAACACAAAGTTTCTTTTCAGTTGCAAACTCCATTCCATACATATATATGGGGAGGTACTAGCTCCAACTCGGTTTGACAGTGAAAACTGCAGGATCTTCAAACCGGCACTAGGAAACAGACTGAGAAAGCAGAGAAATAGTGTCTCCTGCAACCCGTTCCCTTGGTGCTAGATGAACGAACGTCTCTCCACTTGCTCAGTTCTGAGAGGTAAGTGTGTGTGAAAGCCGTCCTTCACCTAGCTTGTTGGGAACACAAAGTTTCTTTTCAGTGGAAAACTCCATTCCATATATATATATGGGGAGGTACTAGCTCCAACTCGGTTTGACAGTGAAAACTGCAGGAACTTCAAACCGGCACTAGGAAACAGACTGAGAAAGCAGAGAAAAAGTGTCCCCTGCAACCCGTTCCCTTGGTGCTAGATGAACGAACGTCTCTCCACTTGCTCAGTTCTGAGAGATAAGTGTGTGTGAAAGCCGTCCTTCACCTAGCTTGTTGGGAACACAAAGTTTCTTTTCAGTTGCAAACTCCATTCCATACATATATATGGGGAGGTACTAGCTCCAACTCGGTTTGACAGTGAAAACTGCAGGAACTTCAAACCGGCACTAGGAAACAGACTGAGAAAGCAGAGAAAAAGTGTCTCCTGCAACCCGTTCCCTTGGTGCTAGATGAACGAACGTCTCTCCACTTGCTCAGTTCTGAGAGATAAGTGTGTGTGAAAGCCGTCCTTCACCTAGCTTGTTGGGAACACAAAGTTTCTTTTCAGTTGCAAACTCCATTCCATACATATATATGGGGAGGTACTAGCTCCAACTCGGTTTGACAGTGAAAACTGCAGGAACTTCAAACCGGCACTAGGAAACAGACTGAGAAAGCAGAGAAAAAGTGTCTCCTGCAACCCGTTCCCTTGGTGCTAGATGAACGAAAGTCTCTCCACTTGCTCAGTTCTGAGAGATAAGTGTGTGTGAAAGCCGTCCTTCACCTAGCTTGTTGGGAACACAAAGTTTCTTTTCAGTTGCAAACTCCATTCCATACATATATTTGAGGAGGTACAAGCTCCAACTCGGTTTGACAGTGAAAACTGCAGGAAATTCAAACCGGCACTAGGAAACAGACTGAGAAAGCAGAGAAAAAGTGTCTCCTGCAACCCGTTCCCTTGGTGCTAGATGAACGAACGTCTCTCCACTTGCTCAGTTCTGAGAGATAAGTGTGTGTGAAAGCCGTCCTTCACCTAGCTTGTTGGGAACACAAAGTTTCTTTTCAGTTGCAAACTCCATTCCATACATATATATGAGGAGGTACTAGCTCCAACTCGTTTTGACAGTGAAAACTGCAGGAACTTCAAACCGGCACTAGGAAACAGACTGAGAAAGCAGAGAAAAAGTGTCTCCTGCAACCCGTTCCCTTGGTGCTAGATTAACGAACGTCTCTCCACTTGCTCAGTTCTGAGGGATAAGTGTGTGTGAAAGCCGTCCTTCACCTAGCTTGTTGGGAACTCAAAGTTTCTTTTCAGTTGCAAACTCCATTCCATACATATATATGGGGAGGTACTAGCTCCAACTCGGTTTGACAGTGAAAACTGCAGGAACTTCAAACCGGCACTAGGAAACAGACTGAGAAAGCAGAGAAAAAGTGTCTCCTGCAACCCGTTCCCTTGGTGCTAGATGAACGAACGTCTCTCCACTTGCTCAGTTCTGAGAGATAAGTGTGTGTGAAAGCCGTCCTTCACCTAGCTTGTTGGGAACACAAAATTTCTTTTTAGTTGCAAACTCCATTCCATACATATATATGAGGAGGTACTAGCTCCAACTCGTTTTGACAGTGAAAACTGCAGGAACTTCAAACCGGCACTAGGAAACAGACTGAGAAAGCAGAGAAAAAGTGTCTCCTGCAACCCGTTCCCTTGGTGCTAGATGAACGAACGTCTCTCCACTTGCTCAGTTCTGAGAGATAAGTGTGTGTGAAAGCCGTCCTTCACCTAGCTTGTTGGGAACACAAAGTTTCTTTTCACTTGCAAACTCCATTCCATACATATATATGGGGAGGTACTAGCTCCAACTCGGTTTGACAGTGAAAACTGCAGGAACTTCAAACCGGCACTAGAAAACATACTGAGAAAGCAGAGAAAAAGTGACTCCTTCAACCCGTTCCCTTGGTGCTAGATGAACGAACGTCTCTCCACTTGCTCAGTTCTGAGAGATAAGTGTGTGTGAAAGCCGTCCTTCACCTAGCTTGTTGGGAACACAAAGTTTCTTTTCAGTTGCAAACTCCATTCCATACATATATATGGGGAGGTACTAGCTCCAACTCGGTTTGACAGTGAAAACTGCAGGAACTTCAAACCGGCACTAGGAAACAGACTGAGAAAGCAGAGAAAAAGTGTCTCCTGCAACCCGTTCCCTTGGTGCTAGATGAACGAACGTCTCTCCACTTGCTCAGTTCTGAGAGATAAGTGTGTGTGAAAGCCGTCCTTCACCTAGCTTGTTGGGAACACAAAGTTTCTTTTCAGTTGCAAACTCCATTCCATACATATATATGGGGAGGTACTAGCTCCAACTCGGTTTGACAGTGAAAACTGCAGGAACTTCAAACCGGCACTAGGAAACAGACTGAGAAAGCAGAGAAAAAGTGTCTCCTGCAACCCGTTCCCTTGGTGCTAGATGAACGAACGTCTCTCCACTTGCTCAGTTCTGAGAGATAAGTGTGTGTGAAAGCCGTCCTTCACCTAGATTGTTGGGAACACAAAGTTTCTTCTCAGTGGCAAACTCCATTCCATACATATATTTGGGGAGGTACTAGCTCCAACTCGGTTTGACAGTGAAATCTGCAGGAACTTCAAACCGGCAGTAGGAAACAGACTGAGAAAGCAGAGAAAAAGTGTCTCCTGCAACTCGTTCCCTTGGTGCTACATGAACGAACGTCTCTCCACTTGCTCAGTTCGGAGAGATAAGTGTGTGTGAAAGCCGTCCTTCACCTAGCTTGTTGGGAACACAAAGTTTCTTTTCACTTGCAAACTCCATTCCATACATATATATGGGGAGGTACTAGCTCCAACTCGGTTTGACAGTGAAAACTGCAGGAACTTCAAACCGGCACTAGGAATCAGACTGAGAAAGCAGAGAAAAAGTGTCTCCTGCAACCCGTTCCCTTGGTGCTAGATGAACGAACGTCTCTCCACTTGCTCAGTTCTGAGAGATAAGTGTGTGTGAAAGCCGTCCTTCACCTAGCTTGTTGGGAACACATAGTTTCTTCTCAGTGGCAAACTCCATTCCATACTTATATATGGGGAGGTACTAGCGCCAACTCGGTTTGACAGTGAAATCTGCAGGAACTTCAAACCGACACTAGGAAACAGACTGAGAAAGCAGAGAAAAAGTGTGTCCTGCAACCCGTTCCCTTGGTGCTAGATGAACGAACATCTCTCCACTTGCTCAGTTCGGAGAGATAAGTGTGTGTGAAAGCCGTCCTTCACCTAGCTTGTTGGGAACACAAAGTTTCTTTTCAGTGGCAAACTCCATTCCATACATATATATGGGGAGGTACTAGCTCCAACTCGGTTTGACAGTGAAAACTGCAGGAACTTCAAACCGGCACTAGGAAACAGACTGAGAAAGCAGAGAAAAAGTGTCTCCTGCAACCCGTTCCCTTGGTGCTAGTTGAACGAATGTCTCTCCACTTGCTCAGTTCTGAGAGGTAAGTGTGTGTGAAAGCCGTCCTTCACCTAGCTTGTTGGGAACACAAAGTTTCTTTTCAGTGGCAAACTCCATTCCATATATATATATGGGGAGGTACTAGCTCCAACTCGGTTTGACAGTGAAAACTGCAGGAACTTCAAACCGGCACTAGGAAACAGACTGAGAAAGCAGAGAAAAAGTGTCTCCTGCAACCCGTTCCCTTGGTGCTAGATGAACGAACGTCTCTCCACTTGCTCAGTTCTGAGAGATAAGTGTGTGTGAAAGCCGTCCTTCACCTAGCTTGTTGGGAACACAAAGTTTCTTTTCAGTTGCAAACTCCATTCCATACATATATATGGGGAGGTACTAGCTCCAACTCGGTTTGACAGTGAAAACTGCAGGAACTTCAAACCGGCACTAGGAAACAGACTGAGAAAGCAGAGAAAAAGTGTCTCCTGCAACCCGTTCCCTTGGTGCTAGATGAACGAACGTCTCTCCACTTGCTCAGTTCTGAGAGATAAGTGTGTGTGAAAGCCGTCCTTCACCTAGCTTGTTGGGAACACAAAGTTTCTTTTCAGTTGCAAACTCCATTCCATACATATATATGGGGAGGTACTAGCTCCAACTCGGTTTGACAGTGAAAACTGCAGGAACTTCAAACCGGCACTAGGAAACAGACTGAGAAAGCAGAGAAAAAGTGTCTCCTGCAACCCGTTCCCTTGGTGCTAGATGAACGAAAGTCTCTCCACTTGCTCAGTTCTGAGAGATAAGTGTGTGTGAAAGCCGTCCTTCACCTAGCTTGTTGGGAACACAAAGTTTCTTTTCAGTTGCAAACTCCATTCCATACATATATTTGAGGAGGTACTAGCTCCAACTCGGTTTGACAGTGAAAACTGCAGGAAATTCAAACCGGCACTAGGAAACAGACTGAGAAAGCAGAGAAAAAGTGTCTCCTGCAACCCGTTCCCTTGGTGCTAGATGAACGAACGTCTCTCCACTTGCTCAGTTCTGAGAGATAAGTGTGTGTGAAAGCCGTCCTTCACCTAGCTTGTTGGGAACACAAAGTTTCTTTTCAGTTGCAAACTCCATTCCATACATATATATGAGGAGGTACTAGCTCCAACTCGTTTTGACAGTGAAAACTGCAGGAACTTCAAACCGGCACTAGGAAACAGACTGAGAAAGCAGAGAAAAAGTGTCTCCTGCAACCCGTTCCCTTGGTGCTAGATGAACGAACGTCTCTCCACTTGCTCAGTTCTGAGAGATAAGTGTGTGTGAAAGCCGTCCTTCACCTAGCTTGTTGGGAACTCAAAGTTTCTTTTCAGTTGCAAACTCCATTCCATACATATATATGGGGAGGTACAAGCTCCAACTCGGTTTGACAGTGAAAACTGCAGGAACTTCAAACCGGCACTAGGAAACAGACTGAGAAAGCAGAGAAAAAGTGTCTCCTGCAACCCGTTCCCTTGGTGCTAGATGAACGAACGTCTCTCCACTTGCTCAGTTCTGAGAGATAAGTGTGTGTGAAAGCCGTCCTTCACCTAGCTTGTTGGGAACACAAAATTTCTTTTCAGTTGCAAACTCCATTCCATACATATATATGAGGAGGGACTAGCTCCAACTCGTTTTGACAGTGAAAACTGCAGGAACTTCAAACCGGCACTAGGAAACAGACTGAGAAAGCAGAGAAAAAGTGTCTCCTGCAACCCGTTCCCTTGGTGCTAGATGAACGAACGTCTCTCCACTTGCTCAGTTCTGAGAGATAAGTGTGTGTGAAAGCCGTCCTTCACCTAGCTTGTTGGGAACACAAAGTTTCTTTTCAGTTGTAAACTCCATTCCATACATATATATGGGGAGGTACTAGCTCCAACTCGGTTTGACAGTGAAAACTGCAGGAACTTCAAACCGGCACTAGGAAACAGACTGAGAAAGCAGAGAAAAAGTGTCTCCTGCAACCCGTTCCCTTGGTGCTAGATGAACGAACGTCTCTCCACTTGCTCAGTTCTGAGAGATAAGTGTGTGTGAAAGCCGTCCTTCACCTAGCTTGTTGGGAACACAAAGTTTCTTTTCAGTTGCAAACTCCATTCCATACATATATATGGGGAGGTACTAGCTCCAACTCGGTTTGACAGTGAAAACTGCAGGAACTTCAAACCGGCACTAGGAAACAGACTGAGAAAGCAGAGAAAAAGTGTCTCCTGCAACCCGTTCCCTTGGTGCTAGATGAACGAACGTCTCTCCACTTGCTCAGTTCTGAGAGATAAGTGTGTGTGAAAGCCGTCCTTCACCTAGCTTGTTGGGAACACAAAGTTTCTTTTCAGTTGCAAACTCCATTCCATACATATATATGGGGAGGTACTAGCTCCAACTCGGTTTGACAGTGAAAACTGCAGGAACTTCAAACCGGCACTAGGAAACAGACTGAGAAAGCAGAGAAAAAGTGTCTCCTGCAACCCGTTCCCTTGGTGCTAGATGAACGAAAGTCTCTCCACTTGCTCAGTTCTGAGAGATAAGTGTGTGTGAAAGCCGTCCTTCACCTAGCTTGTTGGGAACACAAAGTTTCTTTTCAGTTGCAAACTCCATTCCATACATATATTTGAGGAGGTACAAGCTCCAACTCGGTTTGACAGTGAAAACTGCAGGAAATTCAAACCGGCACTAGGAAACAGACTGAGAAAGCAGAGAAAAAGTGTCTCCTGCAACCCGTTCCCTTGGTGCTAGATGAACGAACGTCTCTCCACTTGCTCAGTTCTGAGAGATAAGTGTGTGTGAAAGCCGTCCTTCACCTAGCTTGTTGGGAACACAAAGTTTCTTTTCAGTTGCAAACTCCATTCCATACATATATATGAGGAGGTACTAGCTCCAACTCGTTTTGACAGTGAAAACTGCAGGAACTTCAAACCGGCACTAGGAAACAGACTGAGAAAGCAGAGAAAAAGTGTCTCCTGCAACCCGTTCCCTTGGTGCTAGATGAACGAACGTCTCTCCACTTGCTCAGTTCTGAGGGATAAGTGTGTGTGAAAGCCGTCCTTCACCTAGCTTGTTGGGAACTCAAAGTTTCTTTTCAGTTGCAAACTCCATTCCATACATATATATGGGGAGGTACTAGCTCCAACTCGGTTTGACAGTGAAAACTGCAGGAACTTCAAACCGGCACTAGGAAACAGACTGAGAAAGCAGAGAAAAAGTGTCTCCTGCAACCCGTTCCCTTGGTGCTAGATGAACGAACGTCTCTCCACTTGCTCAGTTCTGAGAGATAAGTGTGTGTGAAAGCCGTCCTTCACCTAGCTTGTTGGGAACACAAAATTTCTTTTCAGTTGCAAACTCCATTCCATACATATATATGAGGAGGTACTAGCTCCAACTCGTTTTGACAGTGAAAACTGCAGGAACTTCAAACCGGCACTAGGAAACAGACTGAGAAAGCAGAGAAAAAGTGTCTCCTGCAACCCGTTCCCTTGGTGCTAGATGAACGAACGTCTCTCCACTTGCTCAGTTCTGAGAGATAAGTGTGTGTGAAAGCCGTCCTTCACCTAGCTTGTTGGGAACACAAAGTTTCTTTTCAGTTGCAAACTCCATTCCATACATATATATGGGGAGGTACTAGCTCCAACTCGGTTTGACAGTGAAAACTGCAGGAACTTCAAACCGGCACTAGAAAACATACTGAGAAAGCAGAGAAAAAGTGTCTCCTGCAACCCGTTCCCTTGGTGCTAGATGAACGAACGTCTCTCCACTTGCTCAGTTCTGAGAGATAAGTGTGTGTGAAAGCCGTCCTTCACCTAGCTTGTTGGGAACACAAAGTTTCTTTTCAGTTGCAAACTCCATTCCATACATATATATTAGGAGGTACTAGCTCCAACTCGGTTTGACAGTGAAAACTGCAGGAACTTCAAACCGGCACTAGGAAACAGACTGAGAAAGCAGAGAAAAACTGTCTCCTAAAACCCGTTCCCTTGGTGCTAGATGAACGAACGTCTCTCCACTTGCTCAGTTCTGAGAGATAAGTGTGTGTGAAAGCCGTCCTTCACCTAGCTTGTTGTTAACACAAAGTTTCTTTTCAGTTGCAAACTCCATTCCATACATATATATGAGGAGGTACTAGCTCCAACTCGTTTTGACAGTGAAAACTGCAGGAACTTCTAACCGGCACTAGGAAACAGACTGAGAAAGCAGAGAAAAAGTGACTCCTTCAATCCGTTCCCTTGGTGCTAGATGAACGAACGTCTCTCCACTTGCTCAGTTCTGAGAGATAAGTGTGTGTGAAAGCCGTCCTTCACCTAGCTTGTTGTTAACACAAAGTTTCTTTTCAGTTGCAAACTCCATTCCATACATATATATGAGGAGGTACTAGCTCCAACTCGTTTTGACAGTGAAAACTGCAGGAACTTCTAACCGGCACTAGGAAACAGACTGAGAAAGCAGAGAAAAAGTGACTCCTTCAACCCGTTCCCTTGGTGCTAGATGAACGAACGTCTCTCCACTTGCTCAGTTCTGAGAGATAAGTGTGTGTGAAAGCCGTCCTTCACATAGCTTGTTGGGAACACAAAGTTTCTTTTCAGTTGCAAACTCCATTCCATACATATATATGGGGAAGTACTAGCTCCAACTCGGTTTGACAGTGAAAACTGCAGGAACTTCAAACCGGCACTAGGAAACAGAATGAGAAAGCAGAGAAAAAGTGTTTCCTGCAACCCGTTCCCTTGGTGCTAGATGAACGAACGTCTCTCCACTTGCTCAGTTCTGAGAGATAAGTGTGTGTGAAAGCCGTCTTTCACCTAGCTTGTTGGGAACACAAAGTTTCTTTTCAGTTGCAAACTCCATTCCATACATATATATGGGGAGGTACTAGCTCCAACTCGGTTTGACAGTGAAAACTGCAGGATCTTCAAACCGGCACTAGGAAACAGACTGAGAAAGCAGAGAAAAAGTGTCTCCTGCAACCCGTTCCCTTGGTGCTAGATGAACGAACGTCTCTCCACTTGCTCAGTTCTGAGAGATAAGTGTGTGTGAAAGCCGTCCTTCACCTAGCTTGTTGGGAACACAAAGTTTCTTTTCAGTTGCAAACTCCATTCCATACATATATATGGGGAGGTACTAGCTCCAACTCGGTTTGACAGTGAAAACTGCAGGAACTTCAAACCGGCACTAGGAAACAGACTGAGAAAGCAGAGAAAAAGTGTCTCCTGCAACCCGTTCCCTTGGTGCTAGATGAACGAAAGTCTCTCCACTTGCTCAGTTCTGAGAGATAAGTGTGTGTGAAAGCCGTCCTTCACCTAGCTTGTTGGGAACACAAAGTTTCTTTTCAGTTGTAAAATCCATTCCATACATATATATGGGGAGGTACTAGCTCCAACTCGGTTTGACAGTGAAAACTGCAGGAACTTCAAACCGGCACTAGGAAACAGACTGAGAAAGCAGAGAAAAAGTGTCTCCTGCAACCCGTTCCCTTGGTGCTAGATGAACGAACGTCTCTCCACTTGCTCAGTTCTGAGAGATAAGTGTGTGTGAAAGCCGTCCTTCACCTAGCTTGTTGGGAACACAAAGTTTCTTTTCAGTTGCAAACTCCATTCCATACATATATATGGGGAGGTACTAGCTCCAACTCGGTTTGACAGTGAAAACTGCAGGAACTTCAAACCGGCACTAGGAAACAGACTGAGAATGCAGAGAAAAAGTGTCTCCTGCAACCCGTTCCCTTGGTGCTAGATGAACGAACGTCTCTCCACTTGCTCAGTTCTGAGAGATAAGTGTGTGTGAAAGCCGTCCTTCACCTAGCTTGTTGGGAACACAAAGTTTCTTTTCAGTTGCAAACTCCATTCCATACATATATATGGGAGGTACTAGCTCCAACTCGGTTTGACAGTGAAAACTGCAGGAACTTCAAACCGGCACTAGGAAACAGACTGAGAAAGCAGAGAAAAAGTGTCTCCTGCATCCCGTTCCATTGGTGCTAGATGAACGAACGTCTCTCCACTTGCTTAGTTCTGAGAGATAAGTGTGTGTGAAAGCCGTCCTTCACCTAGCTTGTTGGGAACACAAAGTTTCTTTTCAGTTGCAAACTCCATTCCATACATATATATGGGGTGGTACTATCTCCAACTCGGTTTGACAGTGAAAACTGCAGGAACTTCAAACCGGCACTAGGAAACAGACTGAGAAAGCAGAGAAAAAGTGTCTCCTGCAACCCGTTCCCTTGGTGCTAGATGAACGAACGTCTCTCCACTTGCTCAGTTCTGAGAGATAAGTGTGTGTGAAAGCCGTCCTTCACCTAGCTTGTTGGGAACACAAAGTTTCTTTTCAGTTGCAAACTCCATTCCATACATATATATGGGGAGGTACTAGCTCCAACTCGGTTTGACAGTGAAAACTGCAGGAACTTCAAACCGGCACTAGGAAACAGACTGAGAAAGCAGAGAAAAAGTGTCTCCTGCAACCCGTTCCCTTGGTGCTAGATGAACGAACGTCTCTCCACTTGCTCATTTCTGAGAGATAAGTGTGTGTGAAAGCCGTCCTTCACCTAGCTTGTTGGGAACACAAAGATTCTTTTCAGTTGCAAACTCCATTCCATACATATATATGGGGAGGTACTAGCTCCAACTCGGTTTGACAGTGAAAACTGCAGGAACTTCAAACCGGCACTAGGAAACAGACTGAGAAAGCAGAGAAAAAGTGTCTCCTGCAACCCGTTCCCTTGGTGCTAGATGAACGAACGTCTCTCCACTTGCTCAGTTCTGAGAGATAAGTGTGTGTGAAAGCCGTCCTTCAATTAGCTTGTTGGGAACACAAAGTATCTTTTCAGTTGCAAACTCCATTCCATACATATATATGAGGAGGTACTAGCTCCAACTCGGTTTGACAGTGAAAACTGCAGGAACTTCAAACCGGCACTAGGAAACAGACTGAGAAAGCAGAGAAAAAGTGTCTCCTGCAACCCGTTCCCTTGGTGCTAGAGGAACGAACGTCTCTCCACTTGCTCAGTTCTGAGAGATAAGTGTGTGTGAAAGCCGTCCTTCACCTAGCTTGTTGGGAACACAAAGTTTCTTTTCAGTTGCAAACTCCATTCCATACATATATATGGGGAGGTACTAGCTCCAACTCGGTTTGACAGTGAAAACTGCAGGAACTTCAAACCGGCACTAGGAAACAGTCTGAGAATGCAGAGAAATAGTGTCTCCTGGAACCCGTTCCCTTGGTGCTAGATGAACGAACGTCTCTCAACTTGCTCAGTTCTGAGAGATAAGTGTGTGTGAAAGCCGTCCTTCACCTAGCTTGTTGGGAACACAAAGTTTCTTTTCAGTTGCAAACTCCATTCCATACATATATATGGGGAGGTACTAGCTCCAACCCGGTTTGACAGTGAAAACTGCAGGAACTTCAAACCGGCACTAGGAAACAGACTGAGAAAGCAGAGAAAAAGTGTCTCCTGCAACCCGTTCCCTTGGTGCTAGATGAACGAACGTCTCTCCACTTGCTCAGTTCTGAGAGATAAGTGTGTGTGAAAGCCGTCCTTCACCTAGCTTGTTGGGAACACAAAGTTTCTTTTCAGTTGCAAACTCCATTCCATACATATATATGGGGAGGTACTAGCTCCAACTCGGTTTGACAGTGAAAACTGCAGGAACTTCAAACCGGCACTAGGAAACAGACTGAGAAAGCAGAGAAAAAGTGTCTCCTGCAACCCGTTCCCTTGGTGCTAGATGAACGAACGTCTCTCCACTTGCTCATTTCTGAGAGATAAGTGTGTGTGAAAGCTGTCCTTCACCTAGCTTGTTGGGAACACAAAGTTTCTTTTCAGTTGCAAACTCCATTCCATACATATATATGGGGAGGTACTAGCTCCAACTCGGTTTGACAGTGAAAACTGCAGGAACTTCAAACCGGCACTAGGAAACAGACTGAGAAAGCAGAGAAAAAGTGTCCCCTGCAACCCGTTCCCTTGGTGCTAGATGAACGAACGTCTCTCCACTTGCTCAGTTCTGAGAGATAAGTGTGTGTGAAAGCCGTCCTTCACCTAGCTTGTTGGGAACACAAAGTTTCTTTTCAGTTGCAAACTCCATTCCATACATATATATGGGGAGGTACTAGCTCCAACTCGGTTTGACAGTGAAAACTGCAGGAACTTCAAACCGGCACTAGGAAACAGACTGAGAAAGCAGAGAAAAAGTGTCCCCTGCAACCCGTTCCCTTGGTGCTAGATGAACGAACGTCTCTCCACTTGCTCAGTTCTGAGAGATAAGTGTGTGTGAAAGCCGTCCTTCACCTAGCTTGTTGGGAACACAAAGTTTCTTTTCAGTTGCAAACTCCATTCCATACATATATATGGGGAGGTACTAGCTCCAACTCGGTTTGACAGTGAAAACTGCAGGAACTTCAAACCGGCACTAGGAAACAGACTGAGAATGCAGAGAAAAAGTGTCTCCTGCAACCCGTTCCCTAGGTGCTAGATGAACGAACGTCTCTCCACTTGCTCAGTTCTGAGAGATAAGTGTGTGTGAAAGCCGTCCTTCACCTAGCTTGTTGGGAACACAAAGTTTCTTTTCAGTTGCAAACTCCATTCCATACATATATATGGGAGGTACTAGCTCCAACTCGGTTTGACAGTGAAAACTGCAGGAACTTCAAACCGGCACTAGGAAACAGACTGAGAAAGCAGAGAAAAAGTGTCTCCTGCATCCCGTTCCATTGGTGCTAGATGAACGAACGTCTCTCCACTTGCTTAGTTCTGAGAGATAAGTGTGTGTGAAAGCCGTCCTTCACCTAGCTTGTTGGGAACACAAAGTTTCTTTTCAGTTGCAAACTCCATTCCATACATATATATGGGGTGGTACTATCTCCAACTCGGTTTGACAGTGAAAACTGCAGGAACTTCAAACCGGCACTAGGAAACAGACTGAGAAAGCAGAGAAAAAGTGTCTCCTGCAACCCGTTCCCTTGGTGCTAGATGAACGAACGTCTCTCCACTTGCTCAGTTCTGAGAGATAAGTGTGTGTGAAAGCCGTCCTTCACCTAGCTTGTTGGGAACACAAAGTTTCTTTTCAGTTGCAAACTCCATTCCATACATATATATGGGGAGGTACTAGCTCCAACTCGGTTTGACAGTGAAAACTGCAGGAACTTCAAACCGGCACTAGGAAACAGACTGAGAAAGCAGAGAAAAAGTGTCTCCTGCAACCCGTTCCCTTGGTGCTAGATGAACGAACGTCTCTCCACTTGCTCAGTTCTGAGAGATAAGTGTGTGTGAAAGCCGTCCTTCACCTAGCTTGTTGGGAACACAAAGTTTCTTTTCAGTTGCAAACTCCATTCCATACATATATATGGGGAGGTACTAGCTCCAACTCGGTTTGACAGTGAAAACTGCAGGAACTTCAAACCGGCACTAGGAAACAGACTGAGAATGCAGAGAAAAAGTGTCTCCTGCAACCCGTTCCCTTGGTGCTAGATGAACGAACGTCTCTCCACTTGCTCAGTTCTGAGAGATAAGTGTGTGTGAAAGCCGTCCTTCACCTAGCTTGTTGGGAACACAAAGTTTCTTTTCAGTTGCAAACTCCATTCCATACATATATATGGGAGGTACTAGCTCCAACTCGGTTTGACAGTGAAAACTGCAGGAACTTCAAACCGGCACTAGGAAACAGACTGAGAAAGCAGAGAAAAAGTGTCTCCTGCATCCCGTTCCATTGGTGCTAGATGAACGAACGTCTCTCCACTTGCTTAGTTCTGAGAGATAAGTGTGTGTGAAAGCCGTCCTTCACCTAGCTTGTTGGGAACACAAAGTTTCTTTTCAGTTGCAAACTCCATTCCATACATATATATGGGGTGGTACTATCTCCAACTCGGTTTGACAGTGAAAACTGCAGGAACTTCAAACCGGCACTAGGAAACAGACTGAGAAAGCAGAGAAAAAGTGTCTCCTGCAACCCGTTCCCTTGGTGCTAGATGAACGAACGTCTCTCCACTTGCTCAGTTCTGAGAGATAAGTGTGTGTGAAAGCCGTCCTTCACCTAGCTTGTTGGGAACACAAAGTTTCTTTTCAGTTGCAAACTCCATTCCATACATATATATGGGGAGGTACTAGCTCCAACTCGGTTTGACAGTGAAAACTGCAGGAACTTCAAACCGGCACTAGGAAACAGACTGAGAAAGCAGAGAAAAAGTGTCTCCTGCAACCCGTTCCCTTGGTGCTAGATGAACGAACGTCTCTCCACTTGCTCAGTTCTGAGAGATAAGTGTGTGTGAAAGCCGTCCTTCACCTAGCTTGTTGGGAACACAAAGTTTCTTTTCAGTTGCAAACTCCATTCCATACATATATATGGGGAGGTACTAGCTCCAACTCGGTTTGACAGTGAAAACTGCAGGAACTTCAAACCGGCACTAGGAAACAGACTGAGAAAGCAGAGAAAAAGTGTCTCCTGCAACCCGTTCCCTTGGTGCTAGATGAACGAACGTCTCTCCACTTGCTCAGTTCTGAGAGATAAGTGTGTGTGAAAGCCGTCCTTCACCTAGCTTGTTGGGAACACAAAGTTTCTTTTCAGTTGCAAACTCCATTCCATACATATATATGGGGAGGTACTAGCTCCAACTCGGTTTGACAGTGAAAACTGCAGGAACTTCAAACCGGCACTAGGAAACAGACTGAGAAAGCAGAGAAAAAGTGTCCCCTGCAACCCGTTCCCTTGGTGCTAGATGAACGAACGTCTCTCCACTTGCTCAGTTCTGAGAGATAAGTGTGTGTGAAAGCCGTCCTTCACCTAGCTTGTTGGGAACACAAAGTTTCTTTTCAGTTGCAAACTCCATTCCATACATATATATGGGGAGGTACTAGCTCCAACTCGGTTTGACAGTGAAAACTGCAGGAACTTCAAACCGGCACTAGGAAACAGAATGAGAAAGCA
Source organism: Camelus bactrianus (assembly GCF_048773025.1). Taxonomy (NCBI): domain Eukaryota; kingdom Metazoa; phylum Chordata; class Mammalia; order Artiodactyla; family Camelidae; genus Camelus; species Camelus bactrianus. The sequence continues at coordinate 2,520,754 of NW_027413948.1, read as the reverse complement.
GAGAAAAAGTGTCTCCTGCAACCCGTTCCCTTGGTGCTAGATGAACGAACGTCTCTCCACTTGCTCAGTTCTGAGAGATAAGTGTGTGTGAAATCCGTCCTTCAACTAGCTTGTTGGGAACACAAAGTTTCTTTTCAGTTGCAAACTCCATTCCATACTTATATATGGGGAGGTACTAGCTCCAACTCGGTTTGACAGTGAAAACTGCGGGAACTTCAAACCGGCACTAGGAAACAGACTGAGAAAGCAGAGAAAAAGTGTCTCCTGCAACCCGTTCCCTTGGTGCTAGATGAACGAACGTCTCTCCACTTGCTCAGTTCTGAGAGATAAGTGTGTGTGAAAGCCGTCCTTCACCTAGCTTGTTGGGAACACAAAGTTTCTTTTCAGTTGCAAACTCCATTCCATACATATATATGGGGAGGTACTAGCTCCAACTCGGTTTGACAGTGAAAACTGCAGGAACTTCAAACCGGCACTAGGAAACAGACTGAGAAAGCAGAGAAAAAGTTTCTCCTGCAACCCGTTCCCTTGGTGCTAGATGAACGAACGTCTCTCCACTTGCTCAGTTCTGAGAGATAAGTGTGTGTGAAAGCCGTCCTTCACCTAGCTTTTTGGGAACACAAAGTTTCTTTTCAGTTGCAAACTCCATTCCATACATATATATGGGGAGGTACTAGCTCCAACTCGGTTTGACAGTGAAAACTGCAGGAACTTCAAACCGGCACTAGGAAACAGACTGAGAAAGCAGAGAAAAAGTGTCTCCTGCAACCCGTTCCCTTGGTGCTAGATGAACGAACGTCTCTCCACTTGCTCAGTTCTGAGAGATAAGTGTGTGTGAAAGCCGTCCTTCACCTAGCTTGTTGGGAACACAAAGTTTCTTTTCAGTTGCAAACTCCATTCCATACATATATATGGGGAGGTACTAGCTCCAACTCGGTTTGACAGTGAAAACTGCAGGAACTTCAAACCGGCACAAGGAAACAGACTGAGAAAGCAGAGAAAAAGTGTCTCCTGCAACCCGTTCCCTTGGTGCTAGATGAACGAACGTCTCTCCACTTGCTCAGTTCTGAGAGATAAGTGTGTGTGAAAGCCGTCCTTCACCTAGCTTGTTGGGAACACAAAGTTTCTTTTCAGTTGCAAACTCCATTCCATACATATATATGGGGAGGTACTAGCTCCAACTCGGTTTGACAGTGAAAACTGCAGGAACTTCAAACCGGCACTAGGAAACAGACTGAGAAAGCAGAGAAAAAGTGTCCCCTGCAACCCGTTCCCTTGGTGCTAGATGAACGAACGTCTCTCCACTTGCTCAGTTCTGAGAGATAAGTGTGTGTGAAAGCCGTCCTTCACCTAGCTTGTTGGGAACACAAAGTTTCTTTTCAGTTGCAAACTCCATTCCATACATATATATGGGGAGGTACTAGCTCCAACTCGGTTTGACAGTGAAAACTGCAGGAACTTCAAACCGGCACTAGGAAACAGAATGAGAAAGCAGAGAAAAAGTGTCTCCTGCAACCCGTTCCCTTGGTGCTAGATGAACGAACGTCTCTCCACTTGCTCAGTTCTGAGAGATAAGTGTGTGTGAAATCCGTCCTTCAACTAGCTTGTTGGGAACACAAAGTTTCTTTTCAGTTGCAAACTCCATTCCATACTTATATATGGGGAGGTACTAGCTCCAACTCGGTTTGACAGTGAAAACTGCGGGAACTTCAAACCGGCACTAGGAAACAGACTGAGAAAGCAGAGAAAAAGTGTCTCCTGCAACCCGTTCCCTTGGTGCTAGATGAACGAACGTCTCTCCACTTGCTCAGTTCTGAGAGATAAGTGTGTGTGAAAGCCGTCCTTCACCTAGCTTGTTGGGAACACAAAGTTTCTTTTCAGTTGCAAACTCCATTCCATACATATATATGGGGAGGTACTAGCTCCAACTCGGTTTGACAGTGAAAACTGCAGGAACTTCAAACCGGCACTAGGAAACAGACTGAGAAAGCAGAGAAAAAGTTTCTCCTGCAACCCGTTCCCTTGGTGCTAGATGAACGAACGTCTCTCCACTTGCTCAGTTCTGAGAGATAAGTGTGTGTGAAAGCCGTCCTTCACCTAGCTTTTTGGGAACACAAAGTTTCTTTTCAGTTGCAAACTCCATTCCATACATATATATGGGGAGGTACTAGCTCCAACTCGGTTTGACAGTGAAAACTGCAGGAACTTCAAACCGGCACTAGGAAACAGACTGAGAAAGCAGAGAAAAAGTGTCTCCTGCAACCCGTTTCCTTGGTGCTAGATGAACGAACGTCTCTCCAGTTGCTCAGTTCTGAGAGATAAGTGTGTGTGAAAGCCGTCCTTCACCTAGCTTGTTGGGAACAAAAAGTTTCTTTTCAGTTGCAACCTCCATTCCATGCCTCTAAATGGGGAATTACTAGCTCCAACTCTGTTTTACAGTGAAAAATGCAGGAACTTAAAACCGGCACTAGGAAACAGACTGAGAAAGCAGAGAAATAGTGTCTCCTGCAAACCGTTCCCTTGGTGCTAGATGAACGAACGTCTCTCCACTTGCTCAGTTCTGAGAGATAAGTGTGTGTGAAAGCCGTCCTTCACCTAGCTTGTTGGGAACACAAAGTTTCTTTTCAGTTGCAAACTCCATTCCATACATATATATGGGGAGGTACTATCTCCAACTCGGTTTGACAGTGAAAACTGCAGGAACTTCAAACCGGCACTAGGAAACAGACTGAGAAAGCAGAGAAAAAGTGTCTCCTGCAACCCGTTCCCTTGGTGCTAGATGAACGAACGTCTCTCCACTTGCTCAGTTCTGAGAGATAAGTGTGTGTGAAAGCCGTCCTTCACCTAGCTTGTTGGGAACAAAAAGTTTCTTTTCAGTTGCAACCTCCATTCCATGCCTCTAAATGGGGAATTACTAGCTCCAACTCTGTTTTACAGTGAAAAATGCAGGAACTTAAAACCGGCACTAGGAAACAGACTGAGAAAGCAGAGAAAAAGTGTCTCCTGCAAACCGTTCCCTTGGTGCTAGATGAACGAACGTCTCTCCACTTGCTCAGTTCTGAGAGATAAGTGTGTGTGAAAGCCGTCCTTCACCTAGCTTGTTGGGAACACAAAGTTTCTTTTCAGTTGCAAACTCCATTCCATACATATATATGGGGAGGTACTATCTCCAACTCGGTTTGACAGTGAAAACTGCAGGAACTTCAAACCGGCACTAGGAAACAGACTGAGAAAGCAGAGAAAAAGTGTCTCCTGCAACCCGTTCCCTTGGTGCTAGATGAACGAACGTCTCTCCACTTGCTCAGTTCTGAGAGATAAGTGTGTGTGAAAGCCGTCCTTCACCTAGCTTGTTGGGAACACAAAATTTCTTTCCAGTTGCAAACTCCATTCCATACATATATATGGGGAGGTACTAGCTCCAACTCGGTTTGACAGTGAAAACTGCAGGAACTTCAAACCGGCACTAGGAAACAGTCTGAGAAAGCAGAGAAATAGTGTCACCTGCAACCCGTTCCCTTGGTGCTAGATGAACGAACGTCTCTCCACTTGCTCAGTTCTGAGAGATAAGTGTGTGTGAAAGCCGTCCTTCACCTAGCTTGTTGGGAACACAAAGTTTCTTTTCAGTTGCAAACTCCATTCCATACATATATATGGGGAGGTACTAGCTCCAACTCGGTTTGACAGTGAAAACTGCAGGAACTTCAAACCGGCACTAGGAAACAGACTGAGAAAGCAGAGAAAAAGTGTCTCCTGCAACCCGTTCCCTTGGTGCTAGATGAACGAACGTCTCTCCACTTGCTCAGTTCTGAGAGATAAGTGTGTGTGAAAGCCGTCCTTCACCTAGCTTGTTGGGAACACAAAGATTCTTTTCAGTTGCAAACTCCATTCCATACATATATATGGGGAGGTACTAGCTCCAACTCGGTTTGACAGTGAAAACTGCAGGAACTTCAAACCGGCACTAGGAAACAGACTGAGAAAGCAGAGAAAAAGTGCCTCATGCAACCCGTTCCCTTGGTGCTAGATGAACGAACGTCCCTCCACTTGCTCAGTTCTGAGAGATAAGTGTGTGTGAAAGCCTTCCTTCACCTAGCTTGTTGGGAACACAAAGTATCTTTTCAGTTGCAAACTCCATTCCATACATATATATGGGGTGGTACTAGCTCCAACTCGGTTTGACAGTGAAAACTGCAGGAACTTCAAACCGGCACTAGGAAACAGACTGAGAAAGCAGAGAAAAAGTGTCTCCTGCAAACCGTTCCCTTGGTGCTAGATGAACGAACGTCTCTCCACTTGCTCAGTTCTGAGAGATAAGTGTGTGTGAAAGCCGTCCTTCAACTAGCTTGTTGGGAACACAAAGTTTCTTTTCAGTTGCAAACTCCATTCCATACATATATATGGGGAGGTACTAGCTCCAACTCGGTTTGACAGTGAAAACTGCAGGAACTTCAAACCGGCACTAGGAAACAGTCTGAGAAAGCAGAGAAATAGTGTCTCCTGCAACCCGTTCCCTTGGTGCTAGATGAACGAACGTCTCTCCACTTGCTCAGTTCTGAGAGATAAGTGTGTGTGAAAGCCGTCCTTCACCTAGCTTGTTGGGAACACAAAGTTTCTTTTCAGTTGCAAACTCCATTCCATACATATATATGGGGAGGTACTAGCTCCAACTCGGTTTGACAGTGAAAACTGCAGGAACATCAAACCGGCACTAGGAAACAGATTGAGAAAGCAGAGAAAAAGTGTCTCCTGCAACCCGTTCCCTTGGTGCTAGATGAACGAACGTCTCTCCACTTGCTCAGTTCTGAGAGATAAGTGTGTGTGAAAGCCGTCCTTCACCTATCTTGTTGGGAACACAAAGTTTCTTTTCAGTTGCAAACTCCATTCCATACATATATATGGGGAGGTACTAGCTCCAACTCGGTTTGACAGTGAAAACTGCAGGAACTTCAAACCGGCACTAGGAAACAGACTGAGAAAGCAGAGAAAAAGTGTCTCCTGCAACCCGTTCCCTTGGTGCTAGATGAACGAACGTCTCTCCACTTGCTCAGTTCTGAGAGATAAGTGTGTGTGAAAGCCGTCCTTCAACTAGCTTGTTGGGAACACAAAGTTTCTTTTCAGTTGCAAACTCCATTCCATACATATATATGGGGAGGTACTAGCTCCAACTCGGTTTGACAGTGAAAACTGCAGGAACTTCAAACCGGCACTAGGAAACAGTCTGAGAAAGCAGAGAAATAGTGTCTCCTGCAACCCGTTCCCTTGGTGCTAGATGAACGAACGTCTCTCCACTTGCTCAGTTCTGAGAGATAAGTGTGTGTGAAAGCCGTCCTTCACCTAGCTTGTTGGGAACACAAAGTTTCTTTTCAGTTGCAAACTCCATTCCACACATATATATGGGGAGGTACTAGCTCCAACTCGGTTTGACAGTGAAAAATGCAGGAACATCAAACCGGCACTAGGAAACAGACTGAGAAAGCAGAGAAAAAGTGTCTCCTGCAACCCGTTCCCTTGGTGCTAGATGAACGAACGTCTCTCCACTTGCTCAGTTCTGAGAGATAAGTGTGTGTGAAAGCCGTCCTTCACCTAGCTTGTTGGGAACACAAAGATTCTTTTCAGTTGCAAACTCCATTCCATACATATATATGGGGAGGTACTAGCTCCAACTCGGTTTGACAGTGAAAACTGCAGGAACTTCAAACCGGCACTAGGAAACAGACTGAGAAAGCAGAGAAATAGTGTCTCCTGCAACCCATTCCCTTGGTGCTAGATGAACGAACGTCTCTCCACTTGCTCAGTTCTGAGAGATAAGTGTGTGTGAAAGCCGTCCTTCCCCTAGCTTGTTGGGAACACAAAGTTTCTTTTCAGTTGCAAACTCCATTCCATACATATATATGGGGAGGTACTAGCTCCAACTCGGTTTGACAGTGAAAACTGCAGGAACTTCAAACCGGCACTAGGAAACAGACTGAGAAAGCAGAGAAAAAGTGTCTCCTGCAACCCGTTCCCTTGGTGCTAGATGAACGAACGTCTCTCCACTTGCTCAGTTCTGAGAGATAAGTGTGTGTGAAAGCCGTCCTTCACCTAGCTTGTTGGGAACACAAAGTTTCTTTTCAGTTGCAAACTCCATTCCATACATATATAAGGGGAGGTTCTAGCTCCAACTCGGTTTGACAGTGAAAACTGCAGGAACTTCAAACCGGCACTAGGAAACAGACTGAGAAAGCAGAGAAAAAGTGTCTCCTGCAACCCGTTTCCTTGGTGCTAGATGAATGAACGTCTCTCCACTTGCTCAGTTCTGAGAGATAAGTGTGTGTGAAAGCCGTAATTCACCTAGCTTGTTGGGAACACAAAGTTTCTTTTCAGTTGCAAACTCCATTCCATACATATATATGGGGAGGTACAAGCTCCAACTCGGTTTGACAGTGAAAAATGCAGGAACTTCAAACCGGCACTAGGAAACAGAATGAGAAAGCAGAGAAAAAGTGTCTCCTGCAACCCGTTCCCTTGGTGCTAGATGAACGAACGTCTCTCCACTTGCTCAGTTCTGAGAGAAAAGTGTGTGTGAAAGCCGTCCTTCACCTAGCTTGTTGGGAACACAAAGTTTCTTTTCAGTTGCAAACTCCATTCCATACATATATATGGGGAGGTACAAGCTCCAACTCGGTTTGACAGTGAATACTGCAGGAACTTCAAACCGGCACTAGGAAACAGACTGAGAAAGCAGAGAAAAAGTGTCTCCTGCAACCCGTTCCCTTGGTGCTAGATGAACGAACGTCTCTCCACTTGCTCAGTTCTGAGAGATATGTGTGTGTGAAAGCCGTCCTTCACCTATCTTGTTGGGAACACAAAGTTTCTTTTCAGTTGCAAACTCCATTCCATACATATATATGGGGAGGTACTAGCTCCAACTCGGTTTGACAGTGAAAACTGCAGGAACTTCAAACCGGCACTAGGAAACAGACTGAGAAAGCAGAGAAAAAGTGTCTCCTGCAACCCGTTCCCTTGGTGCTAGATGAACGAACGTCTCTCCACTTGCTCAGTTCTGAGAGATAAGTGTGTGTGAAAGCCGTCCTTCCCCTAGCTTGTTGGGAACACAAAGTTTCTTTTCAGTTGCAAACTCCATTCCATACATATATATGGGGAGGTACTAGCTCCAACTCGGTTTGACAGTGAAAACGGCAGGAACTTCAAACCGGCACTAGGAAACAGACTGAGAAAGCAGAGAAAAAGTGTCTCCTGCAACCCGTTCCCTTGGTGCTAGATGAACGAACGTCTCTCCACTTGCTCAGTTCTGAGAGATAAGTGTGTGTGAAAGCCGTCCTTCACCTAGCTTGTTGGGAACACAAAGTTTCTTTTCAGTTGCAAACTCCATTCCATACATATATATGGGGATGTACTAGCTCCAACTCGGTTTGACAGTGAAAACTGCAGGAACTTCAAACCGGCACTAGGAAACAGACTGAGAAAGCAGAGAAAAAGTGTCTCCTGCAACCCGTTTCCTTGGTGCTAGATGAATGAACGTCTCTCCACTTGCTCAGTTCTGAGAGATAAGTGTGTGTGAAAGCCGTAATTCACCTAGCTTGTTGGGAACACAAAGTTTCTTTTCAGTTGCAAACTCCATTCCATACATATATATGGGGAGGTAATATCTCCAACTCGGTTTGACAGTGAAAAATGCAGGAACTTCAAACCGGCACTAGGAAACAGACTGAGAAAGCAGAGAAAAAGTGTCTCCTGCAACCCGTTCCCTTGGTGCTAGATGAACGAACGTCTCTCCACTTGCTCAGTTCTGAGAGATAAGTGTGTGTGAAAGCCGTCCTTCAACTAGCTTGTTGGGAACACAAAGTTTCCTTTCAGTTGCAAACTCCAATCCATACATATATATGGGGAGGTACTAGCTCCAACTCGGTTTGACAGTGAAAACTGCGGGAACTTCAAACCGGCACTAGGAAACAGACTGAGAAAGCAGAGAAAAAGTGTCTCCTGCAACCCGTTCCCTTGGTGCTAGATGAACGAACGTCTCTCCACTTGCTCAGTTCTGAGAGATAAGTGTGTGTGAAAGCCGTCCTTCACCTAGCTTGTTGGGAACACAAAGTTTCTTTTCAGTTGCAAACTCCATTCCATACATATATATGGGGAGGTACTAGCTCCAACTCGGTTTGACAGTGAAAACTGCAGGAACTTCAAACCGGCACTAGGAAACAGACTGAGAAAGCAGAGAAAAAGTTTCTCCTGCAACCCGTTCCCTTGGTGCTAGATGAACGAACGTCTCTCCACTTGCTCAGTTCTGAGAGATAAGTGTGTGTGAAAGCCGTCCTTCACCTAGCTTGTTGGGAACACAAAGTTTCTTTTCAGTTGCAAACTCCATTCCATACATATATATGGGGAGGTACTAGCTCCAACTCGGTTTGACAGTGAAAACTGCAGGAACTTCAAAACGGCACTAGGAAACAGACTGAGAAAGCAGAGAAAAAGTGTCTCCTGCAACCCGTTTCCTTGGTGCTAGATGAACGAACGTCTCTCCACTTGCACAGTTCTGAGAGATAAGTGTGTGTGAAAGCCGTCCTTCACCTAGCTTGTTGGGAACACAAAGTTTCTTTTCAGTTGCAACCTCCATTCCATGCCTCTAAATGGGGAGGTACTAGCTCCAACTCTGTTTTACAGTGAAAAATGCAGGAACTTAAAACCGGCACTAGGAAACAGACTGAGAAAGCAGAGAAAAAGTGTCTCCTGCAACCCGTTCCCTTGGTGCTAGATGAACGAACGTCTCTCCACTTGCTCAGTTCTGAGAGATAAGTGTGTGTGAAAGCCGTCCTTCACCTAGCTTGTTGGGAACACAAAGTTTCTTTTCAGTTGCAACCTCCATTCCATGCCTCTAAATGGGGAGGTACTAGCTCCAACTCTGTTTTACAGTGAAAACTGCAGGAACTTAAAACCGGCACTAGGAAACAGACTGAGAAAGTAGAGAAAAAGTGTCTCCTGCAACCCGTTCCCTTGGTGCTAGATGAACGAACGTCTCTCCACTTGCTCAGTTCTGAGAGATAAGTGTGTGTGAAAGCCGTCCTTCAACTAGCTTGTTGGGAACACAAAGTTTCTTTTCAGATGCAAACTCCAATCCATACATATATATGGGGAGGTACTAGCTCCAACTCGGTTTGACAGTGAAAACTGCGGGAACTTCAAACCGGCACTAGGAAACAGACTGAGAAAGCAGAGAAAAAGTGTCTCCTGCAACCCGTTCCCTTGGTGCTAGATGAACGAACGTCTCTCCACTTGCTCAGTTCTGAGAGATAAGTGTGTGTGAAAGCCGTCCTTCACCTAGCTTGTTGGGAACACAAAGTTTCTTTTCAGTTGCAAACTCCATTCCATACATATATATGGGGAGGTACTAGCTCCAACTCGGTTTGACAGTGAAAACTGCAGGAACTTCAAACCGGCACTAGGAAACAGACTGAGAAAGCAGAGAAAAAGTGTCTCCTGCAACCCGTTTCCTTGGTGCTAGATGAACGAACGTCTCTCCACTTGCTCAGTTCTGAGAGATAAGTGTGTGTGAAAGCCGTTCTTCACCTAGCTTGTTGGGAACACAAAGTTTCTTTTCAGTTGCAACCTCCATTCCATGCCTCTAAATGGGGAGGTACTAGCTCCAACTCTGTTTTACAGTGAAAAATGCAGGAACTTAAAACCGGCACTAGGAAACAGACTGAGAAAGCAGAGAAAAAGTGTCTCCTGCAACCCGTTCCCTTGGTGCTAGATGAACGAACGTCTCTCCACTTGCTCAGTTCTGAGAGATAAGTGTGTGTGAAAGCCGTCCTTCACCTAGCTTGTTGGGAACACAAAGTTTCTTTTCAGTTGCAACCTCCATTCCATGCCTCTAAATGGGGAGGTACTAGCTCCAACTCTGTTTTACAGTGAAAACTGCAGGAACTTAAAACCGGCACTAGGAAACAGACTGAGAAAGCAGAGAAAAAGTGTCTCCTGCAACCCGTTTCCTTGGTGCTAGATGAACGAACGTCTCTCCACTTGCTCAGTTCTGAGAGATAAGTGTGTGTGAAAGCCGTCCTTCACCTAGCTTGTTGGGAACACAAAGTTTCTTTTCAGTTGCAAACTCCATTCCATACATATATATGGGGAGGTACTAGCTCCAACTCGGTTTGACAGTGAAATCTTCAGGAACTTCAAACCGGCACTAGGAAACAGACTGAGAAAGCAGAGAAAAAGTGTCTCCTGCAACCCGTTCCCTTGGTGCTAGATGAACGAACGTCTCTCCACTTGCTCAGTTCTGAGAGATAAGTGTGTGTGAAAGCCGTCCTTCACCTAGCTTGTTGGGAACACAAAGTTTCTTTTCAGTTGCAACCTCCATTCCATGCCTCTAAATGGGGAGGTACTAGCTCCAACTCTGTTTTACAGTGAAAACTGCAGGAACTTAAAACCGGCACTAGGAAACAGACTGAGAAAGCAGAGAAAAAGTGTCTCCTGCAACCCGTTCCCTTGGTGCTAGATGAACGAACGTCTCTCCACTTGCTCAGTTCTGAGAGATAAGTGTGTGTGAAAGCCGTCCTTCAACTAGCTTGTTGGGAACACAAAGTTTCTTTTCAGTTGCAAACTCCAATCCATACATATATATGGGGAGGTACTAGCTCCAACTCGGTTTGACAGTGAAAACTGCGGGAACTTCAAACCGGCACTAGGAAACAGACTGAGAAAGCAGAGAAAAAGTGTCCCCTGCAACCCGTTCCCTTGGTGCTAGATGAACGAACGTCTCTCCACTTGCTCAGTTCTGAGAGATAAGTGTGTGTGAAAGCCGTCCTTCACCTAGCTTGTTGGGAACACAAAGTTTCTTTTCAGTTGCAAACTCCATTCCATACATATATATGGGGAGGTACTAGCTCCAACTCGGTTTGACAGTGAAAACTGCAGGAACTTCAAACCGGCACTAGGAAACAGACTGAGAAAGCAGAGAAAAAGTTTCTCCTGCAACCCGTTCCCTTGGTGCTAGATGAACGAACGTCTCTCCACTTGCTCAGTTCTGAGAGATAAGTGTGTGTGAAAGCCGTCCTTCACCTAGCTTGTTGGGAACACAAAGTTTCTTTTCAGTTGCAAACTCCATTCCATACATATATATGGGGAGGTACTAGCTCCAACTCGGTTTGACAGTGAAAACTGCAGGAACTTCAAACCGGCACTAGGAAACAGACTGAGAAAGCAGAGAAAAAGTGTCTCCTGCAACCCGTTTCCTTGGTGCTAGATGAACGAACGTCTCTCCACTTGCTCAGTTCTGAGAGATAAGTGTGTGTGAAAGCCGTCCTTCACCTAGCTTGTTGGGAACACAAAGTTTCTTTTCAGTTGCAACCTCCATTCCATGCCTCTAAATGGGGAGGTACTAGCTCCAACTCTGTTTTACAGTGAAAAATGCAGGAACTTAAAACCGGCACTAGGAAACAGACTGAGAAAGCAGAGAAAAAGTGTCTCCTGCAACCCGTTCCCTTGGTGCTAGATGAACGAACGTCTCTCCACTTGCTCAGTTCTGAGAGATAAGTGTGTGTGAAAGCCGTCCTTCACCTAGCTTGTTGGGAACACAAAGTTTCTTTTCAGTTGCAACCTCCATTCCATGCCTCTAAATGGGGAGGTACTAGCTCCAACTCTGTTTTACAGTGAAAAATGCAGGAACTTAAAACCGGCACTAGGAAACAGACTGAGAAAGCAGAGAAAAAGTGTCTCCTGCAACCCGTTCCCTTGGTGCTAGATGAACGAACGTCTCTCCACTTGCTCAGTTCTGAGAGATAAGTGTGTGTGAAAGCCGTCCTTCACCTAGCTTGTTGGGAACACAAAGTTTCTTTTCAGTTGCAACCTCCATTCCATGCCTCTAAATGGGGAGGTACTAGCTCCAACTCTGTTTTACAGTGAAAACTGCAGGAACTTAAAACCGGCACTAGGAAACAGACTGAGAAAGCAGAGAAAAAGTGTCTCCTGCAACCCGTTCCCTTGGTGCTAGATGAACGAACGTCTCTCCACTTGCTCAGTTCTGAGAGATAAGTGTGTGTGAAAGCCGTCCTTCACCTAGCTTGTTGGGAACACAAAGTTTCTTTTCAGTTGCAAACTCCATTCCATACATATATATGGGGAGGTACTATCTCCAACTCGGTTTGACAGTGAAAACTGCAGGAACTTCAAACCGGCACTAGGAAACAGTCTGAGAAAGCAGAGAAAAAGTGTCTCCTGCAACCCGTTCCCTTGGTGCTAGATGAACGAACGTCTCTCCACTTGCTCAGTTCTGAGAGATAAGTGTGTGTGAAAGCCGTCCTTCACCTAGCTTGTTGGGAACACAAAGTTTCTTTTCAGTTGCAACCTCCATTCCATGCCTCTAAATGGGGAGGTACTAGCTCCAACTCTGTTTTACAGTGAAAAATGCAGGAACTTAAAACCGGCACTAGGAAACAGACTGAGAAAGCAGAGAAAAAGTGTCTCCTGCAACCCGTTTCCTTGGTGCTAGATGAACGAACGTCTCTCCACTTGCTCAGTTCTGAGAGATAAGTGTGTGTGAAAGCCGTCCTTCACCTAGCTTGTTGGGAACACAAAGTTTCTTTTCAGTTGCAACCTCCATTCCATGCCTCTAAATGGGGAGGTACTAGCTCCAACTCTGTTTTACAGTGAAAAATGCAGGAACTTAAAACCGGCACTAGGAAACAGACTGAGAAAGCAGAGAAAAAGTGTCTCCTGCAACCCGTTCCCTTGGTGCTAGATGAACGAACGTCTCTCCACTTGCTCAGTTCTGAGAGATAAGTGTGTGTGAAAGCCGTCCTTCACCTAGCTTGTTGGGAACACAAAGTTTCTTTTCAGTTGCAACCTCCATTCCATGCCTCTAAATGGGGAGGTACTAGCTCCAACTCTGTTTTACAGTGAAAACTGCAGGAACTTAAAACCGGCACTAGGAAACAGACTGAGAAAGCAGAGAAAAAGTGTCTCCTGCAACCCGTTCCCTTGGTGCTAGATGAACGAACGTCTCTCCACTTGCTCAGTTCTGAGAGATAAGTGTGTGTGAAAGCCGTCCTTCAACTAGCTTGTTGGGAACACAAAGTTTCTTTTCAGTTGCAAACTCCAATCCATACATATATATGGGGAGGTACTAGCTCCAACTCGGTTTGACAGTGAAAACTGCGGGAACTTCAAACCGGCACTAGGAAACAGACTGAGAAAGCAGAGAAAAAGTGTCTCCTGCAACCCGTTCCCTTGGTGCTAGATGAACGAACGTCTCTCCACTTGCTCAGTTCTGAGAGATAAGTGTGTGTGAAAGCCGTCCTTCACCTAGCTTGTTGGGAACACAAAGTTTCTTTTCAGTTGCAAACTCCATTCCATACATATATATGGGGAGGTACTAGCTCCAACTCGGTTTGACAGTGAAAACTGCAGGAACTTCAAACCGGCACTAGGAAACAGACTGAGAAAGCAGAGAAAAAGTTTCTCCTGCAACCCGTTCCCTTGGTGCTAGATGAACGAACGTCTCTCCACTTGCTCAGTTCTGAGAGATAAGTGTGTGTGAAAGCCGTCCTTCACCTAGCTTGTTGGGAACACAAAGTTTCTTTTCAGTTGCAAACTCCATTCCATACATATATATGGGGAGGTACTAGCTCCAACTCGGTTTGACAGTGAAAACTGCAGGAACTTCAAACCGGCACTAGGAAACAGACTGAGAAAGCAGAGAAAAAGTGTCTCCTGCAACCCGTTTCCTTGGTGCTAGATGAACGAACGTCTCTCCACTTGCTCAGTTCTGAGAGATAAGTGTGTGTGAAAGCCGTCCTTCACCTAGCTTGTTGGGAACACAAAGTTTCTTTTCAGTTGCAACCTCCATTCCATGCCTCTAAATGGGGAGGTACTAGCTCCAACTCTGTTTTACAGTGAAAAATGCAGGAACTTAAAACCGGCACTAGGAAACAGACTGAGAAAGCAGAGAAAAAGTGTCTCCTGCAACCCGTTCCCTTGGTGCTAGATGAACGAACGTCTCTCCACTTGCTCAGTTCTGAGAGATAAGTGTGTGTGAAAGCCGTCCTTCACCTAGCTTGTTGGGAACACAAAGTTTCTTTTCAGTTGCAACCTCCATTCCATGCCTCTAAATGGGGAGGTACTAGCTCCAACTCTGTTTTACAGTGAAAAATGCAGGAACTTAAAACCGGCACTAGGAAACAGACTGAGAATGCAGAGAAAAAGTGTCTCCTGCAACCCGTTCCCTTGGTGCTAGATGAACGAACGTCTCTCCACTTGCTCAGTTCTGAGAGATAAGTGTGTGTGAAAGCCGTCCTTCACCTAGCTTGTTGGGAACACAAAGTTTCTTTTCAGTTGCAACCTCCATTCCATGCCTCTAAATGGGGAGGTACTAGCTCCAACTCTGTTTTACAGTGAAAACTGCAGGAACTTAAAACCGGCACTAGGAAACAGACTGAGAAAGCAGAGAAAAAGTGTCTCCTGCAACCCGTTCCCTTGGTGCTAGATGAACGAACGTCTCTCCACTTGCTCAGTTCTGAGAGATAAGTGTGTGTGAAAGCCGTCCTTCACCTAGCTTGTTGGGAACACAAAGTTTCTTTTCAGTTGCAAACTCCATTCCATACATATATATGGGGAGGTACTATCTCCAACTCGGTTTGACAGTGAAAACTGCAGGAACTTCAAACCGGCACTAGGAAACAGTCTGAGAAAGCAGAGAAATAGTGTCTCCTGCAACCCGTTCCCTTGGTGCTAGATGAACGAACGTCTCTCCACTTGCTCAGTTCTGAGAGATAAGTGTGTGTGAAAGCCGTCCTTCACCTAGCTTGTTGGGAACACAAAGTTTCTTTTCAGTAGCAAACTCCATTCCATACATATATATGGGGAGGTACTAGCTCCAACTCGGTTTGACAGTGAAAACTGCAGGAACATCAAACCGGCACTAGGAAACAGACTGAGAAAGCAGAGAAAAAGTGTCTCCTGCAACCCGTTCCCTTGGTGCTAGATGAACGAACGTCTCTCCACTTGCTCAGTTCTGAGAGATAAGTGTGTGTGAAAGCCGTCCTTCACCTATCTTGTTGGGAACACAAAGTTTCTTTTCAGTTGCAAACTCCATTCCATACATATATATGGGGAGGTACTAGCTCCAACTCGGTTTGACAGTGAAAACTGCAGGAACTTCTAACCGGCACTAGGAAACAGACTGAGAAAGCAGAGAAAAAGTGTCTCCTGCAACCCGTTCCCTTGGTGCTAGATGAACGAACGTCTCTCCACTTGCTCAGTTCTGAGAGATAAGTGTGTGTGAAAGCCGTCCTTCCCCTAGCTTGTTGGGAACACAAAGTTTCTTTTCAGTTGCAAACTCCATTCCATACATATATATGGGGAGGTACTAGCTCCAACTCGGTTTGACAGTGAAAACTGCAGGAACTTCAAACCGGCACTAGGAAACAGACTGAGAAAGCAGAGAAAAAGTGTCTCCTGCAACCCGTTCCCTTGGTGCTAGATGAACGAACGTCTCTCCACTTGCTCAGTTCTGAGAGATAAGTGTGTGTGAAAGCCGTCCTTCACCTAGCTTGTTGGGAACACAAAGTTTCTTTTCAGTTGCAAACTCCATTCCATACATATATATGGGGAGGTACTAGCTCCAACTCGGTTTGACAGTGAAAACTGCAGGAACTTCAAACCGGCACTAGGAAACAGACTGAGAAAGCAGAGAAAAAGTGTCTCCTGCAACCCGTTTCCTTGGTGCTAGATGAATGAACGTCTCTCCACTTGCTCAGTTCTGAGAGATAAGTGTGTGTGAAAGCCGTAATTCACCTAGCTTGTTGGGAACACAAAGTTTCTTTTCAGTTGCAAACTCCATTCCATACATATATATGGGGAGGTAATATCTCCAACTCGGTTTGACAGTGAAAAATGCAGGAACTTCAAACCGGCACTAGGAAACAGACTGAGAAAGCAGAGAAAAAGTGTCTCCTGCAACCCGTTCCCTTGGTGCTAGATGAACGAACGTCTCTCCACTTGCTCAGTTCTGAGAGAAAAGTGTGTGTGAAAGCCGTCCTTCACCTAGCTTGTTGGGAACACAAAGTTTCTTTTCAGTTGCAAACTCCATTCCATACATATATATGGGGAGGTACAAGCTCCAACTCGGTTTGACAGTGAAAACTGCAGGAACTTCAAACCGGCACTAGGAAACAGACTGAGAAAGCAGAGAAAAAGTGTCTCCTACAACCCGTTCCCTTGGTGCTAGATGAACGAACGTCTCTCCACTTGCTCAGTTCTGAGAGATAAGTGTGTGTGAAAGCCGTCCTTCACCTAGCTTGTTGGGAACACAAAGTATCTT
The DNA here is from genome assembly GCF_048773025.1 of Camelus bactrianus. Classification (NCBI taxonomy): domain Eukaryota; kingdom Metazoa; phylum Chordata; class Mammalia; order Artiodactyla; family Camelidae; genus Camelus; species Camelus bactrianus. The sequence continues at coordinate 2,504,436 of NW_027413948.1, read as the reverse complement.
TTCAGTTGCAAACTCCACTCCATACATATATATGGGGAGGTACTAGCTCCAACTCGGTTTGAAAGTGAAAACTGCAGGAACTTCAAACCGGCACTAGGAAACAGACTGAGAAAGCAGAGAAAAAGTGTCTCCTGCAACACGTTCCCTTGGTGCTAGATGAACGAACGTCTCTCCACTTGCTCAGTTCTGAGAGATAAGTGTGTGTGAAAGCCGTCCTTCACCTAGCTTGTTGGGAACACAAAGTTTTTTTTCAGTTGCAAACTCTATTCTATACATATATATGGGGAGGTACTAGCTCCAACTCGATTTGACAGTGAAAACTGCAGGAACTTCAAACCGGCACTAGGAAACAGACTGAGAAAGCAGAGAAAAAGTGTCTCCTGCAACCCGTTCCCTTGGTGCTAGATGAACGAACGTCTCTCCACTTGCTCAGTTCTGAGAGATAAGTGTGTGTGAAAGCCGTCCTTCACCTAGCTTGTTGGGAACACAAAGTTTCTTTTCAGTTGCAAACTCCATTCCATACATATATATGGGGAGGTACTAGCTCCAACTCGGTTTGACAGTGAAAACTGCAGGAACTTCAAACCGGCACTAGGAAACAGACTGAGAAAGCAGAGAAAAAGTGTCTCCTGCAACCCGTTCCCTTGGTGCTAGATGAACGAACGTCTCTCCACTTGCTCAGTTCTGAGAGATAAGTGTGTGTGAAAGCCGTCCTTCAACTAGCTTGTTGGGAACACAAAGTTTCTTTTCAGTTGCAAACTCCAATCCATACATATATATGGGGAGGTACTAGCTCCAACTCGGTTTGACAGTGAAAACTGCGGGAACTTCAAACCGGCACTAGGAAACAGACTGAGAAAGCAGAGAAAAAGTGTCTCCTGCAACCCGTTCCCTTGGTGCTAGATGAACGAACGTCTCTCCACTTGCTCAGTTCTGAGAGATAAGTGTGTGTGAAAGCCGTCCTTCACCTAGCTTGTTGGGAACACAAAGTTTCTTTTCAGTTGCAAACTCCATTCCATACATATATATGGGGAGGTACTAGCTCCAACTCGGTTTGACAGTGAAAACTGCAGGAACTTCAAACCGGCACTAGGAAACAGACTGAGAAAGCAGAGAAAAAGTTTCTCCTGCAACCCGTTCCCTTGGTGCTAGATGAACGAACGTCTCTCCACTTGCTCAGTTCTGAGAGATAAGTGTGTGTGAAAGCCGTACTTCACCTAGCTTGTTGGGAACACAAAGTTTCTTTTCAGTTGCAAACTCCATTCCATACATATATATGGGGAGGTACTAGCTCCAACTCGGTTTGACAGTGAAAACTGCAGGAACTTCAAACCGGCACTAGGAAACAGACTGAGAAAGCAGAGAAAAAGTGTCTCCTGCAACTCGTTTCCTTGGTGCTAGTTGAACGAACGTCTCTCCACTTGCTCAGTTCTGAGAGATAAGTGTGTGTGAAAGCCGTCCTTCACCTAGCTTGTTGGGAACACAAAGTTTCTTTTCAGTTGCAACCTCCATTCCATGCCTCTAAATGGGGAGGTACTAGCTCCAACTCTGTTTTACAGTGAAAAATGCAGGAACTTAAAACCGGCACTAGGAAACAGACTGAGAAAGCAGAGAAAAAGTGTCTCCTGCAACCCGTTCCCTTGGTGCTAGATGAACGAACGTCTCTCCACTTGCTCAGTTCTGAGAGATAAGTGTGTGTGAAAGCCGTCCTTCACCTAGCTTGTTGGGAACACAAAGTTTCTTTTCAGTTGCAACCTCCATTCCATGCCTCTAAATGGGGAGGTACTAGCTCCAACTCTGTTTTACAGTGAAAACTGCAGGAACTTAAAACCGGCACTAGGAAACAGACTGAGAAAGCAGAGAAAAAGTGTCCCCTGCAACCCGTTCCCTTGGTGCTAGATGAACGAACGTCTCTCCACTTGCTCAGTTCTGAGAGATAAGTGTGTGTGAAAGCCGTCCTTCACCTAGCTTGTTGGGAACACAAAGTTTCTTTTCAGTTGCAAACTCCATTCCATACATATATATGGGGAGGTACTAGCTCCAACTCGGTTTGACAGTGAAAACTGCAGGAACTTCAAACCGGCACTAGGAAACAGACTGAGAAAGCAGAGAAAAAGTGTCTCCTGCAACCCGTTCCCTTGGTGCTAGATGAACGAACGTCTCTCCACTTGCTCAGTTCTGAGAGATAAGTGTGTGTGAAAGCCGTCCTTCAACTAGCTTGTTGGGAACACAAAGTTTCTTTTCAGTTGCAAACTCCAATCCATACATATATATGGGGAGGTACTAGCTCCAACTCGGTTTGACAGTGAAAACTGCGGGAACTTCAAACCGGCACTAGGAAACAGACTGAGAAAGCAGAGAAAAAGTGTCTCCTGCAACCCGTTCCCTTGGTGCTAGATGAACGAACGTCTCTCCACTTGCTCAGTTCTGAGAGATAAGTGTGTGTGAAAGCCGTCCTTCACCTAGCTTGTTGGGAACACAAAGTTTCTTTTCAGTTGCAAACTCCATTCCATACATATATGTGGGGAGGTACTAGCTCCAACTCGGTTTGACAGTGAAAACTGCAGGAACTTCAAACCGGCACTAGGAAACAGACTGAGAAAGCAGAGAAAAAGTTTCTCCTGCAACCCGTTCCCTTGGTGCTAGATGAACGAACGTCTCTCCACTTGCTCAGTTCTGAGAGATAAGTGTGTGTGAAAGCCGTCCTTCACCTAGCTTGTTGGGAACACAAAGTTTCTTTTCAGTTGCAAACTCCATTCCATACATATATATGGGGAGGTACTAGTTCCAACTCGGTTTGACAGTGAAAACTGCAGGAACTTCAAACCGGCACTAGGAAACAGACTGAGAAAGCAGAGAAAAAGTGTCTCCTGCAACCCGTTTCCTTGGTGCTAGATGAACGAACGTCTCTCCACTTGCTCAGTTCTGAGAGATAAGTGTGTGTGAAAGCCGTCCTTCACCTAGCTTGTTGGGAACACAAAGTTTCTTTTCAGTTGCAACCTCCATTCCATGCCTCTAAATGGGGAGGTACTAGCTCCAACTCTGTTTTACAGTGAAAAATGCAGGAACTTAAAACCGGCACTAGGAAACAGACTGAGAAAGCAGAGAAAAAGTGTCTCCTGCAACCCGTTCCCTTGGTGCTAGATGAACGAACGTCTCTCCACTTGCTCAGTTCTGAGAGATAAGTGTGTGTGAAAGCCGTCCTTCACCTAGCTTGTTGGGAACACAAAGTTTCTTTTCAGTTGCAACCTCCATTCCATGCCTCTAAATGGGGAGGTACTAGCTCCAACTCTGTTTTACAGTGAAAACTGCAGGAACTTAAAACCGGCACTAGGAAACAGACTGAGAAAGCAGAGAAAAAGTGTCTCCTGCAACCCGTTCCCTTGGTGCTAGATGAACGAACGTCTCTCCACTTGCTCAGTTCTGAGAGATAAGTGTGTGTGAAAGCCGTCCTTCACCTATCTTGTTGGGAACACAAAGTTTCTTTTTAGTTGCAAACTCCATTCCATACATATATATGGGGAGGTACTAGCTCCAACTCGGTTTGACAGTGAAAACTGCAGGAACTTCTAACCGGCACTAGGAAACAGACTGAGAAAGCAGAGAAAAAGTGTCTCCTGCAACCCGTTCCCTTGGTGCTAGATGAACGAACGTCTCTCCACTTGCTCAGTTCTGAGAGATAAGTGTGTGTGAAAGCCGTCCTTCCCCTAGCTTGTTGGGAACACAAAGTTTCTTTTCAGTTGCAAACTCCATTCCATACATATATATGGGGAGGTACTAGCTCCAACTCGGTTTGACAGTGAAAACTGCAGGAACTTCAAACCGGCACTAGGAAACAGACTGAGAAAGCAGAGAAAAAGTGTCTCCTGCAACCCGTTCCCTTGGTGCTAGATGAACGAACGTCTCTCCACTTGCTCAGTTCTGAGAGATAAGTGTGTGTGAAAGCCGTCCTTCACCTAGCTTGTTGGGAACACAAAGTTTCTTTTCAGTTGCAAACTCCATTCCATACATATATATGGGGAGGTACTAGCTCCAACTCGGTTTGACAGTGAAAACTGCAGGAACTTCAAACCGGCACTAGGAAACAGACTGAGAAAGCAGAGAAAAAGTGTCTCCTGCAACCCGTTTCCTTGGTGCTAGATGAACGAACGTCTCTCCACTTGCTCAGTTCTGAGAGATAAGTGTGTGTGAAAGCCGTCCTTCACCTAGCTTGTTGGGAACACAAAGTTTCTTTTCAGTTGCAACCTCCATTCCATGCCTCTAAATGGGGAGGTACTAGCTCCAACTCTGTTTTACAGTGAAAAATGCAGGAACTTAAAACCGGCACTAGGAAACAGACTGAGAAAGCAGAGAAAAAGTGTCTCCTGCAACCCGTTCCCTTGGTGCTAGATGAACGAACGTCTCTCCACTTGCTCAGTTCTGAGAGATAAGTGTGTGTGAAAGCCGTCCTTCACCTAGCTTGTTGGGAACACAAAGTTTCTTTTCAGTTGCAACCTCCATTCCATGCCTCTAAATGGGGAGGTACTAGCTCCAACTCTGTTTTACAGTGAAAACTGCAGGAACTTAAAACCGGCACTAGGAAACAGACTGAGAAAGCAGAGAAAAAGTGTCTCCTGCAACCCGTTCCCTTGGTGCTAGATGAACGAACGTCTCTCCACTTGCTCAGTTCTGAGAGATAAGTGTGTGTGAAAGCCGTCCTTCACCTAGCTTGTTGGGAACACAAAGTTTCTTTTCAGTTGCAAACTCCATTCCATACATATATATGGGGAGGTACTAGCTCCAACTCGTTTTGACAGTGAAAACTGCAGGAACTTCAAACCGGCACTAGGAAACAGTCTGAGAAAGCAGAGAAATAGTGTCTCCTGCAACCCGTTCCCTTGGTGCTAGATGAACGAACGTCTCTCCACTTGCTCAGTTCTGAGAGATAAGTGTGTGTGAAAGCCGTCCTTCACCTAGCTTGTTGGGAACACAAAGTTTCTTTTCAGTTGCAAACTCCATTCCATACATATATATGGGGAGGTACTAGCTCCAACTCGGTTTGACAGTGAAAACTGCAGGAACATCAAACCGGCACTAGGAAACAGACTGAGAAAGCAGAGAAAAAGTGTCTCCTGCAACCCGTTCCCTTGGTGCTAGATGAACGAACGTCTCTCCACTTGCTCAGTTCTGAGAGATAAGTGTGTGTGAAAGCCGTCCTTCACCTATCTTGTTGGGAACACAAAGTTTCTTTTTAGTTGCAAACTCCATTCCATACATATATATGGGGAGGTACTAGCTCCAACTCGGTTTGACAGTGAAAACTGCAGGAACTTCTAACCGGCACTAGGAAACAGACTGAGAAAGCAGAGAAAAAGTGTCTCCTGCAACCCGTTCCCTTGGTGCTAGATGAACGAACGTCTCTCCACTTGCTCAGTTCTGAGAGATAAGTGTGTGTGAAAGCCGTCCTTCCCCTAGCTTGTTGGGAACACAAAGTTTCTTTTCAGTTGCAAACTCCATTCCATACATATATATGGGGAGGTACTAGCTCCAACTCGGTTTGACAGTGAAAACTGCAGGAACTTCAAACCGGCACTAGGAAACAGACTGAGAAAGCAGAGAAAAAGTGTCTCCTGCAACCCGTTCCCTTGGTGCTAGATGAACGAACGTCTCTCCACTTGCTCAGTTCTGAGAGATAAGTGTGTGTGAAAGCCGTCCTTCACCTAGCTTGTTGGGAACACAAAGTTTCTTTTCAGTTGCAAACTCCATTCCATACATATATATGGGGAGGTACTAGCTCCAACTCGGTTTGACAGTGAAAACTGCAGGAACTTCAAACCGGCACTAGGAAACAGACTGAGAAAGCAGAGAAAAAGTGTCTCCTGCAACCCGTTTCCTTGGTGCTAGATGAATGAACGTCTCTCCACTTGCTCAGTTCTGAGAGATAAGTGTGTGTGAAAGCCGTAATTCACCTAGCTTGTTGGGAACACAAAGTTTCTTTTCAGTTGCAAACTCCATTCCATACATATATATGGGGAGGTAATATCTCCAACTCGTTTTGACAGTGAAAACTGCAGGAACTTCAAACCGGCACTAGGAAACAGACTGAGAAAGCAGAGAAAAAGTGTCTCCTGCAACCCGTTTCCTTGGTGCTAGATGAACGAACGTCTCTCCACTTGCTCAGTTCTGAGAGATAAGTGTGTGTGAAAGCCGTCCTTCACCTAGCTTTTTGGGAACACAAAGTTTCTTTTCAGTTGCAACCTCCATTCCATGCCTCTAAATGGGGAGGTACTAGCTCCAACTCTGTTTTACAGTGAAAACTGCAGGAACTTAAAACCGGCACTAGGAAACAGACTGAGAAAGCAGAGAAAAAGTGTCTCCTGCAACCCGTTCCCTTGGTGCTAGATGAACGAACGTCTCTCCACTTGCTCAGTTCTGAGAGATAAGTGTGTGTGAAAGCCGTCCTTCACCTAGCTTGTTGGGAACACAAAGTTTCTTTTCAGTTGCAAACTCCATTCCATACATATATATGGGGAGGTACTAGCTCCAACTCGTTTTGACAGTGAAAACTGCAGGAACTTAAAACCGGCACTAGGAAACAGACTGAGAAATCAGAGAAAAAGTGTCTCCTGCAACCCGTTCCCTTGGTGCTAGATGAACGAACGTCTCTCCACTTGCTCAGTTCTGAGAGATAAGTGTGTGTGAAAGCCGTCCTTCACCTAGCTTGTTGGGAACACAAAGTTTCTATTCAGTTGCAAACTCCATTCCATACATATATATGGGGAGGTACTAGCTCCAACTCGTTTTGACAGTGAAAACTGCAGGAACTTCAAACCGGCACTAGGAAACAGACTGAGAAAGCAGAGAAAATGTGTCTCCTGCAACCCGTTCCCTTGGTGCTAGATGAACGAACGTCTCTCCACTTGCTCAGTTCTGAGAGATAAGTGTGTGTGAAAGCCGTCCTTCACCTAGCTTGTTGGGAACACAAAGTTTCTTTTCAGTTGCAAACTCCATTCCATACATATATATGGGGAGGTACTAGCTCCAACTCGGTTTGACAGTGAAAACTGCAGGAACTTCAAACCGGCACTAGGAAACAGACTGAGAAAGCAGAGAAAAAGTGGCCCCTGCAACCCGTTCCCTTGGTGCTAGATGAACGAACGTCTCTCCACTTGCTCAGTTCTGAGAGATAAGTGTGTGTGAAAGCCGTCCTTCACCTAGCTTGTTGGGAACACAAAGTTTCTTTTCAGTTGCAAACTCCATTCCATACATATATATGGGGAGGTACTAGCTCCAACTCGTTTTGACAGTGAAAACTGCAGGAACTTCAAACCGGCACTAGGAAACAGACTGAGAAAGCAGAGAAAAAGTGTCTCCTGCAACCCGTTTCCTTGGTGCTAGATGAACGAACGTCTCTCCACTTGCTCAGTTCTGAGAGATAAGTGTGTGTGAAAGCCGTCCTTCACCTAGCTTTTTGGGAACACAAAGTTTCTTTTCAGTTGCAACCTCCATTCCATGCCTCTAAATGGGGAGGTACTAGCTCCAACTCTGTTTTACAGTGAAAACTGCAGGAACTTAAAACCGGCACTAGGAAACAGACTGAGAAAGCAGAGAAAAAGTGTCTCCTGCAACCCGTTCCCTTGGTGCTAGATGAACGAACGTCTCTCCACTTGCTCAGTTCTGAGAGATAAGTGTGTGTGAAAGCCGTCCTTCACCTAGCTTGTTGGGAACACAAAGTTTCTTTTCAGTTGCAAACTCCATTCCATACATATATATGGGGAGGTACTAGCTCCAACTCGTTTTGACAGTGAAAACTGCAGGAACTTAAAACCGGCACTAGGAAACAGACTGAGAAAGCAGAGAAAAAGTGTCTCCTGCAACCCGTTCCCTTGGTGCTAGATGAACGAACGTCTCTCCACTTGCTCAGTTCTGAGAGATAAGTGTGTGTGAAAGCCGTCCTTCACCTAGCTTGTTGGGAACACAAAGTTTCTTTTCAGTTGCAAACTCCATTCCATACATATATATGGGGAGGTACTAGCTCCAACTCGTTTTGACAGTGAAAACTGCAGGAACTTCAAACCGGCACTAGGAAACAGACTGAGAAAGCAGAGAAAATGTGTCTCCTGCAACCCGTTCCCTTGGTGCTAGATGAACGAACGTCTCTCCACTTGCTCAGTTCTGAGAGATAAGTGTGTGTGAAAGCCGTCCTTCACCTAGCTTGTTGGGAACACAAAGTTTCTTTTCTGTTGCAAACTCCATTCCATACATATATATGGGGAGGTACTAGCTCCAACTCGGTTTGACAGTGAAAACTGCAGGAACTTCAAACCGTCACTAGGAAACAGTCTGAGAAAGCAGAGAAATAGTGTCTCCTGCAACCCGTTCCCTTGGTGCTAGATGAACGAACGTCTCTCCACTTGCTCAGTTCTGAGAGATAAGTGTGTGTGAAAGCCGTCCTTCACCTAGCTTGTTGGGAACACAAAGTTTCTTTTCAGGTGCAAACTCCATTCCATACATATATATGGGGAGGTACTAGCTCCAAATCGTTTTGACAGTGAAAACTGCAGGAACTTCAAACCGGCACTAGGAAACAGACTGAGAAAGCAGAGAAAAAGTGTCTCCTGCAACCCGTTCCCTTGGTGCTAGATGAACGAACGTCTCTCCACTTGCTCAGTTCTGAGAGATAAGTGTGTGTGAAAGCCGTCCTTCACCTAGCTTGTTGGGAACACAAAGTTTCTTTTCAGTTGCAAACTCCATTTCATACATATATATGGGGAGGTACTAGCTCCAACGCGGTTTGACAGTGAAAACTGCAGGAACTTTAAACCGGCACTAGGAAACAGACTGAGAAAGCAGAGAAAAAGTGTCTCCTGCAACCCGTTCCCTTGGTGCTAGATGAACGAACGTCTCTCCACTTGCTCAGTTCTGAGAGATAAGTGTGTGTGAAAGCCGTCCTTCACCTAGCTTGTTGGGAACACAAAGTTTCTTTTCAGTTGCAACCTCCATTCCATGCCTCTAAATGGGGAGGTACTATCTCCAACTCTGTTTTACAGTGAAAACTGCAGGAACTTCAAACCGGCACTAGGAAACAGACTGAGAAAGCAGAGAAAAAGTGTCTCCTGCAACCCGTTCCCTTGGTGCTAGATGAACGAACGTCTCTCCACTTGCTCAGTTCTGAGAGATAAGTGTGTGTGAAAGCCGTCCTTCACCTAGCTTGTTGGGAACACAAAGTTTCTTTTCAGTTGCAAACTCAATTCCTTTCATATATATGGGGAGGTACTAGCTCCAACTCTGTTTGACAGTGAAAACTGCAGGAACTTCAAACCGGCACTAGGAAACAGACTGAGAAAGCAGAGAAAAAGTGTCTCCTGCAACCCGTTCCCTTGGTGCTAGATGAACGAACGTCTCTCCACTTGCTCAGTTCTGAGAGATAAGTGTGTGTGAAAGCCGTCCTTCACATAGCTTGTTGGGAACACAAAGTTTCTTTTCAGTTGCAAACTCCAATCCATACATATATATGGGGAGGTACTAGCTCCAACTCGGTTTGAGAGTGAAAACTGCAGGAACTTCAAACCGGCACTAGGAAACAGACTGAGAAAGCAGAGAAAAAGTGTCTCCTGCAACCCGTTCACTTGGTGCTAGATGAACGAACGTCTCTCCACTTGCTCAGTTCTGAGAGATAAGTGTGTGTGAAAGCCGTCCTTCAACTAGCTTGTTGGGAACACAAAGTTTCTTTTCAGTTGCAAACACCATTCCATACATATATATGGGGAGGTACTAGCTCCAACTCGGTTTGACAGTGAAAACTGCAGGAACTTCAAACCGGCACTAGGAAACAGACTGAGAAAACAGAGAAAAAGTGTCTCCTGCAACCCGTTCCCTTGGTGCTAGATGAACGAACGTCTCTCCACTTGCTCAGTTCTGAGAGATAAGTGTGTGTGAAAGCCGTCCTTCACCTAGCTTGTTGGGAACACAAAGTTTCTTTTCAGTTGCAAACTCCATACCATACATATATATGGGGAGGTACTAGCTCCAAATCGTTTTGACAGTGAAAACTGCAGGAACTTCAAACCGGCACTAGGAAACAGACTGAGAAAGCAGAGAAAAAGTGTCTCCTGCAACCCGTTCCCTTGGTGCTAGATGAACGAACGTCTCTCCACTTGCTCAGTTCTGAGAGATAAGTGTGTGTGAAAGCCGTCCTTCACCTAGCTTGTTGGGAACACAAAGTTTCTTTTCAGTTGCAAACTCCATTCCATACATATATATGGGGAGGTACTAGCTCCAACTCGGTTTGACAGTGAAAACTGCAGGAACTTCAAACCGGCACTAGGAAACAGACTGAGAAAGCAGAGAAAAAGTGTCTCCTGCAACCCGTTCCCTTGGTGCTAGATGAACGAACGTCTCTCCACTTGCTCAGTTCTGAGAGATAAGTGTGTGTGAAAGCCGTCCTTCACCTAGCTTGTTGGGAACACAAAGTTTCTTTTCAGTTGCAAACTCCATTCCATACATATATATGGGGAGGTACTAGCTCCAACTCGGTTTGACAGTGAAAACTGCAGGAACTTCAAACCGGCACTAGGAAACAGACTGAGAAAGCAGAGAAAAAGTGTCTCCTGCAACCCGTTCCCTTGGAGCTAGATGAACGAACGTCTCTCCACTTGCTCAGTTCTGAGAGTTAAGTGTGTGTGAAAGCCGTCCTTCACCTAGCTTGTTGGGAACACAAAGTTTCTTTTCAGTTGCAAACTCCATTCCATAGATATAAATGGGGAGGTACTAGCTCCAACTCGTTTTGACAGTGAAAACTGCAGGAACTTCAAACCGGCACTAGGAAACAGACAGAGAAAGCAGAGAAATAGTGTCTCCTGCAACCCGTTCCCTTGGTGCTAGATGAACGAACGTCTCTCCACTTGCTCAGTTCTGAGAGATAAGTGTGTGTGAAAGCCGTCCTTCACCTAGCTTGTTGGGAACACAAAGTTTCTTTTCAGTTGCAAACTCCATTCCATACATATATATGGGGAGGTACTAGCTCCAACTCGGTTTGACAGTGAAAACTGCAGGAACTTCAAACCGGCACTAGGAAACAGACTGAGAAAGCAGAGAAAAAGTGTCTCCTGCAACCCGTTCCCTTGGTGCTAGATGAACGAACGTCTCTCCACTTGCTCAGTTCTGAGAGATAAGTGTGTGTGAAAGCCGTCCTTCATCTAGCTTGTTGGGAACACAAAGTTTCTTTTCAGTTGCAAACTGCATTCCATACATATATATGGGGAGGTACTAGCTCCAACTCGGTTTGACAGTGAAAACTGCAGGAACTTCAAACCGGCACTAGGAAACAGACTGAGAAAGCAGAGAAAAAGTGGCCCCTGCAACCCGTTCCCTTGGTGCTAGATGAACGAACGTCTCTCCACTTGCTCAGTTCTGAGAGATAAGTGTGTGTGAAAGCCGTCCTTCACCTAGCTTGTTGGGAACACAAAGTTTCTTTTCAGTTGCAAACTCCATTCCATACATATATATGGGGAGGTACTAGCTCCAAATCGTTTTGACAGTGAAAACTGCAGGAACTTCAAACCGGCACTAGGAAACAGACTGAGAAAGCAGAGAAAATGTGTCTCCTGCAACCCGTTCCCTTGGTGCTAGATGAACGAACGTCTCTCCACTTGCTCAGTTCTGAGAGATAAGTGTGTGTGAAAGCCGTCCTTCACCTAGCTTGTTGGGAACACAAAGTTTCTTTTCTGTTGCAAACTCCATTCCATACATATATATGGGGAGGTACTAGCTCCAACTCGGTTTGACAGTGAAAACTGCAGGGACTTCAAACCGGCACTAGGAAACAGACTGAGAAAGCAGAGAAAAAGTGTCTCCTGCAACCCGTTCCCTTGGTGCTAGATGAACGAACGTCTCTCCACTTGCTCAGTTCTGAGAGATAAGTGTGTGTGAAAGCCGTCCTTCACCTAGCTTGTTGGGAACACAAAGTTTCTTTTCAGTTGCAACCTCCATTCCATGCCTCTAAATGGGGAGGTACTATCTCCAACTCTGTTTTACAGTGAAAACTGCAGGAACTTCAAACCGGCACTAGGAAACAGACTGAGAAAGCAGAGAAAAAGTGTCTCCTGCAACCCGTTCCCTTGGTGCTAGATGAACGAACGTCTCTCCACTTGCTCAGTTCTGAGAGATAAGTGTGTGTGAAAGCCGTCCTTCACCTAGCTTGTTGGGAACACAAAGTTTCTTTTCAGTTGCAAACTCAATTCCTTTCATATATATGGGGAGGTACTAGCTCCAACTCTGTTTGACAGTGAAAACTGCAGGAACTTCAAACCGGCACTAGGAAACAGACTGAGAAAGCAGAGAAAAAGTGTCTCCTGCAACCCGTTCCCTTGGTGCTAGATGAACGAACGTCTCTCCACTTCCTCAGTTCTGAGAGATAAGTGTGTGTGAAAGCCGTCCTTCACATAGCTTGTTGGGAACACAAAGTTTCTTTTCAGTTGCAAACTCCAATCCATACATATATATGGGGAGGTACTAGCTCCAACTCGGTTTGAGAGTGAAAACTGCAGGAACTTCAAACCGGCACTAGGAAACAGACTGAGAAAGCAGAGAAAAAGTGTCTCCTGCAACCCGTTCACTTGGTGCTAGATGAACGAACGTCTCTCCACTTGCTCAGTTCTGAGAGATAAGTGTGTGTGAAAGCCGTCCTTCAACTAGCTTGTTGGGAACACAAAGTTTCTTTTCAGTTGCAAACACCATTCCATACATATATATGGGGAGGTACTAGCTCCAACTCGGTTTGACAGTGAAAACTGCAGGAACTTCAAACCGGCACTAGGAAACAGACTGAGAAAACAGAGAAAAAGTGTCTCCTGCAACCCGTTCCCTTGGTGCTAGATGAACGAACGTCTCTCCACTTGCTCAGTTCTGAGAGATAAGTGTGTGTGAAAGCCGTCCTTCACCTAGCTTGTTGGGAACACAAAGTTTCTTTTCAGTTGCAAACTCCATACCATACATATATATGGGGAGGTACTAGCTCCAAATCGTTTTGACAGTGAAAACTGCAGGAACTTCAAACCGGCACTAGGAAACAGACTGAGAAAGCAGAGAAAAAGTGTCTCCTGCAACCCGTTCCCTTGGTGCTAGATGAACGAACGTCTCTCCACTTGCTCAGTTCTGAGAGATAAGTGTGTGTGAAAGCCGTCCTTCACCTAGCTTGTTGGGAACACAAAGTTTCTTTTCAGTTGCAAACTCCATTCCATACATATATATGGGGAGGTACTAGCTCCAACTCGGTTTGACAGTGAAAACTGCAGGAACTTCAAACCGGCACTAGGAAACAGACTGAGAAAGCAGAGAAAAAGTGTCTCCTGCAACCCGTTCCCTTGGTGCTAGATGAACGAAAGTCTCTCCACTTGCTCAGTTCTGAGAGATAAGTGTGTGTGAAAGCCGTCCTTCACCTAGCTTGTTGGGAACACAAAGTTTCTTTTCAGTTGCAAACTCCATTCCATACATATATATGGGGAGGTACTAGCTCCAACTCGGTTTGACAGTGAAAACTGCAGGAACTTCAAACCGGCACTAGGAAACAGACTGAGAAAGCAGAGAAAAAGTGTCTCCTGCAACCCGTTCCCTTGGAGCTAGATGAACGAACGTCTCTCCACTTGCTCAGTTCTGAGAGTTAAGTGTGTGTGAAAGCCGTCCTTCACCTAGCTTGTTGGGAACACAAAGTTTCTTTTCAGTTGCAAACTCCATTCCATAGATATAAATGGGGAGGTACTAGCTCCAACTCGGTTTGACAGTGAAAACTGCAGGAACTTCAAACCGGCACTAGGAAACAGACAGAGAAAGCAGAGAAATAGTGTCTCCTGCAACCCGTTCCCTTGGTGCTAGATGAACGAACGTCTCTCCACTTGCTCAGTTCTGAGAGATAAGTGTGTGTGAAAGCCGTCCTTCACCTAGCTTGTTGGGAACACAAAGTTTCTTTTCAGTTGCAAACTCCATTCCATACATATATATGGGGAGGTACTAGCTCCAACTCGGTTTGACAGTGAAAACTGCAGGAACTTCAAACCGGCACTAGGAAACAGACTGAGAAAGCAGAGAAAAAGTGTCTCCTGCAACCCGTTCCCTTGGTGCTAGATGAACGAACGTCTCTCCACTTGCTCAGTTCTGAGAGATAAGTGTGTGTGAAAGCCGTCCTTCATCTAGCTTGTTGGGAACACAAAGTTTCTTTTCAGTTGCAAACTGCATTCCATACATATATATGGGGAGGTACTAGCTCCAACTCGGTTTGACAGTGAAAACTGCAGGAACTTCAAACCGGCACTAGGAAACAGACTGAGAAAGCAGAGAAAAAGTGGCCCCTGCAACCCGTTCCCTTGGTGCTAGATGAACGAACGTCTCTCCACTTGCTCAGTTCTGAGAGATAAGTGTGTGTGAAAGCCGTCCTTCACCTAGCTTGTTGGGAACACAAAGTTTCTTTTCAGTTGCAAACTCCATTCCATACATATATATGGGGAGGTACTAGCTCCAAATCGTTTTGACAGTGAAAACTGCAGGAACTTCAAACCGGCACTAGGAAACAGACTGAGAAAGCAGAGAAAATGTGTCTCCTGCAACCCGTTCCCTTGGTGCTAGATGAACGAACGTCTCTCCACTTGCTCAGTTCTGAGAGATAAGTGTGTGTGAAAGCCGTCCTTTACCTAGCTTGTTGGGAACACAAAGTTTCTTTTCTGTTGCAAACTCCATTCCATACATATATATGGGGATGTACTAGCTCCAACTCGGTTTGACAGTGAAAACTGCAGGAACTTCAAACCGTCACTAGGAAACAGTCTGAGAAAGCAGAGAAATAGTGTCTCCTGCAACCCGTTCCCTTGGTGCTAGATGAACGAACGTCTCTCCACTTGCTCAGTTCTGAGAGATAAGTGTGTGTGAAAGCCGTCCTTCACCTAGCTTGTTGGGAACACAAAGTTTCTTTTCAGGTGCAAACTCCATTCCATACATATATATGGGGAGGTACTAGCTCCAAATCGGTTTGACAGTGAAAACTGCAGGAACTTCAAACCGGCACTAGGAAACAGACTGAGAAAGCAGAGAAAAAGTGTCTCCTGCAACCCGTTCCCTTGGTGCTAGATGAACGAACGTCTCTCCACTTGCTCAGTTCTGAGAGATAAGTGTGTGTGAAAGCCGTCCTTCACCTAGCTTGTTGGGAACACAAAGTTTCTTTTCAGTTGCAAACTCCATTCCATACATATATATGGGGAGGTACTAGCTCCAACTCGGTTTGACAGTGAAAACTGCAGGAACTTCAAACCGGCACTAGGAAACAGACTGAGAAAGCAGAGAAAAAGTGTCTCCTGCAACCCGTTTCCTTGGTGCTAGATGAACGAACGTCTCTCCACTTGCTCAGTTCTTAGAGATAAGTGTGTGTGAAAGCCGTCCTTCACCTAGCTTGTTGGGAACACAAAGTTTCTTTTCAGTTGCAACCTCCATTCCATGCCTCTAAATGGGGAGGTACTAGCTCCAACTCTGTTTTACAGTGAAAACTGCAGGAACTTCAAACCGGCACTAGGAAACAGACTGAGAAAGCAGAGAAAAAGTGTCTCCTGCAACCCGTTCCCTTGGTGCTAGATGAACGAACGTCTCTCCACTTGCTCAGTTCTGAGAGATAAGTGTGTGTGAAAGCCGTCCTTCACCTAGCTTGTTGGGAACACAAAGTTTCTTTTCAGTTGCAACCTCCATTCCATGCCTCTAAATTGGGAGGTACTATCTCCAAATCTGTTTTACAGTGAAAACTGCAGGAACTTCAAACCGGCACTAGGAAACAGACTGAGAAGGCAGAGAAAAAGTGTCTCCTGCAACCCGTTCCCTTGGTGCTAGATGAACGAACGTCTCTCCACTTGCTCAGTTCTGAGAGATAAGTGTGTGTGAAAGCCGTCCTTCACCTAGCTTGTTGGGAACACAAAGTTTCTTTTCAGTTGCAAACTCCATTCCATACATATATATGGGGAGGTACTAGCTCCAACTCGGTTTGACAGTGAAAACTGCAGGAACTTCAAACCGGCACTAGGATACAGACTGAGAAAGCAGAGAAAAAGTGTCTCCTGCAAACCGTTCCCTTGGTGCTAGATGAACGAACATCTCTCCACTTGCTCAGTTCGGAGAGATAAGTGTGTGTGACAGCCGTCCTTCACCTAGCTTGTTGGGAACACAAAGTTTCTTTTCAGTGGCAAACTCCATTCCATACATATATATGGGGAGGTACTAGCTCCAACTCTGTTTGACAGTGAAAACTGCAGGAACTTCAAACCGGCACTAGGAAACAGACTGAGAAAGCAGAGAA
Organism: Camelus bactrianus; assembly: GCF_048773025.1. Taxonomy (NCBI): domain Eukaryota; kingdom Metazoa; phylum Chordata; class Mammalia; order Artiodactyla; family Camelidae; genus Camelus; species Camelus bactrianus. The sequence goes on along the minus strand of NW_027413948.1, from coordinate 2,488,130 downwards.
AAAGTGTCTCCTGCAACCCGTTCCCTTGGTGCTAGATGAACGAACGTCTCTCCACTTGCTCAGTTCTGAGAGATAAGTGTGTGTGAAAGCCGTCCTTCACCTAGCTTGTTGGGAACACAAAGTTTCTTTTCAGTTGCAAACTCCATTCCATACATATATATGGGGAGGTACTAGCTCCAACTCGGTTTGACAGTGAAAACTGCAGGAACTTCAAACCGGCACTAGGAAACAGACTGAGAAAGCAGAGAAAAAGTGTCTCCTGCAACCCGTTCCCTTGGTGCTAGATGAACGAACGTCTCTCCACTTGCTCAGTTCTGAGAGATAAGTGTGTGTGAAAGCCGTCCTTCACCTAGCTTGTTGGGAACACAAAGTTTCTTTTCAGTTGCAAACTCCATTCCATACATATATATGAGGAGGTACTGGCTCAAACTCGTTTTGACAGTGAAAACTGCAGGAACTTCAAACCGGCACTAGGAAACAGACTGAGAAAGCAGAGAAAAAGTGTCTCCTGCAACCCGTTCCCTTGGTGCTAGATGAACGAACGTCTCTCCACTTGCTCAGTTCTGAGAGATAAGTGTGTGTGAAAGCCGTCCTTCACCTAGCTTGTTGGGAACACAAAGTTTCTTTTCAGTTGCAAACTCCATTCCATACATATATATGAGGAGGTACTAGCTCAAACTCGTTTTGACAGTGAAAACTGCAGGAACTTCAAACCGGCACTAGGAAACAGACTGAGAAAGCAGAGAAAAAGTGTCTCCTGCAACCCGTTCCCTTGGTGCTAGATGAACGAACGTCTCTCCACTTGCTCAGTTCTGAGAGATAAGTGTGTGTGAAAGCCGTCCTTCACCTAGCTTGTTGGGAACACAAAGTTTCTTTTCAGTTGTAAACTCCATTCCATACATATATATGGGGACGTACAAGCTCCAACTCGGTTTGACAGTGAAAACTGCAGGAACTTCAAACCGGCACTAGGAAACAGACTGAGAAAGCAGAGAAATAGTGTCTCCTGCAACCAGTTCCTTTGGTGCTAGATGAACGAACGTCTCTCCACTTGCTCAGTTCTGAGAGATAAGTGTGTGTGAAAGCCGTCCTTCACCTAGCTTGTTGGGAACACAAAGTTTCTTTTCAGTTGCAAACTCCATTCCATACATATATATGGGGAGGTACTAGCTCCAACTCGGTTTGACAGTGAAAACTGCAGGAACTTCAAACCGGCACTAGGAAACAGACTGAGAAAGCAGAGAATAAGTGTCTCCTGCAACCCGTTCCCTTGGTGCTAGATGAACGAACGTCTCTCCACTTGCTCAGTTCTGAGAGATAAGTGTGTGTGAAAGCCGTCCTTCACCTAGCTTGTTGGGAACACAAAGTTTCTTTTCAGTTGCAAACTCCATTCCATACATATATATGGGGAGGTACTAGCTCCAACTCGGTTTGACAGTGAAAACTGCAGGAACATCAAACCGGCACTAGGAAACAGACTGAGAAAGCAGAGAAAAAGTGTCTCCTGCAACCCGTTCCCTTGGTGCTAGATGAACGAACGTCTCTCCACTTGCTCAGTTCTGAGAGATATGTGTGTGTGAAAGCCGTCCTTCAACTAGCTTGTTGGGAACACAAAGTTTCTTTTCAGTTGCAAACTCCATTCCATACATTTATATGGGGAGGTACTAGCTCCAACTCGGTTTGACAGTGAAAACTGCAGGAACTTCAAACCGGCACTAGGAAACAGACTGAGAAAGCAGAGAAAAAGTGTCTCCTGCATCCCGTTCCCTTGGTGCTAGATGAACGAACGTCTCTCCACTTGCTCAGTTCTGAGAGATAAGTGTGTGTGAAAGCCGTCCTTCACCTAGCTTGTTGGGAACACAAAGTTTCTTTTCAGTTGCAAACTCCATTCCATACATATATATGGGGAGGTACTAGCTCCAACTCTGTTTGACAGTGAAAACTGCAGGAACTTCAAACCGGCACTAGGAAACAGACTGAGAAAGCAGAGAGAAGTGTTTCCTGCAACCCGTTCCCTTGGTGCTAGATGAACGAACGTCTCTCCACTTGCTCAGTTCTGAGAGATAAGTGGGTGTGAAAGCCGTCTTTCACCTAGCTTGTTGGGAACACAAAGTTTCTTTTCAGTTGCAAACTCCATTCCATACATATATATATGGGGAGGTACTAGCTCCAACTCGGTTTGACAGTGAAAACTGCAGGATCTTCAAACCGGCACTAGGAAACAGACTGAGAAAGCAGAGAAAAAGTGTCTCCTGCAACCCGTTCCCTTGGTGCTAGATGAACGAACGTCTCTCCACTTGCTCAGTTCTGAGAGATAAGTGTGTGTGAAAGCCGTCCTTCACCTAGCTTGTTGGGAACACAAAGTTTCTTTTCAGTTGCAAACTCCATTCCATACATATATATTGGGAGGTACTAGCTCCAACTCTGTTTGACAGTGAAAACTGCAGGAACTTCAAACCGGCACTAGGAAACAGACTGAGAAAGCAGAGAAAAAGTGTCTCCTGCAACCCGTTCCCTTGGTGCTAGATGAACGAACGTCTCTCCACTTGCTCAGTTCTGAGAGATAAGTGTGTGTGAAAGCCGTCCTTCACATAGCTTGTTGGGAACACAAAGTTTCTTTTCAGTTGCAAACTCCATTCCACACATATATATGGGGAGGTACTAGCTCCAACTCGGTTTGACAGTGAAAACTGCAGGAACTTCAAACCGGCACTAGGAAACAGACTGAGAAAGCAGAGAAAAAGTGTCTCCTGCATCCCGTTCACTTGGTGCTAGATGAACGAACGTCTCTCCACTTGCTCAGTTCTGAGAGATAAGTGTGTGTGAAAGCCGTCCTTCACCTAGCTTGTTGGGAACACAAAGTTTCTTTTCAGTTGCAAACTCCATTCCATACATATATATGGGGAGGTACTAGCTCCAACTCGGTTTGACAGTGAAAACTGCAGGAACTTCAAACCGGCACTAGGAAACAGACTGAGAAAGCAGAGAAAAAGTGTCTCCTGCAACCCGTTCCCTTGGTGCTAGATGAACGAACGTCTCTCCACTTGCTCAGTTCTGAGAGATAAGTGTGTGTGAAAGCCGTCCTTCACCTAGCTTGTTGGGAACACAAAGTATCTTTTCAGTTGCAAACTCCATTCCATACATATATATGGGGAGGTACTAGCTCCAACTCGGTTTGACAGTGAAAACTGCAGGAACTTCAAACCGGCACTAGGAAACAGACTGAGAAAGCAGAGAAAAAGTGTCACCTGCAACCCGTTCCCTTGGTGCTAGATGAACGAACGTCTCTCCACTTGCTCATTTCTGAGAGATAAGTGTGTGTGAAAGCCGTCCTTCACCTAGCTTGTTGGGAACACAAAGATTCTTTTCAGTTGCAAACTCCATTCCATACATATATATGGGGAGGTACTAGCTCCAACTCGGTTTGACAGTGAAAACTGCAGGAACTTCAAACCGGCACTAGGAAACAGACTGAGAAAGCAGAGAAAAAGTGTCTCCTGCAACCCGTTCCCTTGGTGCTAGATGAACGAACGTCTCTCCACTTGCTCAGTTCTGAGAGATAAGTGTGTGTGAAAGCCGTCCTTCACCTAGCTTGTTGGGAACACAAAGTATCTTTTCAGTTGCAAACTCCATTCCATACATATATATGGGGAGGTACTAGCTCCAACTCGGTTTGACAGTGAAAACTGCAGGAACTTCAAACCGGCACTAGGAAACAGACTGAGAAAGCAGAGAAAAAGTGTCTCCTGCAACCCGTTCCCTTGGTGCTAGATGAACGAACGTCTCTCCACTTGCTCAGTTCTGAGAGATATGTGTGTGTGAAAGCCGTCCTTCACCTAGCTTGTTGGGAACACAAAGTTTCTTTTCAGTTGCAAACTCCATTCCATACATATATATGGGGAGGTACTAGCTCCAAATCTGTTTGACAGTGAAAACTGCAGGAACTTCAAACCGGCACTAGGAAACAGACTGAGAAAGCAGAGAAAAAGTGTCTCCTGCAACCCGTTCCCCTGGTGCTAGATGAACGAACGTCTCTCCACTTGCTCCGTTCTGAGAGATAAGTGTGTGTGAAAGCCGTCCTTCACCTAGCTTGTTGGGAACACAAAGTTTCTTTTCAGTTGCAAACTCCATTCCATACATATATATGGGGAGGTACTAGCTCCAACTCGGTTTGACAGTGAAAACTGCAGGAACTTCAAACCGGCACTAGGAAACAGACTGAGAAAGCAGAGAAAATGTGTCGCCTGCAACCCGTTCCCTTGGTGCTAGATGAACGAACGTCTCTCCACTTGCTCAGTTCTGAGAGATAAGTGTGTGTGAAAGCCGTCCTTCACCTAGGTTGTTGGGAACACAAAGTTTCTTTTCAGTTGCAAAGTCCATTCCATACATATATATGGGGAGGTACTAGCTCAAACTCGGTTTGACAGTGAAAACTGCAGGAACTTCAAACCGGCACTAGGAAACAGACTGAGAAAGCAGAGAAAAAGTGTCTCCTGCAACCCGTTCCCTTGGTGCTAGATGAACAAACGTCTCTCCACTTGCTCAGTTCTGAGAGATAAGTGTGTGTGAAAGCCGTCCTTCACCTAGCTTGTTGGGAACACAAAGTTTCTTTTCAGTTGCAAACTCCATTCCATACATATATATGGGGAGGTACTAGCTCCAACTCGGTTTGACAGTGAAAACTGCAGGAACTTCAAACCGTCACTAGGAAACAGTCTGAGAAAGCAGAGAAATAGTGTCTCCTGCAACCCGTTCCCTTGGTGCTAGATGAACGAACGTCTCTCCACTTGCTCAGTTCTGAGAGATAAGTGTGTGTGAAAGCCGTCCTTCACCTAGCTTGTTGGGAACACAAAGTTTCTTTTCAGTTGCAAACTCCATTCCATACATATATATGGGGAGGTACTAGCTCCAACTTGGTTTGACAGTGAAAACTGCAGGAACTTCAAACCGGCACTAGGAAACAGACTGAGAAAGCAGAGAAAAAGTGTCTCCTGCAACCCGTTCCCTTGGTGCTAGATGAACGAACGTCTCTCCACTTGCTCAGTTCTGAGAGATAAGTGTGTGTGAAAGCCTTCCTTCACCTAGCTTGTTGGGAACACAAAGTTTCTTTTCAGTTGCAAACTCCATTCCATATATATATATGGGGAGGTACTAGCTCCAACTCGGTTTGACAGTGAAAACTGCAGGAACTTCAAACCGGCACTAGGAAACAGACTGAGAAAGCAGAGAAAAAGTGTCTCCTGCAACCCGTTCCCTTGGTGCTAGATGAACGAACGTCTCTCCACTTGCTCAGTTCTGAGAGATAAGTGTGTGTGAAAGCCGTCCTTCACCTAGCTTGTTGGGAACACAAAGTTTCTTTTCAGTTGCAACCTCCATTCCATGCCTCTAAATGGGGAGGTACTAGCTCCAACTCTGTTTTACAGTGAAAACTGCAGGAACTTAAAACCGACACTAGGAAACAGACTGAGAAAGCAGAGAAAAAGTGTCTCCTGCAACCCGTTCCCTTGGTGCTAGATGAACGAACGTCTCTCCACTTGCTCAGTTCTGAGAGATAAGTGTGTGTGAAAGCCGTCCTTCACCTAGCTTGTTGGGAACACAAAGTTTCTTTTCAGTTGCAACCTCCATTCCATGCCTCTAAATGGGGAGGTACTAGCTCCAACTCTGTTTTACAGTGAAAACTGCAGGAACTTAAAACCGGCACTAGGAAACAGACTGAGAATGCAGAGAAAAAGTGTCTCCTGCAACCAGTTCCCTTGGTGCTAGATGAACGAACGTCTCTCCACTTGCTCAGTTCTGAGAGATAAGTGTGTGTGAAAGCCGTCCTTCACCTAGCTTGTTGGGAACACAAAGTTTCTTTTCAGTTGCAAACTCCATTCCATACATATATATGGGGAGATACTAGCTCCAACTCGGTTTGACAGTGAAAACTGCAGGAACTTCAAACCGGCACTAGGAAACAGACTGAGAAAGCAGAGAAAAAGTGCCTCCTGCAACCCGTTCCCTTGGTGCTAGATGAACGAACGTCTCTCCACTTGCTCAGTTCTGAGAGATAAGTGTGTGTGAAAGCCGTCCTTCACCTAGCTTGTTGGGAACACAAAGTTTCTTTTCAGTTGCAAACTCCATTCCATACATATATATGGGGAGGTACTAGCTCCAACTCGGTTTGACAGTGAAAACTGCAGGAACTTCAAACCGGCACTAGGAAACAGACTGAGAAAGCAGAGAAAAAGTGTCTCCTGCAACCCGTTCCCTTGGTGCTTGATGAACGAACGTCTCTCCACTTGCTCAGTTCTGAGAGATAAGTGTGTGTGAAAGCCGTCCTTCACCTAGCTTGTTGGGAACACAAAGTTTCTTTTCAGTTGCAAACTCCATTCCATACATATATATGGGGAGGTACTAGCTCCAACTCTGTTTGACAGTGAAAACTGCAGGAACTTCAAACCGGCACTAGGAAACAGACTGAGAAAGCAGAGAAAAAGTGTCTCCTGCAACCCGTTCCCCTGGTGCTAGATGAACGAAAGTCTCTCCACTTGCTCAGTTCTGAGAGATAAGTGTGTGTGAAAGCCGTCCTTCACCTAGCTTGTTGGGAACACAAAGTTTCTTTTCAGTTGCAAACTCCATTCCATACATATATATGGGGAGGTACTAGCTCCAACTCGGTTTGACAGTGAAAACTGCAGGAACTTCAAACCGGCACTAGGAAACAGACTGAGAAAGCAGAGAAAAAGTGTCCCCTGCAACCCGTTCCCTTGGTGCTAGATGAACGAACGTCTCTCCACTTGCTCAGTTCTGAGAGATCAGAGTGTGTGAAAGCCGTCCTTCACCTAGCTTGTTGGGAACACAAAGTTTCTTTTCAGTTGCAACCTCCATTCCATGCCTCTAAATGGGGAGGTACTAGCTCCAACTCTGTTTTACAGTGAAAACTGCAGGAACTTAAAACCGGCACTAGGAAACAGACTGAGAAAGCAGAGAAAAAGTGTCCCTGCAACCCGTTCCCTTGGTGCTAGATGAACGAACGTCTCTCCACTTGCTCAGTTCTGAGAGATAAGTGTGTGTGAAAGCCGTCCTTCACCTAGCTTGTTGGGAACACAAAGTATCTTTTCAGTTGCAAACTCCATTCCATACATATATATGGGGAGGTACTAGCTCCAACTCGGTTTGACAGTGAAAACTGCAGGAACTTCAAACCGTCACTAGGAAACAGTCTGAGAAAGCAGAGAAATAGTGTCTCCTGCAACCCGTTCCCTTGGTGCTAGATGAACGAACGTCTCTCCACTTGCTCAGTTCTGAGAGATAAGTGTGTGTGAAAGCCGTCCTTCACCTAGCTTGTTGGGAACACAAAGTTTCTTTTCAGTTGCAAACTCCATTCCATACATATATATGGGGAGGTACTAGCTCCAACTTGGTTTGCCAGTGAAAACTGCAGGAACTTCAAACCGGCACTAGGAAACAGACTGAGAAAGCAGAGAAAAAGTGTCTCCTGCAACCCGTTCCCTTGGTGCTAGATGAACGAACGTCTCTCCACTTGCTCAGTTCTGAGAGATAAGTGTGTGTGAAAGCCTTACTTCACCTAGCTTGTTGGGAACACAAAGTTTCTTTTCAGTTGCAAACTCCATTCCATACATATATATGGGGAGGTACTAGCTCCAACTCGGTTTGACAGTGAAAACTGCAGGAACTTCAAACCGGCACTAGGAAACAGACTGAGAAAGCAGAGAAAAAGTGTCTCCTGCAACCCGTTCCCTTGGTGCTAGATGAACGAACGTCTCTCCACTTGCTCAGTTCTGAGAGATAAGTGTGTGTGAAAGCCGTCCTTCACCTAGCTTGTTGGGAACACAAAGTTTCTTTTCAGTTGCAACCTCCATTCCATGCCTCTAAATGGGGAGGTACTAGCTCCAACTCTGTTTTACAGTGAAAACTGCAGGAACTTAAAACCGACACTAGGAAACAGACTGAGAAAGCAGAGAAAAAGTGTCTCCTGCAACCCGTTCCCTTGGTGCTAGATGAACGAACGTCTCTCCACTTGCTCAGTTCTGAAAGATAAGTGTGTGTGAAAGCCGTCCTTCACCTAGCTTGTTGGGAACACAAAGTTTCTTTTCAGTTGCAACCTCCATTCCATGCCTCTAAATGGGGAGGTACTAGCTCCAACTCTGTTTTACAGTGAAAACTGCAGGAACTTAAAACCGGCACTAGGAAACAGACTGAGAATGCAGAGAAAAAGTGTCTCCTGCAACCAGTTCCCTTGGTGCTAGATGAACGAACGTCTCTCCACTTGCTCAGTTCTGAGAGATAAGTGTGTGTGAAAGCCGTCCTTCACCTAGCTTGTTGGGAACACAAAGTTTCTTTTCAGTTGCAAACTCCATTCCATACATATATATGGGGAGATACTAGCTCCAACTCGGTTTGACAGTGAAAACTGCAGGAACTTCAAACCGGCACTAGGAAACACACTGAGAAAGCAGAGAAAAAGTGCCTCCTGCAACCCGTTCCCTTGGTGCTAGATGAACGAACGTCTCTCCACTTGCTCAGTTCTGAGAGATAAGTGTGTGTGAAAGCCGTCCTTCACCTAGCTTGTTGGGAACACAAAGTTTCTTTTCAGTTGCAAACTCCATTCCATACATATATATGGGGAGGTACTAGCTCCAACTCGGTTTGACAGTGAAAACTGCAGGAACTTCAAACCGGCACTAGGAAACAGACTGAGAAAGCAGAGAAAAAGTGTCTCCTGCAACCCGTTCCCTTGGTGCTAGATGAACGAACGTCTCTCCACTTGCTCAGTTCTGAGAGATAAGTGTGTGTGAAAGCCGTCCTTCACCTAGCTTGTTGGGAACACAAAGTTTCTTTTCAGTTGCAAACTCCATTCCATACATATATATGGGGAGGTACTAGCTCCAACTCTGTTTGACAGTGAAAACTGCAGGAACTTCAAACCGGCACTAGGAAACAGACTGAGAAAGCAGAGAAAAAGTGTCCCCTGCAACCCGTTCCCTTGGTGCTAGATGAACGAACGTCTCTCCACTTGCTCAGTTCTGAGAGATAAGTGTGTGTGAAAGCCGTCCTTCACCTAGCTTGTTGGGAACACAAAGTTTCTTTTCAGTTGCAACCTCCATTCCATGCCTCTAAATGGGGAGGTACTAGCTCCAACTCTGTTTTACAGTGAAAACTGCAGGAACTTAAAACCGGCACTAGGAAACAGACTGAGAAAGCAGAGAAAAAGTGTCCCTGCAACCCGTTCCCTTGGTGCTAGATGAACGAACGTCTCTCCACTTGCTCAGTTCTGAGAGATAAGTGTGTGTGAAAGCCTTCCTTCACCTAGCTTGTTGGGAACACAAAGTTTCTTTTCAGTTGCAAACTCCATTCCATACATATATATGGGGAGGTACTAGCTCCAACTCGGTTTGACAGTGAAAACTGTAGAAACTTCAAACCGGCACTAGGAAACAGACTGAGAAAGCAGAGAAAAAGTGTCTCCTGCAACCCGTTCCCTTGGTGCTAGATGAACGAACGTCTCTCCACTTGCTCAGTTCTGAGAGATAAGTGTGTGTGAAAGCCGTCCTTCACCTAGCTTGTTGGGAACACAAAGTTTCTTTTCAGTTGCAACCTCCATTCCATGCCTCTAAATGGGGAGGTACTAGCTCCAACTCTGTTTTACAGTGAAAACTGCAGGAACTTAAAACCGACACTAGGAAACAGACTGAGAAAGCAGAGAAAAAGTGTCTCCTGCAACCCGTTCCCTTGGTGCTAGATGAACGAACGTCTCTCCACTTGCTCAGTTCTGAGAGATAAGTGTGTGTGAAAGCCGTCCTTCACCTAGCTTGTTGGGAACACAAAGTTTCTTTTCAGTTGCAACCTCCATTCCATGCCTCTAAATGGGGAGGTACTAGCTCCAACTCTGTTTTACAGTGAAAACTGCAGGAACTTAAAACCGGCACTAGGAAACAGACTGAGAAAGCAGAGAAAAAGTGTCTCCTGCAACCCGTTCCCTTGGTGCTAGATGAACGAACGTCTCTCCACTTGCTCAGTTCTGAGAGATAAGTGTGTGTGAAAGCCGTCCTTCACCTAGCTTGTTGGGAACACAAAGTTTCTTTTCAGTTGCAAACTCCATTCCATACATATATATGGGGAGGTACTAGCTCCAACTCTGTTTTACAGTGAAAACTGCAGGAACTTCAAACCGGCACTAGGAAACAGACTGAGAAAGCAGAGAAAAAGTGCCTCCTGCAACCCGTTCCCTTGGTGCTAGATGAACGAACGTCTCTCCACTTGCTCAGTTCTGAAAGATAAGTGTGTGTGAAAGCCGTCCTTCACCTAGCTTGTTGGGAACACAAAGTTTCTTTTCAGTTGCAAACTCCATTCCATACATATATATGGGGAGGTACTAGCTCCAACTCGGTTTGACAGTGAAAACTGCAGGAACTTCAAACCGGCACTAGGAAACAGACTGAGAAAGCAGAGAAAAAGTGTCTCCTGCAACCCGTTCCCTTGGTGCTAGATGAACGAACGTCTCTCCACTTGCTCAGTTCTGAGAGATAAGTGTGTGTGAAAGCCGTCCTTCACCTAGCTTGTTGGGAACACAAAGTTTCTTTTCAGTTGCAAACTCCATTCCATACATATATATGGGGAGGTACTAGCTCCAACTCTGTTTGACAGTGAAAACTGCAGGAACTTCAAACCGGCACTAGGAAACAGACTGAGAAAGCAGAGAAAAAGTGTCTCATGCAACCCGTTCCCCTGGTGCTAGATGAACGAAAGTCTCTCCACTTGCTCAGTTCTGAGAGATAAGTGTGTGTGAAAGCCGTCCTTCACCTTGCTTGTTGGGAACACAAAGTTTCTTTTCAGTTGCAAACTCCATTCCATACATATATATGGGGAGGTACTAGCTCCAACTCGGTTTGACAGTGAAAACTGCAGGAACTTCAAACCGGCACTAGGAAACAGACTGAGAAAGCAGAGAAAAAGTGTCCCCTGCAACCCGTTCCCTTGGTGCTAGATGAACGAACGTCTATCCACTTGCTCAGTTCTGAGAGATAAGTGTGTGTGAAAGCCGTCCTTCACCTAGCTTGTTGGGAACACAAAGTTTCTTTTCAGTTGCAACCTCCATTCCATGCCTCTAAATGGGGAGGTACTAGCTCCAACTCTGTTTTACAGTGAAAACTGCAGGAACTTAAAACCGGCACTAGGAAACAGACTGAGAAAGCAGAGAAAAAGTGTTTCCTGCAACCCGTTCCCTTGGTGCTAGATGAACGAACGTCTCTCCACTTGCTCAGTTCTGAGAGATAAGTGTGTGTGAAAGCCGTCCTTCACCTAGCTTGTTGGGAACACAAAGTTTCTTTTCAGTTGCAAACTCCATTCCATACATATATATGGGGAGGTACTAGCTCCAACTCGGTTTGACAGTGAAAACTGCAGGAACTTCAAACCGTCACTAGGAAACAGTCTGAGAAAGCAGAGAAATAGTGTCTCCTGCAACCCGTTCCCTTGGTGCTAGATGAACGAACGTCTCTCCACTTGCTCAGTTCTGAGAGTTAAGTGTGTGTGAAAGCCGTCCTTCACCTAGATTGTTGGGAACACAAAGTTTCTTTTCAGTTGCAAACTCCATTCCATACATATATATGGGGAGGTACTAGCTCCAACTCGGTTTGACAGTGAAAACTGCAGGAACTTCAAACCGGCACTAGGAAACAGACTGAGAAAGCAGAGAAAAAGTGTCTCCTGCAACCCGTTCCCTTGGTGCTAGATGAACGAACGTCTCTCCACTTGCTCAGTTCTGAGAGATAAGTGTGTGTGAAAGCCGTCCTTCACCTAGCTTGTTGGGAACACAAAGTTTCTTTTCAGTTGCAAACTCCATTCCATACATATATATGGGGAGGTACTAACTCCAACTCGGTTTGACAGTGAAAACTGCAGGAACTTCAAACCGGCACTAGGAAACAGACTGAGAAAGCAGAGAAAAAGTGTCTCCTGCAACCCGTTCCCTTGGTGCTAGATGAACGAACGTCTCTCCACTTGCTCAGTTCTGAGAGATAAGTGTGTGTGAAAGCCGTCCTTCACCTAGCTTGTTGGGAACACAAAGTTTCTTTTCAGTTGCAACCTCCATTCCATGCCTCTAAATGGGGAGGTACTAGCTCCAACTCTGTTTTACAGTGAAAACTGCAGGAACTTAAAACCGACACTAGGAAACAGACTGAGAAAGCAGAGAAAAAATGTCTCCTGCAACCCGTTCCCTTGGTGCTAGGTGAACGAACTTCTCTCCACTTGCTCAGTTCTGAGAGATAAGTGTGTGTGAAAGCCGTCCTTCACCTAGCTTGTTGGGAACACAAAGTTTCTTTTCAGTTGCAACCTCCATTCCATGCCTCTAAATGGGGAGGTACTAGCTCCAACTCTGTTTTACAGTGAAAACTGCAGGAACTTCAAACCGGCACTAGGAAACAGACTGAGAAAGCAGAGAAAAAGTGTCTCCTGCAACCCGTTTCTTTGGTGCTAGATGAACGAACGTCTCTCCACTTGCTCAGTTCTGAGAGATAAGTGTGTGTGAAAGCCGTCCTTCACCTAGCTTGTTGGGAACACAAAGTTTCTTTTCAGTTGCAACCTCCATTCCATGCCTCTAAATGGGGAGGTACTAGCTCCAACTCTGTTTGACAGTGAAAACTGCAGGAACTTCAAACCGGCACTAGGAAACAGCCTGAGAAAGCAGAGAAAAAGTGTCTCCTGCAACCCGTTCCCTTGGTGCTAGATGAACGAACGTCTCTCCACTTGCTCAGTTCTGAGAGATAAGTGTGTGTGAAAGCCGTCCTTCAACTAGCTTGTTGGGAACACAAAGTTTCTTTTCAGTTGCAAACTCCATTCCATACATATATATGGGGAGGTACTAGCTCCAACTCGGTTTGACAGTGAAAACTGCAGGAACTTCAAACCGGCACTAGGAAACAGACTGAGAAAGCAGAGAAAAAGTGTCTCCTGCAAACCGTTCCCTTGGTGCTAGATGAACGAACGTCTCTCCACTTGCTCAGTTCTGAGAGATAATTGTGTGTGAAAGCCGTCCTTCACCTAGCTTGTTGGGAACACAAAGTTTCTTTTCAGTTGCAAACTCCATTCCATACATATATATGGGGAGGTACTAGCTCCAACACGGTTTGACAGTGAAAACTGCAGGAACTTCAAACCGGCACTAGGAAACAGACTGAGAAAGCAGAGAAAAAGTGTCTCCTGCAACCCGTTCCCTTGGTGCTAGATGAACGAACATCTCTCAACTTGCTCAGTTCTGAGAGATAAGTGTTTGTGAAAGCGGTCCTTCACCTAGCTTGTTGGGAACACAAAGTTTCTTTTCAGTTGCAACCTCCATTCCATGCCTCTAAATGGGGAGGTACTAGCTCCAACTCTGTTTTACAGTGAAAACTGCAGGAACTTAAAACCGGCACTAGGAAGCAGACTGAGAAAGCAGAGAAAAAGTGTCTCCTGCAACCCGTTCCCTTGGTGCTAAATGAACGAACGTCTCTCCACTTGCTCAGTTCTGAGATATAAGTGTGTGTGAAAGCCGTCCTTCACCTAGCTTGTTGGGAACACAAAGTTTCTTTTCAGTTGCAACCTCCATTCCATGCCTCTAAATGGGGAGGTACTAGCTCCAACTCTGTTTTACAGTGAAAACTGCAGGAACTTAAAACCGGCAGTAGGAAACAGACTGAGAAGGCAGAGAAAAAGTTTATCCTGCAACTCGTTCCCTTGGTGCTAGATGAACGAACATCTCTCCACTTGCTCAGTTCCGAGAGATAAGTGTGTGTGAAAGCCGTCCTTCACCTAGCTTGTTGGGAACACAAAGTTTCTTTTCAGTTGCAAACTCCATTCCATACATATATATGGGGAGGTACTAGCTCCAACTCGGTTTGACAGTGAAAACTGCAGGAACTTCAAACCGGCACTAGGAACAGACTGAGAAAGCAGAGAAAATGTGTCCCCTGCAACCCGTTCCCTTGGTGCTAGATGAACGAACGTCTCTCCACTTGCTCAGTTCTGAGAGATAAGTGTGTGTGAAAGCCGTCCTTCACCTAGCTTGTTGGGAACACAAAGTTTCTTTTCAGTTGCAAACTCCATTCCATATATATATATGGGGAGGTACTAGCTCCAACTCGGTTTGACAGTGAAAACTGCAGGAACTTCAAATCGGCACTAGGAAACAGACTGAGAAAGCAGAGAAAAAGTGTCTCCTGCAACCCGTTCCCTTGGTGCTAGATGAACAAACGTCTCTCCACTTGCTCAGTTCTGAGAGATAAGTGTGTGTGAAAGCCGTCCTTCACCTAGCTTGTTGGGAACACAAAGTTTCTTTTCAGTTGCAACCTCCATTCAATGCCTCTAAATGGGGAGGTACTAGCTCCAACTCTGTTTGACAGTGAAAACTGCAGGAACTTCAAACCGGCACTAGGAAACAGACTGAGAAAGCAGAGAAAAAGTGTCTCCTGCAACCCGTTCCCTTGGTGCTAGATGAACGAACGTCTCTCCACTTGCTCAGTTCTGAGAGATAAGTGTGTGTGAAAGCCGTCCTTCAACTAGCTTGTTGGGAACACAAAGTTTCTTTTCAGTTGCAAACTCCATTCCATACATATATATGGGGAGGTACTAGCTCCAACTCGGTTTGACAGTGAAAACTGCAGGAACTTCAAACCGGCACTAGGAAACAGACTGAGAAAGCAGAGTAAAAGTGTCTCCTGCAAACAGTTCCCTTGGTGCTAGATGAACGAACGTCTCTCCACTTAGTTCTGAGAGATAAGTGTGTGTGAAAGCCGTCCTTCAACTAGCTTGTTGGGAACACAAAGTTTCTTTTCAGTTGCAAACTCCATTCCATACATATATATGGGGAGGTACTAGCTCCAACTCGTTTTGACAGTGAAAACTGCAGGAACTTCAAACCGGCACTAGGAAACAGACTGAGAAAGCAGAGAAAAAGTGTCTCCTGCAAACCGTTCCCTTGGTGCTAGATGAACGAACGTCTCTCCACTTGCTCAGTTCTGAGAGATTATTGTGTGTGAAAGCCGTCCTTCGCCTAGCTTGTTGGGAACACAAAGTTTCTTTTCAGTTGCAAACTCCATTCCATACATATATATGGGGAGGTACTAGCTCCAACTCGGTTTGACAGTGAAAACTGCAGGAACTTCAAACCGGCACTAGGAAACAGACTGAGAAAGCAGAGAAAAAGTGTCTCATGCAACCCGTACCCTTGGTGGTAGATGAACGAACGTCTCTCCAGTTGCTCAGTTCTGAGAGACAAGTGTGTGTTAAAGCCGTCCTTCACCTAGCTTGTTGGGAACACAAAGTTTCTTTTCAGTTGCAACCTCCATTCCATGCCTCTAAATGGGGAGGTACTAGCTCCAACTCTGTTTGACAGTGAAAACTGCAGGAACTTCAAACCGGCACTAGGAAACAGACTGAGAAAGCAGAGAAAAAGTGTCTCCTGCAAACCGTTCCCTTGGTGCTAGATGAACGAACGTCTCTCCACTTGCTCAGTTCTGAGAGATAATTGTGTGTGAAAGCCGTCCTTCACCTAGCTTGTTGGGAACACAAAGTTTCTTATCAGTTGCAAACTCCATTCCTTACATATATATGGGGAGGTACTAGCTCCAACTCGGTTTGACAGTGAAAACTGCAGGAAATTCAAACCGGCACTAGGAAACAGACTGAGAAAGCAGAGAAAATGTGTCTCATGCAACCCGTACCCTTGGTGGTAGATGAACGAACGTCTCTCCAGTTGCTCAGTTCTGAGAGACAAGTGTGTGTTAAAGCCGTCCTTCACCTAGCTTGTTGGGAACACAAAGTTTCTTTTTAGTTGCAAACTCCATTCCATACATATATATGGGGAGGTACTAGCTCCAAATCGGTTTGACAGTGAAAACTGCAGGAACTTCAAACCGGCACTAGGAAAAGACTGAGAAAGCAGAGAAAAAATGTCTCCTGCAACCCGTTCCCTTGGTGCTAGATGAACGAACGTCTCTCCAGTTTCTCAGCTCTGAGAGATAATTGTGTGTGAAAGCCGTCCTTCACATATCTTGTTGGGAACTCAAAGTTTCTTTTCAGTTGCAAACTCCATTCCTTACATATATATGGGGAGGTACAAGCTCCAACTCGGTTTGACAGTGAAAACTGCAGGAACTTCAAACCGGCACTAGGAAACAGACTGAGAAAGCAGAGAAATAGTGTCTCCTGCAACCCGTTCCCTTGGTGCTAGATGAACGGACGTCTCTCCACTTGCTCAGTTCTGAGAGATAAGTGTGTGTAAAGCCGTACTTCACCTAGCTTGTTGGGAACACAAAGTTTCTTTTCAGTTGCAAACACCATTCCATGCCTCTATATGGTGAGGTACTAGCTCCAACTCGGTTTGACAGTGAAAACTGCAGGAACTTCAAACCGGCACTAGGAACAGACTGAGAAAGCAGAGAAAATGTGTCCCCTGCAACCCGTTCCCTTGGTGCTAGATGAACGAACGTCTCTCCACTTGCTCAGTTCTGAGAGATAAGTGTGTGTGAAAGCCGTCCTTCACCTAGCTTGTTGGGAACACAAAGTTTCTTTTCAGTTGCAAACTCCATTCCATATATATATATGGGGAGGTACTAGCTCCAACTCGGTTTGACAGTGAAAACTGCAGGAACTTCAAACCGGCACTAGGAAACAGACTGAGAAAGCAGAGAAAAAGTGTCTCCTGCAACCCGTTCCCTTGGTGCTAGATGAACGAACGTCTCTCCACTTGCTCAATTCTGAGAGATAAGTGTGTGTGAAAGCCGTCCTTCACCTAGCTTGTTGGGAACACAAAGTTTCTTTTCAGTTGCAACCTCCATTCCATGCCTCTAAATGGGGAGGTACTAGCTCCAACTATGTTTGACAGTGAAAACTGCAGGAACTTCAAACCGGCACTAGGAAACAGACTGAGAAAGCAGAGAAAAAGTGTCTCCTGCAACCCGTTCCCTTGGTGCTAGATGAACGAACGTCTCTCCACTTGCTCAGTTCTGAGAGATAAGTGTGTGTGAAAGCCGTCCTTCAACTAGCTTGTTGGGAACACAAAGTTTCTTTTCAGTTGCAAACTCCATTCCATACATATATATGGGGAGGTACTAGCTCCAACTCGGTTTGACAGTGAAAACTGCAGGAACTTCAAACCGGCACTAGGAAACAGACTGAGAAAGCAGAGAAAAAGTGTCTCCTGCAAACCGTTCCCTTGGTGCTAGATGAACGAACGTCTCTCCACTTGCTCAGTTCTGAAAGATAAGTGTGTGTGAAAGCCGTCCTTCAACTAGCTTGTTGGGAACACAAAGTTTCTTTTCAGTTGCAAACTCCATTCCATACATATATATGGGGAGGTACTAGCTCCAACTCGGTTTGACAGTGAAAACTGCAGGAACTTCAAACCGGCACTAGGAAACAGACTGAGAAAGAAGAGAAATAGTGTCTCCTGCAAACCGTTCCCTTGGTGCTAGATGAACGAACGTCTCTCCACTTGCTCAGTTCTGAGAGATAATTGTGTGTGAAAGCCGTCCTTCACCTAGCTTGTTGGGAACACAAAGTTTCTTTTCAGTTGCAAACTCCATTCCATACATATATATGGGGAGGTACTAGCTCCAACTCGGTTTGACAGTGAAAACTGCAGGAACTTCAAACCGGCACTAGGAAACAGACTGAGAAAGCAGAGAAAAAGTGTCTCATGCAACCCGTACCCTTGGTGGTAGATGAACGAACGTCTCTCCAGTTGCTCAGTTCTGAGAGACAAGTGTGTGTTAAAGCCGTCCTTCACCTAGCTTGTTGGGAACACAAAGTTTCTTTTCAGTTGCAACCTCCATTCCATGCCTCTAAATGGGGAGGTACTAGCTCCAACTCTGTTTGACAGTGAAAACTGCAGGAACTTCAAACCGGCACTAGGAAACAGACTGAGAAATCAGAGAAAAAGTGTCTCCTGCAACCCGTTCCCTTGGTGCTAGATGAACGAACGTCTCTCCACTTGCTCAGTTCTGAGAGATAAGTGTGTGTGAAAGCCGTCCTTCAACTAGCTTGTTGGGAACACAAAGTTTCTTTTCAGTTGCAAACTCCATTCCATACATATATATGGGGAGGTACTAGCTCCAACTCGGTTTGACAGTGAAAACTGCAGGAACTTCAAACCGGCACTAGGAAACAGACTGAGAAAGCAGAGAAAAAGTGTCTCCTGCAAACCGTTCCCTTGGTGCTAGATGAACGAACGTCTCTCCACTTGCTCAGTTCTGAGAGATAATTGTGTGTGAAAGCCGTCCTTCACCTAGCTTGTTGGGAACACAAAGTTTCTTTTCAGTTGCAAACTCCATTCCATACATATATATGGCGAGGTACTAGCTCCAACTCGGTTTGACAGTGAAAACTGCAGGAACTTCAAACCGGCACTAGGAAACAGACTGAGAAAGCAGAGAAAAAGTGTCTCATGCAACCCGTACCCTTGGTGGTAGATGAACGAACGTCTCTCCAGTTGCTCAGTTCTGAGAGATAAGTGTGTGTGAAAGCCGTCCTTCACCTAGCTTGTTGGGAACACAAAGTTTCTTTTCAGTTGCAACCTCCATTCCATGCCTCTAAATGGGGAGGTACTAGCTCCAACTCTGTTTGACAGTGAAAACTGCAGGAACTTCAAACCGGCACTAGGAAACAGACTGAGAAAGCAGAGAAAAAGTGTCTCCTGCAACCCGTTCCCTTGGTGCTAGATGAACGAACGTCTCTCCACTTGCTCAGTTCTGAGAGATAAGTGTGTGTGAAAGCCGTCCTTCAACTAGCTTGTTGGGAACACAAAGTTTCTTTTCAGTTGCAAACTCCATTCCATACATATATATGGGGAGGTACTAGCTCCAACTCGGTTTGACAGTGAAAACTGCAGGAACTTCAAACCGGCACTAGGAAACAGACTGAGAAAGCAGAGAAATAGTGTCTCCTGCAAACCGTTCCCTTGGTGCTAGATGAACGAACGTCTCTCCACTTGCTCAGTTCTGAGAGATAATTGTGTGTGAAAGCCGTCCTTCACCTAGCTTGTTGGGAACACAAAGTTTCTTTTCAGTTGCAAACTCCATTCCATACATATATATGGGGAGGTACTAGCTCCAACTCGGTTTGACAGTGAAAACTGCAGGAACTTCAAACCGGCACTAGGAAACAGACTGAGAAAGCAGAGAAAAAGTGTCTCATGCAACCCGTACCCTTGGTGGTAGATGAACGAACGTCTCTCCAGTTGCTCAGTTCTGAGAGACAAGTGTGTGTTAAAGCCGTCCTTCACCTAGCTTGTTGGGAACACAAAGTTTCTTTTCAGTTGCAACCTCCATTCCATGCCTCTAAATGGGGAGGTACTAGCTCCAACTCTGTTTGACAGTGAAAACTGCAGGAACTTCAAACCGGCACTAGGAAACAGACTGAGAAAGCAGAGAAAAAGTGTCTCCTGCAACCCGTTCCCTTGGTTCTAGATGAACGAACGTCTCTCCACTTGCTCAGTTCTGAGAGATAATTGTGTGTGAAAGCCGTCCTTCACCTAGCTTGTTGGGAACACAAAGTTTCTTTTCAGTTGCAAACTCCATTCCATACATATATATGGGGAGGTACTAGCTCCAACTCGGTTTGACAGTGAAAACTGCAGGAACTTCAAACCGGCACTAGGAAACAGACTGAGAAAGCAGAGAAAAAGTGTCTCATGCAACCCGTACCCTTGGTGCTAGATGAACGAACGTCTCTCCAGTTGCTCAGTTCTGAGAGATAATTGTGTGTGAAAGCCGTCCTTCACCTAGCTTGTTGGGAACACAAAGTTTTTTTTCAGTTGCAACCTCCATTCCATGCCTCTAAATGGGGAGGTACTAGCTCCAACTCTGTTTGACTGTGAAAACTGCAGGAACTTCAAACCGGCACTAGGAAACAGACTGAGAAAGCAGAGAAAAAGTGTCTCCTGCAACCCGTTCCCTTGGTGCTAGATGAACGAACGTCTCTCCACTTGCTCAGTTCTGAGAGATAAGTGTGTGTGAAAGCCGTCCTTCACCTAGCTTGTTGTTAACACAAAGTTTCTTTTCAGTTGCAAACTCCATTCCATACATATATATGGGGAGGTACTAGCTCCAACTCGGTTTGACAGTGAAAACTGCAGGAACTTCAAACCGGCACTAGGAAACAGACTGAGAAAGCAGAGAAAAAGTGTCTCCTGCAAACCGTTCCCTTGGTGCTAGATGAACGAACGTCTCTCCACTTGCTCAGTTCTGAGAGATAATTGTGTGTGAAAGCCGTCCTTCACCTAGCTTGTTGGGAACACAAAGTTTCTTTTCAGTTGCAAACTCCATTCCATACATATATATGGGGAGGTACTAGCTCCAACTCGGTTTGACAGTGAAAACTGCAGGAACTTCAAACCGGCACTAGGAAACAGACTGAGAAAGCAGAGAAAAAGTGTCTCATGCAACCCGTACCCTTGGTGGTAGATGAACGAACGTCTCTCCAGTTGCTCAGTTCTGAGAGATAAGTGTGTGTGAAAGCCGTCCTTCACCTAGCTTGTTGGGAACACAAAGTTTCTTTTCAGTTGCAACCTCCATTCCATGCCTCTAAATGGGGAGGTACTAGCTCCAACTCTGTTTGACAGTGAAAACTGCAGGAACTTCAAACCGGCACTAGGAAACAGACTGAGAAAGCAGAGAAAAAGTGTCTCCTGCAACCCGTTCCCTTGGTGCTAGATGAACGAACGTCTCTCCACTTGCTCAGTTCTGAGAGATAAGTGTGTGTGAAAGCCGTCCTTCAACTAGCTTGTTGGGAACACAAAGTTTCTTTTCAGTTGCAAACTCCATTCCATACATATATATGGGGAGGTACTAGCTCCAACTCGGTTTGACAGTGAAAACTGCAGGAACTTCAAACCGGCACTAGGAAACAGACTGAGAAAGCAGAGAAATAGTGTCTCCTGCAAACCGTTCCCTTGGTGCTAGATGAACGAACGTCTCTCCACTTGCTCAGTTCTGAGAGATAATTGTGTGTGAAAGCCGCCCTTCACCTAGCTTGTTGAGAACACAAAGTTTCTTTTCAGTTGCAAACTCCATTCCATACATATATATGGGGAGGTACTAGCTCCAACTCGGTTTGACAGTGAAAACTGCAGGAACTTCAAACCGGCACTAGGAAACAGACTGAGAAAGCAGAGAAAAAGTGTCTCATGCAACCCGTACCCTTGGTGGTAGATGAACGAACGTCTCTCCAGTTGCTCAGTTCTGAGAGACAAGTGTGTGTTAAAGCCGTCCTTCACCTAGCTTTTTGGGAACACAAAGTTTCTTTTCAGTTGCAACCTCCATTCCATGCCTCTAAATGGGGAGGTACTAGCTCCAACTCTGTTTGACAGTGAAAACTGCAGGAACTTCAAACCGGCACTAGGAAACAGACTGAGAAAGCAGAGAAAAAGTGTCTCCTGCAACCCGTTCCCTTGGTTCTAGATGAACGAACGTCTCTCCACTTGCTCAGTTCTGAGAGATAATTGTTTGTGAAAGCCGTCCTTCACCTAGCTTGTCGGGAACACAAAGTTTCTTTTCAGTTGCAAACTCCATTCCATACATATATATGGGGAGGTACTAGCTCCAACTCGGTTTGACAGTGAAAACTGCAGGAACTTCAAACCGGCACTAGGAAACAGACTGAGAAAGCAGAGAAAAAGTGTCTCATGCAACCCGTACCCTTGGTGCTAGATGAACGAACGTCTCTCCAGTTGCTCAGTTCTGAGAGATAATTGTGTGTGAAAGCCGTCCTTCACCTAGCTTGTTGGGAACACAAAGTTTTTTTTCAGTTGCAACCTCCATTCCATGCCTCTAAATGGGGAGGTACTAGCTCCAACTCTGTTTGACTGTGAAAACTGCAGGAACTTCAAACCGGCACTAGGAAACAGACTGAGAAAGCAGAGAAAAAGTGTCTCCTGCAACCCGTTCCCTTGGTGCTAGATGAACGAACGTCTCTCCACTTGCTCAGTTCTGAGAGATAAGTGTGTGTGAAAGCCGTCCTTCACCTAGCTTGTTGTTAACACAAAGTTTCTTTTCAGTTGCAAACTCCATTCCATACATATATATGGGGAGGTACTAGCTCCAACTCGGTTTGACAGTGAAAACTGCAGGAACTTCAAACCGGCACTAGGAAACAGACTGAGAAAGCAGAGAAAAAGTGTCTCCTGCAAACCGTTCCCTTGGTGCTAGATGAACGAACGTCTCTCCACTTGCTCAGTTCTGAGAGATAAGTGTGTTTGAGAGCCGTCCTTCAACTAGCTTGTTGGGAACACAAAGTTTCTTTTCAGTTGCAAACTCCATTCCATGCCTCTAAATGGGGAGGTACTAGCTCCAACTCTGTTTGACAGTGAAAACTGCAGGAACTTCAAACCGGCACTAGGAAACAGACTGAGAAAGCAGAGAAAAAGTGTCTCATGCAACCCGTACCCTTGGTGGTAGATGAACGAACGTCTCTCCAGTTGCTCAGTTCTGAGAGACAAGTGTGTGTTAAAGCCGTCCTTCACCTAGCTTGTTGGGAACACAAAGTTTCTTTTCAGTTGCAACCTCCATTCCATGCCTCTAAATGGGGAGGTACTAGCTCCAACTCTGTTTGACAGTGAAAACTGCAGGAACTTCAAACCGGCACTAGGAAACAGACTGAGAATGCAGAGAAAAAGTGTCTCCTGCAAACCGTTCCCTTGGTGCTAGATGAACGAACGTCTCTCCACTTGCTCAGTTCTGAGAGATAAGTGTGTGTGAAAGCCGTCCTTCAACTAGCTTGTTGGGAACACAAAGTTTCTTTTCAGTTGCAAACTCCATTCCAAACATATATATGGGGAGGTACTAGCTCCAACTCGGTTTGACAGTGAAAACTGCAGGAACTTCAAACCGGCACTAGGAAACAGACTGAGAAAGCAGAGAAAAAGTGTCTCCTGCTAACCGTTCCCTTGGTGCTAGATGAACGAACGTCTCTCCACTTGCTCAGTTCTGAGAGATAAGTGTGTGTGAAAGCCGTCCTTCAACTAGCTTGTTGGGAACACAAAGTTTCTTTTCAGTTGCAAACTCCATTCCATACATATATATGGGGAGGTACTAGCTCCAACGCGGTTTGACAGTGAAAACTGCAGGAACTTCAAACCGGCACTAGGAAACAGACTGAGAAAGCAGAGAAAAAGTGTCTCCTGCAACCCGTTCCCTTGGTGCTAGATGAACGAACGTCTCTCCACTTGCTCAGTTCTGAGAGATAATTGTGTGTGAAAGCCGTCCTTCACCTAGCTTGTTGGGAACACAAAGTTTCTTTTCAGTTGCAAACTCCATTCCATACATATATATGGGGAGGTACTAGCTCCAACTCGGTTTGACAGTGAAAACTGCAGGAACTTCAAACCGGCACTAGGAAACAGACTGAGAAAGCAGAGAAAAAGTGTCTCATGCAACCCGTACCCTTGGTGGTAGATGAACGAACGTCTCTCCAGTTGCTCAGTTCTGAGAGACAAGTGTGTGTTAAAGCCGTCCTTCACCTAGCTTGTTGGGAACACAAAGTTTCTTTTCAGTTGCAAACTCCATTCCATACATATATATGGGGAGGTACTAGCTCCAACTCTGTTTGACAGTGAAAACTGCAGGAACTTCAAACCGGCACTAGGAACAGACTGAGAAAGCAGAGAAAAAATGTCTTCTGCAACCCGTTCCCTTGGTGCTAGATGAACGAACGTCTCTCCACTTTCTCAGCTCTGAGAGATAACTGTGTGTGAAAGCCGTCCTTCATATATCTTGTTGGGAACTCAAAGTTTCTTTTCAGTTGCAAACTCCATTCCTTACATATATATGGGGAGGTACTAGCTCCAACTCGGTTTGACAGTGAAAACTGCAGGAACTTCAAACCGGCACTAGGAAACAGACTGAGAAAGCAGAGAAATAGTGTCTCCTGCAACCCGTTCCCTTGGTGCTAGATGAACGGACGTCTCTCCACTTGCTCAGTTCTGAGAGATAAGTGTGTGTGAAAGCCGTACTTCACCTAGTTTGTTGGGAACACAAAGTTTCTTTTCAGTTGCAAACTCCATTCCTTACATATATATGGGGAGGTACTAGCTCCAACTCGGTTTGACAGTGAAAACTGCAGGAACTTCAAACCGGCACTAGGAAACAGACTGAGAAAGCAGAGAAAAAGTGTCTCATGCAACCCGTACCCTTGGTGGTAGATGAACGAACGTCTCTCCAGTTGCTCAGTTCTGAGAGACAAGTGTGTGTTAAAGCCGTCCTTCACCTAGCTTGTTGGGAACACAAAGTTTCTTTTCAGTTGCAAACTCCATTCCATACATATATATGGGGAGGTACTAGCTCCAACTCTGTTTGACAGTGAAAACTGCAGGAACTTCAAACCGGCACTAGGAACAGACTGAGAAAGCAGAGAAAAAATGTCTTCTGCAACCCGTTCCCTTGGTGCTAGATGAACGAACGTCTCTCCACTTTCTCAGCTCTGAGAGATAACTGTGTGTGAAAGCCGTCCTTCATATATCTTGTTGGGAACTCAAAGTTTCTTTTCAGTTGCAAACTCCATTCCTTACATATATATGGGGAGGTACTAGCTCCAACTCGGTTTGACAGTGAAAACTGCAGGAACTTCAAACCGGCACTAGGAAACAGACTGAGAAAGCAGAGAAATAGTGTCTCCTGCAACCCGTTCCCTTGGTGCTAGATGAACGAACGTCTCTCCACTTGCTCAGTTCTGAGAGATAAGTGTGTGTGAAAGCCGTCCTTCAACTAGCTTGTTGGGAACACAAAGTTTCTTTTCAGTTGCAAACTCCATTCCATACATATATATGGGGAGGTACTAGCTCCAACTCGGTTTGACAGTGAAAACTGCAGGAACTTCAAACCGGCACTAGGAAACAGACTGAGAAAGCAGAGAAATAGTGTCTCCTGCAAACCGTTCCCTTGGTGCTAGATGAACGAACGTCTCTCCACTTGCTCAGTTCTGAGAGACAAGTGTGTGTTAAAGCCGTCCTTCACCTAGCTTGTTGGGAACACAAAGTTTCTTTTCAGTTGCAAACTCCATTCCATACATATATATGGGGAGGTACTAGCTCCAACTCTGTTTGACAGTGAAAACTGCAGGAACTTCAAACCGGCACTAGGAACAGACTGAGAAAGCAGAGAAAAAATGTCTTCTGCAACCCGTTCCCTTGGTGCTAGATGAACGAACGTCTCTCCACTTTCTCAGCTCTGAGAGATAACTGTGTGTGAAAGCCGTCCTTCATATATCTTGTTGGGAACTCAAAGTTTCTTTTCAGTTGCAAACTCCATTCCTTACATATATATGGGGAGGTACTAGCTCCAACTCGGTTTGACAGTGAAAACTGCAGGAACTTCAAACCGGCACTAGGAAACAGACTGAGAAAGCAGAGAAATAGTGTCTCCTGCAACCCGTTCCCTTGGTGCTAGATGAACGGACGTCTCTCCACTTGCTCAGTTCTGAGAGATAAGTGTGTGTGAAAGCCGTACTTCACCTAGTTTGTTGGGAACACAAAGTTTCTTTTCAGTTGCAAACTCCATTCCTTACATATATATGGGGAGGTACTAGCTCCAACTCGGTTTGACAGTGAAAACTGCAGGAACTTCAAACCGGCACTAGGAAACAGACTGAGAAAGCAGAGAAAAAGTGTCTCATGCAACCCGTACCCTTGGTGGTAGATGAACGAACGTCTCTCCAGTTGCTCAGTTCTGAGAGACAAGTGTGTGTTAAAGCCGTCCTTCACCTAGCTTGTTGGGAACACAAAGTTTCTTTTCAGTTGCAAACTCCATTCCATACATATATATGGGGAGGTACTAGCTCCAACTCTGTTTGACAGTGAAAACTGCAGGAACTTCAAACCGGCACTAGGAACAGACTGAGAAAGCAGAGAAAAAATGTCTTCTGCAACCCGTTCCCTTGGTGCTAGATGAACGAACGTCTCTCCACTTTCTCAGCTCTGAGAGATAACTGTGTGTGAAAGCCGTCCTTCATATATCTTGTTGGGAACTCAAAGTTTCTTTTCAGTTGCAAACTCCATTCCTTACATATATATGGGGAGGTACTAGCTCCAACTCGGTTTGACAGTGAAAACTGCAGGAACTTCAAACCGGCACTAGGAAACAGACTGAGAAAGCAGAGAAATAGTGTCTCCTGCAACCCGTTCCCTTGGTGCTAGATGAACGAACGTCTCTCCACTTGCTCAGTTCTGAGAGATAAGTGTGTGTGAAAGCCGTCCTTCAACTAGCTTGTTGGGAACACAAAGTTTCTTTTCAGTTGCAAACTCCATTCCATACATATATATGGGGAGGTACTAGCTCCAACTCGGTTTGACAGTGAAAACTGCAGGAACTTCAAACCGGCACTAGGAAACAGACTGAGAAAGCAGAGAAATAGTGTCTCCTGCAAACCGTTCCCTTGGTGCTAGATGAACGAACGTCTCTCCACTTGCTCAGTTCTGAGAGATAATTGTGTGTGAAAGCCGTCCTTCACCTAGCTTGTTGGGAACACAAAGTTTCTTTTCAGTTGCAAACTCCATTCCATACATATATATGGGGAGGTACTAGCTCCAACTCGGTTTGACAGTGAAAACTGCAGGAACTTCAAACCGGCACTAGGAAACAGACTGAGAAAGCAGAGAAAAAGTGTCTCATGCAACCCGTTCCCTTGGTGCTAGATGAACGAACGTCTCTCCACTTTCTCAGCTCTGAGAGATAATTGTGTGTGAAAGCCGCCTTCACATATCTTGTTGGGAACTCAAAGTTTCTTTTCAGTTGCAAACTCCATTCCTTACATATATATGGGGAGGTACAAGCTCCAACTCGGTTTGACAGTGAAAACTGCAGGAACTTCAAACCGGCACTAGGAAACAGACTGAGAAAGCAGAGAAATAGTGTCTCCTGCAACCCGTTCCCTTGGTGCTAGATGAACGGACGTCTCTCCACTTGCTCAGTTCTGAGAGATAAGTGTGTGTGAAAGCCGTCCTTCACCTAGCTTGTTGGGAACACAAAGTTTCTTTTCAGTTGCAAACTCCATTCCATATATATATATGGGGAGGTACTAGCTCCAACTCGGTTTGACAGTGAAAACTGCAGGAACTTCAAACCGGCACTAGGAAAAAGACTGAGAAAGCAGAGAAAAAGTGTCTCCTGCAACCCGTTCCCTTGGTGCTAGATGAACGAACGTCTCTCCACTTGCTCAGTTCTGAGAGATAAGTGTGTGTGAAAGCCGTCCTTCACCTAGCTTGTTGGGAACACAAAGTTTCTTTTCAGTTGCAACCTCCATTCCATGCCTCTAAATGGGGAGGTACTAGCTCCAACTCTGTTTGACAGTGAAAACTGCAGGAACTTCAAACCGGCACTAGGAAACAGACTGAGAAAGCAGAGAAAAAGTGTCTCCTGCAACCCGTTCCCTTGGTGCTAGATGAACGAACGTCTCTCCACTTGCTCAGTTCTGAGAGATAATTGTGTGTGAAAGCCGTCCTTCACCTAGCTTGTTGGGAACACAAAGTTTCTTTTCAGTTGCAAACTCCATTCCATACATATATATGGGGAGGTACTAGCTCCAACTCGGTTTGACAGTGAAAACTGCAGGAACTTCAAACCGGCACTAGGAAACAGACTGAGAAAGCAGAGAAAAAGTGTCTCATGCAACCCGTACCCTTGGTGGTAGATGAACGAACGTCTCTCCAGTTGCTCAGTTCTGAGAGACAAGTGTGTGTTAAAGCCGTCCTTCACCTAGCTTGTTGGGAACACAAAGTTTCTTTTCAGTTGCAAACTCCATTCCATACATATATATGGGGAGGTACTAGCTCCAACTCTGTTTGACAGTGAAAACTGCAGGAACTTCAAACCGGCACTAGGAACAGACTGAGAAAGCAGAGAAAAAATGTCTTCTGCAACCCGTTCCCTTGGTGCTAGATGAACGAACGTCTCTCCACTTTCTCAGCTCTGAGAGATAACTGTGTGTGAAAGCCGTCCTTCATATATCTTGTTGGGAACTCAAAGTTTCTTTTCAGTTGCAAACTCCATTCCTTACATATATATGGGGAGGTACTAGCTCCAACTCGGTTTGACAGTGAAAACTGCAGGAACTTCAAACCGGCACTAGGAAACAGACTGAGAAAGCAGAGAAATAGTGTCTCCTGCAACCCGTTCCCTTGGTGCTAGATGAACGGACGTCTCTCCACTTGCTCAGTTCTGAGAGATAAGTGTGTGTGAAAGCCGTACTTCACCTAGTTTGTTGGGAACACAAAGTTTCTTTTCAGTTGCAAACACCATTCCATGCCTCTAAATGGGGAGGTACTAGCTCCAACTCTGTTTGACAGTGAAAACTGCAGGAACTTCAAACCGGCACTAGGAAACAGCCTGAGAAAGCAGAGAAAAAGTGTCTCCTGCAACCCGTTCCCTTGGTGCTAGATGAACGAACGTCTCTCCACTTGCTCAGTTCTGAGAGATAAGTGTGTGTGAAAGCCGTCCTTCAACTAGCTTGTTGGGAACACAAAGTTTCTTTTCAGTTGGAAACTCCATTCCATACATATATATGGGGAGGTACTAGCTCCAACTCGGTTTGACAGTGAAAACTGCAGGAACTTCAAACCGGCACTAGGAAACAGACTGAGAAAGCAGAGAAAAAGTGTCTCCTGCAAACCGTTCCCTTGGTGCTAGATGAACGAACGTCTCTCCACTTGCTCAGTTCTGAGAGATAAGTGTGTGTGAAAGCCGTCCTTCACCTAGCTTGTTGGGAACACAAAGTTTCTTTTCAGTTGCAAACTCCATTCCATACATATATATGGGGAGGTACTAGCTCCAACTCGGTTTGACAGTGAAAACTGCAGGAACTTCAAACCGGCACTAGGAAACAGACTGAGAAAGCAGAGAAAAAGTGTCTCCTGCAACCCGTTCCCTTGGTGCTAGATGAACGAACATCTCTCAACTTGCTCAGTTCTGAGAGATAAGTGTGTGTGAAAGCCGTCCTTCACCTAGCTTGTTGGGAACACAAAGTTTCTTTTCAGTTGCAAACTCCATTCCATGCCTCTAAATGGGGAGGTACTAGCTCCAACTCTGTTTTACAGTGAAAACTGCAGGAACTTAAAACCGGCACTAGGAAACAGACTGAGAAAGCAGAGAAAAAGTGTCTCCTGCAACCCGTTCCCTTGGTGCTAGATGAACGAACGTCTCTCCACTTGCTCAGTTCTGAGAGATAATTGTGTGTGAAAGCCGTCCTTCACCTAGCTTGTTGGGAACACAAAGTTTCTTTTCAGTTGCAACCTCCATTCCATGCCTCTAAATGGGGAGGTACTAGCTCCAACTCTGTTTTACAGTGAAAACTGCAGGAACTTAAAACCGGCAGTAGGAAACAGACTGAGAAGGCAGAGAAAAAGTTTATCCTGCAACTCGTTCCCTTGGTGCTAGATGAACGAACGTCTCTCCACAAGCTCAGTTCCGAGAGATAAGTGTGTGTGAAAGCCGTCCTTCAACTAGCTTGTTGGGAACACAAAGTTTCTTTTCAGTTGCAAACTCCATTCCATACATATATATGGGGAGGTACTAGCTCCAACTCGGTTTGACAGTGAAAACTGCAGGAACTTCAAACCGGCACTAGGAACAGACTGAGAAAGCAGAGAAAATGTGTCCCCTGCAACCCGTTCCCTTGGTGCTAGATGAACGAACGTCTCTCCACTTGCTCAGTTCTGAGAGATAAGTGTGTGTGAAAGCCGTCCTTCACCTAGCTTGTTGGGAACACAAAGTTTCTTTTCAGTTGCAAACTCCATTCCATATATATATATGGGGAGGTACTAGCTCCAACTCGGTTTGACAGTGAAAACTGCAGGAACTTCAAACCGGCACTAGGAAACAGACTGAGAAAGCAGAGAAAAAGTGTCTCCTGCAACCCGTTCCCTTGGTGCTAGATGAACGAACGTCTCTCCACTTGCTCAGTTCTGAGAGATAAGTGTGTGTGAAAGCCGTCCTTCACCTAGCTTGTTGGGAACACAAAGTTTCTTTTCAGTTGCAACCTCCATTCCATGCCTCTAAATGGGGAGGTACTAGCTCCAACTCTGTTTGACAGTGAAAACTGCAGGAACTTCAAACCGGCACTAGGAAACAGACTGAGAAAGCAGAGAAAAAGTGTCTCCTGCAACCCGTTCCCTTGGTGCTAGATGAACGAACGTCTCTCCACTTGCTCAGTTCTGAGAGATAAGTGTGTGTGAAAGCCGTCCTTCAACTAGCTTGTTGGGAACACAAAGTTTCTTTTCAGTTGCAAACTCCATTCCATACATATATATGGGGAGGTACTAGCTCCAACTCGGTTTGACAGTGAAAACTGCAGGAACTTCAAACCGGCACTAGGAAACAGACTGAGAAAGCAGAGAAAAAGTGTCTCCTGCAAACCGTTCCCTTGGTGCTAGATGAACGAACGTCTCTCCACTTGCTCAGTTCTGAGAGATAAGTGTGTGTGAAAGCCGTCCTTCAACTAGCTTGTTGGGAACACAAAGTTTCTTTTCAGTTGCAAACTCCATTCCATACATATATATGGGGAGGTACTAGCTCCAACTCGGTTTGACAGTGAAAACTGCAGGAACTTCAAACCGGCACTAGGAAACAGACTGAGAAAGCAGAGAAATAGTGTCTCCTGCAAACCGTTCCCTTGGTGCTAGATGAACGAACGTCTCTCCACTTGCTCAGTTCTGAGAGATAATTGTGTGTGAAAGCCGTCCTTCACCTAGCTTGTTGGGAACACAAAGTTTCTTTTCAGTTGCAAACTCCATTCCA
This sequence comes from Camelus bactrianus, assembly GCF_048773025.1. NCBI lineage: Eukaryota > Metazoa > Chordata > Mammalia > Artiodactyla > Camelidae > Camelus > Camelus bactrianus. The sequence goes on along the minus strand of NW_027413948.1, from coordinate 2,457,369 downwards.
TACATATATATGGGGAGGTACTAGCTCCAACTCGGTTTGACAGTGAAAACTGCAGGAACTTCAAACCGGCACTAGGAAACAGACTGAGAAAGCAGAGAAAAAGTGTCTCATGCAACCCGTTCCCTTGGTGCTAGATGAACGAACGTCTCTCCACTTGCTCAGTTCTGAGAGATAATTGTGTGTGAAAGCCGCCTTCACATATCTTGTTGGGAACTCAAAGTTTCTTTTCAGTTGCAAACTCCATTCCTTACATATATATGGGGAGGTACAAGCTCCAACTCGGTTTGACAGTGAAAACTGCAGGAACTTCAAACCGGCACTAGGAAACAGACTGAGAAAGCAGAGAAATAGTGTCTCCTGCAACCCGTTCCCTTGGTGCTAGATGAACGGACGTCTCTCCACTTGCTCAGTTCTGAGAGATAAGTGTGTGTGAAAGCCGTCCTTCACCTAGCTTGTTGGGAACACAAAGTTTCTTTTCAGTTGCAAACTCCATTCCATATATATATATGGGGAGGTACTAGCTCCAACTCGGTTTGACAGTGAAAACTGCAGGAACTTCAAACCGGCACTAGGAAAAAGACTGAGAAAGCAGAGAAAAAGTGTCTCCTGCAACCCGTTCCCTTGGTGCTAGATGAACGAACGTCTCTCCACTTGCTCAGTTCTGAGAGATAAGTGTGTGTGAAAGCCGTCCTTCACCTAGCTTGTTGGGAACACAAAGTTTCTTTTCAGTTGCAACCTCCATTCCATGCCTCTAAATGGGGAGGTACTAGCTCCAACTCTGTTTGACAGTGAAAACTGCAGGAACTTCAAACCGGCACTAGGAAACAGACTGAGAAAGCAGAGAAAAAGTGTCTCATGCAACCCGTACCCTTGGTGGTAGATGAACGAACGTCTCTCCAGTTGCTCAGTTCTGAGAGACAAGTGTGTGTTAAAGCCGTCCTTCACCTAGCTTGTTGGGAACACAAAGTTTCTTTTCAGTTGCAACCTCCATTCCATGCCTCTAAATGGGGAGGTACTAGCTCCAACTCTGTTTGACAGTGAAAACTGCAGGAACTTCAAACCGGCACTAGGAAACAGACTGAGAAATCAGAGAAAAAGTGTCCCCTGCAACCCGTTCCCTTGGTGCTAGATGAACGAACGTCTCTCCACTTGCTCAGTTCTGAGAGATAAGTGTGTGTGAAAGCCGTCCTTCAACTAGCTTGTTGGGAACACAAAGTTTCTTTTCAGTTGCAAACACCATTCCATACATATATATGGGGAGGTACTAGCTCCAACTCGGTTTGACAGTGAAAACTGCAGGAACTTCAAACCGGCACTAGGAAACAGACTGAGAAAGCAGAGAAAAAATGTCTCCTGCTAACCGTTCCCTTGGTGCTAGATGAACGAACGTCTCTCCACATTCTCAGCTCTGAGAGATAATTGTGTGTGAAAGCCGTCCTTCACATATCTTGTTGGGAACTCAAAGTTTCTTTTCAGTTGCAAACTCCATTCCTTACATATATATGGGGAGGTACTAGCTCCAACTCGGTTTGACAGTGAAAACTGCAGGAACTTCAAACCGGCACTAGGAAACAGACTGAGAAAGCAGAGAAATAGTGTCTCCTGCAACCCGTTCCCTTGGTGCTAGATGAACGGACGTCTCTCCACTTGCTCAGTTCTGAGAGATAAGTGTGTGTGAAAGCCGTACTTCACCTAGCTTGTTGGGAACACAAAGTTTCTTTTCAGTTGCAAACTCCATTCCATGCCTCTATATGGTGAGGTACTAGCTCCAACTCGGTTTTACAGTGAAAAGTGCAGGAACTTCAAACCGGCACTAGGAAACAGACTGAGAAAGCAGAGAAAAAGTGTCTCCTGCAACCCGTTCCCTTGGTGCTAGATGAACGAACGTCTCTCCACTTGCTCAGTTCTGACTGATATGTGTGTGTGAAAGCCGTCCTTCACCTAGCTTGTTGGGAACACAAAGTTTCTTTTCAGTTGCAACCTCCATTCCATGCCTCTAAATGGGGAGGTACTAGCTCCAACTCTGTTTTACAGTGAAAACTGCAGGAACTTAAAACCGGCACTAGGAAACAGACTGAGAAGCAGAGAAAAAGTGTCTCCTGCAACCCGTTCCCTTGGTGCTAGATGAACGAAAGTCTCTCCACTTGCTCAGTTCTGAGAGATAAGTGTGTGTGAAAGCCGTGCTTACCTAGCTTGTTGAGAACACAAAGTTTCTTTTCAGTTGCAAACTCCATTCCATACATATATATGGGGACGTTGTAGCTCCAACTCGGTTTTACAGTGAAAACTGCAGGAACTTCAAACCGGCACTAGGAAACAGACTGAGAAAGCAGAGAAAAAGTGTCTCCTGCAACCCGTTCCCTTGGTGCTAGATGAACGAACGTCTCTCCACTTGCTCATTTCTGAGAGATAAGTGTGTGTGAAAGCCGTCCTTCACCTAGCTTGTTGGGAACACAAAGTTTCTTTTCAGTTGCAAACTCCATTCCATACATATATATGGGGAGGTACAAGCTCCAACTCGGTTTGACAGTGAAAACTGCAGGAACTTCAAACAGGCACTAGGAAACAGACTGAGAAATCAGAGAATTAGTGTCTCCTGCAACCCGTTCCCTTGGTGCTAGATGAACGAACGTCTCTCCACTTGCTCAGTTCTGAGAGATAAGTGTGTGTGGAAGCCGTCCTTCACCTAGCTTGTTGGGAACACAAAGTTTCTTTTCAGTTGCAAACTCCATTCCATACATATATATGGGGAGGTACTAGCTCCAACTCGGTTTTACAGTGAAAACTGCAGGAACTTCAAACCGGCACTAGGAAACAGACTGAGAAAGCAGAGAAAAAGTGTATCCTGCAACCAGTTCCCTTGGTGCTAGATGAACGAACGTCTCTCCACTTGCTCAGTTCTGAGAGATAAGTGTGTGTGAAAGCCGTCCTTCACCTAGCTTGTTGGGAACACAAAGTTTCTTTTCAGTTGCAAACTCCATTCCATACATATATATGGGGAGGTACAAGCTCCACTCGGTTTGACAGTGAAAAATGCAGGAACATCAAACCGGCACTAGGAAACAGACTGAGAAAGCAGAGAAATAGTGTCTCCTGCAACCCGTTCCCTTGGTGCTAGATGAACGAACGTCTCTCCACTTCCTCATTTCTGAGAGATAAATGTGTGTGAAAGCCGTCCTTCACCTAGCTTGGTGGGAACACAAAGTTTCTTTTCAGTTGCAAACTCCGTTCCATACATATATATGGGGAGTTTGTAGCTCCAACTCGGTTTGACAGTGAAAACTGCAGGAACTTCAAACCGGCACTAGGAAACAGACTGAGAAAGCAGAGAAAAAGTGTCTCCTGCAACCCGTTCCCTTGGTGCTAGATGAACGAACGTCTCTCCACTTGCTCAGTTCTGAGAGATAAGTGTGTGTGAAAGCCGTGCTTACCTAGCTTGTTGAGAACACAAAGTTTCTTTTCAGTTGCAAACTCCATTCCATACATATATATGGGGACGTTGTAGCTCCAACTCGGTTTTACAGTGAAAACTGCAGGAACTTCAAACCGGCACTAGGAAACAGACTGAGAAAGCAGAGAAAAAGTGTCTCCTGCAACCCGTTCCCTTGGTGCTAGATGAACGAACGTCTCTCCACTTGCTCATTTCTGAGAGATAAGTGTGTGTGAAAGCCGTCCTTCACCTAGCTTGTTGGGAACACAAAGTTTCTTTTCAGTTGCAAACTCCATTCCATACATATATATGGGGAGGTACAAGCTCCAACTCGGTTTGACAGTGAAAACTGCAGGAACTTCAAACAGGCACTAGGAAACAGACTGAGAAATCAGAGAATTAGTGTCTCCTGCAACCCGTTCCCTTGGTGCTAGATGAACGAACGTCTCTCCACTTGCTCAGTTCTGAGAGATAAGTGTGTGTGGAAGCCGTCCTTCACCTAGCTTGTTGGGAACACAAAGTTTCTTTTCAGTTGCAAACTCCATTCCATACATATATATGGGGAGGTACTAGCTCCAACTCGGTTTTACAGTGAAAACTGCAGGAACTTCAAACCGGCACTAGGAAACAGACTGAGAAAGCAGAGAAAAAGTGTATCCTGCAACCAGTTCCCTTGGTGCTAGATGAACGAACGTCTCTCCACTTGCTCAGTTCTGAGAGATAAGTGTGTGTGAAAGCCGTCCTTCACCTAGCTTGTTGGGAACACAAAGTTTCTTTTCAGTTGCAAACTCCATTCCATACATATATATGGGGAGGTACAAGCTCCACTCGGTTTGACAGTGAAAAATGCAGGAACATCAAACCGGCACTAGGAAACAGACTGAGAAAGCAGAGAAAAAGTGTCTCCTGCAACCCGTTCCCTTGGTGCTAGATGAACGAACGTCTCTCCACTTGCTCATTTCTGAGAGATAAATGTGTGTGAAAGCCGTCCTTCACCTAGCTTGGTGGGAACACAAAGTTTCTTTTCAGTTGCAAACTCCGTTCCATACATATATATGGGGAGTTTGTAGCTCCAACTCGGTTTGACAGTGAAAACTGCAGGAACTTCAAACCGGCACTAGGAAACAGACTGAGAAAGCAGAGAAAAAGTGTCTCCTGCAACCCGTTCCCTTGGTGCTAGATGAACGAACGTCTCTCCACTTGCTCAGTTCTGAGAGATAAGTGTGTGTGAAAGCCGTGCTTACCTAGCTTGTTGAGAACACAAAGTTTCTTTTCAGTTGCAAACTCCATTCCATACATATATATGGGGACGTTGTAGCTCCAACTCGGTTTTACAGTGAAAACTGCAGGAACTTCAAACCGGCACTAGGAAACAGACTGAGAAAGCAGAGAAAAAGTGTCTCCTGCAACCCGTTCCCTTGGTGCTAGATGAACGAACGTCTCTCCACTTGCTCATTTCTGAGAGATAAGTGTGTGTGAAAGCCGTCCTTCACCTAGCTTGTTGGGAACACAAAGTTTCTTTTCAGTTGCAAACTCCATTCCATACATATATATGGGGAGGTACAAGCTCCAACTCGGTTTGACAGTGAAAACTGCAGGAACTTCAAACAGGCACTAGGAAACAGACTGAGAAATCAGAGAATTAGTGTCTCCTGCAACCCGTTCCCTTGGTGCTAGATGAACGAACGTCTCTCCACTTGCTCAGTTCTGAGAGATAAGTGTGTGTGGAAGCCGTCCTTCACCTAGCTTGTTGGGAACACAAAGTTTCTTTTCAGTTGCAAACTCCATTCCATACATATATATGGGGAGGTACTAGCTCCAACTCGGTTTTACAGTGAAAACTGCAGGAACTTCAAACCGGCACTAGGAAACAGACTGAGAAAGCAGAGAAAAAGTGTATCCTGCAACCAGTTCCCTTGGTGCTAGATGAACGAACGTCTCTCCACTTGCTCAGTTCTGAGAGATAAGTGTGTGTGAAAGCCGTCCTTCACCTAGCTTGTTGGGAACACAAAGTTTCTTTTCAGTTGCAAACTCCATTCCATACATATATATGGGGAGGTACAAGCTCCACTCGGTTTGACAGTGAAAAATGCAGGAACATCAAACCGGCACTAGGAAACAGACTGAGAAAGCAGAGAAAAAGTGTCTCCTGCAACCCGTTCCCTTGGTGCTAGATGAACGAACGTCTCTCCACTTGCTCATTTCTGAGAGATAAATGTGTGTGAAAGCCGTCCTTCACCTAGCTTGGTGGGAACACAAAGTTTCTTTTCAGTTGCAAACTCCGTTCCATACATATATATGGGGAGTTTGTAGCTCCAACTCGGTTTGACAGTGAAAACTGCAGGAACTTCAAACCGGCACTAGGAAACAGACTGAGAAAGCAGAGAAAAAGTGTCTCCTGCAACCCGTTCCCTTGGTGCTAGATGAACGAACGTCTCTCCACTTGCTCAGTTCTGAGAGATAAGTGTGTGTGATAGCCGTCCTTCACCCAGCTTGTTGGGAACACAAAGTTTCTTTTCAGTTGCAAACTCCATTCCATACATATATATGGGGAGGTACTAGCTCCAACTCGGTTTGACAGTGAAAACTGCAGGAACTTCAAACCGGCACTAGGAAACAGACTGAGAAAGCAGAGAAATAGTGTCTCCTGCAAACCGTTCCCTTGGTGCTAGATGAACGAACGTCTCTCCACTTGCTCAGTTCTGAGAGATAATTGTGTGTGAAAGCCGTCCTTCACCTAGCTTGTTGGGAACACAAAGTTTCTTTTCAGTTGCAAACTCCATTCCATACATATATATGGGGAGGTACTAGCTCCAACTCGGTTTGACAGTGAAAACTGCAGGAACTTCAAACCGGCACTAGGAAACAGACTGAGAAAGCAGAGAAAAAGTGTCTCATGCAACCCGTTCCCTTGGTGCTAGATGAACGAACGTCTCTCCACTTTCTCAGCTCTGAGAGATAATTGTGTGTGAAAGCCGCCTTCACATATCTTGTTGGGAACTCAAAGTTTCTTTTCAGTTGCAAACTCCATTCCTTACATATATATGGGGAGGTACAAGCTCCAACTCGGTTTGACAGTGAAAACTGCAGGAACTTCAAACCGGCACTAGGAAACAGACTGAGAAAGCAGAGAAATAGTGTCTCCTGCAACCCGTTCCCTTGGTGCTAGATGAACGAACGTCTCTCCACTTGCTCAGTTCTGAGAGATAAATGTGTGTGAAAGCCGTCCTTCACCTAGCTTGGTGGGAACACAAAGTTTCTTTTCAGTTGCAAACTCCGTTCCATACATATATATGGGGAGTTTGTAGCTCCAACTCGGTTTGACAGTGAAAACTGCAGGAACTTCAAACCGGCACTAGGAAACAGACTGAGAAAGCAGAGAAAAAGTGTCTCCTGCAACCCGTTCCCTTGGTGCTAGATGAACGAACGTCTCTCCACTTGCTCAGTTCTGAGAGATAAGTGTGTGTGAAAGCCGTGCTTACCTAGCTTGTTGAGAACACAAAGTTTCTTTTCAGTTGCAAACTCCATTCCATACATATATATGGGGACGTTGTAGCTCCAACTCGGTTTTACAGTGAAAACTGCAGGAACTTCAAACCGGCACTAGGAAACAGACTGAGAAAGCAGAGAAAAAGTGTCTCCTGCAACCCGTTCCCTTGGTGCTAGATGAACGAACGTCTCTCCACTTGCTCATTTCTGAGAGATAAGTGTGTGTGAAAGCCGTCCTTCACCTAGCTTGTTGGGAACACAAAGTTTCTTTTCAGTTGCAAACTCCATTCCATACATATATATGGGGAGGTACAAGCTCCAACTCGGTTTGACAGTGAAAACTGCAGGAACTTCAAACCGGCACTAGGAAACAGACTGAGAAAGCAGAGAAAAAGTGTCTCCTGCAACCCGTTCCCTTGGTGCTAGATGAACGAACGTCTCTCCACTTGCTCAGTTCTGAGAGATAAGTGTGTGTGATAGCCGTCCTTCACCCAGCTTGTTGGGAACACAAAGTTTCTTTTCAGTTGCAAACTCCATTCCATACATATATATGGGGAGGTACTAGCTCCAACTCGGTTTGACAGTGAAAACTGCAGGAACTTCAAACCGGCACTAGGAAACAGACTGAGAAAGCAGAGAAATAGTGTCTCCTGCAAACCGTTCCCTTGGTGCTAGATGAACGAACGTCTCTCCACTTGCTCAGTTCTGAGAGATAATTGTGTGTGAAAGCCGTCCTTCACCTAGCTTGTTGGGAACACAAAGTTTCTTTTCAGTTGCAAACTCCATTCCATACATATATATGGGGAGGTACTAGCTCCAACTCGGTTTGACAGTGAAAACTGCAGGAACTTCAAACCGGCACTAGGAAACAGACTGAGAAAGCAGAGAAAAAGTGTCTCATGCAACCCGTTCCCTTGGTGCTAGATGAACGAACGTCTCTCCACTTTCTCAGCTCTGAGAGATAATTGTGTGTGAAAGCCGCCTTCACATATCTTGTTGGGAACTCAAAGTTTCTTTTCAGTTGCAAACTCCATTCCTTACATATATATGGGGAGGTACAAGCTCCAACTCGGTTTGACAGTGAAAACTGCAGGAACTTCAAACCGGCACTAGGAAACAGACTGAGAAAGCAGAGAAATAGTGTCTCCTGCAACCCGTTCCCTTGGTGCTAGATGAACGAACGTCTCTCCACTTGCTCAGTTCTGAGAGATAAATGTGTGTGAAAGCCGTCCTTCACCTAGCTTGGTGGGAACACAAAGTTTCTTTTCAGTTGCAAACTCCGTTCCATACATATATATGGGGAGTTTGTAGCTCCAACTCGGTTTGACAGTGAAAACTGCAGGAACTTCAAACCGGCACTAGGAAACAGACTGAGAAAGCAGAGAAAAAGTGTCTCCTGCAACCCGTTCCCTTGGTGCTAGATGAACGAACGTCTCTCCACTTGCTCAGTTCTGAGAGATAAGTGTGTGTGAAAGCCGTGCTTACCTAGCTTGTTGAGAACACAAAGTTTCTTTTCAGTTGCAAACTCCATTCCATACATATATATGGGGACGTTGTAGCTCCAACTCGGTTTTACAGTGAAAACTGCAGGAACTTCAAACCGGCACTAGGAAACAGACTGAGAAAGCAGAGAAAAAGTGTCTCCTGCAACCCGTTCCCTTGGTGCTAGATGAACGAACGTCTCTCCACTTGCTCATTTCTGAGAGATAAGTGTGTGTGAAAGCCGTCCTTCAACTAGCTTGTTGGGAACACAAAGTTTCTTTTCAGTTGCAAACTCCATTCCATACATATATATGGGGAGGTACAAGCTCCAACTCGGTTTGACAGTGAAAACTGCAGGAACTTCAAACAGGCACTAGGAAACAGACTGAGAAATCAGAGAATTAGTGTCTCCTGCAACCCGTTCCCTTGGTGCTAGATGAACGAACGTCTCTCCACTTGCTCAGTTCTGAGAGATAAGTGTGTGTGGAAGCCGTCCTTCACCTAGCTTGTTGGGAACACAAAGTTTCTTTTCAGTTGCAAACTCCATTCCATACATATATATGGGGAGGTACTAGCTCCAACTCGGTTTTACAGTGAAAACTGCAGGAACTTCAAACCGGCACTAGGAAACAGACTGAGAAAGCAGAGAAAAAGTGTATCCTGCAACCAGTTCCCTTGGTGCTAGATGAACGAACGTCTCTCCACTTGCTCAGTTCTGAGAGATAAGTGTGTGTGAAAGCCGTCCTTCACCTAGCTTGTTGGGAACACAAAGTTTCTTTTCAGTTGCAAACTCCATTCCATACATATATATGGGGAGGTACAAGCTCCACTCGGTTTGACAGTGAAAAATGCAGGAACATCAAACCGGCACTAGGAAACAGACTGAGAAAGCAGAGAAAAAGTGTCTCCTGCAACCCGTTCCCTTGGTGCTAGATGAACGAACGTCTCTCCACTTGCTCATTTCTGAGAGATAAATGTGTGTGAAAGCCGTCCTTCACCTAGCTTGGTGGGAACACAAAGTTTCTTTTCAGTTGCAAACTCCGTTCCATACATATATATGGGGAGTTTGTAGCTCCAACTCGGTTTGACAGTGAAAACTGCAGGAACTTCAAACCGGCACTAGGAAACAGACTGAGAAAGCAGAGAAAAAGTGTCTCCTGCAACCCGTTCCCTTGGTGCTAGATGAACGAACGTCTCTCCACTTGCTCAGTTCTGAGAGATAAGTGTGTGTGATAGCCGTCCTTCACCCAGCTTGTTGGGAACACAAAGTTTCTTTTCAGTTGCAAACTCCATTCCATACATATATATGGGGAGGTACTAGCTCCAACTCGGTTTGACAGTGAAAACTGCAGGAACTTCAAACCGGCACTAGGAAACAGACTGAGAAAGCAGAGAAATAGTGTCTCCTGCAAACCGTTCCCTTGGTGCTAGATGAACGAACGTCTCTCCACTTGCTCAGTTCTGAGAGATAATTGTGTGTGAAAGCCGTCCTTCACCTAGCTTGTTGGGAACACAAAGTTTCTTTTCAGTTGCAAACTCCATTCCATACATATATATGGGGAGGTACTAGCTCCAACTCGGTTTGACAGTGAAAACTGCAGGAACTTCAAACCGGCACTAGGAAACAGACTGAGAAAGCAGAGAAAAAGTGTCTCATGCAACCCGTTCCCTTGGTGCTAGATGAACGAACGTCTCTCCACTTTCTCAGCTCTGAGAGATAATTGTGTGTGAAAGCCGCCTTCACATATCTTGTTGGGAACTCAAAGTTTCTTTTCAGTTGCAAACTCCATTCCTTACATATATATGGGGAGGTACAAGCTCCAACTCGGTTTGACAGTGAAAACTGCAGGAACTTCAAACCGGCACTAGGAAACAGACTGAGAAAGCAGAGAAATAGTGTCTCCTGCAACCCGTTCCCTTGGTGCTAGATGAACGGACGTCTCTCCACTTGCTCAGTTCTGAGAGATAAGTGTGTGTGAAAGCCGTCATTCACCTAGCTTGTTGGGAACACAAAGTTTCTTTTCAGTTGCAAACTCCATTCCATATATATATATGGGGAGGTACTAGCTCCAACTCGGTTTGACAGTGAAAACTGCAGGAACTTCAAACCGGCACTAGGAAAAAGACTGAGAAAGCAGAGAAAAAGTGTCTCCTGCAACCCGTTCCCTTGGTGCTAGATGAACGAACGTCTCTCCACTTGCTCAGTTCTGAGAGATAAGTGTGTGTGAAAGCCGTCCTTCACCTAGCTTGTTGGGAACACAAAGTTTCTTTTCAGTTGCAACCTCCATTCCATGCCTCTAAATGGGGAGGTACTAGCTCCAACTCTGTTTGACAGTGAAAACTGCAGGAACTTCAAACCGGCACTAGGAAACAGACTGAGAAAGCAGAGAAAAAGTGTCTCATGCAACCCGTACCCTTGGTGGTAGATGAACGAACGTCTCTCCAGTTGCTCAGTTCTGAGAGACAAGTGTGTGTTAAAGCCGTCCTTCACCTAGCTTGTTGGGAACACAAAGTTTCTTTTCAGTTGCAACCTCCATTCCATGCCTCTAAATGGGGAGGTACTAGCTCCAACTCTGTTTGACAGTGAAAACTGCAGGAACTTCAAACCGGCACTAGGAAACAGACTGAGAAATCAGAGAAAAAGTGTCCCCTGCAACCCGTTCCCTTGGTGCTAGATGAACGAACGTCTCTCCACTTGCTCAGTTCTGAGAGATAAGTGTGTGTGAAAGCCGTCCTTCAACTAGCTTGTTGGGAACACAAAGTTTCTTTTCAGTTGCAAACACCATTCCATACATATATATGGGGAGGTACTAGCTCCAACTCGGTTTGACAGTGAAAACTGCAGGAACTTCAAACCGGCACTAGGAAACAGACTGAGAAAGCAGAGAAAAAATGTCTCCTGCTAACCGTTCCCTTGGTGCTAGATGAACGAACGTCTCTCCACATTCTCAGCTCTGAGAGATAATTGTGTGTGAAAGCCGTCCTTCACATATCTTGTTGGGAACTCAAAGTTTCTTTTCAGTTGCAAACTCCATTCCTTACATATATATGGGGAGGTACTAGCTCCAACTCGGTTTGACAGTGAAAACTGCAGGAACTTCAAACCGGCACTAGGAAACAGACTGAGAAAGCAGAGAAATAGTGTCTCCTGCAACCCGTTCCCTTGGTGCTAGATGAACGGACGTCTCTCCACTTGCTCAGTTCTGAGAGATAAGTGTGTGTGAAAGCCGTCCTTCACCTAGCTTGTTGGGAAAACAAAGTTTCTTTTCAGTTGCAAACTCCGTTCCATACATATATATGGGGAGTTAGTAGCTCCAACTCGGTTTGACAGTGAAAACTGCAGGAACTTCAAACCGGCACTAGGAAAAATACTGAGAAAGCAGAGAAAAAGTGTCTCCTGCAACCCGTTCCCTTGGTGCTAGATGAACGAAAGTCTCTCCACTTGCTCAGTTCTGAGAGATAAGTGTGTGTGATAGCCGTCCTTCACCCAGCTTGTTGGGAACACAAAGTTTCTTTTCAGTTGCAAATTCCATTCCATACATATATATGGGGAGGTACTAGCTCAAACTCGGTTTTACAGTGAAAACTGCAGGAACTTCAAACCGGCACTAGGAAACAGACTGAGAAAGGAGAGAAAAAGTGTCTCCTGCAACCCGTTCCCTTGGTGCTAGATGAACGAACGTCTCTCCACTTGCTCAGTTCTGAGAGATAAGTGTGTGTGATAGCCGTCCTTCACCCAGCTTGTTGGGAACACAAAGTTTCTTTTCAGTTGCAAACTCCATTCCATACATATATATGGGGAAGTTGTAGCTCCAACTCGGTTTTACAGTGAAAACTGCAGGAACTTCAAACCGGCACTAGGAAACAGACTGAGAAAGCAGAGAAATAGTGTCTCCTGCAACCCGTTCCCTTGGTGCTAGATGAACGGACGTCTCTCCACTTGCTCAGTTCTGAGAGATAAGTGTGTGTGAAAGCCGTCCTTCACCTATCTTTTTGGGAACACAAAGTTTCTTTTCAGTTGCAAACTCCATTCCATACATATATATTTGGAGGTAGAAGCTCCAACTCGGTTTTACAGTGAAAACTGCAGGAACTTCAAACCGGCACTAGGAAACAGACTGAGAAAGCAGAGAAATAGTGTCTCCTGCAACCCGTTCCCTTGGTGCTAGATGAACGGACGTCTCTCCACTTGCTCAGTTCTGAGAGATAAGTGTGTGTGAAAGCCGTCCTTCACCTAGCTTGTTGGGAAAACAAAGTTTCTTTTCAGTTGCAAACTCCGTTCCATACATATATATGGGGAGTTAGTAGCTCCAACTCGGTTTGACAGTGAAAACTGCAGGAACTTCAAACCGGCACTAGGAAAAATACTGAGAAAGCAGAGAAAAAGTGTCTCCTGCAACCCGTTCCCTTGGTGCTAGATGAACGAAAGTCTCTCCACTTGCTCAGTTCTGAGAGATAAGTGTGTGTGATAGCCGTCCTTCACCCAGCTTGTTGGGAACACAAAGTTTCTTTTCAGTTGCAAATTCCATTCCATACATATATATGGGGAGGTACTAGCTCAAACTCGGTTTTACAGTGAAAACTGCAGGAACTTCAAACCGGCACTAGGAAACAGACTGAGAAAGGAGAGAAAAAGTGTCTCCTGCAACCCGTTCCCTTGGTGCTAGATGAACGAACGTCTCTCCACTTGCTCAGTTCTGAGAGATAAGTGTGTGTGATAGCCGTCCTTCACCCAGCTTGTTGGGAACACAAAGTTTCTTTTCAGTTGCAAACTCCATTCCATACATATATATGGGGAAGTTGTAGCTCCAACTCGGTTTTACAGTGAAAACTGCAGGAACTTCAAACCGGCACTAGGAAACAGACTGAGAAAGCAGAGAAAAAGTGTCTCCTGCAACCCGTTCCCTTGGTGCTAGATGAACGAACGTCTCTCCACTTGCTCAGTTCTGAGAGATAAGTGTGTGTGAAAGCCGTCCTTCACCTAGCTTGTTGGGAACACAAAGTTTCTTTTCAGTTGCAAACTCCATTCCATACATATATATGGGGAGGTACTAGCTCCAACTCGGTTTGACAGTGAAAACTGCAGGAACTTCAAACCGGCACTAGGAAACAGACTGAGAAAGCAGAGAAAAAGTGTCTCCTGCAACCCGTTCCCTTGGTGCTAGATGAACGAACATCTCTCAACTTGCTCAGTTCTGAGAGATAAGTGTGTGTGAAAGCCGTCCTTCACCTAGCTTGTTGGGAACACAAAGTTTCTTTTCAGTTGCAAACTCCATTCCATGCCTCTAAATGGGGAGGTACTAGCTCCAACTCTGTTTTACAGTGAAAACTGCAGGAACTTAAAACCGGCACTAGGAAACAGACTGAGAAAGCAGAGAAAAAGTTTCTCCTGCAACCCGTTCCCTTGGTGCTAGATGAACGAACGTCTCTCCACTTGCTCAGTTCTGAGAGATAATTGTGTGTGAAAGCCGTCCTTCACCTAGCTTGTTGGGAACACAAAGTTTCTTTTCAGTTGCAACCTCCAATCCATGCCTCTAAATGGGGAGGTACTAGCTCCAACTCTGTTTTACAGTGAAAACTGCAGGAACTTAAAACCGGCAGTAGGAAACAGACTGAGAAGGCAGAGAAAAAGTTTATCCTGCAACTCGTTCCCTTGGTGCTAGATGAACGAACGTCTCTCCACTTGCTCAGTTCCGAGAGATAAGTGTGTGTGAAAGCCGTCCTTCAACTAGCTTCTTGGGAACACAAAGTTTCTTTTCAGTTGCAAACTCCATTCCATACATATATATGGGGAGGTACTAGCTCCAACTCGGTTTGACAGTGAAAACTGCAGGAACTTCAAACCGGCACTAGGAACAGACTGAGAAAGCAGAGAAAATGTGTCCCCTGCAACCCGTTCCCTTGGTGCTAGATGAACGAACGTCTCTCCACTTGCTCAGTTCTGAGAGATAAGTGTGTGTGAAAGCCGTCCTTCACCTAGCTTGTTGGGAACACAAAGTTTCTTTTCAGTTGCAAACTCCATTCCATATATATATATGGGGAGGTACTAGCTCCAACTCGGTTTGACAGTGAAAACTGCAGGAACTTCAAACCGGCACTAGGAAACAGACTGAGAAAGCAGAGAAAAAGTGTCTCCTGCAACCCGTTCCCTTGGTGCTAGATGAACGAACGTCTCTCCACTTGCTCAGTTCTGAGAGATAAGTGTGTGTGAAAGCCGTCCTTCACCTAGCTTGTTGGGAACACAAAGTTTCTTTTCAGTTGCAACCTCCATTCCATGCCTCTAAATGGGGAGGTACTAGCTCCAACTCTGTTTGACAGTGAAAACTGCAGGAACTTCAAACCGGCACTAGGAAACAGACTGAGAAAGCAGAGAAAAAGTGTCTCATGCAACCCGTTCCCTTGGTGCTAGATGAACGAACGTCTCTCCACTTTCTCAGCTCTGAGAGATAATTGTGTGTGAAAGCCGCCTTCACATATCTTGTTGGGAACTCAAAGTTTCTTTTCAGTTGCAAACTCCATTCCTTACATATATATGGGGAGGTACAAGCTCCAACTCGGTTTGACAGTGAAAACTGCAGGAACTTCAAACCGGCACTAGGAAACAGACTGAGAAAGCAGAGAAATAGTGTCTCCTGCAACCCGTTCCCTTGGTGCTAGATGAACGGACGTCTCTCCACTTGCTCAGTTCTGAGAGATAAGTGTGTGTGAAAGCCGTCCTTCACCTAGCTTGTTGGGAACACAAAGTTTCTTTTCAGTTGCAAACTCCATTCCATATATATATATGGGGAGGTACTAGCTCCAACTCGGTTTGACAGTGAAAACTGCAGGAACTTCAAACCGGCACTAGGAAAAAGACTGAGAAAGCAGAGAAAAAGTGTCTCCTGCAACCCGTTCCCTTGGTGCTAGATGAACGAACGTCTCTCCACTTGCTCAGTTCTGAGAGATAAGTGTGTGTGAAAGCCGTCCTTCACCTAGCTTGTTGGGAACACAAAGTTTCTTTTCAGTTGCAACCTCCATTCCATGCCTCTAAATGGGGAGGTACTAGCTCCAACTCTGTTTGACAGTGAAAACTGCAGGAACTTCAAACCGGCACTAGGAAACAGACTGAGAAAGCAGAGAAAAAGTGTCTCATGCAAACCGTACCCTTGGTGGTAGATGAACGAACGTCTCTCCAGTTGCTCAGTTCTGAGAGACAAGTGTGTGTTAAAGCCGTCCTTCACCTAGCTTGTTGGGAACACAAAGTTTCTTTTCAGTTGCAAACTCCATTCCATATATATATATGGGGAGGTACTAGCTCCAACTCGGTTTGACAGTGAAAACTGCAGGAACTTCAAACCGGCACTAGGAAAAAGACTGAGAAAGCAGAGAAAAAGTGTCTCCTGCAACCCGTTCCCTTGGTGCTAGATGAACGAACGTCTCTCCACTTGCTCAGTTCTGAGAGATAAGTGTGTGTGAAAGCCGTCCTTCACCTAGCTTGTTGGGAACACAAAGTTTCTTTTCAGTTGCAACCTCCATTCCATGCCTCTAAATGGGGAGGTACTAGCTCCAACTCTGTTTGACAGTGAAAACTGCAGGAACTTCAAACCGGCACTAGGAAACAGACTGAGAAAGCAGAGAAAAAGTGTCTCATGCAAACCGTACCCTTGGTGGTAGATGAACGAACGTCTCTCCAGTTGCTCAGTTCTGAGAGACAAGTGTGTGTTAAAGCCGTCCTTCACCTAGCTTGTTGGGAACACAAAGTTTCTTTTCAGTTGCAACCTCCATTCCATGCCTCTAAATGGGGAGGTACTAGCTCCAACTCTGTTTGACAGTGAAAACTGCAGTAACTTCAAACCGGCACTAGGAAACAGACTGAGAAATCAGAGAAAAAGTGTCCCCTGCAACCCGTTCCCTTGGTGCTAGATGAACGAACGTCTCTCCACTTGCTCAGTTCTGAGAGATAAGTGTGTGTGAAAGCCGTCCTTCAACTAGCTTGTTGGGAACACAAAGTTTCTTTTCAGTTGCAAACACCATTCCATACATATATATGGGGAGGTACTATCTCCAACTCGGTTTGACAGTGAAAACTGCAGGAACTTCAAACCGGCACTAGGAAACAGACTGAGAAAGCAGAGAAAAAATGTCTCCTGCTAACCGTTCCCTTGGTGCTAGATGAACGAACGTCTCTCCACATTCTCAGCTCTGAGAGATAATTGTGTGTGAAAGCCGTCCTTCACATATCTTGTTGGGAACTCAAAGTTTCTTTTCAGTTGCAAACTCCATTCCTTACATATATATGGGGAGGTACTAGCTCCAACTCGGTTTGACAGTGAAAACTGCAGGAACTTCAAACCGGCACTAGGAAACAGACTGAGAAAGCAGAGAAATAGTGTCTCCTGCAACCCGTTCCCTTGGTGCTAGATGAACGGACGTCTCTCCACTTGCTCAGTTCTGAGAGATAAGTGTGTGTGAAAGCCGTACTTCACCTAGCTTGTTGGGAACACAAAGTTTCTTTTCAGTTGCAAACACCATTCCATGCCTCTATATGGTGAGGTACTAGCTCCAACTCGGTTTTACAGTGAAAAGTGCAGGAACTTCAAACCGGCACTAGGAAACAGACTGAGAAAGCAGAGAAAAAGTGTCTCCTGCAACCCGTTCCCTTGGTGCTAGATGAACGAACGTCTCTCCACTTGCTCAGTTCTGACTGATATGTGTGTGTGAAAGCCGTCCTTCACCTAGCTTGTTGGGAACACAAAGTTTCTTTTCAGTTGCAACCTCCATTCCATGCCTCTAAATGGGGAGGTACTAGCTCCAACTCTGTTTTACAGTGAAAACTGCAGGAACTTAAAACCGGCACTAGGAAACAGACTGAGAAGCAGAGAAAAAGTGTCTCCTGCAACCCGTTCCCTTGGTGCTAGATGAACGAAAGTCTCTCCACTTGCTCAGTTCTGAGAGATAAGTGTGTGTGAAAGCCGTGCTTACCTAGCTTGTTGAGAACACAAAGTTTCTTTTCAGTTGCAAACTCCATTCCATACATATATATGGGGACGTTGTAGCTCCAACTCGGTTTTACAGTGAAAACTGCAGGAAATTCAAACCGGCACTAGGAAACAGACTGAGAAAGCAGAGAAAAAGTGTCTCCTGCAACCCGTTCCCTTGGTGCTAGATGAACGAACGTCTCTCCACTTGCTCATTTCTGAGAGATAAGTGTGTGTGAAAGCCGTCCTTCACCTAGCTTGTTGGGAACACAAAGTTTCTTTTCAGTTGCAAACTCCATTCCATACATATATATGGGGAGGTACAAGCTCCAACTCGGTTTGACAGTGAAAACTGCAGGAACTTCAAACAGGCACTAGGAAACAGACTGAGAAATCAGAGAATTAGTGTCTCCTGCAACCCGTTCCCTTGGTGCTAGATGAACGAACGTCTCTCCACTTGCTCAGTTCTGAGAGATAAGTGTGTGTGGAAGCCGTCCTTCACCTAGCTTGTTGGGAACACAAAGTTTCTTTTCAGTTGCAAACTCCATTCCATACATATATATGGGGAGGTACTAGCTCCAACTCGGTTTTACAGTGAAAACTGCAGGAACTTCAAACCGGCACTAGGAAACAGACTGAGAAAGCAGAGAAAAAGTGTATCCTGCAACCAGTTCCCTTGGTGCTAGATGAACGAACGTCTCTCCACTTGCTCAGTTCTGAGAGATAAGTGTGTGTGAAAGCCGTCCTTCACCTAGCTTGTTGGGAACACAAAGTTTCTTTTCAGTTGCAAACTCCATTCCATACATATATATGGGGAGGTACAAGCTCCACTCGGTTTGACAGTGAAAAATGCAGGAACATCAAACCGGCACTAGGAAACAGACTGAGAAAGCAGAGAAAAAGTGTCTCCTGCAACCCGTTCCCTTGGTGCTAGATGAACGAACGTCTCTCCACTTGCTCATTTCTGAGAGATAAATGTGTGTGAAAGCCGTCCTTCACCTAGCTTGGTGGGAACACAAAGTTTCTTTTCAGTTGCAAACTCCGTTCCATACATATATATGGGGAGTTTGTAGCTCCAACTCGGTTTGACAGTGAAAACTGCAGGAACTTCAAACCGGCACTAGGAAACAGACTGAGAAAGCAGAGAAAAAGTGTCTCCTGCAACCCGTTCCCTTGGTGCTAGATGAACGAACGTCTCTCCACTTGCTCAGTTCTGAGAGATAAGTGTGTGTGATAGCCGTCCTTCACCCAGCTTGTTGGGAACACAAAGTTTCTTTTCAGTTGCAAACTCCATTCCATACATATATATGGGGAAGTTGTAGCTCCAACTCGGTTTTACAGTGAAAACTGCAGGAACTTCAAACCGGCACTAGGAAACAGACTGAGAAAGCAGAGAAAAAGTGTCTCCTGCAACCCGTTCCCTTGGTGCTAGATGAACGAACGTCTCTCCACTTGCTCATTTCTGAGAGATAAGTGTGTGTGAAAGCCGTCCTTCACCTAGCTTGTTGGGAACACAAAGTTTCTTTTCAGTTGCAAACTCCATTCCATACATATATATGGGGAGGTACTAGCTCCAAATCGGTTTGACAGTGAAAACTGCAGGAACTTCAAACCGGCACTAGGAAACAGACTGAGAAAGCAGAGAAAAAGTGTCTCCTGCAACCCGTTCCCTTGGTGCTAGATGAACGAACGTCTCTCCACTTGCTCATTTCCGAGAGATAAGTGTGTGTGAAAGCCGTCCTTCACCTTGCTTGTTGGGAAAACAAAGTTTCTTTTCAGTTGCAAACTCCGTTCCATACATATATATGGGGAGTTAGTAGCTCCAACTCGGTTTGACAGTGAAAACTGCAGGAACTTCAAACCGGCACTAGGAAAAATACTGAGAAAGCAGAGAAAAAGTGTCTCCTGCAACCCGTTCCCTTGGTGCTAGATGAACGAAAGTCTCTCCACTTGCTCAGTTCTGAGAGATAAGTGTGTGTGATAGCCGTCCTTCACCCAGCTTGTTGGGAACACAAAGTTTCTTTTCAGTTGCAAATTCCATTCCATACATATATATGGGGAGGTACTAGCTCAAACTCGGTTTTACAGTGAAAACTGCAGGAACTTCAAACCGGCACTAGGAAACAGACTGAGAAAGGAGAGAAAAAGTGTCTCCTGCAACCCGTTCCCTTGGTGCTAGATGAACGAACGTCTCTCCACTTGCTCAGTTCTGAGAGATAAGTGTGTGTGATAGCCGTCCTTCACCCAGCTTGTTGGGAACACAAAGTTTCTTTTCAGTTGCAAACTCCATTCCATACATATATATGGGGAAGTTGTAGCTCCAACTCGGTTTTACAGTGAAAACTGCAGGAACTTCAAACCGGCACTAGGAAACAGACTGAGAAAGCAGAGAAAAAGTGTCTCCTGCAACCCGTTCTCTTGGTGCTAGATGAACGAAAGTCTCTCCACTTGCTCATTTCTGAGAGATAAGTGTGTGTGAAAGCCGTCCTTCACCTAGCTTGTTGGGAACACAAAGTTTCTTTCAGTTGCAAACTCCATTCCATACATATATATGGGGAGGTACTGGCTCCAAATCGATTTGACAGTGAAAACTGCAGGAACTTCAAACCGGCACTAGGAAACAGACTGAGAAAGCAGAGAAAAAGTGTCTCCTGCAACCCGTTCCCTTGGTGCTAGATGAACGAACGTCTCTCCACTTGCTCAGTTCCGAGAGATAAGTGTGTGTGAAAGCCGTCCTTCACCTAGCTTGTTGGGAACACAAAGTTTCTTTTCAGTTGCAAACTCCATTCCATACATATATATGGGGCGGTACTAGCTCCAAATCTGTTTTACAGTGAAAACTGCAGGAACTTCAAACCGGCACTAGGAAACAGACTGAGAAAGCAGAGAAAAAGTGTCTCCTGCAACCCGTTCCCTTGGTGCTAGATGAACGAACGTCTCTCCACTTGCTCATTTCTGAGAGATAAGTGTGTGTGAAAGCCGTCCTTCACCTAGCTTGTTGGGAACACAAAGTTTCTTTTCAGTTGCAAACTCCATTCCATACATATATATGGGGAGGTACTAGCTCCAAATCGGTTTGACAGTGAAAACTGCAGGAACTTCAAACCGGCACTAGGAAACAGACTGAGAAAGCAGAGAAAAAGTGTCTCCTGCAACCCGTTCCCTTGGTGCTAGATGAACGAACGTCTCTCCACTTGCTCATTTCCGAGAGATAAGTGTGTGTGAAAGCCGTCCTTCACCTTGCTTGTTGGGAAAACAAAGTTTCTTTTCAGTTGCAAACTCCGTTCCATACATATATATGGGGAGTTAGTAGCTCCAACTCGGTTTGACAGTGAAAACTGCAGGAACTTCAAACCGGCACTAGGAAAAATACTGAGAAAGCAGAGAAAAAGTGTCTCCTGCAACCCGTTCCCTTGGTGCTAGATGAACGAAAGTCTCTCCACTTGCTCAGTTCTGAGAGATAAGTGTGTGTGATAGCCGTCCTTCACCCAGCTTGTTGGGAACACAAAGTTTCTTTTCAGTTGCAAATTCCATTCCATACATATATATGGGGAGGTACTAGCTCAAACTCGGTTTTACAGTGAAAACTGCAGGAACTTCAAACCGGCACTAGGAAACAGACTGAGAAAGGAGAGAAAAAGTGTCTCCTGCAACCCGTTCCCTTGGTGCTAGATGAACGAACGTCTCTCCACTTGCTCAGTTCTGAGAGATAAGTGTGTGTGATAGCCGTCCTTCACCCAGCTTGTTGGGAACACAAAGTTTCTTTTCAGTTGCAAACTCCATTCCATACATATATATGGGGAAGTTGTAGCTCCAACTCGGTTTTACAGTGAAAACTGCAGGAACTTCAAACCGGCACTAGGAAACAGACTGAGAAAGCAGAGAAAAAGTGTCTCCTGCAACCCGTTCCCTTGGTGCTAGATGAACGAACGTCTCTCCACTTGCTCAGTTCTGAGAGATAAGTGTGTGTGAAAGCCGTCCTTCACCTAGCTTGTTGGGAACACAAAGTTTCTTTTCAGTTGCAAACTCCATTCCATACATATATATGGGGAGGTACTAGCTCCAAATCGGTTTCACAGTGAAAACTGCAGGAACTTCAAACCGGCACTAGGAAACAGACTGAGAAAGCAGAGAAAAAGTGTCTCCTGCAACCCGTTCCCTTGGTGCTAGATGAACGAACGTCTCTCCACTTGCTCATTTCCGAGAGATAAGTGTGTGTGAAAGCCGTCCTTCACCTAGCTTGTTGGGAACACAAAGTTTCTTTTCAGTTGCAAACTCCGTTCCATACATATATATGGGGAGTTAGTAGCTCCAACTCGGTTTGACAGTGAAAACTGCAGGAACTTCAAACCGGCACTAGGAAACAGACTGAGAAAGCAGAGAAAAAGTGTCTCCTGCAACCCGTTCCCTTGGTGCTAGATGAACGAAAGTCTCTCCACTTGCTAAGTTCTGAGAGATAAGTGTGTGTGATAGCCGTCCTTCACACAGCTTGTTGGAACACAAAGTTTCTTTTCAGTTGCAAATTCCATTCCATACATATATATGGGGAGGTACTAGCTCAAACTCGGTTTTACAGTGAAAACTGCAGGAACTTCAAACCGGCACTAGGAAACAGACTGAGAAAGGAGAGAAAAAGTGTCTCCTGCAACCCGTTCCCTTGGTGCTAGATGAACGAACGTCTCTCCACTTGTTCAGTTCTGAGAGATATGTGTGAGTGTAAGCCGTCCTTCAACTAGCTTGTTGGGAACACAAAGTTTCTTTTCAGTTGCAAACTCCATTCCATGCCTCTATATGGGGAGGTACTAGCTCCAACTCGGTTTTAGAGTGTAAACTGCAGGAACTTCAAACCGGCACTAGGAAACAGACTGTGAAAACAGAGAAAAAGTGTCTCAAGCAACCCGTTCCCTTGGTGCTAGATGAACGAACGTCTCTCCACTTGCTCAGTTCTGAGAGATAAGTGTGTGTGAAAGCCGTCCTTCACCTACCTTGTTGGGAACACAAAGTATCTTTTCAGTTGCAAACTCCATTCCATACATTTATATGGGGAGGTAGTAGCTCCAACTCGGTTTTACAGTGAAAACTGCAGGAACTTCAAACCGGCACTAGGAAACAGACTGAGAAAGCAGAGAAAAAGTGTCTCCTGCAACCCGTTCTCTTGGTGCTAGATGAACGAAAGTCTCTCCACTTGCTCATTTCTGAGAGATAAGTGTGTGTGAAAGCCGTCCTTCACCTAGCTTGTTGGGAACACAAAGTTTCTTTCAGTTGCAAACTCCATTCCATACATATATATGGGGAGGTACTGGCTCCAAATCGATTTGACAGTGAAAACTGCAGGAACTTCAAACCGGCACTAGGAAACAGACTGAGAAAGCAGAGAAAAAGTGTCTCCTGCAACCCGTTCCCTTGGTGCTAGATGAACGAACGTCTCTCCACTTGCTCAGTTCCGAGAGATAAGTGTGTGTGAAAGCCGTCCTTCACCTAGCTTGTTGGGAACACAAAGTTTCTTTTCAGTTGCAAACTCCATTCCATACATATATATGGGGCGGTACTAGCTCCAAATCTGTTTTACAGTGAAAACTGCAGGAACTTCAAACCGGCACTAGGAAACAGACTGAGAAAGCAGAGAAAAAGTGTCTCCTGCAACCCGTTCCCTTGGTGCTAGATGAACGAACGTCTCTCCACTTGCTCATTTCTGAGAGATAAGTGTGTGTGAAAGCCGTCCTTCACCTAGCTTGTTGGGAACACAAAGTTTCTTTTCAGTTGCAAACTCCGTTCCATACATATATATGGGGAGTTAGTAGCTCCAACTCGGTTTTACAGTGAAAACTGCAGGAACTTCAAACCGGCACTAGGAAACAGACTGAGAAAGCAGAGAAAAAGTGTCTCCTGCAACCCGTTCCCTTGGTGCTAGATGAACGAAAGTCTCTCCACTTGCTCAGATCTGAGAGATAATTGTGTGTGATAGCCGTCCTTCAAACAGCTTGTTGGGAACACAAAGTTTCTTTTCAGTTGCAAATTCCATTCCATACATATATATGGGGAGGTACAAGCTCCAACTCGGTTTTACAGTGAAAACTGCAGGAACTTCAAACAGGCACTAGGAAACAGACTGAGAAAGCAGAGAAAAAGTGTCTCCTGCAACCCGTTCCCTTGGTGCTAGATGAACGAACATCTCTCCACTTGCTCAGCTCTGAGAGATAATTGTGTGTGAAAGCCGTCCTTCACCTAGCTTGTTGAGAACACAAAGTTTCTTTTCAGTTGCAAACTCCATTCCATATATATATATATATGGGGAGGTAGTAGCTCCAACTCGGTTTTACAGTGAAAACTTCAGGAACTTCAAACCGGCACTAGGAAACAGACTGAGAAAGCAGAGAAAAAGTGTCTCCTGCAACCCGTTCACTTGGTGCTAGATGAACGAACGTCTCTCCACTTGCTCAGTTCTGAGAGATATATGTGTGTGAAAGCCGTCCTTCACCTAGCTTGTTTGGAACACAAAGTTTCTTTTCAGTTGCAACCTCCATTCCATGCCTCTAAATGGGGAGGTACTAGCTCCAAAACTGTTTTACAGTGAAAACTGCAGGAACTTCAAACCGGCACTAGGAAACAGACTGAGAAAGCAGAGAAAAAGTGTCTCCTGCAACCCGTTCCCTTGGTGCTAGATGAACGAACGTCTCTCCACTTGCTCATTTCTGAGAGATAAGTGTGTGTGAAAGCCGTCCTTCACCTAGCTTGTTGGGAACACAAAGTTTCTTTTCAGTTGCAAACTCCATTCCATACATATATATGGGGAGGTACTAGCTCCAAATCGGTTTGACAGTGAAAACTGCAGGAACTTCAAACCGGCACTAGGAAACAGACTGAGAAAGCAGAGAAAAAGTGTCTCCTGCAACCCGTTCCCTTGGTGCTAGATGAACGAACGTCTCTCCACTTGCTCATTTCCGAGAGATAAGTGTGTGTGAAAGCCGTCCTTCACCTTGCTTGTTGGGAAAACAAAGTTTCTTTTCAGTTGCAAACTCCGTTCCATACATATATATGGGGAGTTAGTAGCTCCAACTCGGTTTGACAGTGAAAACTGCAGGAACTTCAAACCGGCAGTAGGAAAAATACTGAGAAAGCAGAGAAAAAGTGTCTCCTGCAACCCGTTCCCTTGGTGCTAGATGAACGAAAGTCTCTCCACTTGCTCAGTTCTGAGAGATAAGTGTGTGTGATAGCCGTCCTTCACCCAGCTTGTTGGGAACACAAAGTTTCTTTTCAGTTGCAAATTCCATTCCATACATATATATGGGGAGGTACTAGCTCAAACTCGGTTTTACAGTGAAAACTGCAGGAACTTCAAACCGGCACTAGGAAACAGACTGAGAAAGGAGAGAAAAAGTGTCTCCTGCAACCCGTTCCCTTGGTGCTAGATGAACGAACGTCTCTCCACTTGCTCAGTTCTGAGAGATAAGTGTGTGTGATAGCCGTCCTTCACCCAGCTTGTTGGGAACACAAAGTTTCTTTTCAGTTGCAAACTCCATTCCATACATATATATGGGGAAGTTGTAGCTCCAACTCGGTTTTACAGTGAAAACTGCAGGAACTTCAAACCGGCACTAGGAAACAGACTGAGAAAACAGAGAAAAAGTGTCTCCTGCAACCCGTTCTCTTGGTGCTAGATGAACGAAAGTCTCTCCACTTGCTCATTTCTGAGAGATAAGTGTGTGTGAAAGCCGTCCTTCACCTAGCTTGTTGGGAACACAAAGTTTCTTTCAGTTGCAAACTCCATTCCATACATATATATGGGGAGGTACTGGCTCCAAATCGATTTGACAGTGAAAACTGCAGGAACTTCAAACCGGCACTAGGAAACAGACTGAGAAAGCAGAGAAAAAGTGTCTCCTGCAACCCGTTCCCTTGGTGCTAGATGAACGAACGTCTCTCCACTTGCTCAGTTCCGAGAGATAAGTGTGTGTGAAAGCCGTCCTTCACCTAGCTTGTTGGGAACACAAAGTTTCTTTTCAGTTGCAAACTCCATTCCATACATATATATGGGGCGGTACTAGCTCCAAATCTGTTTTACAGTGAAAACTGCAGGAACTTCAAACCGGCACTAGGAAACAGACTGAGAAAGCAGAGAAAAAGTGTCTCCTGCAACCCGTTCCCTTGGTGCTAGATGAACGAACGTCTCTCCACTTGCTCATTTCTGAGAGATAAGTGTGTGTGAAAGCCGTCCTTCACCTAGCTTGTTGGGAACACAAAGTTTCTTTTCAGTTGCAAACTCCATTCCATACATATATATGGGGAGGTACTAGCTCCAAATCGGTTTGACAGTGAAAACTGCAGGAACTTCAAACCGGCACTAGGAAACAGACTGAGAAAGCAGAGAAAAAGTGTCTCCTGCAACCCGTTCCCTTGGTGCTAGATGAACGAACGTCTCTCCACTTGCTCATTTCCGAGAGATAAGTGTGTGTGAAAGCCGTCCTTCACCTTGCTTGTTGGGAAAACAAAGTTTCTTTTCAGTTGCAAACTCCGTTCCATACATATATATGGGGAGTTAGTAGCTCCAACTCGGTTTGACAGTGAAAACTGCAGGAACTTCAAACCGGCACTAGGAAAAATACTGAGAAAGCAGAGAAAAAGTGTCTCCTGCAACCCGTTCCCTTGGTGCTAGATGAACGAAAGTCTCTCCACTTGCTCAGTTCTGAGAGATAAGTGTGTGTGATAGCCGTCCTTCACCCAGCTTGTTGGGAACACAAAGTTTCTTTTCAGTTGCAAATTCCATTCCATACATATATATGGGGAGGTACTAGCTCAAACTCGGTTTTACAGTGAAAACTGCAGGAACTTCAAACCGGCACTAGGAAACAGACTGAGAAAGGAGAGAAAAAGTGTCTCCTGCAACCCGTTCCCTTGGTGCTAGATGAACGAACGTCTCTCCACTTGCTCAGTTCTGAGAGATAAGTGTGTGTGATAGCCGTCCTTCACCCAGCTTGTTGGGAACACAAAGTTTCTTTTCAGTTGCAAACTCCATTCCATACATATATATGGGGAAGTTGTAGCTCCAACTCGGTTTTACAGTGAAAACTGCAGGAACTTCAAACCGGCACTAGGAAACAGACTGAGAAAGCAGAGAAAAAGTGTCTCCTGCAACCCGTTCCCTTGGTGCTAGATGAACGAACGTCTCTCCACTTGCTCAGTTCTGAGAGATAAGTGTGTGTGAAAGCCGTCCTTCACCTAGCTTGTTGGGAACACAAAGTTTCTTTTCAGTTGCAAACTCCATTCCATACATATATATGGGGAGGTACTAGCTCCAAATCGGTTTCACAGTGAAAACTGCAGGAACTTCAAACCGGCACTAGGAAACAGACTGAGAAAGCAGAGAAAAAGTGTCTCCTGCAACCCGTTCCCTTGGTGCTAGATGAACGAACGTCTCTCCACTTGCTCATTTCCGAGAGATAAGTGTGTGTGAAAGCCGTCCTTCACCTAGCTTGTTGGGAACACAAAGTTTCTTTTCAGTTGCAAACTCCGTTCCATACATATATATGGGGAGTTAGTAGCTCCAACTCGGTTTGACAGTGAAAACTGCAGGAACTTCAAACCGGCACTAGGAAAAATACTGAGAAAGCAGAGAAAAAGTGTCTCCTGCAACCCGTTCCCTTGGTGCTAGATGAACGAAAGTCTCTCCACTTGCTAAGTTCTGAGAGATAAGTGTGTGTGATAGCCGTCCTTCACACAGCTTGTTGGAACACAAAGTTTCTTTTCAGTTGCAAATTCCATTCCATACATATATATGGGGAGGTACTAGCTCAAACTCGGTTTTACAGTGAAAACTGCAGGAACTTCAAACCGGCACTAGGAAACAGACTGAGAAAGGAGAGAAAAAGTGTCTCCTGCAACCCGTTCCCTTGGTGCTAGATGAACGAACGTCTCTCCACTTGTTCAGTTCTGAGAGATATGTGTGAGTGTAAGCCGTCCTTCAACTAGCTTGTTGGGAACACAAAGTTTCTTTTCAGTTGCAAACTCCATTCCATGCCTCTATATGGGGAGGTACTAGCTCCAACTCGGTTTTAGAGTGTAAACTGCAGGAACTTCAAACCGGCACTAGGAAACAGACTGTGAAAACAGAGAAAAAGTGTCTCAAGCAACCCGTTCCCTTGGTGCTAGATGAACGAACGTCTCTCCACTTGCTCAGTTCTGAGAGATAAGTGTGTGTGAAAGCCGTCCTTCACCTACCTTGTTGGGAACACAAAGTATCTTTTCAGTTGCAAACTCCATTCCATACATTTATATGGGGAGGTAGTAGCTCCAACTCGGTTTTACAGTGAAAACTGCAGGAACTTCAAACCGGCACTAGGAAACAGACTGAGAAAGCAGAGAAAAAGTGTCTCCTGCAACCCGTTCTCTTGGTGCTAGATGAACGAAAGTCTCTCCACTTGCTCATTTCTGAGAGATAAGTGTGTGTGAAAGCCGTCCTTCACCTAGCTTGTTGGGAACACAAAGTTTCTTTCAGTTGCAAACTCCATTCCATACATATATATGGGGAGGTACTGGCTCCAAATCGATTTGACAGTGAAAACTGCAGGAACTTCAAACCGGCACTAGGAAACAGACTGAGAAAGCAGAGAAAAAGTGTCTCCTGCAACCCGTTCCCTTGGTGCTAGATGAACGAACGTCTCTCCACTTGCTCAGTTCCGAGAGATAAGTGTGTGTGAAAGCCGTCCTTCACCTAGCTTGTTGGGAACACAAAGTTTCTTTTCAGTTGCAAACTCCATTCCATACATATATATGGGGCGGTACTAGCTCCAAATCTGTTTTACAGTGAAAACTGCAGGAACTTCAAACCGGCACTAGGAAACAGACTGAGAAAGCAGAGAAAAAGTGTCTCCTGCAACCCGTTCCCTTGGTGCTAGATGAACGAACGTCTCTCCACTTGCTCATTTCTGAGAGATAAGTGTGTGTGAAAGCCGTCCTTCACCTAGCTTGTTGGGAACACAAAGTTTCTTTTCAGTTGCAAACTCCGTTCCATACATATATATGGGGAGTTAGTAGCTCCAACTCGGTTTTACAGTGAAAACTGCAGGAACTTCAAACCGGCACTAGGAAACAGACTGAGAAAGCAGAGAAAAAGTGTCTCCTGCAACCCGTTCCCTTGGTGCTAGATGAACGAAAGTCTCTCCACTTGCTCAGATCTGAGAGATAATTGTGTGTGATAGCCGTCCTTCAAACAGCTTGTTGGGAACACAAAGTTTCTTTTCAGTTGCAAATTCCATTCCATACATATATATGGGGAGGTACAAGCTCCAACTCGGTTTTACAGTGAAAACTGCAGGAACTTCAAACAGGCACTAGGAAACAGACTGAGAAAGCAGAGAAAAAGTGTCTCCTGCAACCCGTTCCCTTGGTGCTAGATGAACGAACATCTCTCCACTTGCTCAGCTCTGAGAGATAATTGTGTGTGAAAGCCGTCCTTCACCTAGCTTGTTGAGAACACAAAGTTTCTTTTCAGTTGCAAACTCCATTCCATATATATATATATATGGGGAGGTAGTAGCTCCAACTCGGTTTTACAGTGAAAACTTCAGGAACTTCAAACCGGCACTAGGAAACAGACTGAGAAAGCAGAGAAAAAGTGTCTCCTGCAACCCGTTCACTTGGTGCTAGATGAACGAACGTCTCTCCACTTGCTCAGTTCTGAGAGATATATGTGTGTGAAAGCCGTCCTTCACCTAGCTTGTTTGGAACACAAAGTTTCTTTTCAGTTGCAACCTCCATTCCATGCCTCTAAATGGGGAGGTACTAGCTCCAAAACTGTTTTACAGTGAAAACTGCAGGAACTTAATACCGGCACTAGGAAACAGCCTGAGAAAGCAGAGAAAAAGTGTCTCCTGCAACCCGTTCCCTTGGTGCTAGATGAACGAAAGTCTCTCCACTTGCTCAGTTCTGAGAGATAATTGTGTGTGAAAGCCGTCCTTCACCTAGCTTGTTGGGAACACAAAGTTTCTTTTCAGTTGCAAACTCCATTCCATACATATATATGGGGAGGTACTAGCTCCAACTCGGTTTGACAGTGTAAACTGCAGGAACTTCCAACCGGCACTAGGAATCAGACTGAGAAAACAGAGAAAATGTTTTTCCTGCAACCCGTTCCATTGGTGCTAGAAGAACGAACGTCTCTCCACTTGCTCAGTTTTGAGAGATAAGTGTGTGTGAAAGCCGTCCTTCACCTAGCTTGTTGGGAACACAAAGTTTCTTTTCAGTTGCAAACTCCATTCCATGCCTCTATATGGGGAGGTACTAGCTCCAAAACGGTTTTACAGTGAAAACTGCAGGAACTTCAAACCGGCACTAGGAAACAGACTGAGAAAGCAGAGAAAAAGTGTCTCCTGCAACCCGTTCCCTTGGTGCTAGATGAACGAACGTCTCTCCACTTGCTCAGTTCTGAGAGATAAGTGTGTGTGAAAGCCGTCCTTCACCTAGCTTGTTGGGTACACAAAGTTTCTTTTCAGTTGCAAACTCCATTCCATACATATATATGGGTCGGTACTAGCTCCAAATCTGCTTTACAGTGAAAACTGCAGGAACTTCAAACCGGCACTAGGAAACAGACTGAGAAAGCAGAGAAAAAGTTTCTCCTGCAACCCGTTCCCTTGGTGCTAGATGAACGAACGTCTCTCCACTTGCTCATTTCTGAGAGATAAGTGTGTGTGAAAGCCGTCCTTCACCTAGCTTGTTGGGAACACAAAGTTTCTTTTCAGTTGCAAACTCCGTTCCATACATATATAAGGGGAGTTAGTAGCTCCAACTCGGTTTGACAGTGAAAACTGCAGGAACTTCAAACCGGCACTAGGAAACAGACTGAGAAAGCAGAGAAAAAGTGTCTCCTGCAACCCGTTCCTTTGGTGCTAGATGAACGAAAGTCTCTCCAGTTGCTCAGTTTTGAGAGTTAATTGTGTGTGATAGCCGTCCTTCAAACAGCTTGTTGGGAACACAAAGTTTCTTTTCAGTTGCAAATTCCATTCCATACATATATATGGGGAGGTACAAGCTCCAACTCGGTTTTACAGTGAAAACTGCAGGAACTTCAAACCGGCACTAGGAAACAGACTGAGAAAGCAGAGAAAAAGTGTCTCCTGCAACCCGTTCCCTTGGTGCTAGATGAACGAACGTCTCTCCACTTGCTCAGCTCTGAGAGATAATTGTGTGTGAAAGCCGTCCTTCACCTAGCTTGTTGAGAACACAAAGTTTCTTTTCAGTTGCAAACTCCATTCCATATATATATATATATGGGGAGGTAGTAGCTCCAACTCGGTTTTACAGTGAAAACTTCAGGAACTTCAAACCGGCACTAGGAAACATACTGAGAAAGCAGAGAAAAAGTGTCTCCTGCAACCCGTTCCCTTGGTGCTAGATGAACGAACGTCTCTCCACTTGCTCAGTTCTGAGAGATATGTGTGTGTGAAAGCCGTCCTTCACCTAGCTTGTTGGTAACACAAAGTTTCTTTTCAGTTGCAACCTCCATTCCATGCCTCTAAATGGGGAGGTACTAGCTCCAAAACTGTTTTACAGTGATAACTGCAGGAACTTAATACCGGCACTAGGAAACAGACTGAGAAAGCAGAGAAAAAGTGTCTCCTGCAACCCGTTCCCTTGGTGCTAGATGAACGAAAGTCTCTCCACTTGATCAGTTCTGAGAGATAATTGTGTGTGAATGCCGTCCTTCACCTAGCTTGTTGGGAACACAAAGTTTCTTTTCAGTTGCAAACTCCAATCCATACATATATATGGGGAGGTACTAGCTCCAACTCGGTTTGACAGTGTAAACTGCAGGAACTTCCAACCGGCACTAGGAATCAGACTGAGAAAACAGAGAAAATGTTTCTCCTGCAACCCGTTCCATTGGTGCTAGATGAACGAACGTCTCTCCACTTGCTCAGTTTTGAGAGATAATTGTGTGTGAAAGCCGTCCTTCAACTAGCTTGTTGGGAACACAAAGTTTCTTTTCAGTTGCAAACTCCATTCCATACTTATATATGGGGAGGTACTAGCTCCAACTCGGTTTTACCGTGTAAACTGCAGGAACTTCAAACCGGCACTAGGAAACAGACTGAGAAAACAGAGAAAATGTGTCCCCTGCAACCCGTTCCATTGGTGCTAGATGAACGAACGTCTCTCCACTTGCTCAGTTTTGAGAGATAAGTGTGTGTGAAAGCGTTCCTTCAACTACCTGGTTGGGAACACAAAGTATCTTTTCAGTTGCAAACTCCAATCCATACATATATATGGGGAGGTACTAGCTCCAACTCGGTTTGACAGTGAAAACTGCAGGAACTTCAAACCGGCACTAGGAAACAGACTGAGAAAGCAGAGAAAAAGTGTCTCATGCAACCCGTTCCCTTGGTGCTAGATGAACGAACGTCTCTCCACTTGCTCAGCTCTGAGAGATAATTGTGTGTGAAAGCCGTCCTTCACCTAGCTTGTTGAGAACACAAAGTTTCTTTTCAGTTGCAAACTCCATTCCATATATATATATATATGGGGAGGTATTAGCTCCAACTCGGTTTTACAGTGAAAACTTCAGGAACTTCAAACCGGCACTAGGAAACAGACTGAGAAAGCAGAGAAAAAGTGTCTCCTGCAAACCGTTCAATTGGTGCTAGATGAACGAACGTCTCTCCACTTGCTCAGTTTTGAGAGATAAGTGTGTGTGAAAGCCGTCCTTCACCTAGCTTGTTGGGAACACAAAGTTTCTTTTCAGTTGCAACCTCCATTCCATGCCTCTAAATGGGGAGGTACTAGCTCCAAAACTGTTTTAAAGTGAAAACTGCAGGAACTTAATACCGGCACTAGGAAACAGACTGAGAAAGCAGAGAAAAAGTGTCTCCTGCAACCCGTTCCCTTGGTGCTAGATGAACGAAAGTCTCTCCACTTGATCAGTTCTGAGAGATAATTGTGTGTGAAAGCCGTCCTTCACCTAGCTTGTTGGGAACACAAAGTTTCTTTTCAGTTGCAAACTCCATTCCATACATATATATGGGGAGGTTCTAGCTCCAACTATGTTTGACAGTGTAAACTGCAGGAACTTCCAACCGGCACTAGGAATCAGACTGAGAAAACAGAGAAAATGTTTCTCCTGCAACCCGTTCCATTGGTGCTAGATGAATGAACGTCTCTCCACTTGCTCAGTTTTGAGAGATAAGTGTGTGTGAAAGCCGTCCTTCACCTAGCTTGTTGGGAACACAAAGTTTCTTTTCAGATGCAAACTCCATTCCATTCCTCTATATGGGGAGGTACTAGCTCCAAAACGGTTTTACAGTGAAAACTGCAGGAACTTCAAACCGGCACTAGGAAACAGACTGAGAAAGCAGAGAAAAAGTGTCTCCTGCAAACCGTTCCCTTGGTGCTAGATGAACGAACGTCTCTCCACTTGCTCAGTTCTGAGAGTTAAGTGTGTGTGAAAGCCGTCCTTCACCTAGCTTGTTGGGAACACAAAGTTTCTTTTCAGTTGCAAACACCATTCCATACATATATATGGGTCGGTACTAGCTCCAAATCTGTTTTACAGTGAAAACTGCAGGAACTTCAAACCGGCACTAGGAAACAGACTGAGAAAGCAGAGAAAAAATTTCTCCTGCAACCCGTTCCCTTGGTGCTAGATGAACGAACGTCTCTCCACTTGCTCATTTCTGAGAGATAAGTTTGTGTGAAAGCCGTCCTTCACCTAGCTTGTTGGGAACACAAAGTTTCTTTTCAGTTGCAAACTCCGTTCCATACATATATATGGGGAGTTAGTAGCTCCAACTCTGTTTGACAGTGAAAACTGCAGGAACTTCAAACCGGCACTAGGAAACAGACTGAGAAAGCAGAGAAATAGTGTCTCCTGCAACCCGTTCCCTTGGTGCTAGATGAACGAAAGTCTCTCCACTTGCTCAGATCTGAGAGATAATTGTGTGTGATAGCCGTCCTTCAAACAGCTTGTTGGGAACACAAAGTTTCTTTTCAGTTGCAAATTCCATTCCATACATATATATGGGGAGGTACAAGCTCCAACTCGGTTTTACAGTGAAAACTGCAGGAACTTCAAACAGGCACTAGGAAACAGACTGAGAATGCAGAGAAAAAGTGTCTCCTGCAACCCGTTCCCTTGGTGCTAGATGAACGAACGTCTCTCCACTTCCTCAGCTCTGAGAGATAATTGTGTGTGAAAGCCGTCCTTCACCTAGCTTGTTGAGAACACAAAGTTTCTTTTCAGTTGCAAACTCCATTCCATATATATATATATATGGGGAGGTAGTAGCTCCAACTCGGTTTTACAGTGAAAACTGCAGGAACTTCAAACCGGCACTAGGAAACAGACTGAGAAGGCAGAGAAATAGTGTCTCCTGCAACCCGTTCACTTGGTGCTAGATGAACGAACGTCTCTCCACTTGCTCAGTTTTGAGAGATAAGTGTGTGTGAAAGCCGTTCTTCACCTAGCTTGTTGGGAACACAAAGTTTCTTTTCAGTTGCAACCTCCATTCCATGCCTCTAAATGGGGAGGTACTAGCTCCAAAACTGTTTTACAGTGAAAACTGCAGGAACTTAATACCGGCACTAGGAAACAGACTGAGAAAGCAGAGAAAAAGTGTCTCCTGCAACCCGTTCCCTTGGTGCTAGATGAACGAAAGTCTCTCCACTTGATCAGTTCTGAGAGATAATTGTGTGTGAAAGCCGTCCTTCACCTAGCTTGTTGGGAACACAAAGTTTCTTTTCAGTTGCAAACTCCATTCCATACATATATATGGGGAGGTTCTAGCTCCAACTAGGTTTGACAGTGTAAACTGCAGGAACTTCCAACCGGCACTAGGAATCAGACTGAGAAAACAGAGAAAATGTTTCTCCTGCAACCCGTTCCATTGGTGCTAGATGAATGAACGTCTCTCCACTTGCTCAGTTTTGAGAGATAAGTGTGTGTGAAAGCCGTCCTTCACCTAGCTTGTTGGGAACACAAAGTTTCTTTTCAGATGCAAACTCCATTCCATGCCTCTATATGGGGAGGTACTAGCTCCAAAACGGTTTTACAGTGAAAACTGCAGGAACTTCAAACCGGCACTAGGAAACAGACTGAGAAAGCAGAGAAAAAGTGTCTACTGCAAACCGTTCCCTTGGTGCTAGATGAACGAACGTCTCTCCACTTGCTCAGTTCTGAGAGATAAGTGTGTGTGAAAGCCGTCCTTCACCTAGCTTGTTGGGAACACAAAGTTTCTTTTCAGTTGCAAACTCCATTCCATACATATATATGGGTCGGTACTAGCTCCAAATCTGTTTTACAGTGAAAACTGCAGGAACTTCAAACCGGCACTAGGAAACAGACTGAGAAAGCAGAGAAAAAATTTCTCCTGCAACCCGTTCCCTTGGTGCTAGATGAACGAACGTCTCTCCACTTGCTCATTTCTGAGAGATAAGTTTGTGTGAAAGCCGTCCTTCACCTAGCTTGTTGGGAACACAAAGTTTCTTTTCAGTTGCAAACTCCGTTCCATACATATATATGGGGAGTTAGTAGCTCCAACTCGGTTTGACAGTGAAAACTGCAGGAACTTCAAACCGGCACTAGGAAACAGACTGAGAAAGCAGAGAAATAGTGTCTCCTGCAACCCGTTCCCTTGGTGCTAGATGAACGAAAGTCTCTCCACTTGCTCAGATCTGAGAGATAATTGTGTGTGATAGCCGTCCTTCAAACAGCTTGTTGGGAACACAAAGTTTCTTTTCAGTTGCAAATTCCATTCCATACATATATATGGGGAGGTACAAGCTCCAACTCGGTTTTACAGTGAAAACTGCAGGAACTTCAAACCGGCACTAGGAAACAGACTGAGAATGCAGAGAAAAAGTGTCTCCTGCAACCCGTTCCCTTGGTGCTAGATGAACGAACGTCTCTCCACTTGCTCAGTTCTGAGAGATATGTGTGTGTGAATGCCGTCCTTCACCTAGCTTGTTGGGAACACAAAGTTTCTTTTCAGTTGCAACCTCCATTCCATGCCTCTAAATGGGGAGGTACTAGCTCCAAAACTGTTTTACAGTGAAAACTGCAGGAACTTAATACCGGCACTAGGAAAGAGACTGAGAAAGCAGAGAAAAAGTATCTCCTGCAACCCGTTCCCTTGGTGCTAGATGAACGAAAGTCTCTCCACTTGATCAGTTCTGAGAGATAATTGTGTGTGAAAGCCGTCCTTCACCTAGCTTGTTGGGAACACAAAGTTTCTTTACAGTTGCAAACTCCATTCCATACATATATATGGGGAGGTACTAGCTCCAACTCGGTTTGACAGTGTAAACTGCAGGAACTTCAAACCGGCACTAGGAATCAGACTGAGAAAACAGAGAAAATGTTTCTCCTGCAACCCGTTCCATTGGTGCTAGATGAACGAACGTCTCTCCACTTGCTCTGTTTTGAGAGATAAGTGTGTGTGAAAGCCGTCCTTCAACTAGCTTGTTGGGAACACAAAGTATCTTTTCAGTTGCAAACTCCATTCCATACATATATATGGGGAGGTACTAGCTCCAACTCTGTTTTACCGTGTAAACTGCAGGAACTTCAAACCGGCACTAGGAAACAGACTGAGAAAACAGAGAAAATGTGTCCCCTGCAACCCGTTCCCTTGGTGCTAGATGAACGAACGTCTCTCCACTTGCTCAGTTTTGAGAGATAATTGTGTGTGAAAGCC
Organism: Camelus bactrianus; assembly: GCF_048773025.1. NCBI lineage: Eukaryota > Metazoa > Chordata > Mammalia > Artiodactyla > Camelidae > Camelus > Camelus bactrianus. The sequence goes on along the minus strand of NW_027413948.1, from coordinate 2,421,328 downwards.
GTCCTTCAAATAGCTTGTTGGGAACACAAAGTATCTTTTCAGTTGCAAACTCCATTCCATACATATATATGGGGAGGTCCTAGCTCCAACTCGGTTTGACAGTGAAAACTGCAGGAACTTCAAACCGGCACTAGGAAACAGACTGAGAAAGCAGAGAAAAAGTGTCTCATGCAACCCGTTCCCTTGGTGCTAGATGAACGAACGTCTCTCCACTTGCTCAGTTCTGAGAGTTAAGTGTGTGTGAAAGCCGTCCTTCACCTAGCTTGTTGGGAACACAAAGTTTCTTTTCAGTTGCAAACTCCATTCCATACATATATATGGGGAGGTTGTAGCTCCAACTCGGTTTTACAGTGAAAACTGCAGGAACTTCAAACCGGCACTAGGAAACAGACTGAGAAAGCAGAGAAAAAGTGTCTCCTGCAACCCGTTTCCTTGGTGCTAGATGAACGAACGTCTCTCCACTTGCTCAGTTCTGAGAGATAAGTGTGTGTGAAAGCCGTCCTTCACCTAGCTTGTTGGGAACACAAAATTTCTTTTCAGTTGCAAACTCCATTCCATACATATATATGGGGAGGTTGTAGCTCCAACTCTGTTTTACAGTGAAAACTGCAGGAACTTCAAAACGGCACTAGGAAACAGACTGAGAAAGCAGAGAAAAAGTGTCTCCTGCAACCCGTTCCCTTGGTGCTAGATGAACGAACGTCTCTCCACTTGCTCATTTCTGAGAGATAAGTGTGTGTGAAAGCCGTCCTTCACCTAGCTTGTTGGGAACACAAAGTTTCTTTTCAGTTGCAAACTCCATTCCATACATATATATGGGGAGGTACTAGCTCCAAATCGTTTTGACAGTGAAAACTGCAGGAACTTCAAACCGGCACTAGGAAACAGACTGAGAAAGCAGAGAAAAAGTGACTCCTGCATCCCTTTCCCTTGGTGCTAGATGAACGAACGTCTCTCCACTTGCTCATTTCTGAGAGATAAGTGTGTGTGACAGCCGTCCTTCACCTAGCTTGTTGGGAACACAAAGTTTCTTTTCAGTTGCAAACTCCGTTCCATACATATATATGGGGAGTTAGTAGCTCCAACTCTGTTTTACAGTGAAAACTGCAGGAATTTCAAACCGGCACTAGGAAAAATACTGAGAAAGCAGAGAAAAAGTGTCTCCTGCAACCCGTTCCTTGGTGCTAGATGAACGAACGTCTCTCCACTTGTTCAGTTCTGAGAGATAATTGTGTGTGATAGCCGTCCTTCACACAGCTTGTTGGGAACACAAAGTTTCTTTTCAGTTGCAAATTCCATTCCATACATATATATGGGGAGGTACTAGCTCCAACTCGGTTTTACAGTGAAAACTGCAGGAACTTCAAACCGGCACTAGGAAACATACTGAGAAAACAGAGAAAATGTGTCTCCTGCAACCCGTTCTCTTGGTGCTAGATGAACGAACGTCTCTCCACTTGTTCAGTTCTGAGAGATATGTGTGTGTGTAAGCCGTTCTTCACCTAGCTTGCTGGGAACACAAAGTTTCTTTTCAGTTGCAAACTCCATTCCATGCCTCTATATGGGGAGGTACTAGCTCCAACTCGATTTTACAGTGAAAACTGCAGGAACTTCAAACCAGCACTAGGAAACAGACTGAGAAAGCAGAGAAAAAGTGTCTCCTGCAACCCGTTCCCTTGGTGCTAGATGAACGAACGTCTCTCCACTTGCTCAGTTCTGAGAGATAAGTGTGTGTGAAAGCCATTCTTCACCTAGCTTGTTGGGAACACAAAGTTTCTTTTCAGTTGCAAACTATATTCCATGCCTCTATATGGGGAGGTACTAGCTCCAAAACGGTTTTACAGTGAAAACTGCAGGAACTTCAAACCGGCACTAGGAAACAGACTGAGAAAGCAGAGAAAATGTGTCACCTGCAACCCATTCCCTTGGTGCTAGATGAACGAACGTCTCTCCACTTGCTCAGTTCTGAGAGATAAGTGTGTGTGAAAGCCGTCCTTCACCTAGCTTGTTGGGAACACAAAGTTTCTTTTCAGTTGCAAACTCCATTCCATACATACATATGGGAGGTACTAGCTCCAACTCGGTTTACAGTGTAAACTGCAGGAACTTCAAACCGGCACTAGGAAACAGACTGAGAAAACAGAGAAAAAGTGTCTCCTGCAACCCGTTCCCTTGGTGCTAGATGAACGAACGTCTCTCCACTTGCTCAGTTCTGAGAGATAAGTGTGTGTGAAAGCCGTCCTTCACCTAGCTTGTTGGGAACACAAAGTTTCTTTTCAGTTGCAAACTCCATTCCATACATATATATGGGGAGGTACTAGCTCCAACTCGGTTTTACAGTGAAAACTGCAGGAACTTCAAACCGGCACTAGGAAACAGACTGAGAAAGCAGAGAAAATGTGTCTCCTGCAACCCGTTCCCTTGGTGCTAGATGAACGAACGTCTCTCCACTTGCTCAGTTCTGAGAGATAAATGTGTGTGAAAGCCGTCCTTCACCTAGCTTGTTGGGAACACAAAGTTTCTTTTCAGTTGCAAACTCCATTCCATACATACATATGGGAGGTACTAGCTCAACACGGTTTTACAGTTAAAACTGCAGGAACTTCAAACCTGCACTAGGAAACAGACTGTGAAAACAGAGAAAAAGTTTGTCCTGCAACCCGTTCCCTTGGTGCTAGATGAACGAACGTCTCTCCACTTGCTAAGTTCTGAGAGATAAGTGTGTGTGAAAGCCGTCCTTCACCTAGCTTGTTGGGAACACAAAGTTTCTTTTCAGTTGCAAACTCCATTCCATACATATATATGGGGAGGTACTAGCTCCAAATCGGTTTGACAGTGAAAACTGCAGGAACTTCAAACCGGCACTAGGAAACAGACTGAGAAAGCAGAGAAAAAGTGACTCCTGCATCCCTTTCCCTTGGTGCTAGATGAACGAACGTCTCTCCACTTGCTCATTTCTGAGAGATAAGTGTGTGTGACAGCCGTCCTTCACCTAGCTTGTTGGGAACACAAAGTTTCTTTTCAGTTGCAAACTCCGTTCCATACATATATATGGGGAGTTAGTAGCTCCAACTCTGTTTTACAGTGAAAACTGCAGGAATTTCAAACCGGCACTAGGAAAAATACTGAGAAAGCAGAGAAAAAGTGTCTCCTGCAACCCGTTCCTTGGTGCTAGATGAACGAACGTCTCTCCACTTGTTCAGTTCTGAGAGATAATTGTGTGTGATAGCCGTCCTTCACACAGCTTGTTGGGAACACAAAGTTTCTTTTCAGTTGCAAATTCCATTCCATACATATATATGGGGAGGTACTAGCTCCAACTCGGTTTTACAGTGAAAACTGCAGGAACTTCAAACCGGCACTAGGAAACATACTGAGAAAACAGAGAAAATGTGTCTCCTGCAACCCGTTCTCTTGGTGCTAGATGAACGAACGTCTCTCCACTTGTTCAGTTCTGAGAGATATGTGTGTGTGTAAGCCGTTCTTCACCTAGCTTGCTGGGAACACAAAGTTTCTTTTCAGTTGCAAACTCCATTCCATGCCTCTATATGGGGAGGTACTAGCTCCAACTCGATTTTACAGTGAAAACTGCAGGAACTTCAAACCAGCACTAGGAAACAGACTGAGAAAGCAGAGAAAAAGTGTCTCCTGCAACCCGTTCCCTTGGTGCTAGATGAACGAACGTCTCTCCACTTGCTCAGTTCTGAGAGATAAGTGTGTGTGAAAGCCATTCTTCACCTAGCTTGTTGGGAACACAAAGTTTCTTTTCAGTTGCAAACTATATTCCATGCCTCTATATGGGGAGGTACTAGCTCCAAAACGGTTTTACAGTGAAAACTGCAGGAACTTCAAACCGGCACTAGGAAACAGACTGAGAAAGCAGAGAAAATGTGTCACCTGCAACCCATTCCCTTGGTGCTAGATGAACGAACGTCTCTCCACTTGCTCAGTTCTGAGAGATAAGTGTGTGTGAAAGCCGTCCTTCACCTAGCTTGTTGGGAACACAAAGTTTCTTTTCAGTTGCAAACTCCATTCCATACATACATATGGGAGGTACTAGCTCCAACTCGGTTTACAGTGTAAACTGCAGGAACTTCAAACCGGCACTAGGAAACAGACTGAGAAAACAGAGAAAAAGTGTCTCCTGCAACCCGTTCCCTTGGTGCTAGATGAACGAACGTCTCTCCACTTGCTCAGTTCTGAGAGATAAGTGTGTGTGAAAGCCGTCCTTCACCTAGCTTGTTGGGAACACAAAGTTTCTTTTCAGTTGCAAACTCCATTCCATACATATATATGGGGAGGTACTAGCTCCAACTCGGTTTTACAGTGAAAACTGCAGGAACTTCAAACCGGCACTAGGAAACAGACTGAGAAAGCAGAGAAAATGTGTCTCCTGCAACCCGTTCCCTTGGTGCTAGATGAACGAACGTCTCTCCACTTGCTCAGTTCTGAGAGATAAATGTGTGTGAAAGCCGTCCTTCACCTAGCTTGTTGGGAACACAAAGTTTCTTTTCAGTTGCAAACTCCATTCCATACATACATATGGGAGGTACTAGCTCAACACGGTTTTACAGTTAAAACTGCAGGAACTTCAAACCTGCACTAGGAAACAGACTGTGAAAACAGAGAAAAAGTTTCTCCTGCAACCCGTTCCCTTGGTGCTAGATGAACGAACGTCTCTCCACTTGCTAAGTTCTGAGAGATAAGTGTGTGTGAAAGCCGTCCTTCACCTAGCTTGTTGGGAACACAAAGTTTCTTTTCAGTTGCAAACTCCATTCCATACATATATATGGGGAGGTACTAGCTCCAACTCGGTTTGACAGTGAAAACTGCAGGAACTTCAAACCGGCACTAGGAAACAGACTGAGAAAGCAGAGAAAAAGTGTCTCCTGCAACACGTTCCCTTGGTGCTAGATGAACGAACGTCTCTCCACTTGCTCATTTCTGAGAGATAATTGTGTGTGAAAGCCGTCTTTCACCTATCTTGTTGGGAACACAAAGTTTCTTTTCAGTTGCAAACTCCATTCCATGCCTCTATATGGTGAGGTACTAGCTCCAACTCGGTTTTACAGTGAAAACTGCAGGAACTTCAAACAATCACTAGGAATCAGACTGAGAAAGCAGAGAAAAAGTGTCTCCTGCAACCCGTTCCCTTGGTGCTAGATAAACGAACGTCTCTCCTCTTGCTCAGTTCTGAGAGATAAGTGTGTGTGAAAGCCGTCCTTCAACTAGCTTGTTGGGAACACAAAGGTTCTTTTCAGTTGCAAACTCCATTCCATGCCTCTATATGGGGAGGTACTAGCTCCAACTCGGTTTTACAGTGAAAACTGCAGGAACTTCAAACCGACACTAGGAAACAGACTGAGAAAACAGAGAAAATGTGTCTCCTGCAACCCGTTCCCTTGGTGCTAGATGAACGAACGTCTCTCCACTTGCTCAGTTCTGAGAGATAAGTGTGTGTGAAAGCCGTCCTTCACCTAGCTTGTTGGGAACACAAAGTTTCTTTTCAGTTGCAAACTCCATTCCATACATATATATGGGGAGGTACTAGCTCCAACTCGGTTTGACAGTGAAAACTGCAGGAACTTCAAACCGGCACTAGGAAACAGACTGAGAAAGCAGAGAAAAAGTGTCTCCTGCAACACGTTCCCTTGGTGCTAGATGAACGAACGTCTCTCCACTTGCTCAGTTCTGAGAGATAAGTGTGTGTGAAAGCCGTCCTTCACCTAGCTTGTTGAGAACACAAAGTTTCTTTTCAGTTGCAAACTCCATTCCATACATATATATGGGGAGGTAGTAGCACCAACTCGGTTTTACAGTGAAAACTGCAGGAACTTCAAACCGGCACTAGGAAACAGACTGAGAAAGCAGAGAAAAAGTGTCTCCTGCAACCCGTTCTCTTGGTGCTAGATGAACGAACGTCTCTCCACTTGCTCATTTCTGAGAGATAATTGTGTGTGAAAGCCGTCTTTCACCTATCTTGTTGGGAACACAAAGTTTCTTTTCAGTTGCAAACTCCATTCCATGCCTCTATATGGTGAGGTACTAGCTCCAACTCGGTTTTACAGTGAAAACTGCAGGAACTTCAAACAATCACTAGGAATCAGACTGAGAAAGCAGAGAAAAAGTGTCTCCTGCAACCCGTTCCCTTGGTGCTAGATAAACGAACGTCTCTCCTCTTGCTCAGTTCTGAGAGATAAGTGTGTGTGAAAGCCGTCCTTCAACTAGCTTGTTGGGAACACAAAGGTTCTTTTCAGTTGCAAACTCCATTCCATGCCTCTATATGGGGAGGTACTAGCTCCAACTCGGTTTTACAGTGAAAACTGCAGGAACTTCAAACCGACACTAGGAAACAGACTGAGAAAACAGAGAAAATGTGTCTCCTGCAACCCGTTCCCTTGGTTCTAGATGAACGAACGTCTCTCCACTTGCTCAGTTCTGAGAGATAATTGTGTGTGAAAGCCGTCCTTCACCTAGCTTGTTGGGAACACAAAGTTGCTTTTCAGTTGCAAACTACGTTCCATACATATATATGTGGAGGTACTAGCTCCAACTCGTTTTTACAGTGAAAACTGCAGGAACTTCAAACCGGCACTAGGAATCAGACTGAGAAAGCAGAGAAAAAGTGTCTCCTGCAACCCGTTCCCTTGGTGCTAGATAAACGAACGTCTCTCCACTTGCTCAGTTCTGAGAGATATGTGTGTGTGAAAGCCGTCCTTCAACTAGCTTGTTGGGAACACAAAGGTTCTTTTCAGTTGCAAACTCCATTCCATGCCTCTATATGGGGAGGTACTAGCTCCAACTCGGTTTTACAGTGAAAACTGCAGGAACTTCAAACCGGCACTAGGAAACAGACTGAGAAAGCAGAGAAAAAGTGTCTCCTGCAACCCGTTCCCTTGGTGTTAGATGAACGAACGTCTCTCCACTTCGTCAGTTCTGAGAGATAAGTGTGTGTGAAAGCCGTCCTTCACCTAGCTTGTTGGGAACACAAAGATTCTTTTCAGTTGCAAACTCCATTCCATACATATATATGGGTAGGTACTAGCTCCAACTCGGTTTTACAATGAAAACTGCAGGAACTTCAAACCTGTACTAGGAAACAGAGTGAGAAAACAGAGAAAAAGTGTCTCCTGCAAACCGTTCCCTTGGTGCTAGATGAACGAACGTATCTCCACTTGCTCAGTTCTGAGACTTAAGTGTGTGTGAAAGCCGTCCTTCACCTAGCTTGTTGGGAAAACAAAGTTTCTTTTCAGTTGCAAACTCCATTCCATACATATATATGGGGAGGTAGTAGCTCCAACTCAGTTTGACCGTGAAAACTGCAGGAACTTCAAACCGGCACTAGGAAACAGTCTGAGAAATCAAAGAAATAGTGTCCCCTGCAACCCGTTCCCTTGGTGCTAGATGAACGAACGTCTATCCACTTGCTCAGTTCTGAAAAATAAGTGTGTGTGATAGGCGTCCTTCACCTAACTTGTTGGGAACACAAAGTTTCTTTTCAGTTGCAAACTCCATTCCATACATATATATGGGGAGGTACTAGCTCCAACTCGGTTTGACCGTGAAAACTGCAGGAACTTCAAACCGGCACTAGGAAACAGACTGAGAAAGCAGAGAAAAAGTGTCTCCTGCAACCCGTTCCTTTGGTGCTAGATGAACGAACGTCTCTCCACTTGCTCAGTTCTGAGAGATATGTGTGTGTGAAAGCCGTCCTTCACCTAGCTTGTTGGGAACACAAAGTTTCTTTTCAGTTGCAAACTCCATTCCATACATATATATGGGGAGGTAAAAGCTCCAACTCGGTTTGACAGTGAAAACTGCAGGAACTTCAAACCGGCACTAGGAAACAGACTGAGAAAGCAGAGAAAATGTGTCTCCTGCAACCCGTTCTTTTGGTGTTAGATGAACGAACGTCTCTCCACTTGCTCAGTTCTGAGAGATAAGTGTGTGTGAAAGCCGTCCTTCACCTAGCTTGTTGGGAACACAAAGTTTCTTTTCAGTTGCAAACTCCTTTCCATACGTATATATGGGGAGGTACTAGCTCCAACTCGGTTTGACAGTGAAAATTGCAGGAACTTCAAACCGGCACTAGGAAACAGACTGAGAAAGCAGAGAAAAAGTGTCTCCTGCAAACCGTTCCCTTGGTGTTAGATGAACAAACGTCTCTCCACTTGCTCAGTTCTGAGAGATAAGTGTGTGTGAAAGCCGTCCTTCACCTAGCTTGTTGGGAACACAAAGTTTCTTTTCAGTTGCAAACTCCATTCCATACATATATAAGGGGAAGTACTAGCTCCAACTCGGTTTTACTGTGAAAACTGCAGGAAATTCAAACCGGCACTAGGAAACAGACTGAGAAAGCAGAGAAAAAGTGTCCCGGCAACCTGTTCCCTTGGTGCTAGATGAACGAACGTCTCTCCACTTGCTCAGTTCTGAGAGATAAGTGTGTGTGAAAGCCGTCCTTCACATAGCTTTTTGGGAACACAAAGTTTCTTTTCAGTTGCAAACTCCATTCCATTCATATATATGGGGAGGTACTAGCTCCAACTCGGTTTGACAGTGAAAACAGCAGGAACATCATACCGGCACTAGGAAACAGACTGAGACACCAGAGTAAAAGTTTCTCCTGCAACCCGTTCCCTTGGTGCTAGATGAACGAACGTCTCTCCACTTGCTCAGTTCTGATTGATAAGTGTGTGTGAAAGCCGTCCTTCACCTTGGTTGTTGGGAACACAAAGTTTCTTTTCAGTTGCAAACTCCATTCCATACATATATATGGGGAGGTACTAGCTCCAACACGGTTTGACAGTGAAAACTGCAGGAACTTCAAACCGGCACTAGGAAACAGACTGAGAAAGCAGAGAAAAAGTGTCTCCTGCAACCCGTTTCCTTGGTGCTAGATGAACGAAAGTCTCTCCACTTGCTCATTTCTGAGAGATAAGTGTGTGTGAAAGCCGTCCTTCACCTAGCTTGTTGGGAACACAAAGTTTCTTTTCAGTTGCAAACTCCATTCCATACATATACATGGGGAGGTAGAAGCTCCAACTCGTTTTGACCGTGAAAACTGCAGGAACTTCAAATCGGCACTAGGAAAGACACTGAGAAAGCAGAGAAAAATTCTGTCCTGCAACCAGTTCCCTTGGTGCTAGATGAACGAAAGTCTCTACACTTGGTAAGTTCTGAGAGATAAGTGTGTGTGAAAGCCGTCCTACACCTAGCTTGTTGGGAACACAAAGTTTCTTTTCAGTTGCAAACTACATTCCATAAATATATATGGGGAGGTACAAGCTCCAACTCGGTTTGACCGTGAAAACTGCAGGAACTTAAAACCGGCACTAGGAAACAGACTGAGAAAGCAGAGAGAAAGTGTCCCGGCAACCCGTTCCCTTGGTGCTAGATGAACGAACGTCTCTCCACTTGCTCATTTCTGAGAGATAAGTGTGTGTGAAAGCCGTCCTTCACCTAGCTTTTTGGGAACACAAAGTTTCTTTTTAGTTGCAAACTCAATTCCTTTCATATATATGGGGAGGAACTAGCTCCAACTCGGTTTGACAGTGAAAACTGCAGGAACTTCATACGGGCACTAGGAAACAGACTGAGACACCAGAGTAAAAGTTTCTCCTGCAACCCGTTCCCTTGGTGCTAGATGAACGAACGTCTCTCCACTTGATCAGTTCTGATAGATAAGTGTGTGTGAAAGCCAACCTTCAACTTGCTTGTTGGGAACACAAAGTTTCTTTTCAGTTGCAAACTCCATTCCATACATATATATGGGGAGGTACTAGCTCCAACACGGTTTGACAGTGAAAACTGCAGGAACTTCAAACCGGCACTAGGAAACAGACTGAGAAAGCAGAGAAAAAGTGTCTCCTGCAACCCGTTCCCTTGGTGCTAGATGAACGAAAGTCTCTCCACTTGCTCAGTTCTGAGAGATAAGTGTGTGTGAAAGCCGTCCTTCACCTAGCTTGTTGGGAACACAAAGTTTCTTTTCAGTTGCAAACTCCATTCCATACATATACATGGGGAGGTAGAAGCTCCACCTCGGTTTGACCGTGAATACTGCAGGAACTTCAAACCGGCACTAGGAAAGACACTGAGAATGCAGAGAAAAATTCTGTCCTGCAACCAGTTCCCTTGGTGCTAGATGAACGAACGTCTCTACACTTGCTAAGTTCTGAGAGATAAGTGTGTGTGAAAGCCGTCCTACACCTAGCTTGTTGGGAACACAAAGTTTCTTTTCAGTTGCAAACTACATTCCATAAATATATATGGGGAGGTACAAGCTCCAACTCGGTTTGACCGTGAAAACTGCAGGAACTTCAAACCGGCACTAGGAAAGACAATGAGAAAGCAGAGAAAAATTTTGTCCTGCAAACAGTTCCCTTGGTGCTAGATGAACGAACGTCTCTCCACTTGCTCAGTTCTGAGAGATAAGTGTGTGTGAAAGCCGTCCTACACCTAGCTTGTTGGGAACACAAAGTTTCTTTTCAGTTGCAAACACTGTTCCATATATATCTATGGGGAGGTACAAGCTCCAAATCGGTTTTACAGTGAAAACTGCAGGAACTTCAAACCGGTACTAGGAAACAGACTGAGAAAGCAGAGAAAAAGTGTCTCCTGCAAAACGTTCCATTGGTGCTAGATGAACGAACGTATCTCCACTTGCTCAGTTCTTGGACATAAGTGTGTGTGAAAGCCGTCCTTCACCTAGCTTGTTGGGAACACAAAGTTTCTTTTCTGTTGGAAACTCCATTCCATACATATATATGGGGAGTTTCTAGCTCCAACTCGGTTTTACAGTGAAAACTGCAGGAACTTCAAACAGGCACCAGGAAACAGACTGAGAATCCAGAATAAAGTGTCTCCTGCAACCCATTCCATTGGTGCTAGATGAACGAACGTCTCTCCACTTGCTCATTTCTGAGAGATAATTGTGTGTGAAAGCGGTCCTTCACCTAGCTTGTTGGGAACACAAAGTTTCTTTTCAGTTGCAAAATCCATTCCATACATATATATGGGGAGGTACAAGCTCCAACTCGGTTTGACAGTGAAAACTGCAGGAACTTCAAACCGGCACGAGGAAACAGACTGAGAAAGCAGAGAAAAAGTGTCTCCTACAACCCGTTCCCTTAGTGCTATATGAACGAACGTCTCTCCACTTGCTCAGTTCCGAGAGATAAGTGTGTGTGAAAGCCTTCCTTCACTTAGCTTGTTGGGAACACAAAGTTTCTTTTCATTTGCAAACTCCATTCCATACATATATATGGGGAGGTACTAGCTCCAACTTGGTTTTAAAGTGAAAACTGCAGGAACTTCAAACCTTCATTAGGAAACAGACTGAGAAAGCAGAGAAAAAGTGTCTCCTGCCACCCGTTCCCTTGGTGCTAGATGAACGAACGTCTCTCCACTTGCTCAGTTCCGAGAGATAAGTGTGTGTGAAAGCTTCCTTCACCTAGCTTGTTGGGAACACAAAGTTTCTTTTCAGTTGCCAACTCCATTCCATATATATATAAGGGGAGGTACTAGCTCCAACTCGTTTTTACAGTGAAAACTGCAGGAAATTTAAAACGGTACTAGGAAACAGACTGAGAAAGCAGAGAAAAAGTGTCTCCTGTAACCCGTTCCCTTGGTGCCAGATGAACGAACGTCTCTCCACTTGCTCAGTTCTGAGAGATAATTGTGTGTGAAAGCCGTCCTTCACTTAGCTTGTTGGGAACACAAAGTTTCTTTTCAGTTGCAAACTCCATTCCATACATATATATGGGGAGGTACAAGCTCCAACTCGGTTTGACCGTGAAAACTGCAGGAACTTCAAACCGGCACTAGGAAAGACAATGAGAAAGCAGAGAAAAATTTTGTCCTGCAAACAGTTCCCTTGGTGCTAGATGAACGAACGTCTCTCCACTTGCTCAGTTCTGAGAGATAAGTGTGTGTGAAAGCCGTCCTACACCTAGCTTGTTGGGAACACAAAGTTTCTTTTCAGTTGCAAACACTGTTCCATATATATCTATGGGGAGGTACAAGCTCCAAATCGGTTTTACAGTGAAAACTGCAGGAACTTCAAACCGGTACTAGGAAACAGACTGAGAAAGCAGAGAAAAAGTGTCTCCTGCAAAACGTTCCATTGGTGCTAGATGAACGAACGTATCTCCACTTGCTCAGTTCTTGGACATAAGTGTGTGTGAAAGCCGTCCTTCACCTAGCTTGTTGGGAACACAAAGTTTCTTTTCTGTTGGAAACTCCATTCCATACATATATATGGGGAGTTTCTAGCTCCAACTCGGTTTTACAGTGAAAACTGCAGGAACTTCAAACAGGCACCAGGAAACAGACTGAGAATCCAGAATAAAGTGTCTCCTGCAACCCATTCCATTGGTGCTAGATGAACGAACGTCTCTCCACTTGCTCATTTCTGAGAGATAAGTGTGTGTGAAAGCGGTCCTTCACCTAGCTTGTTGGGAACACAAAGTTTCTTTTCAGTTGCAAAATCCATTCCATACATATATATGGGGAGGTACAAGCTCCAACTCGGTTTGACAGTGAAAACTGCAGGAACTTCAAACCGGCACGAGGAAACAGACTGAGAAAGCAGAGAAAAAGTGTCTCCTACAACCCGTTCCCTTAGTGCTAGATGAACGAACGTCTCTCCACTTGCTCAGTTCCGAGAGATAAGTGTGTGTGAAAGCCTTCCTTCACTTAGCTTGTTGGGAACACAAAGTTTCTTTTCATTTGCAAACTCCATTCCATACATATATATGGGGAGGTACTAGCTCCAACTTGGTTTTAAAGTGAAAACTGCAGGAACTTCAAACCTTCATTAGGAAACAGACTGAGAAAGCAGAGAAAAAGTGTCTCCTGCCACCCGTTCCCTTGGTGCTAGATGAACGAACGTCTCTCCACTTGCTCAGTTCCGAGAGATAAGTGTGTGTGAAAGCTTCCTTCACCTAGCTTGTTGGGAACACAAAGTTTCTTTTCAGTTGCCAACTCCATTCCATATATATATAAGGGGAGGTACTAGCTCCAACTCGTTTTTACAGTGAAAACTGCAGGAAATTTAAAACGGTACTAGGAAACAGACTGAGAAAGCAGAGAAAAAGTGTCTCCTGTAACCCGTTCCCTTGGTGCCAGATGAACGAACGTCTCTCCACTTGCTCAGTTCTGAGAGATAATTGTGTGTGAAAGCCGTCCTTCACTTAGCTTGTTGGGAACACAAAGTTTCTTTTCAGTTGCAAACTCCATTCCATACATATATATGGGGAGGTACTAGCTCCAACTCGGTTTGACAGTGAAAATTGCAGGAATTTCAAACCGGCACTAGGAAACAGACTGAGGAACCAGGGTAAAGAGTCTCCTGCAAACCGTTCCCTTGGTGCTAGATGAACGAAAGTCTCTCCACTTGCTCAGATCTGAGAGATAAGTGTGTGTGAAAGCCGTCCTTCACCTTGCTTCTTGGGAACACAAAGTTTCTTTTCAGTTGCAAACTCCAATCCATACATATATGTGGGGAGGTACTAGCTCCAACACGGTATTACAGTGAAAACTGCAGGAACTTCAAACCGGCACTAGGAAACAGACTGAGAAAGCAGAGAAAAAGTGTCTCCTGCAACCCGTTCCCTTGGTGCTAGATGAACGAATGTCTCTCCACTTGCTCAGTTCTGAGAGATAAGTGTGTGTGAAAGCCGTCCTTCACCTAGCTTCTTGGGAACACAAAGTTTCTTTTCAGTTGCAAACTCCATTCCATACATATATGTGGGGAGGTACTAGCTCCAACTCGCTTTTACAGTGAATACTGCAGGAACTTCAAACAGGCACTAGGAAACAGAGTGAGAAAGCAGAGAAAAAGTGTCTCCTGCAACCCGTTCCCTTGGTGCTAGATGAACGAAAGTCTCTCCACTTGTTCAGTTTTGAGAGATAAGTGTGTGTGAAAGCCGTCCTTCACCTAGCTTGTTGGGAACACAAAGTTTCTTTTCAGTTGCAAACTCCATTCCATACATATATATGGGGAGGTACTAGCTCCAACTCGGTTTGACAGTGAAAACTGCAGGAACTTCAAACCGGCAGTAGGAAACAGACTGAGAAAGCAGAGAAAAAGTGTCTCCTGCAACCCGTTCCCTTGGTGCTAGATGAACGAACGTCTCTCCACTTGCTCAGTTCTGAGAGATAACTGTGTGTGAAAGCCGTCCTTCACCTAGCTTGTTGGAAACACAAAGTTTCTTTTCAGTTGCAAACTCCATCCATACATATATATGGGGAGGTACTAGCTCCAACTCGGTTTTACAGTGAAAACTGCAGGAACTTCAAACCGGCACTAGGAAACAGACTGAGAAAGCAGAGAAATAGTGTCTCCTGCAACCCGTTCCCTTGGTGCTAGATGAACGAACGTCTCTCCTCTAGCTCAGTTCTGAGAGATAAGTGTGTGTGAAAGCCGTCCTTCACCTAGCTTGTTGGGAACACAAAGTTTCTTTTCAGTTGCAAACTCCATTCCATACATATATATGGGGAGGTACTAGCTCCAACTCGGTTTTACACTGAAAACTGCAGGAACTTCAAACCGGCACTAGGAAACAAACTGAGAAAGCAGAGAAAATGTGTCTCCTGCATCCCGTTCCTTTGGTGTTAGATGAACGAACGTCTCTCCACTTGCTCAGTTCTGAGAGATAAGTGTGTGTGAAAGCCGTCCTTCACCTAGCTTGTTGGGAACACAAAGTTTCTTTTCAGTTGCAAACTCCATTCCATACATATATGTGGGGAGGTACTAGCTAAAACTCGGTTTTACAGTGAAAACTGCAGGAACTTCAAACAGGCACTAGGAAACAGAGTGAGAAAGCAGAGAAAAAGTGTCTCCTGCAACCCGTTCCCTTGGTGCTAGATGAACGAACGTCTCTCCACTTGCTCAGTTCTGAGAGATAAGTGTGTGTGAAAGCCGTCCTTCACCTAGCTTGTTGGGAACACAAAGTTTCTTTTCAGTTGCAAACTCCATTCCATACATATATATGGGGAGGTACTAGCTCCAACTCGGTTTGACAGTGAAAACTGCAGGAACTTCAAACCGGCAGTAGGAAACAGACTGAGTAAGCAGAGAAAAAGTGTCTCCTGCAACCCGTTCCCTTGGTGCTAGATGAACGAACGTCTCTCCACTTGCTCAGTTCTGAGAGATAACTGTGTGTGAAAGCCGTCCTTCACCTAGCTTGTTGGAAACACAAAGTTTCTTTTCAGTTGCAAACTCCATTCCATACATATATATGGGGAGATACTAGCTCCAACTCTGTTTTACAGTGAAAACTGCAGGAACTTCAAACCGGCACTAGGAAACAGACTGAGAAAGCAGAGAAATAGTGTCTCCTGCAAACCGTTCCCTTGATGTTAGATGAACGAACGTCTCTCCACTTGCTCAGTTCAGAGAGATAAGTGTGTGTGAAAGCCGTCCTTCACCTAGTTTGTTGGGAACACAAAGTTTCTTTTCAGTTGCAAACTCCATTCCATACATATATATGGGGAGGTACTAGCTCCAACTCGGTTTTACAGTGAAAACTGCAGGAACTTCAAACCGGCACTAGGAAACAAACTGAGAAAGCAGAGAAAATGTGTCTCCTGCATCCCGTTCCTTTGGTGTTATATGAACGAACGTCTCTCCACTTGCTCAGTTCTGAGAGATAAGTGTGTGTGAAAGCCGTCCTTCACCTAGCTTGCTGGGAACACAAAGTTTCTTTTCAGTTGCAAACTCCATTCCATACATATATATGGGGAGGTACAAGCTCCAACTCGGTTTGACAGTGAAAACTGCAGGAACTTCAAACCGGCACGAGGAAACAGACTGAGAAGGCAGAGAAAAAGTGTCTCCTGCAACCCGTTCCCTTAGTGCTAGATGAACGAACGTCTCTCCACTTGCTCATTTCCGAGAGATAAGTGTGTGTGAAAGCCTTCCTTCACATAGCTTGTTGGGAACACAAAGTTTCTTTTCAGTTGCAAACTCCATTCCTTACTTATAAATGGGGAGGTACTAGCTCCAACATGGTTTTAAAGTGAAAACTGCAGGAACTTCATGCCGGCACGAGGAAACAGACTGAGGAATCAGGGTAAAGTGTCTCCTGCAACCCGTTCCCTTGGTGCTAGATGAACGAACGTCTCTCCACTTGCTCAGTTCTGAGAGATAACTGTGTGTGAAAGCCGTCCTTCACCTAGCTTGTTGGAAACACAAAGTTTCTTTTCAATTACAAACTCCATCCATACATATATATGGGGAGGTACTAGCTCCAACTCGGTTTTACAGTGAAAACTGCAGGAACTTCAAACCGGCACTAGGAAACAGACTGAGAAAGCAGAGAAATAGTGTCTCCTGCAAACCGTTCCCTTGATGTTAGATGAACGAACGTCTCTCCACTTGCTCAGTTCTGAGAGATAAGTGTGTGTGAAAGCCGTCCTTCACCTAGCTTGTTGGGAACACAAAGTTTCTTTTCAGTTGCAAACTCCATTCCATACATATATATGGGGAGGTACAAGCTCCAACTCGGTTTGACAGTGAAAACTGCAGGAACTTCAAACCGGCACGAGGAAACAGACTGAGAAGGCAGAGAAAAAGTGTCTCCTGCAACCCGTTCCCTTAGTGCTAGATGAACGAACGTCTCTCCACTTGCTCAGTTCCGAGAGATAAGTGTGTGTGAAAGCCTTCCTTCACCTAGCTTGTTGGGAACACAAAGTTTCTTTTCAGTTGCAAACTCCATTCCTTAATTATAAATGGGGAGGTACTAGCTCCAACATGGTTTTAAAGTGAAAACTGCAGGAACTTCATGCCGGCACGAGGAAACAGACTGAGAAAGCAGAGAAAAAGTGTCTCCTGCCACCCGTTCCCTTGGTGCTAGATGAACGAACGTCTCTCTACTTGCTCAGTTCCGAGAGTTAAGTGTGTGTGAAAGCTTTCCTTCACATAGCTTGTTGGGAACACAAAGTTTCTTTTCAGTTGCAAACTCCATTCCATACATATATATGGGGAGGTACTATCTCCAACTCGGTTTTACAGTGAAAACTGCAGGAACTTCAAACCGGCACTAGGAAAAAGACTGAGAAAGCAGAGAAAAGTGTCTCCTGCAACACGTTCCCTTGGTGCTAGATGAAAGAACGTCTCTCCACTTGCTCATTTCTGAGAGATAAGTGTGTGTGAAAGCCGTCCTTCATCTAGCTTGTTGGGAACACAAAGTTTATTTTCAGTTGCAAACTCCATTCCATATATATATAAGGGGAGGTACTAGCTCCAACTCGTTTTTACAGTGAAAACTGCAGGAACTACAAACCGGCACTAGGAAACAGACTGAGAAAGCAGAGAAAAAGTGTCTCCTGCAACCCGTTCCCTTGGTGCTAGATGAACGAATGTCTCTCCACTTGCTCAGTTCTGAGAGATAAGTGTGTGTGAAAGCCGTCCTTCACCTAGCTTCTTGGGAACACAAAGTTTCTTTTCAGTTGCAAACTCCATTCCATACATATATGTGGGGAGGTACTAGCTCCAAATCGGTTTTACAGTGAAAACTGCAGGAACTTCAAACAGGCACTAGGAAACAGAGTGAGAAAGCAGAGAATAAGTTTCTCCTGCAACCCGTTCCCTTGGTGCTAGATGAACGAACGTCTCTCCACTTGCTCAGTTCTGAGAGATAACTGTGTGTGAAAGCCGTCCTTCACCTAGCTTGTTGGGAACACAAAGTTTCTTTTCAGTTGCAAACTCCATTCCATACATATATATGGGGTGGTACTAGCTCCAACTCGGTTTTACAGTGAAAACTGCAGGAACTTCAAACCGGCACTAGGAAACAGACTGAGAAAGCAGAGTAATAGTGTCTCCTGCAAACCGTTCCCTTGATGTTAGATGAACGAACGTCTCTCCACTTGCTCAGTTCTGAGAGATAAGTGTGTGTGAAAGCCGTCCTTCACCTAGCTTGTTGGGAACACAATGTTTCTTTTCAGTTGCAAACTCCATTCCATACATATATATGGGGAGGTACTAGCTCCAACTCGGTTTTACAGTGAAAACTGCAGGAACTTCAAACCGGCACTAGGAAACAAACTGAGAAAGCAGAGAAAATGTGTCTCCTGCATCCCGTTCCTTTGGTGTTAGATGAACGAACGTCTCTCCACTTGCTCAGTTCTGAGAGATAAGTGTGTGTGAAAGCCGTCCTTCACCTAGCTTGCTGGGAACACAAAGTTTCTTTTCAGTTGCAAACTCCATTCCATACATATATATGGGGAGGTACAAGCTCCAACTCGGTTTGACAGTGAAAACTGCAGGAACTTCAAACCGGCACGAGGAAACAGACTGAGAAGGCAGAGAAAAAGTGTCTCCTGCAACCCGTTCCCTTAGTGCTAGATGAACGAACGTCTCTCCACTTGCTCAGTTCCGAGAGATAAGTGTGTGTGAAAGCCTCCCTTCACCTAGCTTGTTGGGAACACAAAGTTTCTTTTCAGTTGCAAACTCCATTCCTTACTTATAAATGGGGAGGTACTAGCTCCAACATGGTTTTAAAGTGAAAACTGCAGGAACTTCATGCCGGCACGAGGAAACAGACTGAGAAAGCAGAGAAAAAGTGTCTCCTGCCACCCGTTCCCTTGGTGCTAGATGAAAGAACGTCTCTCTACTTGCTCAGTTCCGAGAGTTAAGTGTGTGTGAAAACTTTCCTTCACATAGCTTGTTGGGAACACAAAGTTTCTTTTCAGTTGCAAACTCCATTCCATACATATATATGGGGAGGTACTATCTCCAACTCGTTTTTACAGTGAAAACTGCAGGAAATTTAAACCGGTACTAGGAAACAGACTGAGAAAGCAGAGAAAAAGTGACTCCTGTAACCCGTTCCCTTGGTGCCAGATGAATGAACGTCTCTCCACTTGCTCAGTTCTGAGAGATAATTGTGTGTGAAAGCCGTGCTTCACTTAGCTTGTTGGGAACACAAAGTTTCTTTTCAGTTGCAAACTCCATTCCATACATATATATGGGGAGGTAGTAGCTCCAACTCGGTTTGACAGTGAAAATTGCAGGAATTTCAAACCGGCACTAGGAAACATACTGAGGAACCAGGGTAAAGTGTCTCCTGCAACCCGTTCCCTTGGTGCTAGATGAACGAAAGTCTCTCCACTTGCTCAGTTCTGAGAGATAAGTGTGTGTGAAAGCCGTCCTTCACCTAGATTCTTGGGAACACAAAGTTTCTTTTCAGTTGCAAACTCCAATGCATACATATATGTGGGGAGGTACTAGCTCCAACACGGTATTACAGTGAAAACTGCAGGAACTTCAAACCGGCACTAGGAAACAGACTGAGAAAGCAGAGAAAAAGTGTCTCCTGCAACCCGTTCCCTTGGTGCTAGATGAACGAATGTCTCTCCACTTGCTCAGTTCTAAGAGATAAGTGTGTGTGAAAGCCGTCCTTCACATAGCTTCTTGGGAACACAAAGTTTCTTTTCAGTTGCAAACTCCATTCCATACATATATGTGGGGAGGTACTAGCTCCAACTCGGTTTTACAGTGAAAACTGCAGGAACTTCAAACAGGCACTAGGAAACAGAGTGAGAAAGCAGAGAAAAAGTGTCTCCTGCAACCCGTTACCTTGGTGCTAGATGAACGAACGTCTCTCCACTTGCTCAGTTCCGAGAGATAAGTGTGTGTGAAAGCCGTCCTTCACCTAGCTTGTTGGGAACACAAAGTTTCTTTTCAGTTGCAAACTCCATTCCATACATATATATGGGGAGGTACTATCTCCAACTCGGTTTGACAGTGAAAACTGCAGGAACTTCAAACCGGCACGAGGAAACAGACTGAGAAGGCAGAGAAAAAGTGTCTCCTGCAACCCGTTCCCTTAGTGCTAGATGAACGAACGTCTCTCCACTTGCTCAGTTCCGAGAGATAAGTGTGTGTGAAAGCCTTCCTTCACCTAGCTTGTTGGGAACACAAAGTTTCTTTTCAGTTGCAAACTCCATTCCTTACTTATAAATGGGGAGGTACTAGCTCCAACATGGTTTTAAAGTGAAAACTGCAGGAACTTCATGCCGGCACGAGGAAACAGACTGAGAAAGCAGAGAAAAAGTGTCTCCTGCCACCCGTTCCCTTGGTGCTAGATGAACGAACGTCTCTCTACTTGCTCAGTTCCGAGAGTTAAGTGTGTGTGAAAGCTTTCCTTCACATAGCTTGTTGGGAACACAAAGTTTCTTTTCAGTTGCAAACTCCATTCCATACATATATATGGGGAGGTACTATCTCCAACTCGGTTTTACAGTGAAAACTGCAGGAACTTTAAACCGGCACTAGGAAACAGACTGAGAAAGCAGAGAAAAGTGTCTCCTGCAACCCGTTCCCTTGGTGCTAGATGAAAGAACGTCTCTCCACTTGCTCATTTCTGAGAGATAAGTGTGTGTGAAAGCCGTCCTTCATCTAGCTTGTTGGGAACACAAAGTTTATTTTCAGTTGCAAACTCCATTCCATATATATATAAGGGGAGGTACTAGCTCCAACTCGTTTTTACAGTGAAAACTGCAGGAAATTTAAACCGGTACTAGGAAACAGACTGAGAAAGCAGAGAAAAAGTGACTCCTGTAACCCGTTCCTTTGGTGCCAGATGAATGAACGTCTCTCCACTTGCTCAGTTCTGAGAGATAATTGTGTGTGAAAGCCGTCCTTCACTTAGCTTGTTGGGAACACAAAGTTTCTTTTCAGTTGCAAACTCCATTCCATACATATATGTGGGGAGGTACTAGCTCCAACTCGGATTCACAGTGAAAATTGCAGGAACATCAAACCGGCACTAGGAAACAGACTGAGGTACCAGAGTAAAGTGTCTCCTGCAACCCGTTCCCTTGGTGCTAGATGAACGAACGTCTCTCCACTTGCTCAGTTCTGAGAGATAAGTGTGTGTGAAAGCCGTCCTTCACCTAGCTTGTTGGGAACACAAAGTTTCTTTTCAGTTGCAAACTCCATTCCATACATATATATGGGGAGGTACTAGCTCCAACTCGGTTTTACAGTGAAAACTGCAGGAACTTCAAACCGGCACTAGGAAACAGACTGAGAAAGCAGAGAAAAAGTGTCTCCTGCAACACGTTCCCTTGGTGCTAGATGAACGAACGTCTCTCCACTTGCTCAGTTCTGAGAGATAAGTGTGTGTGAAAGCCGTCCTTCACCTAGCTTGTTGAGAACACAAAGTTTCTTTTCAGTTGCCAACTCCATTCCATACATACATATGGGAGGTACTAGCTCAACACGGTTTTACAGTTAAAACTGCAGGAACTTCAAACCTGCACTAGGAAACAGACTGAGAAAACAGAGAAAAAGTGTCTCCTGCAACCCGTTCCCTTGGTG